>NW_024058897.1:15000-695000 GCF_016432855.1 Salvelinus namaycush
TGATCAGTCTGCCTGGAACACTCAGGTTCTATATACCTATCTCTGGAACATAATACTGATCAGTCTGCCTGGAACACTCAGGTTCTATATACCTATCTCTGGAACATAATACTGATCAGTCTGCCTGGAACACTCAGGTTCTATATACCTATCTCTGGAACATAATACTGATCAGTCTGCCTGGAACACTCAGGTTCTATATACCTATCTCTGGAACATAATACTGATCAGTCTGCCTGGAACACTCAGGTTCTATATACCTATCTCTGGAACATAATACTGATCAGTCTGCCTGGAACACTCAGGTTCTATATACCTATCTCTGGAACATAATACTGATCAGTCTGCCTGGAACACTCAGGTTCTATATACCTATCTCTGGAACATAATACTGATCAGTCTGCCTGGAACACTCAGGTTCTATATACCTATCTCTGGAACATAATACTGATCAGTCTGCCTGGAACACTCAGGTTCTATATACCTATCTCTGGAATAGAATACTGATCCTTCTGCCTGGAACACTCAGGTTCTATATACCTATCTCTGGAATAGAATACTGATCCTTCTGCCTGGAACACTCAGGTTCTATATACCTATCTCTGGAATAGAATACTGATCCTTCTGCCTGGAACACTCAGGTTCTATATACCTATCTCTGGAATAGAATACTGATCCTTCTGCCTGGAACACTCAGGTTCTATATACCTATCTCTGGAACAGAATACTGATCCTTCTGCCTGGAACACTCAGGTTCTATATACCTATCTCTGGAACATAATACTGATCAGTCTGCCTGGAACACTCAGGTTCTATATACCTATCTCTGGAACATAATACTGATCAGTCTGCCTGGAACACTCAGGTTCTATATACCTATCTCTGGAATAGAATACTGATCCTTCTGCCTGGAACACTCAGGTTCTATATACCTATCTCTGGAATAGAATACTGATCCTTCTGCCTGGAACACTCAGGTTCTATATACCTATCTCTGGAACAGAATACTGATCCTTCTGCCTGGAACACTCAGGTTCTATATACCTATCTCTGGAACATAATACTGATCAGTCTGCCTGGAACACTCAGGTTCTATATACCTATCTCTGGAACATAATACTGATCAGTCTGCCTGGAACACTCAGGTTCTATATACCTATCTCTGGAACATAATACTGATCAGTCTGCCTGGAACACTCAGGTTCTATATACCTATCTCTGGAACATAATACTGATCAGTCTGCCTGGAACACTCAGGTTCTATATACCTATCTCTGGAACATAATACTGATCAGTCTGCCTGGAACACTCAGGTTCTATATACCTATCTCTGGAACATAATACTGATCAGTCTGCCTGGAACACTCAGGTTCTATATACCTATCTCTGGAACATAATACTGATCAGTCTGCCTGGAACACTCAGGTTCTATATACCTATCTCTGGAACATAATACTGATCAGTCTGCCTGGAACACTCAGGTTCTATATACCTATCTCTGGAACATAATACTGATCAGTCTGCCTGGAACACTCAGGTTCTATATACCTATCTCTGGAACATAATACTGATCAGTCTGCCTGGAACACTCAGGTTCTATATACCTATCTCTGGAACAGAATACTGATCAGTCTGCCTGGAACACTCAGGTTCTATATACCTATCTCTGGAACATAATACTGATCAGTCTGCCTGGAACACTCAGGTTCTATATACCTATCTCTGGAACATAATACTGATCAGTCTGCCTGGAACACTCAGGTTCTATATACCTATCTCTGGAACATAATACTGATCAGTCTGCCTGGAACACTCAGGTTCTATATACCTATCTCTGGAACATAATACTGATCAGTCTGCCTGGAACACTCAGGTTCTATATACCTATCTCTGGAACAGAATACTGATCAGTCTGCCTGGAACACTCAGGTTCTATATACCTATCTCTGGAACATAATACTGATCAGTCTGCCTGGAACACTCAGGTTCTATATACCTATCTCTGGAACATAATACTGATCAGTCTGCCTGGAACACTCAGGTTCTATATACCTATCTCTGGAACATAATACTGATCAGTCTGCCTGGAACACTCAGGTTCTATATACCTATCTCTGGAACATAATACTGATCAGTCTGCCTGGAACACTCAGGTTCTATATACCTATCTCTGGAACATAATACTGATCCTTCTGCCTGGAACACTCAGGTTCTATATACCTATCTCTGGAACATAATACTGATCAGTCTGCCTGGAACACTCAGGTTCTATATACCTATCTCTGGAATAGAATACTGATCCTTCTGCCTGGAACACTCAGGTTCTATATACCTATCTCTGGAATAGAATACTGATCCTTCTGCCTGGAACACTCAGGTTCTATATACCTATCTCTGGAACAGAATACTGATCCTTCTGCCTGGAACACTCAGGTTCTATATACCTATCTCTGGAACAGAATACTGATCCTTCTGCCTGGAACACTCAGGTTCTATATACCTATCTCTGGAACAGAATACTGATCATTCTGCCTGGAACACTCAGGTTCTATATACCTATCTCTGGAATAGAATACTGATCCTTCTGCCTGGAACACTCAGGTTCTATATACCTATCTCTGGAATAGAATACTGATCCTTCTGCCTGGAACACTCAGGTTCTATATAACTATCTCTGGAATAGAATACTGATCCTTCTGCCTGGAACACTCAGGTTCTATATACCTATCTCTGGAATAGAATACTGATCCTTCTGCCTGGAACACTCAGGTTCTATATACCTATCTCTGGAATAGAATACTGATCCTTCTGCCTGGAACACTCAGGTTCTATATACCTATCTCTGGAATAGAATACTGATCCTTCTGCCTGGAACACTCAGGTTCTATATACCTATCTCTGGAATAGAATACTGATCCTTCTGCCTGGAACACTCAGGTTCTATATACCTAACTCTGGAACAGAATACTGATCCTTCTGCCTGGAACACTCAGGTTCTATATACCTATCTCTGGAACAGAATACTGATCCTTCTGCCTGGAACACTCAGGTTCCTTCTACCCATCTCTGGAACAGAGTCCATACAGCAGTAATGGAACTATCATTACAGGATTACACCCACTCTCTGTCTCGAACACACCCTCTCCTTCTCCCCCCTCCCCCCCTCTCTAACACACACCCTCTCCTTCTCCCCCCTCTCTAACACACACCCTCTCCTTCTCCCCCCTCCCCCCTCTCTAACACACACCCTCTCCTTCTCCCCCCTCCCCCCCTCTCTAACACACACCCTCTCCTTCTCCCCCCTCTCTCGCACACACCCTCTCCTTCTCCCCCCTCCCCCCCTCTCTAACACACACCCTCTCCTTCTCCCCCCTCCCCCCTCTCTAACACACACCCTCTCCTTCTCCCCCCTCCCCCCTCTCTAACACACCCTCTCCCCCTCCCCCCCTACCCCCTCCCTAACACACACCCTCTCCTTCTCCCCCCCTCTCTAACACACACCCTCTCCTTCCCCCCCCCCTCTCTAACACACACCCTCTCCTTCTCCCCCCCTCTCTAACACACACCCTCTCCTTCTCCCCCCTCTCTAACACACACCCTCTCCTTCTCCCCCCTCTCTAACACACACCCTCTTCTTCTCCCCCCTCTCTAACACACACCCTCTCCCCCCTCCCCCTCTCTAACACACCCTCTCCATCCTCCTACCTGTCTGCAGAGTGATGCGCTGAGTCCGTTGTACAGAGCCAGAGCTCCATCGTTCTTCACTACCTGCATGGCCATGCTCACCATCCCCATCTTCCCCTTCTGCTGGGTCTGCAGGTGGACCTACACACACACACACACAATCACTATTTCATCATCACCATCCCCATCTTCCCCTTCTGCTGGGTCTGCAGGTGGACCTACACACACACAATCACTATTTCATCATCATCATCATCATTACAAATACGATCAATATACTGTATCTTCATCATCATTACCATTATCACAGTCAATCATCAGTGTGTATATTTTTTAGTGACTGTGGAACTGTCTCTCTCTCTCAGACAGAGACACACACTAGCGTGACAGACAGCAGCGTGACAGACAGACAGACACTAGCGTGACAGACAGACAGCAGCGTGTCAGACAGACACTAGCGTGACAGACAGCAGCGTGACAGACAGACAGACAGACAGACACTAGCATGACAGACAGACAGCAGCGTGACAGACAGAAACACGCTGAGTGTTTATAGCTCAGCTGACCTGGTTGTAACTGTGGCGATCTGTGAGATGGTACACGACGGCGTGTCACTGTGACTTATGGTAGAGATAAATCTACACACACACCGCCGTGCACACACACACACACACACACACACACACACACACACACACACACACACACACACACACACACACACACACACACACACACACACACAGAGGAGCTGTCCTTGAGGTCTATTATAGTTACTGTCTATAGAGATAGTAGTACAATGTAATAGTTACTGTCTATAGAGATAGTAGAATAATGTAGTAGTGAGATAGTGGAAATAGTAGTACCATGTAGTAGTGAGTCAGTGGAGATAGTAGTATAATGTAGTAGTGAGTCAGTGGAGACAGTAGTATAATGTAGTAGTAGTGAGTCAGTGGAGATAGTAGTATAATGTAGTAGTGAGTCAGTGGAGATAGTAGTATAATGTAGTAGTGAGTCAGTGGAGATAGTAGTATAATGTAGTAGTGAGTCAGTGGAGATAGTAGTATAATGTAGTAGTAGTGAGTCAGTGGAGATAGTAGTACCATGTAGTAGTGAGTCAGTGGAGATAGTAGTATAATGTAGTAGTGAGTCAGTGGAGACAGTAGTATAATGTAGTAGTGAGACAGTGGAGACAGTAGTATAATGTAGTAGTGAGTAAGTGGAGACAGTAGTATAATGTAGTTGTGAGTCAGTGGAAATAGTAGTATAATGTAGTAGTGAGTCAGTGGATATAGTAGTGTAATGTAGTAGTTGTGAGATAGTGGAGATAGTAGAACCATATAGTAGTTACTGTCTATAGAGATAGTAGTATAATGTAGTAGTTGTGAGTCAGTGGAGATAGTAGTATAATGTAGTAGTTGTGAGTCAGTGGAGATAGTAGTATAATGTAGTAGTTGTGAGTCAGTGGAGATAGTAGTATAATGTAGTAGTGAGTCAGTGGAGATAGTAGTACCATGTAGTAGTGAGTCAGTGGAGATAGTAGTATAATGTAGTAGTGAGTCAGTGGAGATAGTAGTATAATGTAGTAGTGAGTCAGTGGAGATAGTAGTATAATGTAGTAGTGAGTCAGTGGAGATAGTAGTATAATGTAGTAGTGAGTCAGTGGAGATAGTAGTATAATGTAGTAGTGAGTCAGTGGAGATAGTAGTACCATGTAGTAGTGAGTCAGTGGAGACAGTAGTATAATGTAGTAGTGAGTCAGTGGAGATAGTAGTATAATGTAGTAGTAGTGAGTCAGTGGAGATAGTAGTACCATGTAGTAGTAGTGAGTCAGTGGAGATAGTAGTACCATGTAGTAGTGAGTCAGTGGAGATAGTAGTATAATGTAGTAGTGAGTCAGTGGAGACAGTAGTATAATGTAGTAGTGAGTCAGTGGAGACAGTAGTATAATGTAGTAGTGAGTCAGTGGAGACAGTAGTATAATGTAGTTGTGAGTCAGTGGAAATAGTAGTATAATGTAGTAGTGAGTCAGTGGAGATAGTAGTATAATGTAGTAGTGAGTCAGTGGATATAGTAGTGTAATGTAGTAGTTGTGAGATAGTGGAGATAGTAGAACCATATAGTAGTTACTGTCTATAGAGATAGTAGTATAATGTAGTAGTTACTGTCTATAGAGATAGTAGTATAATGTAGTAGTTGTGAGTCAGTGGAGATAGTAGTATAATGTAGTAGTTGTGAGTCAGTGGAGATAGTAGTATAATGTAGTAGTGAGTCAGTGGATATAGTAGTGTAATGTAGTAGTTGTGAGATAGTGGAGATAGTAGAACCATATAGTAGTTACTGTCTATAGAGATAGTAGTATAATGTAGTAGTTACTGTCTATAGAGATAGTAGTATAATGTAGTAGTTGTGAGTCAGTGGAGATAGTAGTATAATGTAGTAGTTGTGAGTCAGTGGAGATAGTAGTATAATGTAGTAGTGAGTCAGTGGAGATAGTAGTATAATGTAGTAGTGAGTCAGTGGAGATAGTAGTATAATGTAGTAGTGAGATAGTGGAGAGAGCTGTAGATATGGTTGTGACAGTTGTAGTGGTAGCAGTAGTTGGAATGTCACAATTACTGACATTCTCGTGTGTGTACAGGGAACAGGTTTTTGTAGGTAATTCTGACTTCCTTTGAACTCTCTCTCTCCCTCCTTAAGTCTCTCTCTGACAGGGTAATGTATTGTTCTTCTCAGAGGGCTTTTTATCGACTGGGCTCTGCTCCAAGTGTGGCCTCCATCCGGCCAATCACGTCTCTCGCTCCCACCGGCTTATCAGAACTGTTTGAGCTCAAAGGCCGCCGAGGCCTTCAACCATGGACCTCTCTCTCTCTCTCTCTCTCTCTCATCCACTCCCTCTCGCTAACTGGAAATAACAGTCTCTCTCTCTCTCTCACCCTGGTGTGAGTAGATAATAATTCACACCCTGAGTACAGATACAGATAGCTGGTTGCTGCAGGACCTGGCTGGTACTCAATAACCTCTCCAGTCAGGACACAGTGCAACGAGTGAACGACTGAACCAACTAATAAAACTGAAAGTGCATGAATGACCGAAGGAATGAACAAACTAAATAACTCATTCATTAAATAACTAACAAATAAGCGAGTGAGTTCGCTGACCATCTTCTCTGATGGCTAGAGAAGATAGTCAGAATATAGTAAGTATCTTCTCTAATGACACTGAAAGTCAAAAATGCAGAGCTGGGGCCTTTTCCAAAAAGATTTAACCTCTAACCTCCAGCTAGTCCTGAGTCACATCACCAACACACCGTTCCATTGTTACAGTCATGACTCAATAGCTTCTAATACTGATAGGAAGACAATGTCAGAACTTAGATGTGGGTGCTAAGTTGTTTCAAGTTACACACACACACACACACACACACACACGCGATCCAGATCCTCCCCTCAGGTAGCAGAGAGAGGTGGGGTGTTACTAGGACAACTGACTTCATGCCAGACTAAACAGGCGTAGTAACAACAGTATGTTGTTGGAACTAGGTCAGAGAGGAGAGGCACGGCTTCAGGAGAACAAACTGCTGCTGATTCTGATCGTTCTGATTGGCCTCCGCAGTGCACACACACGTTGTTCATCCTTCTCACCGCCGTCAGAGAGACGACAGGGAAGGAACCACCATGTACCCACCTCTAGGCTGCTATACATAGAATGACAAACCAAATAAATAGCCTAGCCTTTTTCATGGAATATTTGTGGTAATTAAATAGAATTTATTTAGAATTTATCAGAATACATTTTCCAGAAATAGTTTGAGATCTGTGTATTCTCAAATTGAAAAAAAGTGAGGGAGCGCCGCTCTCCAGCACTCCGCCAGGCATGGCTAGCTTCAGGACAAGAGGAGAAGCTAGGCTAGGCATGGCTAGCTTCAGGACAAGAGGAGCAGCTAGGCCAGGCATGGCTAGCTTCAGGACAAGAGGAGAAGCTAGGCCAGGCATGGCTAGCTTCAGGACAAGAGGAGACGTAAGGTTAGGCGTGGCTAGCTTCAGGACAAGAGGAGAAGCTAGGCTAGGCGTGGCTAGCTTCAGGACAAGAGGAGAAGCTAGGCTAGGCGTGGCTAGCTTCAGGACAAGAGGAGAAGCTAGGCTAGGCATGGCTAGCTTCAGGACAAGAGGAGAAGCTAGGCTAGGCATGGCTAGCTTCAGGACAAGAGGGGAAGCTAGGCTAGGCATGGCTAGCTTCAGGACAAGAGGAGAAGCTAGGCTAGGCATGGCTAGCTTCAGGACAAGAGGAGAAGCTAGGCTAGGCATGGTTAGCTTCAGGACAAGAGGAGAAGCTAGGCTAGGCATGGCTAGCTTCAGGACAAGAGGAGAAGCTAGGCCAGGCATGGTTAGCTTCAGGACAAGAGGAGAAGCTAGGCCAGGCATGGTTAGCTTCAGGACAAGAGGAGACGTAAGGTTAGGCATGGCTAGCTTCAGGACAAGAGGAGAAGCTAGGCTAGGCATGGCTAGCTTCAGGACAAGATGAGACGTAAGGTTAGGCGTGGCTAGCTTCAGGACAAGAGGAGAAGCTAGGCTAGGCATGGTTAGCTTCAGGACAAGAGGAGACGTAAGGTTAGGCGTGGCTAGTTTCAGGACAAGAGGAGAAGCTAGGCTAGGCATGGTTAGCTTCAGGACAAGAGGAGAAGCTAGGCTAGGCATGGTTAGCTTCAGGACAAGAGGAGAAGCTAGGCTAGGCATGGCTAGCTTCAGGACAAGAGGAGAAGCTAGGCTAGGCATGGCTAGCTTCAGGACAAGAGGAGAAGCTAGGCTAGGCATGGTTAGCTTCAGGACAAGAGGAGAAGCTAGGCTAGGCATGGCTAGCTTCAGGACAAGAGGAGAAGCTAGGTTAGGCATGGCTAGCTTCAGGACAAGAGGAGAAGCTAGGCTAGGCATGGCTAGCTTCAGGAGAAGAAGAGAAGCTAGGCTAGGCATGGCTAGCTTCAGGAGAAGAAGAGAAGCTAGGCTAGGCATGGCTAGCTTCAGGAGAAGAAGAGAAGCTAGGCTAGGCATGGCTAGCTTCAGGAGAAGAGGAGAAGCTAGGCTAGGCATGGCTAGCTTCAGGACAAGAGGAGAAGCTAGGCTAGGCATGGCTAGCTTCAGGAGAAGAAGAGAAGCTAGGCTAGGCATGGCTAGCTTCAGGAGAAGAAGAGAAGCTAGGCTAGGCATGGCTAGCTTCAGGAGAAGAAGAGAAGCTAGGCTAGGCATGGCTAGCTTCAGGACAAGAGGAGAAGCTAGGCTAGAGTCATATACAATGGACAAAACATGAATAACTCATTCCATTAAACAGACTGACCAGGTGAATCCAGGTGAAAGCTATGATCCCCTATTGATACCACTTGTTAAATTCACTTCAAATCAGTGTAGATGAAAGGGAGGAAACATTTTAAAGCAGAATTTCTAAGCCTTGAGGCAATTGAGACATAGATTGTTCTATGTGTGCCATTCAGAGGGTGAATCGGCAAGACAAAACATTTGTGCCGTTGAACGGGGTGTGGTGGTAGGTTGTCGGTTTGATAAGTTATCACTTGATAAGTGATAATGTACACTTCCTTGTTGTGCTGTGTATTTCTGATAGCTTTTTATAACTACGAAGATGTCCAGTGAAACCAGATATGCCATTTGTTGACAACACAACACTTGGATACACATTATGCAGAATGTTAATCAATAAAAAACGTATGTAAAATTCACTGCTATATTTTGCTTGTTTCCAGCTGGTTATTTCAGAGGGAACTGTCAGAGGCTCTCTCCTATTGTGACATCACCAACAGTTTGAGAGTGAAGGCAACTAACATGGCTTCTAAAGCCTGACCCAACTCTCTCAACAGATGGCTCTGGGCCTGGCTCACTTCAGAGGACGAATGCTTCATCCACATCTTGTTTGTCTTGTTCTGGCAGGTTTGTCAACTCTTCAGATCTCCCTGAGGATTATGCATCTCTCTCTCTCTCTGCACCAGCCTACAGGATAGACCAGGATGGATGGATCCCCATCTATTCTAGACATCCAGATGACCCTGGCCTGTACATGCTCTATGACATTTGTGTATGTGTGTGTGTGCTATATGGGTGTGTGTGTGGGACTCTCCAACAAAGTAATTATACACCTTTAGACTTTTCTAAGTAGGCGAGTTGAGACAGGCTGTCTAGGCCACACTATCAACACACACACACACCTCTGTCCAACACTAGCTCCTCCCACTAACCTTTCACCTCTGTCCAACACTAGCTCTTCCCACTACCCTCTGTCCAACACTAGCTCCTCCCACTACCCTCTGTCCAACACTAGCTCCTCCCACTACCCTCTGTCCAACACTAGCTCCACCCACTACCCTCTGTCCAACACTAGCTCCTCCCACTACCCTCTGTCCAACACTAGCTCTTCCCACTACCCTCTGTCCAACACTAGCTCCTCCCACTACCCTCTGTCCAACACTAGCTCCTCCCACTACCCTCTGTCCAAAACTAGCTCCTCCCACTACCCTCTGTCCAACACTAGCTCCTCCCACTACCCTCTGTCCAACACTAGCTCCTCCCACTACCCTCTGTCCAACACTAGCTCCTCCCACTACCCTCTGTCCAACACTAGCTCCTCCCACTATCCTTTCACCTCTGTACAACACTAGCTCCTCCCACTACCCTCTGTCCAACACCAGCTCCTCCCACTACCCTCTGTCCAACACTAGCTCCTCCCTCTACCCTCTGTCCAACACTAGCTCCTCCCTCTACCCTCTGTCCAACACTAGCTCCTCCCACTACCCTCTGTCCAACACTAGCTCCTCCCACTACCCTCTGTCCAACACTAGCTCCTCCCACTACCCTCTGTCCAACACTAGCTCCTCCCACTACCCTCTGTCCAACACTAGCTCCTCCCACTACCCTCTGTCCAACACTAGCTCCTCCCACTACCCTCTGTCCAACACTAGCTCCTCCCACTACCCTCTGTCCAACACTAGCTCCTCCCACTACCCATACAGATACAGCGATCGAAGGGAAAGCATCTGGAGCAGGGTTTGAACCAGCAACCCTGCAGTTACAGGCCTGCCAGGTGGACTACCACCGGTGCCATAAAGGTCCAGACCTCTTAGTACACTCAAACACAGAGACGCTACACACAGGAAGCCCTAGAGTTAACAGCTGCTTTAAGACTGCTAGTTAGCACTGTAATTCCATACCATGTCTATATAATTATACTACACACTGACCTCCTTGTATGCATCTGTCATTCTGTTGCCTGTTACACTACAAGACCACAACCGTACTGTGCTGGCTCTGGTATTTTTCTTCCCTTTCCAGGACTGTTCCAGAAACTATGCTGGATGCATAGTCCAGTCTAGTTGAGCTTGGACGTGCAGTGTTAATCAGGCTTGTTAATATAGCCTACACACGCTATACCGCACACATGCCTACTGTAGAGTTAGGATATGTCATTCTGTGTGTGCTATTCTTGACTTCAGGATGACCCTGGTGTGAACATGCTCAATGACAACAGTAGAGCATGTGGCTACTACTACTGTAAGTTATCCGTAATATGAGACGGCTATAACGCTACAGTTCGACTAGGCCTAACCCTGTTTACTCTGCACCGTAACGGCGTGGTTAGCCGGTCAGTGAACTGGGGAGATCGCGCTTAACGAGGCCGATCACTGCTTCCCGTACCCCCGCGGGACACGGGACACAGACTACACACACACACACACACACACACACACACAGGCATGTCACTAGGCTAGACGAGAGAGAGAGAGAGAAAACGATTCTACAACTTTAATTGTCTGTCCTATTTTCTCCCATCATTAGCAGGGCGCTGTGTTCAGTTTGGATAGATCCCAGTAGCCCGTTTAGTCTTTATAACATAGGATGAAATGAGGGCAGTTGTTGTCCCTAGTTTCCCAGGTAAACAGCTGGCTGACTAGCGGGCCTGCAGCCTCCGTAAAGTCGGCTATAATCCTGCTAGAGGGTTATATGGTTCTCGCTCCAGCACTTACTTTGATGAGATCCAGAGGGTGGGTGCAGCAGGCAGCCCCACAGGAGGCGAGCCCCCCAAAATACCACCGCGACATCCGTTTATCGGTCATATTCCCCCCTGTCTTTATATAGTCCTACTGCTCTTCACTGAGTCCAATTCGATCCAGTCCAACAACGCAGCTGGCCAAGCTTCCTTTCCGCCTCGACACGCAAGCAGGTCGGCGCAGCAGTCTGTGCGTTCTGGTCCTCTCTCTCTCCGCGGGTCGAATGGAGGATAACCTCGTTAATCTTCAAATTTGGCGACGCCACCGACGGACTTTGGGTTCCGGTGCACGCACACACACGCAAACCACATCGTGCGTGTGTGTGTGTAAGCAATTTTACAGAACGCGTGATAGGAAATGGATCGACAGAAAGACAAGAGGGGAGTCGCAGTGAGTGCACGCGCAGCCAATTGCTACCCCGGGCTGAGGAACTGCCTCCTAGTGCTCTGGCTAGCCAGACTCAAAGGTCGCCGCTCGACAATTTATTTTCTGCAGGTTGTTTTTGTAAACGTCAAAACTGAAAAAGTCACTGGTTTCTCTAGTCTACGCTACAGAGAGGATGCCCGTTGAGAAACGCCCCTCGTTGTTGTTAAAGAGACAGTACACCCTCAAGTAGTCAGCTACCCAACCAGACACAGTGTTCAAGTACTCTGTCGCTTTAAGGGAAACAAAGTCCAACATTCTCCAGCGAGGAAACTTTATTTTCAACGGAGTTAAGCGGCGATACATTGTATCCGTGATAAGGAATGGTTAGATGAAACCATTTGGCTGCCTTTGATACAGTGAACCATCAGATCCTCCTCTCCACCCTCTCCGAGTTGGGCATCTCCGGCGCGGCCCACGCTTGGATTGCGTCCTACCTGACAGGTCGCTCCTACCAGGTGGCGTGGCGAGAATCTGTCTCCGCACCACGTGCTCTCACCACTGGTGTCCCCCAGGGCTCTGTTCTAGGCCCTCTCCTATTCTCGCTATACACCAAGTCACTTGGCTCTGTCATATCCTCACATGGTCTCTCCTATCATTGCTATGCAGACGACACACAATTAATCTTCTCCTTTCCCCCTTCTGATAACCAGGTGGCGAATCGCATCTCTGCATGTCTGGCAGACATATCAGTGTGGATGACGGATCACCACCTCAAGCTGAACCTCGGCAAGACGGAGCTGCTCTTCCTCCCGGGGAAGGACTGCCCGTTCCATGATCTCGCCATCACGGTTGACAACTCCATTGTGTCCTCCTCCCAGAGTGCTAAGAACCTTGGCGTGATCCTGGACAACACGCTGTCGTTCTCAACTAACATCAAGGCGGTGACCCGTTCCTGTAGGTTCATGCTCTACAACATTCGCAGAGTACGACCCTGCCTCACACAGGAAGCGGCGCAGGTCCTAATCCAGGCACTTGTCATCTCCCGTCTGGACTACTGCAACTCGCTGTTGGCTGGGCTCCCTGCCTGTGCCATTAAACCCCTACAACTCATCCAGAACGCCGCAGCCCGTCTGGTGTTCAACCTTCCCAAGTTCTCTCACGTCACCCCGCTCCTCCGCTCTCTCCACTGGCTTCCAGTTGAAGCTCGCATCCGCTACAAGACCATGGTGCTTGCCTACGGAGCTGTGAGGGGAACGGCACCTCCGTACCTTCAGGCTCTGATCAGGCCCTACACCCAAACAAGGGCACTGCGTTCATCCACCTCTGGCCTGCTCGCCTCCCTACCTCTGAGGAAGTACAGCTCCCGCTCAGCCCAGTCAAAACTGTTCGCTGCTCTGGCACCCCAATGGTGGAACAAACTCCCTCACGACGCCAGGTCAGCGGAGTCAATCACCACCTTCCGGAAACACCTGAAACACCACCTCTTTAAGGAATACCTAGGATAGGATAAAGTAATCCTTCTAACCACCCCCCCCCCCCTTAAAAGAGTTAGATGCACTATTGTAAAGTGGTTGTTCCACTGGATATCATAAGGTGAATGCACCAACTTGTAAGTCGCTCTGGATAAGAGCGTCTGCTAAATGACTTAAATGTAAATGTAAATTTGAAACTGGTTACAAAGTATCTATTCTGTTGTTTCCCGCACTCTCTGGCATTGCTTTTGACCGAGAGCTGTTCGTGTCATCCGTCACAGATGCAATAACATCCGCATTGACTGTAGCCAAAATGTAACCCATTAAACGTATCTTTTTCAAAGCAGGGGTCACTTGGCATCCTGTTGGCGAGCGCTAGACAATACCTAGAGCCATTTCTCAGAAGGCTACTAAAACAACACATAACCATGTAAAAGTACAACTTGACATCTTATGTCAAACACTTCAACGTGTTTAAAAGCCACCGTTGTTCCAGAATGCCTCTATGTAATGCTGACCTCGCGCCAGGAGGAGTTTGCCAGCTCGCCTCGCATTCCCCAGGACAAATACTCATCAGAACATTGTTAAAGAGTCACACAGAAGGCCACATGCCCTGTGTTTAAATATACACTTTATATTAGTTATTGTGTGTGTGTGTGGCATAGAGGTGGTGGTGCAAGTTGACCCAATCTGTGTGTGTGCACGCTCCTGACTTGGTTGGAATCTCTTTGCGCACTGTAACATTCCTGTCTGGTGCAAATAGTTCTTTTAAGCGCTGGAACTTTGGTCACGGTCCAAATTAACATGCTCGCCCTTACACACACATACTTGTATTAAGGTCACAACATTGAATAGCCTAAGCATATAGCATTTGATAGGCATTTTCAACCAAAAATGTAATTTCCATGTCTTGTGCTCATAAGGAGACTAGTTAACTTGTCTCTTCTTTGCTTCCCTGAACATAGAAGAACTCACTACGGAATGTGACCCTTAAAACCCCCATGCTGTTTCAGTAACAATGGCGATGCTTGTCCAGTAGGGGATGCATCTCAATAGTCTGGCTTGGCTTCCTAACCTTTTCTGTCTCCTTTCCTTCATCTGCATAGAACATGAGATAACTTGACAAATGCCCATTAGCCATCCTTCACATTGCTATCTGTGTGCTATCCTATCTTGTGTATTGAGATCAGCACAAAGGCAACCGGAGAGACAAGGAGAGTAAGCCACTAGACTATTGAGATACACCCGCTCTCTCTGTGGGAAAGATGACTTTGTTCCTGTGAAAAATACACATCTACTGCCTCCTTGTGGATATATAGGGAAACTGTAGTTTGGATTAATTGTCATGGCTGTTGTTCATTTCTCAGATATACCACATGTTGGGCTCCCGAGTGGCGCAGCAGTCTAAGGTACTTCACCTCAGTGCTTGAGGTGTCACTACAGACACCCTGGTTTGATTCCAGGCTGTATCACAACCGGCTGTGATTGGGAGTACCATAGGGCAGCACACAATTGGCCCAGCGTCGTCCATCATTGTCAATAAGAATTTGTTCTTAACTGACTTGCCTGGTTAAATAAAAGGTTACATTGGTAGTGGATGGGGTTAGTTTTTTTTAAAGTGCTTTGAGACCCAGAGGAAAGCACCAGGCCTTTTTTAACAAAAAAATAATATTCAAGATTTATTTAACTAGGCAAGTCAGTTAAGAACAAATTCTTATTTACAATGACAGCCTACCAAAAGGCCTCCTGTGGGGCTGGGATTAAAATAAAAATATAGGACAAAACACACATCACAACAAGACACCACAACACTTTATAAAGAGAGACCTAAGACAACAACTTAGATAAGAACAAGATAACATGGCAGCAACACATGACAACACAGCATGGTAGCAACACAACATGACAACAACATGGCAGCAGCACAACATGGTAGCAGCATAAAACATTATTTCGCACAGACAACACAGCATGGTAGCAACACAACATGACAACACAGCATGGCAGCAACACATGACAACACAGCATGGTAGCAACACAACATGACAACACAACATGGCAGCAACACAACATGACAACACAACATGGCAGCAACACAATATGACAACACAGCATGTTAAAACATTATTTGGCACAGACAACAGCACAAAGGCAAGAAGGTAGAGACAACAATACATCACACAAAGCAGCCACAACTGTCAGTAAGAGTGTCCATGATTGATTCCTTGAATGAAGAGATGGAGGTTGGGGTAGAAGCTGTTTAGAAGCCTCTTGGACCTAAACTTGGCGCTCCGGTACCGCTTGTCGTTCGGTAGCAGAGAGAACAGTCTATGACTAGGGTGGCTGGAGTCTTTGACAATTTTTAGGGCCTTTCTCTGACACCGCCTGTTATAGAGGTCCTGGATGGCAGGAAGCTTGGCCCTGATGATGTACTGGGTCGTTCGCACTACAGTTGCCATACCAGGCAGTGATGCAACCCGTCAGGATGCTCTCGATGGTGCAGCTGAAAAACCTTTTGAGGATCTTCAGACCAATGCCAAATCTTTTCAGTCTCCTGAGGGGGAACAGGTTTTGTAGTGCCCTCTTCGCGACTGTCTTGGTGTGCTTGGACCATGTTAGTTTGTCGGTGATGTGGATGCCAAGGAACTTGAAGCTCTCAACCTGCTCCACTACAGCCCCGTCGATGAGAATGGGGGCGTGCTCGGTCCTCCTTTTCCTGTAGTCCACAATCATCTCCTTTGTCTTGATCACGTTGAGGGAGAGGTTGTTGTTCTGGCACCACACTGCCAGCTCTCTGACCTCCTCCCTATAGGCTGTCTCATCGTTGTCGGTGATCAGGCCGACCACTGTTGTGTCATCAGCAAACTTAATGATGGTGTTGGAGTTGTGCCTGGACGTGCAGTTATGAGTGAACAGGGAGTACAGTAGGGGACTGAGCACGCACCCCTGAGGGGCCACCATGTTGAGGATCAGCGTGGCAGATGTGTTGTTGTCTACCCTTACCACCTGGGGGCGGCCCGTCAGAAAGTCCAGGTTCCTGTTGCAGAGGGACGTGTTTAGTCCCAGGGTCCTTAGCTTAGTGATGAGCTTTGAGGGCACTATGGTGTTGAACGCTGAGCTGCAGTCAATGAATAGCATTCTCACATAGGTGTTCCTTTTGTCCAGGTGGGAAAGGGCAGTGTGGAGTGCAATAGAGATTGCATCATCTGTGGATCTGTTGGTGCGGTATGCAAATTGGAGTGGGTCTAGGGTTTCTGGGATAATGGTTTTGATGTGAGCCATGACCAGCCTTTCAAAGCATTTCATGGCTACAGACGTGAGTGCTACGGGTCGGTAGTCATTTAGGCAGGTTGTCTTAGAGTTCTTGGGCACTGGGACTATGGTGGTCTTCTTGAAACAGGTTGGTATTACAGACTCAGACAGGGAGAGGTTGAAAATGTCAGTGAAGACACTTGCCATTTGGTCAGTGCATGCTCGGAGTACAGGTCCTGGTTATCCGTCTGGCCCAGCAGCCTTGTGAATGTTGACCTGTTTAAAGATCTTACTCACATCGGCTGTGGAGAGCGTGATCACACAGTCGTCCGGAACAGCTGATGCTCTCATGCATGTTTCAGTGTTACTTGCCTCGAAGCGAGCATATAAGTTATTTAGCTCGTCTGGTAGGCTCGTGTCACTGGGCAGCTCTCGGCTGTGCTTCCCTTTGTAGTCTGTAATAGTTTGCAAGCCCTGCCACATCCTGGGGACGACGTCCTCGATGCACTTATTGATAAAGCCAGTGACTGATGTGGCGTACACCTCAATGCCATCGGAAGAATCCCTGAACATATTCCCGTCTGTGCTAGCAAAACAGTCCTGTAGTTTAGCATCTGCTTCATATGACCACTTTTTTATAGACTGAGTCACTGGTGCTTCCTGTTTTAACTTTTGCTTGTAAGCCGGAATCAGGAGGATAGAGTAATGGTCAGATTTGCCAAATGGAGGGTGAGGGAGAGCTTTGTATGCGTCTCTGTGTGTGGAGTAAAGGTGGTCTAGAATTTTTTCCCCTCTGGTTGCACATTTAACATGTTGATAGAAATGAGGTAAAACTGATTTAAGTTTCCCTGCATTGAAGTCACCGGCCACTAGGAGCGCCACCTCTGGATGAGCGTTTTCCTGTTTGCTTATGACGGAATACAGCTGAGTAACTCATTTTTTTCCCTTTCATTTTTGGAAATGTATTCGTGGGCCAACTTCGGACCAGCAGTTTCCCATCCCTGCTTTGGACAGTGCCACTGCGAATCCATTGTTTTTAGATTTTTGGGTGTGTTTTTAGTGCCAGCCTTGGTCTGTGGTGGTATGTAGACAGCTACGAAAAATACAGATGAAAATCCTCTGGGTAAATAGTGTGGTCTACAGCTTGTCATAAGGTACTTTACCTCAGGTGAGCAAAACCTTGAGACTTCCTTAGATATCGCGCACCAGCTGTTGTTTACATAAATGCATAGGCCCCCCCCATGTCTTACCAGAGGCTGCTGTTCTGTCCTGCCGATAGAGTGTATAAACTCTATGTTCTTAATTTCGTCGTACGTCTACGACTCGGTGGAACATAAGATATTAAAATGTTTAATGTCCCGTTGGTAGGATATATTAGTACACGCTTTCAGTTTGTCCCATTTATTTCCCAGCGATTGAACGTTAGCTAGCAGAACGGAAGGTAAGGGCAGATTAGCCACTCGTCACTCAATCCTCGCAAGGCATCCTGATCTTTTTCTGCAAAAACCTACGTTTCCTTTTCCAGCAAATCACGGGGATCTGGGCCTGGTCGGGTGTCTGTAGTACATCCCTCGCATCGACTCTTTGAAGAAGAACTCCTTGTCCAGTTTGAGGTAAGTAATCCCCGTTCTGATGTCCAGAAGGTCTTTTCGGTCATAAGAGACGGTAGCAGCAACAGTATGTACAAAACAAGTTACGAACAACGCAAAAAGACAAACAAAATAGCATGATTGGTTAAGAGCCGATAAGATGGCAGCCCTCCCACCACACCAATCGCTAAATAGTATTTGAAAGATTTCAGATAGTATTTTAACGCAGGTCTGGAAAGCCCTGTAGTAACAGAGTCCATTGTTGTTGTATGGAACTATCATAGAAATAGAATCTCTAGAAAGGGCTTGGAACCTCTATCCCTGGAACTTTCATTGACTTGAATGGGGAGAGCCCAGTCTATAGATTCTGTTTCTATGCTGTCGTACGTGTTCACGTGACTGGGTTAATGTGGTGGGGGTGACTCGCATCCTGGCACATGTTATACAGATGGTCTTTGTCTGTGTCCTGTACTCTGCCTTTGTGCTACGGTATAACCACTCTGTATGCAACACACAAATATACACAAACACACAAACACTGCCTATGTGTGGGCTCTCCAGAACATACACGCACATGCACACACACTGCCCACACAAGGAGTCTGGCATACACACAAACACATGTCAGACATACGCACACACACAGAGAGAGAGAGAGAGAGAGAGAGAGAGAGAGAGAGAGAGAGAGAGAGAGAGAGAGAGAGAGAGAGAGAGAGAGAGAGAGAGAGAGAAAGAGAGAGAGGGGGGGGGGAGAAAGAGAGAGGGGGCACAGTGGAATCTGAGCGATGTCAGTTATGTCACATTAATAAACACTTAGTTATTAACACATCCCACAATGCATTTCACCTCCCACACTGGCACAAGTACATCATACATTGTCCTTCTACTCTGGCAAACAACTTGTAAATATATGAGTGCAGTAGCTAAACAAACAACTTGTAAATATATGTGTGCAGTAGCTAAACAATCAACTTGTAAATATATGAGTGCAGTAGCATAACAAACAACATGTAAATATATGAGTGCAGTAGCATAACAAACAACATGTAAATATATGAGTACAGTAGCATAACAAACAACATGTAAATATATGAGTGCAGTAGCTAAACAAACAACATGTAAATATATGAGTACAGTAGCTGAAATGAACAACTTGTAAATATATGTGTGCAGTAGCTAAACAATCAACTTGTAAATATATGAGTGCAGTAGCTAAACAAACAACTTGTAAATATATGAGTGCAGTAGCTGAACAAACAACATGTAAATATATGAGTGCAGTAGCTAAACAAACAACTTGTAAATATATGAGTGCAGTAGCTGAACAAACAACTTGTAAATATATGAGTGCAGTAGCTAAACAAACAACATGTAAATATATGAGTGCAGTAGCTAAACAAACAACATGTAAATATATGAGTGCAGTAGCTAAACAAACAACTTGTAAATATATGAGTGCAGTAGCTAAACAAAGAACTTGTAAATATATGTGTGCAGTAGCTAAACAAACAACTTGTAAATATATGAGTGCAGTAGCGAAACAAACAACTGGTAAATATATGAGTGCAGTAGCTAAATGAACAACTTGTAAATATATGAGTGCAGTAGCTGAAATGAACAACTTGTAAATATATGAGTGCAGTAGCTAAACAAACATCTTGTAAATATATGAGTGCAGTAGCTGAACAAACAACTTGTAAATATATGTGTGCAGTAGCTAAACAAACAACTTGTAAATATATGAGTGCAGTAGCTGAAATGAACAACTTGTAAATATATGAGTGCAGTAGCTAAACAAAGAACGTGTAAATATATGTGTGCAGTAGCTAAACAAACAACTTGTAAATATATGAGTGCAGTAGCTAAATGAACAACTTGTAAATATATGAGTGCAGTAGCTGAAATGAACAACTTGTAAATATATGAGTGCAGTAGCTAAACAAACAACTTGTAAATATATGAGTGCAGTAGCTAAACAAACAACTTGTAAATATATGAGTGCAGTAGCTGAAATGAACAACTTGTAAATATATGAGTGCAGTAGCTGAAATGAACAACTTGTAAATATATGAGTGCAGTAGCTAAACAAACAACTTGTAAATATATGAGTGCAGTAGCTAAATGAACAACTTGTAAATATATGAGTGCAGTAGCTGAAATGAACAACTTGTAAATATATGAGTGCAGTAGCTAAACAAACATGTTGTAAAACACTTTATTATTTCATGTATAAATTACACTCACCAAGAAGAAGTTAACACAGAAAACTCAAATCAGAATAAAAACAACTAGAAGATGATGTCATAATGAAAACAACTAGAAGATGATGTCATAATGAAAACAACTAGAAGATGACGTCATAATGAAAACAACTAGAAGATGATGTCATAATGAAAACAACTAGAAGATGACGTCATAACAAAAAAACAAAGCTGTCTACAAGTGGTCTTAAGAAATGGAGAATAATCATGCACATTTTCTGAAACGTAATCATAAGCATTTCCTTATTTACATTTTGACCTGTCTCTCCACTAAGAGTTTAGTGACGGGGTTGTATTCATTAGGGCATAATGTTGCAAAATGTTTTACAATGGACAATGAACATTTCTTATTGGACACGTCCAGGTAGTCCCTCCCTGTTTCAGTCCATTTTCTCTCAAAGTAATGAACACAAACCTGGTGTGGCACGGTTCAGACATACTCCTTCTCCTCTACCACCACAGGCAGTGGGTTACTCCTCCCACCTCCCCCAAAAGTAGGCGTTGCCCTAACACCTGGAGGGGAGGAGCCTGCGTTCAGCAGAGCCCCTCCCACCAGCAGAAGAACTCCCGCCCCCCAGCCTAGATACAAGGCGGGGCCTAACTCTCTCTTCAGCGGCGCGGCGACTTTCGGATCGTAAAAATCCCTGACCACGGCGTAGGCCGTCCAGCAGATGGGTATCAGGTAGAGCAGCCCGGAGAAGAAGAACAGAGCCCCAGCCACGCGGGCTAGCCTAGCCTTGGACGAGTAGGCTCCTTCCCCTAGAAACTTGGTGCACTTAGCCCCAGCCACGCCAAGCAGGAGGGCGAAGAGGCAGAGGAGGAGGGAGAGCACGGAGAGGGTACGGGACACCTGGGCGGAGATGGGGAGGGCCAGGGTAGAGTCGTAAGTCTTACACTGGATCTGTCCCGTACTCTGGGACAAACACGTCATCCATAGCCCCTCCCATAGAACCTGGGCGATCACGATCTCCCCGCCCGCGAAGGCGGAGACTCGCCACAAGGGGGCGGCGCAGACGAGAGCCCCGCCCACCCATCCCATCACGGCCAGTAGGAGGCCAAGTAGCTGTAGACCTGTGGACGCCATGGCGACGTGCAAAAGTCCCAAACAGTTCTGTTCAAGAACTTTGTTTGCAACTGGGCCTGGTCTGAGCCTGGTCTGAGCCTGGTCTGAGCCTGGTCTGAGCCTGGTCTGGGCCTGGTCTGAGCCTGGTCTGGGCCTGGTCTGGGCCTGGTCTGGGACTGGTCTGAGCCTGGTCTGGGCCTGGTCTGAGCCTGGTGTGTTTTCCCTGGTTTTCACTAGATGATGAGTGTTGTCAAGATGGTTTCAAACCTCCTCTCTTCTCCAAAACAATGATTACAGGTGACAAGAAGTTCCCCTTGATAAAATGTTCTTGTACGTCCCAGGACTGTTGCAGGAATGTATCTGTCTCTTTCCTCTGGGTTGAATATCCAGTAGTTCTGTGTCTTATGGTAGAAACAGTGACGGTCACCATAAACCCCTCCTCTTCCACATCCTCAGACGGGTCAACAGCAACAACAATGTTCCTGCCAGGACATGATGAAGAAATACATGGTAAATACCCTGAACCTATGTTTAGGTGAATGTATACACACATAATAACACTTCCCAACATATTAAAATTATAACATGTCCCAACATATTAGAATTATAACATGTTATTATATAACGTAATAACCAGTAACTTGTGACTCTTACACATTTCAGAAAGCAACAGAATCAACGCAGTCCTTCTAAAATGATAAAACAGAGATAATCCTGATAATACTTACTATTCCAAACCCCAGAGGATCTGCTGCTCTGTACCAGTGGACAGAATGAAGAGTCCTGTCCTGTGTAACACTGTGGAGTAGTAGAGGTCTGTCCTGTATAGTGTAACACTGTGTATTAGCAGAGGTCTGTGATGGTGTTATTTCCTCTGTCAAACACACAGACTGACCAGACTGTCTCACTGGAGCACAGCTCAACACAGAGGAGTGGGAGGAGAGCAGCACTCAGCTGGGCTGGGTACTATGTCACACACGCACGCACGCACGCACACACACACACACACACACACACACACACACACACACACACACACACACACACACACACAGGAGGGGAGCAGCACCCGGCTGGCCACTATGTCGCACCCAGGCACAGACACACATCCATACACCCACACTACACACACTAGCATGCACACACATACTGGCACACACACATGCGTAACAGATTAGCAACACAATGCAACGTTATGTCCCACAGACTGACAAGAGTTTGTGTGTTTTTCATGAACTATATGAAACTATCATTCTCCATATGGTACTTCTCTGTATTACCGTCTGACTCCATTTGTCTTCCATCATGTATTTCAGCAGTTAAAGTGTTAACGTTCTAGATTCAGTTCATGTCTTCCATCATGTATTTCAGCAGTTAAAGTGTTAACATTCTAGATTCAGTTCATGTTTTCCATCATGTATTTCAGCAGTTAAAGTGTTAACATTCTAGATTCAGTTCATGTCTTCCATCATGTATTTCAGCAGTTAAAGTGTTAACATTCTAGATTCAGTTCATGTCTTCCATCATGTATTTCAGCAGTTAAAGTGTTAACATTCTAGATTCAGTTCATGTCTTCCATCATGTATTTCAGCAGTTAAAGTGTTAACATTCTAGATTCAGTTCATGTCTTCCATCATGTATTTCAGCAGTTAAAGTGTTAACATTCTAGATTCAGTTTGTTTTCCATCATGTATTTCAGCAGTTAAAGTGTTAACATTCTAGATTCAGTTCATGTCTTCCATCATGTATTTCAGCAGTTAAAGTGTTAACATTCTAGATTCAGTTCATGTCTTCCATCATGTATTTCAGCAGTTAAAGTGTTAACATTCTAGATTCAGTTCATGTTTTCCATCATGTATTTCAGCAGTTAAAGTGTTAACATTCTAGATTCAGTTCATGTCTTCCATCATGTATTTCAGCAGTTAAAGTGTTAACATTCTAGATTCAGTTCATGTCTTCCATCATGTATTTCAGCAGTTAAAGTGTTAACATTCTAGATTCAGTTCATGTCTTCCATCATGTATTTCAGCAATTAAAGTGTTAACATTCTAGATTCAGTTCATGTCTTCCGTCATGTATTTCAGCAGTTAAAGTGTTAACATTCTAGATTCAGTTTGTTTTCCATCATGTATTTCAGCAGTTAAAGTGTTAACGTTCTAGATTCAGTTCATGTTTTCCATCATGTATTTCAGCAGTTAAAGTGTTAACATTCTAGATTCAGTTCATGTTTTCCGTCATGTATTTCAGCAGTTAAAGTGTTAACATTCTAGATTCAGTTTGTTTTCAATCATTTATTTCAGCAGTTAAAGTGTTAACATTCTAGATTCAGTTCATGTCTTCCATCATGTATTTCAGCAGTTAAAGTGTTAATATTCTGTTGTTGCAGGAGAAGTAAAACTTTGAACCTCAGGTTTTATTGATGTTATCACATCCCGGAAATATCTTGATAAAACCTTGGACTACAGTCTTGCCACAGATCACCTGAAACAGGTACTTAAAATCTGAAACTTTCAAAGTTAGTGTGTTTAAACTGATTTTACGTGTAATTTTACAAAGAAAACCCTTTGAGATAAGAGAGATATAAAACATATTGCTTATAAGTGATTTCCAAATGTGTCTCCGCTGAAAAGATAAGCGCAGGATCCGTGAGGCTCCCGTGTGTTGGCGAGGTCATGTTTTAAACTCTAACGCTTTTAAAATGTATCGTTAACCCCACAAAATGCTTTGTCGGATGTTTTAATCATTCTAAAGTGATTCAAATGTCAGTTGAGTCCATGTTCAATGCGTTATATTGTCTAGATCCTGCTGCTCTCAGGAGAAATCAGATGGCCTGAATTAAAATTCATGTTAAAGATTAGCTGATGAGAAAGCATAAAATGGTGACCGTTTCAAATAATGTAAATGCTCATAGTGTATGAGTCATAAATGTTGCTCTTCCAGTGTAGCAGATTGAAAATGTGTAATGTGTGATTTTGGGGGGAATCTATTTCTGGGATGTGTGTAGTCTACATGTGATGGATCACCTGATAGAGTCTAGGATGTGTGTAGTCTACATGTGATGGTTCACCTGATAGAGTCTAGGATGTGTGTAGTCTACATGTGATGGTTCACCTGATAGAGTCTATGATGTGTGTAGTCTACATGTGATGGTTCACCTGATAGAGTCTAGGATGTGTGTAGTCTACATGTGATGGTTCACCTGATAGAGTCTAGGATGTGTGTAGTCTACATGTGATGGTTCACCTGATAGAGTCTAGGATGTGTGTAGTCTACATGTGATGGTTCACCTGATAGAGTCTATGATGTGTGTAGTCTACATGTGATGGTTCACCTGATAGAGTCTAGGATGTGTGTAGTCTACATGTGATGGTACACCTGATAGAGTCTAGGATGTGTGTAGTCTACATGTGATGGTTCACCTGATAGAGTCTAGGATGTGTGTAGTCTACATGTGATGGTTCACCTGATAGAGTCTAGGATGTGTGTAGTCTACATGTGATGGTTCATCTGATAGAGTCTAGGATGTGTGTAGTCTACATGTGATGGTTCACCTGATAGAGTCTAGGATGTGTGTAGTCTACATGTGATGGTTCACCTGATAGAGTCTAGGATGTGTGTAGTCTACATGTGATGGTTCACCTGATAGAGTCTATGATGTGTGTAGTCTATATGTGATGGTTCACCTGATAGAGTCTAGGATGTGTGTAGTCTACATGTGATGGTTCACCTGATAGAGTCTAGGATGTGTGTAGTCTACATGTGATGGTTCATCTGATAGTGTCTAGGATGTGTGTAGTCTACATGTGATGGTTCACCTGATAGAGTCTAGGATGTGTGTAGTCTACATGTGATGTTTCACCTGATAGAGTCTATGATGTGTGTAGTCTATATGTGATGGTTCACCTGATAGAGTCTAGGATGTGTGTAGACTACATGTGATGGTTCACCTGATAGAGTCTAGGATGTGTGTAGTCTACATGTGATGGTTCACCTGATAGAGTCTAGGATGTGTGTAGTCTACATGTGATGGTTCACCTGATAGAGTCTAGGATGTGTGTAGTCTACATGTGATGGTTCACCTGATAGAGTCTAGGATGTGTGTAGTCTACATGTGATGGTTCACCTGATAGAGTCTAGGATGTGTGTAGTCTACATGTGATGGTTCACCTGATAGAGTCTAGGATGTGTGTAGTCTACATGTGATGGTTCACCTGATAGAGTCTAGGATGTGTGTAGTCTACATGTGATGGTTCACCTGATAGAGTCTGGGATGTGTGTAGACTACATGTGATGGTTCACCTGATAGAGTCTGGGATGTGTGTAGTCTACATGTGATGGTTCACCTGATAGAGTCTAGGATGTGTGTAGTCTACATGTGATGGTTCACCTGATAGAGTCTAGGATGTGTGTAGTCTACATGTGATGGTTCACCTGATAGAGTCTAGGATGTGTGTAGTCTACATGTGATGGTTCACCTGATATAGTCTAGGATGTGTGTAGTCTACATGTGATGGTTCACCTGATAGAGTCTAGGATGTGTGTAGACTACATGTGATGGTTCACCTGATAGAGTCTATGATGTGTGTAGTCTACATGTGATGGTTCACCTGATAGAGTCTAGGCTGTGTGTAGTCTACATGTGATGGTTCACCTGATAGAGTCTGGGATGTGTGTAGACTACATGTGATGGTTCACCTGATAGAGTCTGGGATGTGTGTAGTCTACATGTGATGGTTCACCTGATAGAGTCTATGATGTGTGTAGTCTATATGTGATGGTTCACCTGATAGAGTCTAGGATGTGTGTAGACTACATGTGATGGTTCACCTGATAGAGTCTATGATGTGTGTAGTCTACATGTGATGGTTCACCTGATAGAGACTAGGATGTGTGTAGTCTACATGTGATGGTTCACCTGATAGAGTCTAGGATGTGTGTAGTCTACATGTGATGGTTGTTCATACAAGAGACCACAGGAAACTTCTTTGATCAGAGGTTAGTTTGTTTAATAAAGATTGCAACCCGGAGTTTACACTTACAGCAATTTGCAAGCAAGACACTCAGTTCAAAATATGGTGTTTTCCTTTTTTATCCCCTACTGAGGATCACCCCGCCCAGGGTGATGTCCCTTAACTTTAATACCATATAAGCTCATAATTAATAGTTGCTAATACAAAGATGTCTCTGCAAGGTGGATTTCAGCTCATTGTTAATTGCAGTTAGTTTCTCAATCCTTCTTCCTCCTATTGCAGAAGTAAGACTGGAACATAGTATCAACAGGAACTGAAAGTATAGTTTCAACACAAAGACATTTGACTTTTGTACAGTTGACCTCTTCATGCACTTACAAAGTGTCTACCACTGATTCTTAATCTCAAGCTAAACATCAATCGTTGTACTTTTGTCATTACAGGTGTTCCTATATGTACAGATATTATAACATTTCATTCATGGTTCACCTGATAGAGTCTAGGATGTGTGTAATCAAATCAAACTATTTGTCACATGTGCTGAATACAACAAGTGTAGACTTTACCGTGAAATACTTACTTACAAGCCCTTAACCAACAATGCAGTTCAAGAAGAGTTGAAGAAAATATTTAACAAATAAACTAAAGCAAAAAATAATAAAAAGTAACATAATAACATAACAATAATGTGGCTATATACAGGGGGTACCGGTACTGAGTCAGTGTGCGGGAGTACAGGTTAGTCGAGGTAATTTGTACATGTAGGTAGGGGTGAAGTCACTATGCATAGATAATAACAGCAAATAGCAGCAGTGTAAAAAAACAAATGGAGTGGGGGGGGGCAATGTAATAGTCTGGTGGCCATTTGATTAATTGTTCAGCAGACTTATGGCTCGGGGGTAGAAGCTGCTAAGGAGCCTTTTGGTCCTAGACTTGTCGTCTACATGTGTTGGATCACCTGACAATTTGTGATTTGCTCTTTCAGCAATATTTTATTCATAACTTCCTCAGTGTGGTGTGATAACATCACATGTTGTGAGAGTCTCCTTTTCCCCGGCTGAGCTGAGATGGAAGTGAGTCTGAGTAAGTTCCGAACTATTCTTGATTTCCTTACTTCGTAAAACTAAACGTTGATAAATCATAAAATATCCTATTGTAGTGCATGTTGACACTCACCTGTGTATTCCTGTTAATTTCAATAACTAGTAGGCAACACTTTCTTGGTTGATTATATCATTAAAATACACATTCATAAATACATTTCTATATTTCTTAATTTTATTGTGTTACTTTTAGATTTGTGTGTATTGTTGTGAATTGTTAGATATTACTGCACTGTTGGAGTTAGGAACACCTGCAATAACATCTGCTAAATATGTGTATGTGACCATTACAATGTGATTTGATTTTAAACATAATAATGAATAACTTAGGAATAATTAAGTAACATTATAAACTGTGTGGTTCAATCCCTGAATGCTGATTGGCTGAAAGCCGTTGTATATCAGACCGTATACCACGGGTATGACAAAACATGTATTTTTACTGCTCCAATTACGTTGGTAACCCGTTTATAATAGCAATAAGGCTCCTCAGGGGTTTCTGGTATATGGTCGATATACCACGGCTAACTCTGCGTTGCATTGTGCATAAGAACAGCCATTAGCTGTGGTATATTTGCCATATACCACACCCCCTTGGGCCTTTTTGCTTAAATAACCCATGAAATATAAAACTGCTGTATAGATTCTGGTCTTAACGAGTAATGATCACATTATAATGGGTAGTTGTTTGGAATTGACAGTGATTTGTAGATAGTGTGTCTATGTACCAGTGATTTGTAGATAGTGTGTCTATGTACCAGTGCCTTGCTCAGGCCAGACTCTAATGTGGAGAATGTTACATAACAGAACAAAAGTCCAATGACCACATTTCCCACCTCATCAGCCAGTCTCACTAGGGAGAAGCCAGAGGAGTATCAGCAAAGGACCATGGGAGATAGAGTCCAGAGCCAAATGCAGACATGCTACCAAAATGAACTGGTCAGAACTGCACAGAGCACCGCTGTTTTCCAGAATCCTACAGTGGGTGAGTGACTCAACATTAAACAACATACTACATTCTCTATTGTCCACCTCAGATCAGTGTCTGGGGGCTACTTCATCTTTCGCCAACCTATCCAATCCTGTTAGGGCCCCTTTATAGGACTAAAACACCAAGGCTGACCTCAGATCAGTGTCTGGGGGCTACTTCATCTTTCTCCAACCTATCCAATCCTGTTAGGGCCCCTTTATAGGACTAAAACACCAAAACTGACCTCAGATCAGTGTCTGGGGGCTACTTCATCTTTCTCCAACCTATCCATTCCTGTCAGGGCCTACTTACAGGCCCAAAACACAAATCTGACCTCAGATCAGTGTATAGGGGCTACTTCATCTTTCTCCATAAATAGAAATATCTCCTTTTCAGTCTTTTAGTGAAAGCTCTCCATCCAACGGTGATTTGTGAAATACGTTGAATAAATAATCTGTGCCATTTACTTAATTATACTTATTCACAATAGTTACAATACAGTAAACTACAGTAAAATACAGAAGAATATAGTATTTATGAGGTTATTTTTCATACACTTTCCTCAAAGAACATAGATCTCTTCCACCTTGGTGACTGTTTCTCCCTTTGAGTAAAGAGGGGTGTGTCTTTCTCTTGGCAGTGCGGACCAATGAGGTGGAGGAGAGGGAGCGCTACAGATACCAGTGGAGGAAGGAGGACAGGCAGAGAATCGTCGGTGACAGATTGGAGCTCTTCGTCGCCATAGGGACGGGGTTGTTGATGGGAGTTCTGACAGGTGGTTTTGGGGGTGTTGTCATGGGAGGGTTGACAGGGGCGGTGATATGGTTTACAACAGGACTGGTCAGGAACTGGTGGAGCCCCTGATTCACTGGGAGGCACCATGTGTAGTGCATGGATCTACTTTTATAAAGACAGACACCATGTGTAGTGCATGGATCTACTTTTATACAGACAGACACCATGTGTAGTGCATGGATCTACTTTTATACAGACAGACACCATGTGTAGGCTATGGATCTACTTTTATACAGACAGACACCATGTGTAGATCTACTTTTATACAGACAGACACCATTTGTAGATCTACTTTTATACAGACAGACACCATGTGTAGATCTACTTTTATACAGACAGACACCATGTGTAGATCTACTTTTATACAGACAGACACCATGTGTAAATCTACTTTTATACAGACAGACACCATGTGTAGATCTACTTTTATACAGACAGACACCATGTGTAGATCTACTTTTATACAGACAGACACCATGTGTAGATCTACTTTTATACAGACAGACACCATGTGTAGATCTACTTTTATACAGACAGACACCATGTGTAGATCTACTTTTATACAGACAGACACCATGTGTAGATCTACTTTTATACAGACATTTGGAGGATAAAACATTTTGAACATGTATAGATAGAAGGGCTTAAGTGGTGGGTCTTGTTTCTTGATGCAATTATTAAACTTAATTATGAATCATTTGGAAGTGAATAAAATCCCAATAAAGAGAGAAAAGAAACAGAGAATATATTGATTATTTTAAAGAGAGATGAAACTCTCATATTCATCACCAGTGCTAACCTACTTCTGTGAAGTCAGTCCTGATATGGGTCTGAACCTGTTAGTCATGAAGGGATTAAAACAGAGATTCATCCAGAAATATCTTTCCCTGATTTCAGCTGACCAAGTATTCAGATATTGTGTGACAGTAGTTATGGCCAGGCGAATGAAAGACCTTCATCCTACCCTGTAAAATCCTTACAAATAACAGCAACAAGAACTAATGACTAGATCACCATATATACATGATCAAATCATTGTTTATGTAAACAAACATAGTGATCCTACTAGAACCCCGATCCAGTGACTGTCAACCCAACACATTCTGGCTAAGATCACATACCGTATCCAGAAAGCATCTCAGAGTAGGAGAACTGATCTAGGATCTGTCCATATATTCATTATGATCTAAAGTCCAATCTGATGCTAGATCAGCACTCCTACGGGCCCTGGTCACTACTAATCTCAACTATGTTGTTATTGCTGTCGGCTCAATCTGTCATGGAATCAGTAAACCGTACTCTCATATCTGTCATGGAATCAGTAAACCCTGCTCTCAAATCTGTCATGGAATCAGTAAACCCTGCTCTCAATCTGTCATGGAATCAGTAAACCCTGCTCTCATATCTGTCATGGAATCAGTTAACCCTGCTCTCATATCTGTCATGGAATCAGTAAACCCTGCTCTCATATCTGTCATGGAATCAGTAAACCCTGCTCTCATATCTGTCATGGAATCAGTAAACCCTGCTCTCAATCTGTCATGGAATCAGTAAACCCTGCTCTCATATCTGTCATGGAATCAGTTAACCCTGCTCTCATATCTGTCATGGAATCAGTAAACCCTGCTCTCATATCTGTCATGGAATCAGTAAACCCTGCTCTCAATCTGTCATGGAATCAGTAAACCCTGCTCTCATATCTGTCATGGAATCAGTTAACCCTGCTCTCATATCTGTCATGGAATCAGTAAACCCTGCTCTCATATCTGTCATGGAATCAGTTAACCCTGCTCTCATATCTGTCATGGAATCAGTTAACCCTGCTCTCATATCTGTCATGGAATCAGTAAACCCTGCTCTCATATCTGTCATGGAATCAGTTAACCCTGCTCTCATATCTGTCATGGAATCAGTAAACCCTGCTCTCATATCTGTTATGGAATCAGTAAACCCTGCTCTCATATCTGTCATGGAATCAGTAAACCCTGCTCTCATATCTGTCATGGAATCAGTAAACCCTGCTCTCATATCTGTCATGGAATCAGTAAACCCTGCTCTCATATCTGTCATGGAATCAGTAAACCCTGCTCTCATATCTGTTATGGAATCAGTAAACCCTGCTCTCATATCTGTCATGGAATCAGTAAACCCTGCTCTCATATCTGTCATGGAATCAGTAAACCCTGCTCTCATGTTAACACACATATTTGGCCTAGATTTGGTCATTTAAATTATATTTATGATTGCTCTTCTGCTGTTCTACATGTAAGTCATTTAGCAGACGCTCTTATCCAGTGTGAACCACAGGAGTAATTAGGGTTACGTGCCTTGCCCAAGAGCCTTTTGACAGATGTTTCAGCTCGGGATTCAAACCAGCGACCTCTGGGTTATTGGCCCAACATTCTTACCCGCTAGTCTACCTGCCCTGAAAGAGGCCTCCACTAAAGTATTAGAGCTGACTGTATAAAATGTCATTGCATTTTACAGGCCTGGCAGATGATGTTGAAAATACATTTCAAATAGTCTGTTATCAGTAGTGATGAAGCTTGTTCAGTTATAAGATGTTGAATGGTGCCCCCTGCTGTATGTTGATGGGATTACATGAACTTTGAACCAATCCCCAACCTTCCTTCTATTTAACTGTTTTACTTTCAAACGTTGTATCCACAAGTGTTATTTCATAATGATTTCCACCATACTGTTGATTTATTTGAACACACTCTGATGTGTGGAATGGAATGCTGTGACCTTATGGAATGCTGTGACCTTATGGAATGCTGTGACCTTATGCATCATTTTAACTGTATGTCCTTTTAACTCGCAGTGATGAAACTTGATGATTCAAGCCAAATAGGTAGTCTACTGCAGCCTGGAGCATGTGGCCACTGGTTGAATATACGTTGTTTCCACGTCATTTCAAGCAAAAAAATATATGTGATGACATTTAATCAACGTGGATAACCAAAAAGTCATCAACGTGATGGCATTCTTTTCACCCAACTTTTATCTTAAATTCAATGACATGGTGACATTTGTTGTTGATTTTATGTTGAATTCATGGTTAGTTGACAACTCAACCAAATGTAAATCAAAGCTAGACGGTGAACTGACGTCTGTGCCCAGCGGGTGATGACGATGCAAAGCATTTACAGTTTTTTACAATCACTTTGGCACTAATTTCGGAACCTTGATGTCATTTTTCAAAACTCTAGACACAAAACTCACAACCGATGATCAAAATGCAAAACAATTTTTCCAATTGCTTGAATACAGTACACATAAAGCTAAGATCATTTGTTCATTGAACTAAAATCACCTGTTCAAAATGACAGAACTTAACATCAAAGTACTACCATTTCAAAATGCAATTCACACATTCCATCTGAAATGACTGTATTCATTTCATTACAATGATCTAACTATCAATTGATACAACTGCTCAAAATGATAAGTAACTGTTGCGTTACTCTTAATACATAGTTTTATGGAAACTGACTAACAATATTCCATGTTTAGATCATGAAAGTTTCAGGATAACAAGATCCATTGACACCAATTACCGTGGAACATGAACCAATTGGACTACATTATCTATGGATGTAATATTTCATCATCATTCTTTATCAGACACTGTTTCTATGGTCCCATGTACCACTTTTCCAGACCATGTTTTCAGATTTGACATTACTGTATATTCACCGGCCACTTTATTAGGTACACCTATCTAGTACTGGGTAGGACCCCCTTTTGCCTCCACAACAGCCTGAATTATTCACGGTGTTGTAAGTTAAGAGACGCAAATTCTGCACACCCCTGTTTTAAACAGCTGTTATTTGAGCGTTTGTGGCCTTTCTCTTAGCTTGAATGAGTCTGGACATTCTCCTCTGACCTCTCATTAACAAGGTGTTTTTGCCCACAGAACTGCTGCTCACTGAATGTGTTTTGTTTATTGCACAATTCCCTGTAAACTCTAGAGATTGTAGTGCGTAAAAATCCCAGGAAGGCAGCTGTTTCTGAGATGCTGGAATCACCATGTGTGGCATCAACAATCATACCACGGTCAAAGTTGCTTAGATTACGCGTCTTGCCCGTTCTAATGTTTGGTCGAACAACATCTAAAGCTCTCTACTCTATATACTCTATATATTGAGTTGCAGGCAGCCACATGATTCGCTGTTCGAATGTAACCTTCCTTGATGAGCTAAATCAGGTCTGTAGAGCTGATGGCGTGACCTATGTCATTGTGTGGGATAATGTCAGGTTCCACCATGCTCAAATGGTGCAAGCATGGTTTCAGGCCCAACCACAATTTACCACCCTGTACTTACCCCCATACTCTCCTTAAACCGATTGAGGAATATTTCTCCACATGGAGGTGGAAGGTATACGATAGGCGCCACCCTTCTCCAGGCCATGGATGACGCATGCAATGACATCACGGCAGACCAGTGTCAGGCCTGGATTGGCCCGAAGATTCTTCCCAAGATGTTTGGCTAATGAAAACATCCATTGTGATGTGGATGAGAACCTGTGGCCAAATCCACAAGACGGGGTTGAGGGAAATATAGAAGTACAGTAATCAACCTGTGTTTTGCTTGTTACAGTAATCCAGATGAGGAACACTGCAGTTGATCTTTAACAGTTTTTTATTTTTTTGTAGCTAATTATTTTTGCTTTGATTCAAAGAAACGTATGTTGTGATTTTATTGTATTTCATCAATACATTTCAGACTTTGTTCAATGATTCCACTGTGTCTGTAGTATTCTCTCTACTAGTCCTATTACAGTGACGTATTTACGTGTAGGACCATAATGAAACATGTATCACATATTTTGTACTACAATATTTAATGATTGTACGAACAACTACACAGTGTAACTATTGGTATCTTGTGTGTGGCTGATCTAAATGAATGGTCCTATGGTATATCATGATACATTAGTTATTTGAACCAATGATTCTGCAAGTGCAAGGTTTCTTTAACTTCTTGCGACTACAGGGGGTGCTGTTCCGAATTAGCATTTTGTCGTCTCCAAATTAAACTGCCTAGTACTCAATTCTTGCTCGTACAATATGCATATTATTAATTCTATTGGAAAGAAAACACTTTCTAGTTTCATACAAAGTTGGAATGATGTCTGTGGGTGACCCAGAACTCTTTCTACAGCGAAATCCATGACAGACAGTGAAAGGTCTGAGAGCGAAGCTCTGGTTTCAGATCAGTTTTTAAGGTCTCTGTCTATCCTATGGAACGACACGAACTGCACCCGCCTTCCCCTGGATGTCAGTAACCAATGAGAAGTGGAATGGGCCTTCTCCGTAGCTCTCAGAGGTTATAAAAGACCAAGGAGTGAGAGTAGCCCCCCTTTCGACGCTCGCCCTTACGCAGGAAGGGACCTCCGGACGCCATTTTCACAGGCTCGGTTATCAACTTGAAATGTATCCGTCTGTAATTTAATTCGATATAGGACTTAGAAACATCATAAGGTAGTTAATTTAAACCGTTTTATAGGAAATTATATCCGTTTAGTGCGATTTTGAGGAATTTCTTTGTTGTGCACTCTGAAACTTTGGACACGTTTTGGGGTCCCGTTCGATCGTTAGTGGATATTTCGAAGGACAGAGGACATCTATCGACCAAAAGACGTTTATAACATAGAAAGGATACATTGCCCAAGAATATGATGGAAGAACAGCTCATAGTAAGCAATATTTAATATGATAAATTGTTGTTCTGTCGAAATATTTTAAACGCATATTTCGCCATTTTGTTTGGTATAGCTTCACTTGGCGAACCCTGTATTGAAAAGTAAGGATAATTTTACAAATGTAAATCAGCGGTTGCATTAAGAACTAATTTGTCTTTCGATTCCTGTCAACCCTGTATTTTTTAGTCAAGTATATGATTAGCTTTCAATTAAACTAGATCACTCTGATAGATGACGTCAGACATATTGAGGCTTGATTTCCTAGTATTTTTATTGTGTAACCACGGTTTTGTATGGCTAAATATGCACCTTTTCGAACAAACTGTATATGTATGTTGTAAAATGATGTTACAGGAGTGTCATCGGAAGAATTCTGAGAAGGTTAGTGAAAAAATTAATATCTTTTGGCGATGTTGACGTTATAGCGCTCTTTGGCTGGAATCGATGCTCTGGTAACGTTTGCACATGTAGTATGCTAACTTATCGATTTATTGTGTTTTCGCTGAAAAACGCTTAGAAAATCTGAAATATGGTCTGAAATCACAAGAACTGGGTCTTTCCATTGCTATGCTTTGTCTATTTTTATGAAATGTTTTATGATGAGTAAATTGGTCATACACGTTGCTCTATCTAGTAATTCTAGTCGATTTGTGATGGTCGGTGCAATTGTAAACTGTGATTTCTACCTGAAATATGCACTTTTTTCTAACAAAAACTATCCTATACCATGAATATGTTATCAGACTGTCATCTGATGGTTTTTTTTATAGGTTATTGGCTATCAATATCTTAGTTGAGCCGAATTGGTGATAGCACCTGAAGGAGTAAGAAACTGATGGAGTTAGAATAGTGGTGTATTTTGCTAACGTGTTTAGCTAATAGATTTACATATTTTGTCTTCCCTGTAAAACATTTTAAAAATCTGAAATGGTGGCTTTATTCACAAGATCTGTATCTTTCATCTGGTGTCTTGGACTTGTGATTTAATGATATTTAGATGCTACTATCTACTTGTGAAGCTATGCTAGCTATGCTAATCAGTGTGTGGGGGGTGGGGGGTGATCCCGGATACGGGGTTGAGGTTCGGTAAAGGTTAAAGATATGAATGCACAATGCAATGTTTTGAACATTGGACAGCCTGTGTTAGAAGTAATGACCGTTTTGAGTTTTGTGTCTAGAGTTTTGAAAAATGGTTCACAAGGTTCTGAAATTAGTGCCAAAATGATAGTTAAAAACTGTAACCTTTGGGCGGTCACAACATGTTTTAATGATATAACTTTCCCTGTTTCCTACCATCTCCATCATATACTACTGTTCCAACATCATCATGGGTCGAAGAATGAATGTGTCAATTGTATTGATAGCTGTCTTTGATTGTGTGTGTGTGTATGTGTGTGGGTGGGTGGGTGTATGTATGTATGTGTGTGTGTGTGTGTATGGATGTATGTCTGTATGGTGGGGTGTATGTTTATGTGTGTGGGTGTACAGTGTGTGTGTGTGTGTGTGTGTATGTATGGGGGTGTGTGGGTATATGTGTATGTATGGGTGGGTGGGTGGGTGGATGTGTGTGTGTGTGTGTATGTATGTATGGGGGGGGTGTGGGTATATGTGTATGAGTGTGTGTGGGTGTACAGTATGTGTGTGTGTGTGTGTGTGTGTATGTATGGGGGGTGTGGGTATATGTGTATGAGTGTGTGTGTTTGTACAGTATGTGTGTGTGTGTGTTTCATTGATCTCCATTCTAAACTCATTCTCCAAAACACGTCAAAAAGGGAAACATTTACTAAGTCTGAATCGGCTCCATGATGCAATTATGAGTTTGACTATTCAAGAATAAATGGCTATATCACTAATATTTTTGAATGTTGAGGTACCAACCCCAGATTAACACTAAGGTCAACACACACCACAGATGATTCATCAGGGCCATCACTGCTGAACTTTCTTCACGAAGGCTCAACACCCATTGAATATGGCCGGTGTCAGTAAACGTTGGCAAAAAAATGTAATTAAATTGTTGCAGGAACACAGTTGCAGTCACCAACACTCTGGATAACATAAAAACAGCCTAACCAGCTCTGCTAGGGCCAGTAAAACGGTAAGAGTGAGCTGTTCTCTCATATGTGTCTGGAAGTAGCTAGCAAGGTAGCCAACGTTAGCCAGTTAGCTTGGGTGCTTGACTGCTGTTGTTAGGACAGTACGCTCGGATCAACCCTCGATCCTACTCCTCGGCCAGAGTGTCCGGCGTGCGCTCTGACCGCTCTGAGTTTACGAAGGGACAATCTGACAACGCTCTGAGTTTACGAAGGGACAATCTGACAACACTCTGAGTTTACGAAGGGACAATCTGACAACGCTCTGAGTTTACGAAGGGACAATCTGACAACGCTCTGAGTTTATGAAGGGACAATCTGAAAACGCTGAGTTTATGAAGGAACAATCTGACAACGCTCTGAGTTTATGAAGGGACAATCTGACAATGCTCTGAGTTTATGAAGGGACAATCTGACAACGCTCTGAGTTTATGAAGGGACAATCTGACAACGCTCTGAGTTTATGAAGGGACAATCTGACAACGCTCTGAGTTTATGAAGGGACAATCTGACAACGCTCTGAGTTTATGAAGGGACAATCTGACAACGCTCTGAGTTTATGAAGGGACAATCTGACAACGCTCTGAGTTTATGAAGGGACAATCTGACAACGCTCTGAGTTTATGAAGGGACAATCTGACAACGCTCTGAGTTTACGAAGAGACAATCTGACAACGCTCTGAGTTTATGAATGCCCAGAAAGTACTGGCACTCCAGATTAAATTTACGAACACAACCGTAGTATAAACCAGCCTTTAGTCTTGAAATCTTTGTTTGTTTAGTACAAGGTCTCACATGTGAGTCCTTAAAGAGATAGGTGGGGTTAAAGTTTAATAGGCTGTGAACGATTCTGAATGGGTGTAGACAAAGAGGAGCTTTCCAGTATGTGCACCAAAACATTCAAGGGCCATTTTCTCAAAAGTGATTTTACAAGTTTATCAACTTTGAAAGCAGGATTACTTTCCCATTGTCCCTCAAATGTAGTGTATGATATAGCATTTTCTAGCTCCGAGTCTCTACCTTTATCCAATGTAAAAAAAATCATTTCATTTTTTTTTTTTTTAGATAAGACCGAATTGAGCCAGTCGGTCAAATATCGCAAATATTTTGGTTTATGTACCAATCCCAGACTGCCCCTTTAACCCCAGTTTAACACTAAGGTCACCACAAAGCACAGATGATTCATCAGGGCCATCACTGCTGTGTGCCGACTTCCCCCAATTAGACACTGGCATGGCAGGAATGTATGTAACCATGTACAGTACTCTGCCCTCCTTCAGGTACAGGTCGTTATAGTTATAGGAAAAACACCTCATCTGCATAACTCCTCCTCTTCTTTTCTAGTCTGTGATTTCCAGGAATCGCTGTTCTGCTGTCATAGAGAGAGAGAGATGTGAGATGCCAAGCAGCAACACCTTTGTGTATTGTGTATAATACATTTGTTACCTCAGCAGTCCAAGACGGGCAATAATCAGATTCTACAGCGGAACTTGCTGGACTTTTTTCATCTATTCTCATCTGACCACAAGACAAGATGCCGGCAACATGCAGCAAAGGTACGTGTTAGTTTGTAGTTCACTTAAGTGTTGCCTTTGAATAAACAAAAAAAACTATATTGAGGTTATGTTTTGACCTGTTCATACCTGTCACATTGCCTTACAGTATTGTGTGTCTACTGATCAATCAGGAGGTTTGATGACATAACATGCTTTATGTCCTTTGACAAACTGGTCCCACAACAGATTCCACCAACATGAGGATAGTTCTGCTGGGTAAGCCTGGATCAGAGAAGAGTGCAACAGGAAACACCATCCTGGGGAGAGAGGTGTTTAGAGAGGAGCCTGGATCAGGGAAGAGTGTGTTGGGGGAAAGAGAGGTGGAGGGGAGGAGCATCAGTGTGATTGACACTCCTGGTATTTACAGCACAACACTGACTGAAGAACAACTGAATGAGGAAATGGGAAGGTGCATCTCTCTCACTTCTCCGGGCCCCCATGTGTTCCTTCTGGTTATCAGACTGGAGAGATTCACACAGGAAGACAGGAATACTTTGTCATGGATCCAGGAAAACTTTGGAGAGGAGGCCTTGAGTTACACCATGGTGTTATTCACCGGAAGAGAAAAACTAACCAGGATGCAATGGGAGGACTTTGAGAGGACTGAAACAACCAAACAACCAATCAGTGTGTGTGGGGGAGGGCATATTGTCCTCAACAGTAAGCCAGAGGTCCACACCACTCAGGTCACAGAGCTGCTGAGGAAGATAGAAGAGATGGTGGAGAGGAATGGAGGAGGTCACTACCTAGAGGAGAGGTGCCAGGAGGCTCAGAGAAAGATCAGAGAGGAGCAGGAGAGGGAGAAGAGAAAGGAGGAGATAAATAAGAGGAAGGGGAAATTAGAGAGGAGAGAGGAAGAGGTGAGGAGGATGGAGGAGGAGTTGAGGAAGTCACTGGAGGGGGTAAAGAGGATAGAAGAAGATTTGAAGGAGAGACAGAAAGAGTTACAAGAAAAGAGAGAGGAGTTTAAGAAAGTGGAGAAGAGAACAAGACAAGAGGAGGAGGATAAATTGATAGAAAAGGAGCAGCAGAAGAGAGAAGAGAATCTTCAAAAGGTAAAGGAAGAGGCAAGGAAGCAAGAGAACAAAGTAAAGGAAATAGAGGAAGACTTGAAGCTAGCACAGGAACATGTGAGGAAGATGGCAGGAGAGGTGAATGAGATAGAGGAAGTGATGAAGAGAGACGAGCAGAGGAGGAGTGAGCAGAGTACACAGGAGAAGAAGAAAATAGTGGAATTGATGAAGAGAGAGATAGGCAAAAGGAAGATAGAGGAGCAGAAGAGAGAGGAGGAGAAGAAAATAGAGGAGCAGAAGAGAGAGGAGGAGAAGAAAATAGAGGAGAAGAAGAGAGAGGAGAAGAAGAGAGAGGAGGAGAAGAGAGAGGAGGAGAAGAGAGAGGAGGAGAAGAGAGAGGAGCAGAAGAAAATAGAGGAGCAGAAGAAAATAGAGGAGCAGAAGAGAGAGGAGGATAAGAAAATAGAGGAGCAGAAGAGAGACGAGCAGAAGAGAGAGGAGCGGAAGAGAGAGGAGCAGAAGAGAGAGGAGGAGAAGAGAGAGAAGGAGAAGAGAGAGAAGGAGAAGAGAGAGGAGGAGAAGAGAGAGGAGGAGAAGAGAGAGGAGAAGAGAGAGGAGCAGAAGAGAGAGGAGCAGAAGAGAGAGGAGCAGAAGAGAGAGGAGGAGAAGGCACTCTTGTTATTAGCAACTGTTACAGGTGGGTTAGCATTACTAGCTGCAGCGTGTTTTTGGGCCAAACAATAGAAGATTGAAGAAGGTGTTTGATTGAATGCTGACTGCTGATTGAGTGTTTCATCTCCTGACCACATTAGTGACACCTACTAATGAAATGTTTTGTTCCCATCAATACGTTCTGTATGTAGAATTATATTCAGATTCAGATCTTATGTAAATATGATTGACATGTAAAGGTATTGGTATTTAAGGTAGTGTGATATGAGGGTGACATGTAGTCAAGCCGTTATTAAGAGTGTTGGGCCAGTAACCATAAGGTATTGCTGGTTGGAATCCCCGAGCCGACAAGGTCCATGTGCCCTTGAACACAGCACTTAACCCTAATTGCTCCTGTAAATTGCTCTGGAAAAGAGCGTCTGTTAAAGGACTGAACTGTAATATGATATTAATTTATGTCAGATTAACAGTTTCATGTTCTACCAAAACTTTTCTTAATCTTGTTTGAACTGGAATCCTCTCTGTGTGTGACACATGACAAAAAATGTATATAGTACTGCATCTCCTGGGTCATTGATATTGGACATCACCTCAAAATAAATAAACAACGTATTTGTTTTATAATTTTAACCAAACCAGCCCAGAAACATCTGACATGTAGGTAGCAAACTTAAAGACCAAACAAGTGTTTCTCTTGAAATGCTGCTGTCATACCTAACAATGACTCTACAGGTGGATACCACAAGATTATTAATAAGGCAGGGCTAGGGGTTTTCCTAAACTCTGTGTGTGTGAATGCATGTGTGTGTGTGTGTGTGTGTGTGTGTGTGTGTGTGTGTGTGTGTGTGTGTGTGTGTGTGTGTGTGTGTGTGTGTGTGTGTGTGTGTGTGTGTGTGTGTGTGAATGCATGTGTGTGTGTGTGTGTGCGCATGTGTGTGCGTGTGTGTGTGTGTGTGTGTGTGTGTGTGTGTGTGTGTGTGTGTGTGTGTGTGTGTGTGTGTGTGTGTGTGTGTGTGAATGCATGTGTGTGTGTGTGTGTGCGTGTGTGTGTGTGTGTGTGTGTGTGTGTGTGTGTGTGTGTGTGTGTGTGTGTGTGTGTGTGTGTGTGTGTGTGTGTGTGTGTGTGTGTGTGTGTGTGTGTGAATGCATGTGTGTGTGTGTGTGAATGCATGTGTGTGTGTGTGTGAATGCATGTGTGTGTGTCAAGCCGTCAGCTACAAAACTGGAGAGTTGTTGGCCTCCTCTGCTATGTCATCACCATAAAACCAGTTCCTCCAGCAACATGCAAACCACACCTCTATAGTTCCTCCTATTTGTTTCTGATCTCTGATTTCCCAGAATCATTTACATGTTCTAATAGAGGAGAGTGGATTTTAATTAAACCAGTCTACTATTTGAAACATGGTTTACTTTGAGAATTTAAGATACAGATATAGGATCTTAATTTGATCACTCTTTTGTTGCAGAGAAATGCAAACTTGTAGTGTATTTGAGTTTTTAAAAGACTTCTAAAGTTTGCAATCTCCACTTAGAAATTTCAGACAATCTCTTTCTACCATTTTATTTTTATATTCTCTTAACTTCTCCTCTTCCTGTTAAAATGAGAGGAAGATGTAATCTCTCCCCAGATCCTGTTAAAATGAGAGGAAGATGTAATCTCTCCCCAGATCCTGTTAAAATGAGAGGAAGATGTAATCTCTCCCCAGATCCTGTTAAAATGAGAGGAAGATGTAATCTCTCCCCAGATCCTGTTAAAATGAGAGGAAGATGTAATCTCTCCCCAGATCCTGTTAAAATGAGGAAGAAGTAATCTCTCTCCAGATCCTGTTAAAATGAGGAAGATGTAATCTCTCCCTAGATCCTGTTAAAATGAGAGGAAGATGTAATCTCTCCTCAGATCCTGTTAAAATGAGAGGAAGATGTAATCTCTCCCCAGATCCTGTTAAAATGAGAGGAAGATGTCATCTCTCCCCAGATCCTTTTAAAATGAGAGGAAGATGTAATCTCTCCCCAGATCCTGTTAAAATGAGAGGAAGATGTCATCTCTCCCCAGATCCTGTTAAAATGAGAGGAAGATGTAATCTCTCCCCAGATCCTGCTAAAATGAGAGGAAGATGTCATCTCTCCCCAGATCCTGTTAAAATGAGAGGAAGATGTCATCTCTCCCCAGATCCTGTTAAAATGAGAGGAAGATGTAATCTCTCCCCAGATCCTGCTTAATCTGTCCACTCTCAGTTAGAGACAGATGAGACTCTTGCAGAAGGTATATGTTGGCTTTAAGGTTGTTTAGATATGTAAATACTCTTATTTTAACAAGGTGATTAATGCTGATACAGAAAAATAATTTAAGAGGCATGTGAGCATCCTTTAATTTCGATTCTTAACTTGTCTTTTAAAAAAAACATTTTTTATAAATGTTCTCTGAACATATGACTGGACACGCAGAAAAAAATAAACACACTAATGAGGCAAACAAACAATGTCAGCATGCCTTATGGGATAATGCATTCTACACATTAAACTCTTATTAAATTCTACCACATATTTCCATGGGCGATATATGAAAAAAGTAGCCAAGTGCTCTTTTCCTGCAATGAGAAATGGTGGCGCAATCCATTTTTTAAATTTCATTTTAAATTTTATTTTCTTTATTTTCTCTCTTTCTACCTTTTTTACTTTGATTTTCTCTTAACTTGTTCTCCTCTTCCTGTCATCTCCCTTCCTCCTCCTCTTTCCTCTTCTCCACCTCTCTGATTTTCCTCTGAGCCTCCTGGTACATCTCCTTGGTGTAATAGTGTCCTCCATTCTGCTTCACCATCTCCTCTATCTTCCTCAGCTGGGGCCTCATTTATGAACCGTGCATATGTACAATATAGACCCCAAAATGTGTGTGCCCTGGTTTTCACGCAAAACTTGTAATTTATAACATCTGAACTTGACGTGAGAATGTGCTTTCCTCCCAGCAAACTTTAAACCATGTAAAAAAATTCCAGAAAATCACATTGTAGGATTTTTAATGAATTTATTTGCAAATTATGGTGGAAAATAAGTATTTGGTCAACAACAAAAGTTTATCTCAATACTTTGTTATATACCCTAAGTCTTCACAAGGTTTTCACACACTGTTGCTGGTATTTTGGCCCATTCCTCCATGCAGATCTCCTCTAGAGCAGTGATGTTTTGAGACTTTCAACTCCCTCCAAAGATTTTTTATGGGGTTGAGATCTGGAGACTGGCTAGGCCACTCCAGGACCTTGAAATGCTTCTTACGAAGCCACTCCTTCGTTGCCCGGGCGGTGTGTTTGGGATCATTGACATGCTGAAAGACCCAGCCACGTTTCATTTTCAATGCCCTTGCTGATGGAAGGAGGTTTTCACTCAAAATCTCACGATACATGGCCCCATTCATTCTTTCCTTTACACGGATCAGTCGTCCTGGTCCCTTTGCAGAAAAACAGCCCCAAATCATGATGTTTCCACCCCCATGCTTTACAGTAGGTATGGTGTTCTTTGGATGCAACTCAGCATTCTTTGTCCTCCAAACACGACGAGTTGAGTTTTTACCAAAAAGTTATATTTTGGTTTGATCTGACCATATGACATTCTCCCAATCTTCTTCTGGATCATCCAAATGCTCTCTAGCAAACTTCAGACGGGCCTGGACATGTACTGGCTTAAGCAGGGGGACACGACTGGCACTGCAGGATTTAAGTCCCTGGCGGCGTAGTGTGTTACTGATGGTAGGCTTTGTTACTTTGGTCCCAGCTCTCTGCAGGTCATTCACTAGGTCCCCCCGTGTGGTTCTGGGATTTTTGCTCACCGTTCTTGTGATCATTTTGACCCCACGGGGTGAGATCTTGCGTGGAGCCCCAGATCGAGGGAGATTATCAGTGGTCTTGTATGTCTTCCATTTCCTAATAATTGCTCCCACAGTTGATTTCTTCAAACCAAGCTGCTTACCTATTGCAGATTCAGTCTTCCCAGCCTGGTGCAGGTCTACAATTTTGTTTCTGGTGTCCTTTGACAGCTCTTTGGTCTTGGCCATAGTGGAGTTGGAGTGTGACTGTTTGAGGTTGTGGACAGGTGTCTTTTATACTGATAACAAGTTCAAACAAGTGCCATTAATACAGGTAACGAGTGGAGGACAGAGGAGCCTCTTAAAGAAGAAGTTACAGGTCTGTGAAAGCCACCATAATTTGCAAATAAATTCATTAAAAATCCTATAATGTGATTTTCTGGAATTTTTTTTCTCTTTTTGTCTGTCATAGTTGAAGTGTACCTATGATGAAAATTACAGGCCTCTCTCATCTTTTTAAGTGGGAGAACTTGCACAATTGGTGGCTGACTAAATACATTTTTGCCCCACTGTACCTGAGTCTGTGTGAGTGTCTTTGTGCGTGCGTGCATGCGTGTTAGTATGTTACTCAACATCGGAGCAGTGAAGAGATTTGAACTGAGGTAAGGATATTTAAAAAATATATTTCACCTTTATTTAACCAGGTAGGCCAGTTGAGAACAAGTTCTCATTTACAACTGCGACCTGGCCAAGATAAAGCAAAGCAGTGTGACAAAAAACAACACAGAGTTACACATAGGATAAACAAAAGTACAGTCGATAACACAATAGAAAAATCTATATACAGTGTGTGCAAATGAAGTAAGGAGGTAAGGCAATGAATAGGCCATAGTAGTGGAGCAATTACAATTTAGCAAATTAACACTGAAGTGATGGATGTGCAGATGATGTTGTGCAAGTAGAAATACTGGTGTGCAAATGAGCAAAAAAGTAAAGAAAAACAATATGGGGATGAGGTAGGTAGATTGGGTGGGCTATTAACAGATGGGCTATGTACAGCTGCAGCGATCGGTAAGCTGCTCTGACAGCTGATGCTTAAAGTTAGTGAGGGAGATATAAGTCTCCAACTTCAGCAATTTTCACAATTCATTCCAGTCATTGGCAGCAGAGAACTGGAAGGAAAGGCGGCCAAAGTGGGTGTTGGCTTTGGGGATGACCATTGAGATATTTCTGCTGGAGCGTGTGCTACGGGTGGGTGTTGTTATGGTGACCAGTGAGCTGAGATAAGGTTGGAGCTTTTCCTAGCAAAGACTTATAGATGACCTGGGCCAGTGGGTCTGGCGACGAATATGTAGCGAGGGCATACCAACGAGAGCATACAGGTCGCAGTGGTGGGTGGTATATGGGGCTTTGGTGACAAAACGGATGGCACTGTGATAGACTACATCCAATTTGCTGAGTAGAGTGTTGGAGGCTATTTTGTAAAATTACATCGCCGAAGTCAAGGATCGGTAGAGTAGTACGTTTTACGAGGGTATGTTGGCAGCGTGAGTGAAGGAGGCTTTGTTGCGAAATAGGAAGCCAATTGTAGATTTCCTTTTAGATTGGAGATGCTTAATGTGAGTCTGGAAGGAGAGTTTACAGACACCTAAGTATTTGACACCTAAGTATGTGCAGTTGTCCACATATTCTAGGTCAGAACCATCCAGAGTAGTGATGCTAGTCAGGCGGGCGGGTGCGGGCAGCGATCGGTTGAAGAGCATGCATTTAGCTTTACTATCGTTTAAGAGCGACATCATTGATATATACAGAGAAAAGAGTCGGCCCGAGAATTGAGCCCTGTGGTACCCCAATAAAGATTGCTAGAGGTCCGGACAATAGGCCCTCCGATTTGACACACTGAACTCTGTCTGAGAAGTAGTTGGTGAACCAGGCGAGGCAGTCATTTGAGAAACCAAGGCTGTTGAGTCTGCTGGTAAGAATATGGGGATTGACAGAGTCGAAAGCCTTGGCCTGGTCGATGAATACGGCTGCACTGTATTGTCTTTTATCGCTGGCGGTTATGATATCGTTTAGTACCTTGAGCGTGGCTGAGGTGCACCCGTGACCAGCTCGGAAACCGGATTGCACAGCGGAGAAGGTACGGTGGGATTCGAGATTGTCAGTGATCTGTTTGTTAACTTGGCTTTCAAAGACTTTACAAAGGCAGGGCACGATGGATATAGGTCTGTAACAGTTTGGGTCTCGATTGTCTCCCCCTTTGAAGAGGGGGATGACCGCAGCAGCTTTCCAATCTTTGGGAATCTCGGACGATATGAAAGAGAGGTTGAACAGACTAGTAATAGGGGTTGCAACAATGGCGGCGGATAGTTTTAGAAAGAGAGGGTCCAGATTGTCTAGCCCAGTTGATTTGTATGGGTCCAGGTTTTGAAGCTCTTTCAGAACATAAGGTATCTGGATTTGGGTGAAGGAGAAGCTGGGGACGCTTGGGAAAGTAGCTGTGGTGGGTGCGGAGCTGTTGGCCGGGGTTGGGGTAGCCAGTAGGAAAGCATGGCCAGCCGTAGAGAAATGTTTATTGAAATTCTCGATTATCTTGAACGACGAGAGATATGAGGAGAGATGGAGAGGATGGATGTAGAGGAGAGATACCCACAGTACACACTAAGAGAGGAGAGATGGAGAGAGGATGGATATAGAGGAGAGATACCCACAGTACACAATAAGAGAGGAGAGATGGAGAGAGGATAGATATAGAGGAGAGATACCCACAGTACACACTGAGAGAGGAGAGATGGAGAGAGGATGGATATAGAGGAGAGATACCCACAGCACACACTAAGAGAAGAGAGATGGAGAGAGGATGGATATAGAGGAGAGATACCCACATTACACACTAAGAGTGGAGAGATGGAGAGAGGATGGATATAGAGGAGAGATACCCACAGTACACACTAAGAGAGAAGAGATGGAGAGAGGATGGATATAGAGGAGAGACACGCACAGTACACACTAAAAGAGGAGAGATGAGGGAGGATGGATATAGAGGAGAGATACCCACAGTACCCACTAAGAGGAGAGATGAGGGAGGATGGATATAGAGGAGAGATACCCACAGTACACACTAAGAGAGGAGAGATGGAGAGAGGATGGATATAGGGAGAATAAAGGGGAATGGAGAAAGATGAATGGAAGAGATGAGAAGAGGAGACAGAGGGATGTAGACAGGTGAGGAGGGCTAGCAAGAGGATGGAGAGGTAGGTTGATGGTTATTGGGATGAGTATTGTCCTTGAGGCAGAACTGAGCAATTTCCGTTCAATGGGCCAGCTGCAAAGTTAAAATTGGCTATAATGTAAGAATTCATGAAAACAAAAAAGTGCTTTTAGGTCTTCATGTAAGGTTATGGTCAGGCATTACAGTTGGCAGTGTGGTTAAGGTTAGGATAATGTTTAAAATATCACATTTTATGGCTTTGTGTCTGTGCCAGATAGTGACCAGTCTGAAGAGCTGCCTCCAGAACAAGAGTCATGAAGAAAAATGTTAACCTGCGATAGAGAGTGAAAACTCAAGGCTACTGCGGTCCAAACAACCACACTTAAAAGAGCCTAATGGTTTATGACAAGTGTCCACTTTTCATTTAAAATGTGTTTTGTCTGATTTGTTTCCTTAAATGTATTCGTTTTTTGGGCACATACTTGGCCTCCACAGTAACATGCCCACTTGCATAATTGCACATACATACCCACATGTTGAACTGAAATGTTTCTCTTCTGGTAAATGAGAAGTTGAGAGTACCATATCCTGTTTTTGAGACCCTGTAACTACACTGAAAGCCATAACCAACACACACAAGGGGTTTGAATGCTAATTGTCAGCAGGATTATTGACTGTGGTTATGCATGTGATCTATGCTAACTGGTCCTGTTCCAGAGCCTTGTGACTGTGGTAATGCCTACACTGACCAGATCTACCCGTGTCATTGTGTTTTGTCTTTGGTATTAAGCAAAATGTTGAAGTTAACAAAGGATTTAAAAGATCAACTTTGGGTTTTTATGTTTGCATTAAATTGAGACTTCATAAGAAATACATACTGTAGCAGTTTCGTTACCTCGCAATAATAATAAAACATGTTTTATTTGTCGTTACACATAATCTTAAGTTACAATGCATTGATAACCAGAAAATGCACAATATGAGGATTCAACTAATTTAATAAATTGATAGGCTAAAATCCTTTGGGAGGCATTTTGGGGTGCATAATGACTATTTAAGTCATTCAAATGTTACCTAATTAAATTGTTTGGTGTTGAAATACTATGCAAATTGCTTAACACATTTCATTTTTTTTCTATGACATTTCATATTACAGAATAAACAGCATGTTTTAGTTGTGTAAATATACATATTTTAGGACTGGCTTGCTGTTGACTGTCCTTTTTGGCTTTCTTTTCCTTGATTTTGTTCACTTGAGAGTGATGTACCTGCAGAGCTTCAACACCAGTCAGCTGTATATTTGAGAGAGATATACCTGTGTGTGTGTGTGTGTGTTTGTATGTGTGTGTGAGTGTGTTCAAAATCAAATCCATTTTTTTTGGTCACATACACATGGTTAGCAGATGTTATTGCGAGTGCAGCAAAATGCTTGTGCTCTTAGTTCCGACAGTGCAGCAATATTTAACAGGTAATATCTAACAATTCCACAACAACTACCTAATACACACAATCTAGTACAGGAATGGGATAAGAATATATTAATATATGGATGAGCAGTGTCAGAGCGGCTAAGATGCAGTAGATAGTATTAAATACAGTATATACATATGAGATGAGTAATGTGAGATATGTAAACATTATTAAAGTGACTAGTGTTCCATTTATTTAAGTGGCCAATGATATCAAGTCTGTATGTAGGCAGCCGCCTCTCTGTGCTAGTGGTGGCTGTTTAACAGTCTGATGGCCTTGAGATAGAAGCTGTTTTTCAGTCTCTTGTTCCCAGCTTTGATGCACCTGTACTGACCTCACCTTCTGGATGGTAGCGGGGTGAACAGGCAGTGACTTGGGTGGTTGTTGTCCTTCATGATCTTTTTGGCCTTCCTGTGACATCGGGTGTTGTAGGTGTCCTAGAGGGCAGGTAGTTTGCCCCCGGTGATTTGTTGTGCAGACCGCACCACCATCTGGATAGCCCTGCGGTTGTGGACGGTGCAGTTGCCGTACCAGGCGGTGATGCAGCCCGACAGGATGCTCTCAATTGTGCATCTGTAAAAGTTAATGAGGGTTTTAGGTGACAAGCCACATTTTTTTCAGCCTCCGGAGGTTGAAGAGGCGCTATTGCACCTTCTTCACCACACTGTCTGTGTGCGTGGACCATTTCAGTTTGTCGGTGATATGTACAGCGAGGAACTTAAATCTTTCCGCCTTCTTCACTGCTGTCCCGTCGATGTGGATAGGAGGTTGGTCCCTCTGCTGTTTCCTGAAGTCCACGATCATCTCTTTTGTTTTGCTGACGTTTAGTGAGAGGTTATTTTCCTGACACCACACTCCGAGAGCCGTCACCTCCTCCTTGTAGGCTGTCTCGTCATTGTTGGTAATCAAGCCTACCATTGCAGTGTTGTCTGCAAACTTGATGATTGAGTTGGAGGCGTGCATGGCCACTCAGTCATCGGTGAACAGGGAGTACAGGAGAGGGCTGAGAACGCACCCTTGTGGGGCCCCTGTGTTGAGGATCAGCAAAGTGGAGATGTTGTTACCTACCCTCACCACCTGGGGGTGGCCTGCCAGGAAGTCCAGGATCCAATTGCACAGGGCGGGGTCAAGACCCAGGGCCTCAAGCTTAATGATGAACTTGGAGGGTACTATGGTGTTGAATGCTGAGCTATAGTCAATGAACAGCATTCTTACATAGGTATTCCTCTTGTAAGACTTTTCTTTGACTACAGCTCAGCATTCAACACCATAGTACCCTCCAAGTTCATCATTAAGCTTGAGGCCCTGGGTATTGTGCATGCGTGCATGTGAGTGTATGTTACTCAACATTGATATCAGCCTGTCATTCACATGAGGAGTGACGAGATTCGAACTGAGATAAGTATATGAGGAGAGATACCCACAGTACACACTGAGAGAGGAGAGATGGAGAGAGGATAGATATAGAGGAGAGGTACCCACAGTACACACTAAGAGAGGAGAGATGGAGAGAGGATGGATATAGAGGAGAGATACCCACAGTACACACTAAGAGAGGAGAGATGGAGAGAGGATGGATATAGAGGAGACGAGAGTAGGAGAGATGGAGAGAGGATGGATATAGAGGAGAGATACCCACAGTACACACTAAGAGAGGAGAGATGGAGAGAGGATGGATATAGAGGAGAGACACGCACAGTACACACTAAAAGAGGAGAGATGAGGGAGGATGGATATAGAGGAGAGATACCCACAGTACCCACTAAGAGGAGAGATGAGGGAGGATGGATATAGAGGAGAGATACCCACAGTACACACTAAGAGAGGAGAGATGGAGAGAGGATGGATATAGTGAGAATAAAGGGGAATGGAGAAAGATGAGAAGAGGAGACAGAGGGATGTAGACAGGTGAGGAGGGCTAGCAAGAGGATGGAGAGGTAGGTTGATGGTTATTGGGATGAGTATTGTCCTTGAGGCAGAACTGAGCAATTTCCGTTCAATGGGCCAGCTGCAAAGTTAAAATTGGCTATAATGTAAGAATTCATGAAAACAAAAAAGTGCTTTTAGGTCTTCATGTAAGGTTATGGTCAGGCATTACAGTTGGCAGTGTGGTTAAGGTTAGGATAATGTTTAAAATATCACATTTTATGGCTTTGTGTCTGTGCCAGATAGTGACCAGTCTGAAGAGCTGCCTCCAGAACAAGAGTCATGAAGAAAAATGTTAACCTGCGATAGAGAGTGAAAACTCAAGGCTACTGCGGTCCAAACAACCACACTTAAAAGAGCCTAATGGTTTATGACAAGTGTCCACTTTTCATTTAAAATGTGTTTTGTCTGATTTGTTTCCTTAAATGTATTCGTTTTTTGGGCACATACTTGGCCTCCACAGTAACATGCCCACTTGCATAATTGCACATACATACCCACATGTTGAACTGAAATGTTTCTCTTCTGGTAAATGAGAAGTTGAGAGTACCATATCCTGTTTTTGAGACCCTGTAACTACACTGAAAGCCATAACCAACACACACAAGGGGTTTGAATGCTAATTGTCAGCAGGATTATTGACTGTGGTTATGCATGTGATCTATGCTAACTGGTCCTGTTCCAGAGCCTTGTGACTGTGGTAATGCCTACACTGACCAGATCTACCCGTGTCATTGTGTTTTGTCTTTGGTATTAAGCAAAATGTTGAAGTTAACAAAGGATTTAAAAGATCAACTTTGGGTTTTTATGTTTGCATTAAATTGAGACTTCATAAGAAATACATACTGTAGCAGTTTCGTTACCTCGCAATAATAATAAAACATGTTTTATTTGTCGTTACACATAATCTTAAGTTACAATGCATTGATAACCAGAAAATGCACAATATGAGGATTCAACTAATTTAATAAATTGATAGGCTAAAATCCTTTGGGAGGCATTTTGGGGTGCATAATGACTATTTAAGTCATTCAAATGTTACCTAATTAAATTGTTTGGTGTTGAAATACTATGCAAATTGCTTAACACATTTCATTTTTTTTCTATGACATTTCATATTACAGAATAAACAGCATGTTTTAGTTGTGTAAATATACATATTTTAGGACTGGCTTGCTGTTGACTGTCCTTTTTGGCTTTCTTTTCCTTGATTTTGTTCACTTGAGAGTGATGTACCTGCAGAGCTTCAACACCAGTCAGCTGTATATTTGAGAGAGATATACCTGTGTGTGTGTGTGTGTGTTTGTATGTGTGTGTGAGTGTGTTCAAAATCAAATCCATTTTTTTTGGTCACATACACATGGTTAGCAGATGTTATTGCGAGTGCAGCAAAATGCTTGTGCTCTTAGTTCCGACAGTGCAGCAATATTTAACAGGTAATATCTAACAATTCCACAACAACTACCTAATACACACAATCTAGTACAGGAATGGGATAAGAATATATTAATATATGGATGAGCAGTGTCAGAGCGGCTAAGATGCAGTAGATAGTATTAAATACAGTATATACATATGAGATGAGTAATGTGAGATATGTAAACATTATTAAAGTGACTAGTGTTCCATTTATTTAAGTGGCCAATGATATCAAGTCTGTATGTAGGCAGCCGCCTCTCTGTGCTAGTGGTGGCTGTTTAACAGTCTGATGGCCTTGAGATAGAAGCTGTTTTTCAGTCTCTTGTTCCCAGCTTTGATGCACCTGTACTGACCTCACCTTCTGGATGGTAGCGGGGTGAACAGGCAGTGACTTGGGTGGTTGTTGTCCTTCATGATCTTTTTGGCCTTCCTGTGACATCGGGTGTTGTAGGTGTCCTAGAGGGCAGGTAGTTTGCCCCCGGTGATTTGTTGTGCAGACCGCACCACCATCTGGATAGCCCTGCGGTTGTGGACGGTGCAGTTGCCGTACCAGGCGGTGATGCAGCCCGACAGGATGCTCTCAATTGTGCATCTGTAAAAGTTAATGAGGGTTTTAGGTGACAAGCCACATTTTTTTCAGCCTCCGGAGGTTGAAGAGGCGCTATTGCACCTTCTTCACCACACTGTCTGTGTGCGTGGACCATTTCAGTTTGTCGGTGATATGTACAGCGAGGAACTTAAATCTTTCCGCCTTCTTCACTGCTGTCCCGTCGATGTGGATAGGAGGTTGGTCCCTCTGCTGTTTCCTGAAGTCCACGATCATCTCTTTTGTTTTGCTGACGTTTAGTGAGAGGTTATTTTCCTGACACCACACTCCGAGAGCCGTCACCTCCTCCTTGTAGGCTGTCTCGTCATTGTTGGTAATCAAGCCTACCATTGCAGTGTTGTCTGCAAACTTGATGATTGAGTTGGAGGCGTGCATGGCCACTCAGTCATCGGTGAACAGGGAGTACAGGAGAGGGCTGAGAACGCACCCTTGTGGGGCCCCTGTGTTGAGGATCAGCAAAGTGGAGATGTTGTTACCTACCCTCACCACCTGGGGGTGGCCTGCCAGGAAGTCCAGGATCCAATTGCACAGGGCGGGGTCAAGACCCAGGGCCTCAAGCTTAATGATGAACTTGGAGGGTACTATGGTGTTGAATGCTGAGCTATAGTCAATGAACAGCATTCTTACATAGGTATTCCTCTTGTAAGACTTTTCTTTGACTACAGCTCAGCATTCAACACCATAGTACCCTCCAAGTTCATCATTAAGCTTGAGGCCCTGGGTATTGTGCATGCGTGCATGTGAGTGTATGTTACTCAACATTGATATCAGCCTGTCATTCACATGAGGAGTGACGAGATTCGAACTGAGATAAGTATATGAGGAGAGATACCCACAGTACACACTGAGAGAGGAGAGATGGAGAGAGGATAGATATAGAGGAGAGGTACCCACAGTACACACTAAGAGAGGAGAGATGGAGAGAGGGTGGATATAGAGGAGAGATACCCACAGTACACACTAAGAGAGGAGAGATACCCACAGTACACACTAAGAGAGGTGAGATGGAGAGAGGATAGATATAGAGGAGAGATGCCCACAGTACACACTAAGAGAGGAGAGATGGAGAGAGGATGGATATAGAGGAGAGGTACCCACAGTACACACTAAGAGAGGAGAGATGGAGAGAGGGTGGATATAGAGGAGAGGTACCCACAGTACACACTAAGAGAGGAGAGATGGAGAGAGGATGGATATAGAGGAGAGGTACCCACAGTACACACTAAGAGAGGAGAGATGGAGAGAGGATGGATATAGAGGAGAGGTACCCACAGTACACACTAAGAGAGGAGAGATGGAGAGAGGATGGATATAGAGGAGAGATACCCACAGTACACACTAAGAGACGAGATGGAGAGAGGATGGATATAGAGGAGAGATACCCACAGTAGACACTAAGAGAGGAGAGATGGAGAGAGGATGGATATAGAGGAGAGATACCCACAGTACACACTAAGAGAGGAGAGATGGAGAGAGGATGGATATAGAGGAGAGACACGCACAGTACACACTAAAAGAGGAGAGATGAGGGAGGATGGATATAGAGGAGAGATACCCACAGTACCCACTAAGAGGAGAGATGAGGGAGGGTGGATATAGAGGAGAGATACCCACAGTACACACTAAGAGAGGAGAGATGGAGAGAGGATGGATATAGGGAGAATAAAGGGGAATGGAGAAAGATGAGAAGAGGAGACAGAGGGATGTAGACAGGTGAGGAGGGCTAGCAAGAGGATGGAGAGGTAGGTTGATGGTTATTGGGATGAGTATTGTCCTTGAGGCAGAACTGAGCAATTTCCGTTCAATGGGCCAGCTGCAAAGTTAAAATTGGCTATAATGTAAGAATTCATGAAAACAAAAAAGTGCTTTTAGGTCTTCATGTAAGGTTATGGTCAGGCATTACAGTTGGCAGTGTGGTTAAGGTTAGGATAATGTTTAAAATATCACATTTTATGGCTTTGTGTCTGTGCCAGATAGTGACCAGTCTGAAGAGCTGCCTCCAGAACAAGAGTCATGAAGAAAAATGTTAACCTGCGATAGAGAGTGAAAACTCAAGGCTACTGCGGTCCAAACAACCACACTTAAAAGAGCCTAATGGTTTATGACAAGTGTCCACTTTTCATTTAAAATGTGTTTTGTCTGATTTGTTTCCTTAAATGTATTCGTTTTTTGGGCACATACTTGGCCTCCACAGTAACATGCCCACTTGCATAATTGCACATACATACCCACATGTTGAACTGAAATGTTTCTCTTCTGGTAAATGAGAAGTTGAGAGTACCATATCCTGTTTTTGAGACCCTGTAACTACACTGAAAGCCATAACCAACACACACAAGGGGTTTGAATGCTAATTGTCAGCAGGATTATTGACTGTGGTTATGCATGTGATCTATGCTAACTGGTCCTGTTCCAGAGCCTTGTGACTGTGGTAATGCCTACACTGACCAGATCTACCCGTGTCATTGTGTTTTGTCTTTGGTATTAAGCAAAATGTTGAAGTTAACAAAGGATTTAAAAGATCAACTTTGGGTTTTTATGTTTGCATTAAATTGAGACTTCATAAGAAATACATACTGTAGCAGTTTCGTTACCTCGCAATAATAATAAAACATGTTTTATTTGTCGTTACACATAATCTTAAGTTACAATGCATTGATAACCAGAAAATGCACAATATGAGGATTCAACTAATTTAATAAATTGATAGGCTAAAATCCTTTGGGAGGCATTTTGGGGTGCATAATGACTATTTAAGTCATTCAAATGTTACCTAATTAAATTGTTTGGTGTTGAAATACTATGCAAATTGCTTAACACATTTCATTTTTTTCTATGACATTTCATATTACAGAATAAACAGCATGTTTTAGTTGTGTAAATATACATATTTTAGGACTGGCTTGCTGTTGACTGTCCTTTTTGGCTTTCTTTTCCTTGATTTTGTTCACTTGAGAGTGATGTACCTGCAGAGCTTCAACACCAGTCAGCTGTATATTTGAGAGAGATATACCTGTGTGTGTGTGTGTGTGTTTGTATGTGTGTGTGAGTGTGTTCAAAATCAAATCCAATTTTTTTGGTCACATACACATGGTTAGCAGATGTTATTGCGAGTGCAGCAAAATGCTTGTGCTCTTAGTTCCGACAGTGCAGCAATATTTAACAGGTAATATCTAACAATTCCACAACAACTACCTAATACACACAATCTAGTACAGGAATGGGATAAGAATATATTAATATATGGATGAGCAGTGTCAGAGCGGCTAAGATGCAGTAGATAGTATTAAATACAGTATATACATATGAGATGAGTAATGTGAGATATGTAAACATTATTAAAGTGACTAGTGTTCCATTTATTTAAGTGGCCAATGATATCAAGTCTGTATGTAGGCAGCCGCCTCTCTGTGCTAGTGGTGGCTGTTTAACAGTCTGATGGCCTTGAGATAGAAGCTGTTTTTCAGTCTCTTGTTCCCAGCTTTGATGCACCTGTACTGACCTCACCTTCTGGATGGTAGCGGGGTGAACAGGCAGTGACTTGGGTGGTTGTTGTCCTTCATGATCTTTTTGGCCTTCCTGTGACATCGGGTGTTGTAGGTGTCCTAGAGGGCAGGTAGTTTGCCCCCGGTGATTTGTTGTGCAGACCGCACCACCATCTGGATAGCCCTGCGGTTGTGGACGGTGCAGTTGCCGTACCAGGCGGTGATGCAGCCCTGACAGGATGCTCTCAATTGTGCATCTGTAAAAGTTAAGTGAGGGTTTTAGGTGACAAGCCACATATTTTTTCAGCCTCCGGAGGTTGAAGAGGCGCTATTGCACCTTCTTCACCACACTGTCTGTGTGCGTGGACCATTTCAGTTTGTCGGTGATATGTACAGCGAGGAACTTAAATCTTTCCGCCTTCTTCACTGCTGTCCCGTCGATGTGGATAGGAGGTTGGTCCCTCTGCTGTTTCCTGAAGTCCACGATCATCTCTTTTGTTTTGCTGACGTTTAGTGAGAGGTTATTTTCCTGACACCACACTCCGAGAGCCGTCACCTCCTCCTTGTAGGCTGTCTCGTCATTGTTGGTAATCAAGCCTACCATTGCAGTGTTGTCTGCAAACTTGATGATTGAGTTGGAGGCGTGCATGGCCACTCAGTCATCGGTGAACAGGGAGTACAGGAGAGGGCTGAGAACGCACCCTTGTGGGGCCCCTGTGTTGAGGATCAGCGAAGTGGAGTTGTTGTTACCTACCCTCACCACCTGGGGGTGGCCCGTCAGGAAGTCCAGGATCCAATTGCACAGGGCGGGGTCAAGACCCAGGGCCTCAAGCTTAATGATGAACTTGTAGGGTACTATGGTGTTGAATGCTGAGCTGTAGTCAATGAACAGCATTCTTACATAGGTATTCCTCTTGTAAGACTTTTCTTTGACTACAGCTCAGCATTCAACACCATAGTACCCTCCAAGTTCATCATTAAACTTGAGGCCCTGGGTATCGTGCATGCGTGCATGTGAGTGTATGTTACTCAACATTGAAATCAGCCTGTCATTCACATGAGCAGTGAAGAGATTCGAACTGAGATAAGTATATGAGGAGAGATACCCACAGCACACACTGAGAGAGGATAGATGGAGAGAGGATGGATATAGAGGAGAGATACCCACAGCACACACTGAGAGAGGATAGATGGAGAGAGGATGGATATAGAGGAGAGATACCCACAGCACACACTGAGAGAGGAGAGATGGAGAGAGGATGGATATAGAGGAGAGATACCCACAGCACACACTGAGAGAGGAGAGATGGAGAGAGGATGGATATAGAGGAGAGATACCCACAGCACACACTGAGAGAGGAGAGATGGAGAGAGGATGGATATAGAGGAGAGATACCCACAGTACACACTGAGAGAGGAGAGATGGAGAGAGGATGGATGTAGAGGAGAGATACCCACAGTACACACTGAGAGAGGAGAGATGGAGAGAGGATGGATATAGAGGAGAGATACCCACAGTACACACTGAGAGAGGAGAGATGGAGAGAGGATGGATACAGAGGAGAGATACCCACAGCACACACTAAGAGAGGAGAGATGGAGAGAGGATGGAAATAGGGGAGAGGTACCCACAGTACACACTGAGAGAAGAGAGATGGAGAGATGCCCACAGTACACACTAAGAGAAGAGACATGGAGAGATGGTGGATATAGGACAAGGAGGGGAAATTGAGAATGTGAGGAGAAAGATGGATGTAAGAGATGAGAAGACAGAGGGATGCAGAAAGGGGGAGGTGGGCTAGAAAGACGGATGGAGAGACGTTGATTTTTATTGGTAAGAGTATTGTCCTTGAGGCAGAACTGAGCGATTTCAGCTAGATAGGCCAGCTACACAGTTAAAATGAGCTTTATTGTAACAATTCATGAAAACAAATATTAGCTTTTACGTTAGATTGTGGTTAAGTTTAGGGTTAAGGTTAGGATTTTGTTTAAAAAATCTAATTTTATGACTTTGTGGCTGTGCCAGATAGTGACCACTCTGCAGAGCTGCCTCCAAAACAAGAGTCATGAAGAAAAACGTTACCCTGGAATAGAGAGTGAAAACTCAAGGGTACTGCGGTCCAAACAACCATACTAAAAGAGCCTAATGGTTTATGACAAGTGTTCACTTGTCATTTAAAATGTGTTTTGTCTGATTTGTTTCCTTAAATGTATTAGTTTTTTTGAAACATACTTTGCCTCCACAGTAACATGCCCACTTGCATAATTGCACATACATACCCACATGTTGAACTGAAATGTCTCTGTTCTGGTAAATGAGAAGTTGAGAGTACCATTTCCTGTTTTTGAGACTCTATAACTACGCTGAAAGCCAATAACCAACACACACTAACACACACACGAGGGGTTTGAATGCTAATTGTCAGCACGATCAGGAGCCGTGGGTTTCTTCCTCCTTCCTCTTTCTCCTCCTAGAGGCACCTGACAAACTGATGTTACAATAGTAAACAACAGTGTAAAGGTGTTTACAGATTAGAATGTCTTTTTTAATTTCTCTACAGTATGTCAACTGAAATGTTCCAAAGCCTTGTGACTGTGGTTATGCCTGTGATCAATGCTAACTGAAATGTTCCAAAGCCTTGTGACTGTGGTTATGCCTGTGATCAATGCTAACTGAAATGTTCCAAAGCCTTGTGACTGTGGTTATGCCTGTGATCAATGCTAACTGAAATGTTCCAAAGCCTTGTGACTGTGGTTATGCCTGTGATCAATGCTAACTGAAATGTTCCAAAGCCTTGTGACTGTGGTTATGCCTGTGATCAATGCTAACTGAAATGTTCCAAAGCTTTGTGACTGTGGTTATGCCTGTGATCACTGCTAACTGAAATGTTCCAAAGCCTTGTGACTGTGGTTATGCCTGTGATCAATGCTATTTGAAATGTTCCAAAGCCTTGTGACTGTGGTTATGCCTGTGATCAATGCTAACTGAAATGTTCCAAAGCTTTGTGACTGTGGTTATGCCTGTGATCAATGCTAACTGAAATGTTCCAAAGCCTTGTGACTGTGGTTATGCCTGTGATCAATGCTAACTGAAATGTTCCAAAGCTTTGTGACTGTGGTTATGCCTGTGATCAATGCTAACTGAAATGTTCCAAAGCCTTGTGACTGTGGTTATGCCTGTGATCAATGCTATTTGAAATGTTCCAAAGCCTTGTGACTGTGGTTATGCCTGTGATCAATGCTAACTGAAATGTTCCAAAGCCTTGTGACTGTGGTTATGCCTGTGATCAATGCTAACTGAAATGTTCCAAAGCTTTGTGACTGTGGTTATTCCTGCGCAAACCAGCTGTACCCATCTTATTGCCTTTTGTCTTCGGTATTAAGCCAAATGCTGAAGTTAACATCGGATTTAAAAGATCAACTTGGGTTTCCTCCAGATGTGATTCTTGGCATTCAGGCCAATGAGTTTAATCTTGGTTTCATCAGACCAGAGAATTTTGTTTCTCATGGTCTGAGAGTCTTTAGGTGCCTTATGGCAAACTCCATAAGGATGTGCCTTTTACTGAGGATTGGCTTCCGTCTGGCCACTCTACCATAAAGGCCTGATTGGTGGAGTGCTGCAGAGATGGTTGTCCTTCTGGAAGTTTCTCCCATCTCCACAGAGGAACTCTGGAGCTCTGTTAGCATGAGCATCGGGTTCTTCGTCACCTCCCTGACCAAGGTCCTTATCCACGGATTGCTCGGTTTGGCCGGGCGGCCAGCTCTAGGAAGAGTCTTGGTGGTTCTAAACGTCTTCCATTGAAGAATGATGGAGGCCACTGTGTTCTTGGGGACCTTCCATGCTGCATAATTTTTTTGTTACCCATCCCCAGATCTGTGCCTCGACACAATCCTGTCTCAGAGCTTTAAAGACAATTCCTTCAACCTCATGGCTTGGTTTTTGCTCTGACATGTACTGTCAATTGTGGGACCTTATGTAGACAGGTGTTTGCCTTTCCCAATCATGTCCAATCAATTGAATTTACCACAGGTGGACTCCAATCAAGTTGAAGAAACATCTCAAGGATGATCAATAGAAACAGGATGCATCTGAGCTCAATTTCGAATCTCATAGCAAAGGTTCTGAATAGTTACGGAAATAATGTATTTCATTTTTTTTTTTTTATTAATTTGCAAACATTTCTAAAAAGCTGTTTTCACTTTGTCATTACGGGGTATTGTGTGTAGATTGATGAGGGAAAACATTATTTAATCAATTTTAGAATAAGGCTGTAATTAAACAAAATGTGGAAAAAGTCAAGAGGTCTGAATAGTTTCTGAATGCACTGTACCTGCAGAGCTACAACACCAGTCAATATCTCAGTCACATGAAATAAAGGGTTGTGTTCCTGAGAAGCTGCTATATAACATGGAATACAAAAGTATAACAGCAGACCTAAAGTTTTCATTTTGTCCCCTAACACCCCTCACACAGAAGGGAGAGACTGAGATAGATACAACTATCTCTCTCTCTCTCTCAATTTAAGGGCTTTATTGGGAAACATATGTTTACATTACCAAGGCAAGATGAATAGGTAATACAAAATAGTGAAATTAACAATTATCAGTGAACATTACACTCCAAAAGAATAAAGATATTTCAAAAGTCATATAATTTGCAAATAGTTAAAGTACAAAAGGGAATATAAATAAACATACATATGGGTTGTATTTACAATGGTGTTTGTTCTTCACGGGTTGCCCTTTTCTTCGTGCAACAGGTCACAAATCTTGCTGTTTGGTGCTTCTACACCTGCATTGCTTGCTGTTTGGGGTTTTAGGCTGGGTTTCTGTACAGCACTTTGAGATATAAGCTGACGTAAGAAGGGCTATATAAATACATTTGATTTGATTTGATTTGCTGCTGTGATGGCACACTGTGGTATTTCACCCAATAGATATGGGAGTTTATCAAAATTGGATATGTTTAAGAATTCTTTGTAATCTGAGGTAACTATGTGTCTCTAATATGGTCATCCATTTGTCAGGAGGTTAGGAAGTGCAGCTCAGTTTCCACCTCATTTTGTGAGCAGTGAGCACATAGCCTGTCTTCTCTTGAGAGCCAGGTCTGCCTACAGCGGCCTTTCTCAATAGCAAGGCTATGCTCACTGAGTCTGTACATAGTCAAAGCTTTCCGTAAGTTTGGGTCAGGTATTCTGCCACTGTGTACACTCTGTTTAAGGCCATATAGCATTCTAGTTTGCTCTGTTTCTTTGTTAATTCCTTCCAATGTGTCAAGTAATTATCTTTTTGTTTTCTCATGATTTGGTTGGGTCTAATTGTGTTGCCAGGACCTGCTTGCTTAGGGGACTCTTCTCCAGGTTCATCTCTCTGTAGGTGATGGCTTTGTTGTTGAAGGTTTGGGAATTGCTTCCTTTTAGGTGGTTGTAGAATTTAACGTCTCTTTCCTGGATTTTGATCATTGGGCCTAATGGGCCTAATTCTGCTCTGCATTCATTATTTGTTGTTTTACATTGAGGATGTTTTTCACTGAGGAAATGTACAAGCCTGCTGTTAATGATAATGCAGAGGATTTTCCCAAGGTTGCTGTTGATCCATATCCCACAGTGGTTAATGGGGTCAAATCTGTCTCCACTTTTGTGGACTGGGGTGATCAGTCCTTGGTTCCAAATATTGGGGAAGATGCCAGAGCTAAGGATGGATGTTAAAGAGTTTAAGTATAGCCAATTGGAATTTGTGGTCAGTATATTTAATAATTTCATTTAGGATACCATCAACACCACAGGCCTTTTTGAGTTGGAGGGCTTTTATTGTCCTGTAACTCATTCAAGGTAATTGGAGAATCCAGTGGGTTTATGTTTTTGCTGTTTATTCTTTGTTTTTGAGCCAAAAATATTGGAGAAGTGGTTTACCCATACTTCTTCGTTTTGGATAGATAACTTTGTGTAGTTGTTTGTTTTGTGTTTTCCAATTTTCCCAGAGGTGGTTAGAGTCTATGGATTCTTCAATTACATTGAGCTGATTTCTGACGTGCTGTTCCTTCTTTTTCTGTAGTGTATTTCTATATTGTTTTAGTGATTCACCATAGTGAAGGTGTAGGCTCAGATTGTCTGGGTCTATGTTTTTGTTATAATCGGTTTCTTAATTTATTTCTTAGGTTTTTGCATTCTTCATCAAACCATTTGTCTTTGTTGTTAATTTTGTTAGGTTGTCTGCTTGACATGTTTAGATTTGATAGGGAAGCTGAAGTGTCAAATATACTGTTTAGGCTTTCTACTGCCAAGTTTACACCTTCACTATTACAGTTAAATGTTTTGTCCAGGAAGTTGTCTAAAATGTATTTAATTTGTTGTTGCCTAATTGTTTATTGGTAGGTTCCCACACTACTGTCCTTCCATCTATAGCATTGTATTCATATTATTAAGTTCCTTTGGTTTTGTTGCCTCATGGTTGAGTATTGCTCTATTCACATAGACTGTGATTTTGCTGTGGTCTGATAGGGGTGTCAGTGGGCAGACTGTGAATGCTCTGAGAGAATCTGGGTAGAAGTCAGTGATAAAGTAATCTACAGTACTACTGCCAAGAGATGAGCTGTAGCTGTACCTACCGTAAGAGTCCCCTCGAAGCCTACCATTGACTATGTGCATACTGTACATGTACATACTGTACCCAGTGTGCGACAGAGCTGCAGGAGTTGTGACCCGTTTTTCTTGGTTATGTTGTCACAGTTGTGCATAGGGGGACATATGGGGGAGGGAATGCTGTCACCTCCAGGTAGGTGTTTGTCCCCCTGTGTGCTGAGGGTGTCAGGTTCTTGTCCAGTTCTGGCATTTAGGTCACCACAGACTAGTACATGTCCCTGGGCCTGGAAACAATTGATTTCCCACTCCAGGATGGAGAAGCTGTCTTCATTAAAGTACAGGGATTCTAGTGGGGGGATATAGTTAGCACACAGGAGGACATGAGACTCCCTTTAAGAGTGTACTCCTAATCTCAGCTCGTTACCTGTATAAAAGACACCTGGGAGACAGAAATCTTTCTGATTGAGAGGGGGTCAAATACTTATTTCCCTCATTAAAATGCAAATCAATTTATAACATTTTTGACATGCGTTTTTCTGGATTTTTTTGTTGTTATTCTGTCTCTCACTGTTCAAATAAACCTACCATTAAAATGATAGACGGATAATTTCTTTGTCAGTGGGCAAACGTACAAAATCAGCAGGGGATCAAATACTTTTTTCCCTCACTGTACTTTGCCTCCACAGTGACATGCACTACTGCATACACACCCACATGTTTCTCGGAAACGTCTCTGTTCAGTTAAGAGAAGTAGAGGGTGTCACTAGTTTGAGGCACCATTTAAAGACGACTGAATAGTTGGATCTGAGATCATTCTTTGTCTTCACTTCCAACTAACCAGAGTTTCATTGAGAAGTGGAGCTGATGAACTACAGAACAGCTTTTCTAAGAACATCCAGGAAGAAGAGAAGAAAAACGTCAGATGAGAACGGTAAGGACGTTTATTCACTAATCTTTCAATTTCAAATGTAAACACATTTCCAGCAGCAACACCGTAAAGATTGAATCCCACTGAAACAATAAAATGTTTGAATTGACTTTAACTCATTAATGCAAACACACATCATTTTCACTGCCTAACGACAAAGAAAACAAAAGAAGATTAGACAACTTGTCTGTCCCTTCTGAGTTGAAATGACTGGGCCACAGAAACAAAATTATAAAATGCATGGTTCGAGCCCTGAATGCTGATTGGCTGGAAGCAGTATACCACGGGTATGACAAAACACATATTTTTACTGTTCTAACTGCGTTGGTAAGAAGTTTATAATAAGCAATAAGACAATGCTGGAATGTGTAGTATATGGCCAATATACCACGGCTAAGAGCTGGTCTTAGGCACGACGCAACGCTATTGTTTTTAATGTTAGTTTGAGTTTGCTGCAACTGTCTGCTGCTAGGAAGACATTGCAGTCACAGGTTATTTTCATTACAGACAAGAGAGTGCCCAAGTAACCATGGTAATGGTCAGTCCCTTAAATCCCGTGCATCAATTTAAGTAACATAAAAAAATCTGTCAGTTTAAGCTAGGGATACACTACATCACCAAAAGTGTGTGGAAACCCATTCAAATCATTGGATTTGGCCATTCCAGCGACACCCGTTGCTGACAGGTGTATCAAATCGAGCACACAGCCATGCAATCTCCATAGACAAACATTGGCAGTAGAATGGCCTTACTGAAGAGCTCAGTGACTTTCAACGTGGCACCGTCATAGGATGCCACCTTTCTAACAAGTCAGTTTGTCAAATCTCTGCCCTGCTAGAGCTTCCCAGTCAACTGAAGGTTCTGTTATTGTGAAGAAGTGGTAGGCCACAAAAGCTAACAGAACGGGACCACCGAGTGAGGAATCGAGTAAAAATCGTCTCTCCTCGGTTGCAATACTCACTACCGAGTTCCAAACTGCCTCTGGAAGCAACGTCAGCACAATAACTGTTCGTCAGGAGCTTCATGAAATGGGTTTCCATGACCGAGCAGCCACACACAAGACTAAGATTACAATGCGCAATGCCAAGCGACGGCTGGAGTGGTGAAAAGCTTTACGCCATTGGACTCTGAAGCTGTGTAAGCTCGTTCTCTGGAGTGATGAATCACACTTCACCATCTGGCAGTCTGACGGACAAATCTGGGTTCGGGGGATGCCAGGAGAACGCTACCTGCCTCAATGCATATTGCCAACTGTAAAGTTTGGTGGAGGAGGAATAATGGTATGTGGCTGTTTTTCATGGTTCGAGCCCCTTAGTTCCAGTGAAGGGAAATCTCAATATTAATGCTGCAGGATACAATGACATTCTAGATGATTCTGTGCTTCCAAATTTATGGCAACAGTTTGGGGAAAGCCCTTTCCTGTTTCAGCATAACAAAGCCCCCGAGCACAAAGCTAAGGTCCATACAGAAATGGTTTGTCGAGAACGGTGTGGAAGAACTTGACTGGCCTGCACAGAGCCCTGACCTCAACCCCATTGAACACATTTGGGATGAATTGGAACGCCAACTGTGATCCAGGCCTAAATCGCCCAACTTCGGAGCCTGACCACATTAATGCTCTTTTGGCTGAATGGAAGCAAGTCCCTGCAGCATTGTCCCAACATCTAGTGGAAAACAGCTTCCCAGAAGAGTGGAGGCTGTCATAGCTGCAAAGGGGGGAACAACTCCATATTAATACCCACGATTTTGGAATAAGATGTTTGACTAGCAGGTGTCCTTAAACTTTAGGTAGTGTACATTGGTCACAAAAATGAAATGAAATGAAGCAAAATAACCCATGTGTACTAGAGTTCTGAACAAAAAAAGTAAGAACTCAAATGGACAACTAGAAACATGGAACAGAATATGAACTTCCCAATGTCTCACTCAGTAACTTTCCATACACCAGGTTTCTATTCACCCTTCATTGACCCCAACAGAAACATTCCCTATCAATAAGTTAGAGTAACATGAAATGGTGTATTTCAAGCTCCAACACTAGTTATTCATTTCAGTGTTTTGAAACATCAGAAACACGCTTTGAGATGTTTTGGTGTATTTATGGTGGAACAAAACATACATTTCCCTCCCTGTCTAATGTGGAAGCAATGTTGACTCAACCAGTTGGGCCAGTGGGTAGGAAAGACAATTTGATAAATTGACAGGTGCGTGTATTGGACCATATTGCTTTCCTGCATTAACCTGTTATGGCTGCAGCCCGACGCCGGTACACCTATGACAACATCCAGCTCAAGTGCAGGGCGCGAAATTCAAAATCTATTTTTTTTTATATTTAACTTTCACACATTAACAAGTCCAATACAGCATTTGACAGATAAACATCTTGTCAATCCAGCCAACATGTCCGATTTTTTAAATGTTTTACAGAGAAAACACCACATATATTTATGTTAGCTCACCACCAAATAAAAAAGAGGACAGACATTTTTCACAGCACAAGTAGGATGCAAGTAGCATGCACAAGCCAACCTAACTAACCTAGAACCAACCTAAATAACCTAGAAAAAACGACCTCAGATGACAGTCCTATAACATGTTACACAATAAATCTATGTTTTGTTCAAAAAATGTGCATATTTTAGCTATAAATCAGTTTTACATTACTGCTACCATCATAGCTACAGTCAGAAATCGCACGGGAGTAGCCAGAGAAAATACAGACACCAACGTCAACTACTAATTACACATCATAAAACATTTCAGAAAAATATATGGTGGATAGCTAATGAAAGACAAAGATCTTGTGAATAGAGCCAATATTTCCGATTTTTGAAGTGTTTTACAGCGAAAACACAATATATCGTTATATTAGCTTACTACAATAGCTAGCACACAGCAGCATTGCTTCTAGTCAAACGGTAGCATAGCACAGTTCGACAGATATATGAAAAAGCATCCCAAATTGGGTCCTTATCTTTGTTGATCTTCCATCAGAATGTTCTCCAAGGGGTCCTTTGTTCAGAACCGTCCGTCTTGACAAAAATTCTTGCGTCGCATCACGTCTAAAGTCCAGAATAAATTTCAATAATATAATTAAACTATATTGAAAAAACATACTTTAGGATGATATTGTGACATGTATCAAATAAAATCGAAGCCGGAGATCATATTCACCTTTAACGAGGGTTTTCCAGGAGCCGAGTCCAGGTCCTACTTCGCGCCCAGAAAAAAAAATAAAGTGCGCAACTCTCACTCCAAGAGGTTGTGTTCAATCCCAGGACGAGATAATCAAGTCATTTCTGCTCTCACTTCCGCATGACACCCAGGGGAAGGCGTATGACGTGTTTCTACAGTCCTAAGTGACATGCCCTTTTATAGACAAGCTCTTGAAGAGAGACATCGATTTTGGAAATCTCACTTCCGGATAGGAAATGGGCTGTAAAAAGAGTTCTGTTCCACTTAGAGAAATAATTCAAACGGTTTTAGAAACTAGAGACTGTTTTCTATCCAATAGTAATAATAATATGCATATTGTACGAGCAAAAATTGAGTAAGAGGACGTTTGAAAATGGGCACATATTTTCCAGTTTTTCAATACGCCCCCTGCAGCCATAACAAGTTTTTAAGAATGTAACAAGTACTTTTGGGTGTATCAGGGAAAATGTATCGGAATATCAGAATTTTCTTTAGGAATGTTGTGAAGTGGAAGTAAAAGTTGAAAAAATATATAAATACAGATACCTCAAAATACTACTTAAGCAGTTCTTCAAAATATTTTGTATTTACACCACTGCCTAATGTAGTCACCGTGCTAGTGAGCCTGACCTAAAATAAACCCTGAATAATCTCATGACTGTTTTTAATCTATCACCATGTCAGATATCTACAGTTTCTCTTTCTCTGTTATGATTCACGCTCAGACATGTTGATTGCTTCAGAAATAGCAGACATTCATACACCTGTGGTAAAAGATAAGATACGTATCTAAGAAGATTGGTCTGAAAGAGCTCTGTACAAACTGACACATCACCAATGGCAACCTATTCCCCTTATAGTGCACTATTTTTGACCAGGGCCCTAGTCCACTATGAAGTGAATAGGGTGCCAATTGGGACGAACTATACATGTACCTCCTGCAACACAACCCCAATGGAAATTGTTTTTATCACTGAAGTTAATATTTAGTGTAGAGTGATCAACATAATGTTTAGCATATATAGAGTTTCTGTAATATACATTATATACAGTGTTCTATGTGACATTCAAAGAGCAGTTTGATGGTCACTAGACTTGATGCTGAGTGTTATGGATGGTTCTCATACCTGTTGATGAATTGATTGACACCAGAGCAAGTTACTGAAGGTCCATGTTCAACGACCAAGGACACAGCAATTATTCACTGTTGTATTATATTGATGACATTCTGTGGACAATAATGATCTAATTATTTTACTACTGCTGTTTGGTGTAATTGATTACTAATGATGCTTTGACAACTGTGACTGTGTTAATACTGTTATATAACTTTGTAACAGGTGATGTTAATAACTTTGTAACAACTGATGTCTATAACTTTGTAACAACTGATGTTTATAACTCTGTAACAGCTGATGTTTATAACTCTGTAACAGCTGATGTTTATAACTCTGTAAAAGCTGATGTTTATTAAAGCTGATAATTATAACTCTGTAACAGCTGATGATTATAACTCTGTAACAGCTGATGTTTATAACTCTGTAACAGCTGATGATTATAATCCTGTAACAACTGATGTTTATAACTCTGTAACAGCTGATGTTTATAACTCTGTAACAGCTGATGTTTATAACTCTGTAACAGCTGATGTTTATAACTCTATAACAACTGATGTTTATAACTCTGTAACAGCTGATGTTTATAACTCTGTAACAGCTGATGTTTATAACTCTGTAACAGCTGGTGTTTATAACAGCTAATGTTTATAACTCTGTAACAGCTGATGTTTATAACTCTGTAACAACTGATGTTTATAACTCTGTAACAGCTGATGTTTATAACTCTGTAACAGCTGATGTTTATAACTCTGTAACAGCTGATGTTTATTACAGCTGATGTTTATAACTCTGTAACAGCTGATGTTTATTACAGCTGATGTTTATTACTCTGTAACAGCTGATGATTATAACTCTGAAACAGCTGATGATTATAATCCTGTAACAACTGATGTTTATTACAGCTGATGTTTATAACTCTGTAACAACTGATGTTTATAACTCTGTAACAGCTGATGTTTATTACTCTGTAACAGCTGATGTTTATAACTCTGTAACAGCTGATGATTATAACACTGTAACAGCTGATGTTTATAACTATTTAACAGCTGATGTTTATAACTCTGTAACAGCTGATGTTTATAACTCTGTAACAGCTGATGTTTATAACTCTGTAACAGTTGATGTTTATAACTCTTTAACAGCTGATGTTAATACTTCTGTAACAGCTGATGTTCATAGCTCTGTAACAACTGATGTGTATAACTCTGTAACAGCTGATGTTTATAACTATGTAACAGCTGATGATTATAATCCTGTAACAACTGATGTTTATTACAGCTGATGTGTATAATCCTGTAACAGCTGATGTTTATAAGTAACAGGTGTTTTTTATAACTGTAACAGCTGATGTTTATAACTCTGTAACAGCTGATGTTTATAACTATGTAACAGCTGATGTTTATAACTATGTAACAGCTGATGTTTATAACTCTGTAACAGTTGATGTTTATAACTCTGTAACAGCTGATGTTTATAACTCTAACAGCTGATGTTTCTTCCTCTGTAACAGCTGATGTTTCTTCCTCTGTAACAGCTGATGTTTCTTCCTCTGTAACAGCTGATGTTTCTTACTCTGTAACAGCTGATGTTTATATCCATGTAAAAGCTGATGATTTGAAAACTATGTAGCAGGTGATGGATTTAAGGGCCTGCTCAGAGAAGGCTGTTGGAACTTTTTACCTGCTTCTGTGCTGGGGTCTCCTGTTGTAACTTGTAATAAACCAGACTTGACTATAAGAGGTGCATTGTCGTCTGTCTAGTGCACTGCTCTGTATGCAGGGTTTCCCAAAACCTCTTATTGCACCCCCCAACTCATCATCAAGCTCATCACCAACCCTACTCTATAACACACCTTGAATTGAATCCAGGCCATAGTCTTGTTCTCTACTACTACTACAGTGAGCCTGACCTGAAATAGCCCCTGAATAATTTGTGTTTTTAGTCTGTCTAATGTTTCTCTTTCTCTGTTAGGATTCACGCTCAGACATGTTGATGGCTTCAGAAATAGCAGACATTCATGCAGCTGTGGTAAAAGATAAGATAAGTATCTAAGAAGATTGGTCTGAAAGAGCTCTGTACATACAGACACATCACCAATGGCAACCTATTCCCCTTATAGTGCACTACTTTTGACCAGGGCCCTAGTCCACTATGAAGTGAATAGGGTGCCAATTGGGACGAACTAATCATGTACCTCCTGCAACACAACCCCAATGGAAATTATTTTTATCACTGAAGTTAATATTTAGTGTAGAGTGATCAACACAATGTTTAGCATATTCAGAGTTTCTGTTATAAACATTATTTGCAGTGTTCTATGTGACATTCAAAGAGCAGTTTGATGGTCACTAGACTTGATGCTGAATGTTATGGATGGTTCTCATATCTGTTGATGAATAGATTGACACCAGAGCAAGTTACTGAAGGTCCATGTTCAACGACCAAGGACACAGCAATTATTCACTGTTGTATTATATTGATGACATTCTGTGGACAATAATGATCTGATTATTTTACTACTGCTGTTTGGTGTAATTGATTACTAATGATGCTTTGACAACTGTGACTGTGTTAATACTGTTATATAACTTTGTAACAGCTGATGTTAATAACTTTGTAACAACTGATGTTTATAACTCTGTAACAGCTGATGTTTATAACTCTGTAACAGCTGATGTTTATAACTCTGTAACAGCTGATGTTTATAACTCTGTAACAGCTGATGTCTTTAACTGTAACATCTGATGTTTATAACTCTGTAACAGCTGATGTTTATAACTCTGTAACAGCTGATGTCTTTAACTGTAACATCTGATGTTTATAACTCTGTAACAGCTGATGTTTATAACTCTGTAACAGCTGATGTTTATAACTCTGTAACAGCTGATGTTTATAACTCTGTAACAGCTGATGTTTATAACTCTATAACAACTGTTGTTTATAACTCTGTAACAACTGATGTTTATAACTATAACAGCTGATGTTTATAACTCTGTAACAGCTGATGTTTATAACTATAACAGCTGATGTTTATAACTCTGTAACAACTGATGTTTATAACTATGTAACAGCTGATGTTTATAACTCTGTAACAGCTGATGTTTATAACTCTGTAACAGCTGATGTTTAAAACTATAACAGCTGATGTTTATAACTCTGTAACAGCTGATGTTTATAACTCTGTAACAACTGATGTTTATAACTATGTAACAGCTGATGTTTATAACTCTGTAACAGCTGATGTTTATAACTCTAACAGCTGATGTTTATAACTCTGTAACAGCTGATGTTTATAATTCTGTAACAGCTGATGTTTATAACTCTGTAACAGCTGATGTTTATAACTATGTAACAGCTGATGATTATAACTCTGTAACAGCTGATGATTATAATCCTGTAAAAACTGATGTTTATTACAGCTGATGTTTATAACTCTGTAACAACTGATGTTTATAACTCTCTAACAGCTGATGTTTATAACTCTGTAACAGTTGATGTTTATAATCCTGTCACAGCTGATGTTTATAACCAGGTAACAGCTGATGTGTATAACTCTGTAACAGCTGATATTTATAACTATTTAACAGCTGATGCTTATAACTCTGTAACAGCTGATGTTTATAACTCTGTAACAGCTGATGTTTATAACTCTTTAACAGCTGATGTTTATAACTCTGTAACAGCTGATGTTTATAACTCTGTAACAGCTGATGTTTAAAACTATAACAGCTGATGTTTATAACTCTGTAACAACTGATGTTTATAACTATGTAACAGCTGATGTTTATAACGCTGTAACAGCTGATGTTTATAACTATTTAACAGCTGATGTTTATAACTCTGTAACAGCTGAGGTTTATAACTCTGGAACAGCTGATGTTTGAAACTATAACAGCTGATGTTTATAACTCTCTAATAGCTGATGTTAATACTTCTGTAACAGCTGATGTTCATAGCTCTGTAACAACTGATGTTTATTATTCTGTAACAGCTGATGTGTATAATCCTGTAACAGCTGATGTTTATAAGTAACAGGTGTTTTTTATAACTGTAAAAGCTGATGTTTATAACTCTGTAACAGCTGATGTTTATAACTATGTAACATCTGATGTTTATAACTCTGTAACAGTTGATGTTTATAACTCTAACAGCTGATGTTTATAACTCTATAACAGCTGATGTTTATAACTCTGTAACAACTGATGTTTATAACTCTGTAACAGCTGATGTTTATAACTCTGTAACAGCTGATGTTTATAACTCTAACAGCTGATGTTTATAACTCTATAACAACTGATGTTTATAACTCTGTAACAGCTGATGTTTATAACTCTGTAACAGCTGATGTCTATAACTCTGTAACAGCTGATGTTTATAACTATGTAACATCTGATGTTTATAACTCTGTAACAGCTGATGTTTATAACTCTGTAACAGCTGATGTTTATAACTCTGTAACAGCTGATGTTTATAACTCTGTAACAGCTGATGTTTATAACTCTGTAACAGCTGATGTTTATAACTCTGTAACAGCTGATGTTTATAACTATGTAACAGCTGATGATTATAACTATGTAACAGCTGATGATTATAATCCTGTAACAACTGATGTTTATTACAGCTGATGTTTATAACTCTGTAACAACTGATGTTTATAACTCTCTAAGAGCTGATGTTTATAACTCTGTAACAGTTGATGTTTATAATCCTGTAACAGCTGATGTTTATAACTATGTAACAGCTGATGTGTATAACTCTGTAACAGCTGACATTTATAACTATTTAACAGCTGATGTTTATAACTCTGTAACAGCTGATGTTTATAACTCTGTAACAGCTGATGTTTATAACTCTGTAACAGCTGATGTTTATAACTCTGTAACAACTGATGTTTATAACTATGTAACAGCTGATGTTTATAACGCTGTAACAGCTGATGTTTATAACTATTTAACAGCTGATGTTTATAACTCTGTAACAGCTGATGTTTATAACTATAACAGCTGATGTTAATAACTCTGTAACAGCTGATGTTTATAACTCTGTAACAGCTGATGTTTATAACTCTGTAACAGCTGATGTTTAAAACTATAACAGCTGATGTTTATAACTCTTTAACAGCTGATGTTTATAATTCTGTAACAGCTGATGTTAATACTTCTGTAACAGCTGATGTTCATAGCTCTGTAACAACTGATGTTTTTAATTATGTAACAGCTGATGTGTATAATCCTGTAACAGCTGATGTTTATAACTCTGTAACAGCTGATGTTTATAACTCTGTAACAACTGATGTTTATAACTATGTAACAGCTGATGTTTATAACGCTGTAACAGCTGATGTTTATAACTATTTAACAGCTGATGTTTATAACTCTGTAACAGCTGATGTTTATAACTATAACAGCTGATGTTACTAACTCTGTAACAGCTGATGTTTATAACTCTGTAACAGCTGATGTTTATAACTCTGTAACAGCTGATGTTTAAAACTATAACAGCTGATGTTTATAACTCTTTAACAGCTGATGTTTATAATTCTGTAACAGCTGATGTTAATACTTCTGTAACAGCTGATGTTCATAGCTCTGTAACAACTGATGTTTTTAATTATGTAACAGCTGATGTGTATAATCCTGTAACAGCTGATGTTTATAAGTAACAGGTGTTTTTTATAACTGTAACAGCTGATCTTTATAACTCTGTAACAGCTGATGTTTACAACACTGTAACAACTGATGTTTATAACTATGTAACAGCTGGTGTTTATAACTCTGTATCAGCTGATGTTTATAACTCTGTAACAGCTGATGTGTATAATTCTGTAACAGCTGATGTTTATAATCCTATAACAGCTGATGTTTATAATCCTGTAACAGCTGATATTTATATTTCTGTAACAGCTGATGTTTATAACTCTTTAACAGCTGATGTTAATACTTCTGTAACAGCTGATGTTCATGGCTCTTTAACAACTGATGTTTATAATTCTGTAACACCTGATGTGTATAATCCTGTAACAGCTGATGTTTATAACTATGTAACAGCTGATGTTTATAACCATGTAACAGCTGATGTTTATAACTCTATAACAGCTGATGTTTATAACCATGTAACAGCTGATGTTTATAACTCTGTAACAGCTGATGTTTATAACTCTGTAACAGCTGATGTCTATAACTATGTAACAGCTGATGTTTATAACTCTAACAGCTGATGTTTATAACTCTGTAACAGCTGATGTTTATAACTCTATAACAGCTGATGTTTATAACTCTTTAACAGCTGATGTGTATAATCCTGTAACAGCTGACGTTTATAACTCTGTAACAGCTGATGTTTATAACTCTATAACAGCTGATGTTTATAACTCTGTAACAGCTGATGTTTATAACTCTATAACAGCTGATGTGTATAATCCTGTAACAGCTGATATCTAAAACTATGTAACAGCTAATGGTTATAATGCTGTAACAGCTGATGTTTATAACTCTCTAACAGCTGATGTTTATAACTCTGTAACAGCTGATGTTTATAACTCTGTAACAGCTGATGTTTATAACTCTGTAACAACTGATGTTTATAACTCTATAACAGCTAATGTTTATAACTCTATAACAGCTGATGTTTATAACTCTTTAACAGCTGATGTGTATAATCCTGTAACAGCTGATGTTTATAACTATGTAACAGCTGATGTTTATAACTCTGTAACAGCTGATGTTTATAACTCTGTAACAGCTGATATTTATATCTCTATAACAGCTGATGTTTATAACTCTGTAACAGCTGATGTTTATAACTATGTAACAGATGATGGTTATAATGCTGTAACATCTGATGTTTGTAACTATGTAACAGCTGATGTTTATAACTCTGTAACAGCTGATGTTTATAACTCTAACAGCTGATGTTTATAACTATGTAACAGCTGATGTTTATAACTCTGTAACAGCTGACGTTTATAACTATGTAACAGCTAATGGTTGTAATGCTGTAACAGCTGATGTTTATAACTATGTAACAGATGATGGTTATAATGCTGTAACATCTGATGTTTGTAACTATGTAACAGCTGATGTTTATAACTCTGTAACAGCTGATGTTTATAACTCTAACAGCTGATGTTTATAACTATGTAACAGCTGATGTTTATAACTCTGTAACAGCTGATGTTTATAACTATGTAACAGCTAATGGTTGTAATGCTGTAACAGCTGATGTTTATAACTATGTAACAGCTAATGTTTATAATCATTTAACAGCAGGTTTTTAACTCTGTAACAGCTAATGGTTACAATGCTGTAACAGCAGGTGTATAACTCTGTAACAGCTAATGGTTATAATCATTTAACAGCTGATGTTTGTAACTCTGTAACAGCTAATGTTTATAACTCTGTAACAGCTAATGTTTATAACTCTGTAACAGCTAATGGTTATAATTCTGTACCAGCAGGTTTATAACTCTGTTACAGCAGGTATATAACTCTGTAACAGCTAATGGTTATAATAATTTAACAGCAGGTTTATAACTCTGTAACAGCTAATGTTTATAATCATTTTACCTGTTGAGGATAGAGGGCGCTATTTTCACTTTGGGGAAATATCGTGTCCAATTTAAACGGCCTCGTACTCTATTCTTGCTCGTACAATATGCATATTATTATTACTATTGGATAGAAAACACTCAAGTTTCTAGAACCGTTTGAATTATATCTGTGAGTAAAACAGAACTCATTTTGCAGCAAACTTCCTGTCAGAAAGTGACAAATCTGAAATCGAGGCTCTGTTCCAGGGCCTCCCTATTAATTTGCTTGAAATTTATGACTATACATGCACTTCATACGCCTTCCACTAGATGTCAATAGGCAGTGAGAGGTGAAATGGGGAGTCTAGCTATATCTATGGTCAAAAGAGAGGTCTTGGAATGACATGACCCCAATTTCCTTTGTTCCGGAAGACGCGGGAAGGTCATCAGCTTTGGCTTCTGAAAAGCTTTCGTTATAGATGGCTAATATCTCCGGCTTTGATTTTATTTGATAAATGTGATAATATCATCGTAAAGTATGTTTTTTCAATATAGTTTTATCAGATTATTGAAATTTTTTCAGGGGTTTTGGCTTGTTCCGTTCTCTGCGTTTGGTGACGATGGACAGCTTCGCGCCACTTGGCTAGTTTTGATTGCTAATTCAACAGACGAAGAGGCCATACTAAATCCAAACAACGATTATTCTGGACAAAGGACCCCTTGTACAAGATTCTGATGGAAGCTCAGCAAAAGTAGGACCCATTTATGATGTTATTTCGTATTTCTGTCGAAAATGTTTAGACGTATATTCCGCTCTTATTTTGGGCGCTGTCTCGCTATAACGTAAGCTGTATGTCGTACTAAAGTTATTTTTAGAATTCTAACACGCCGATTGCATTAAGAACTAGTGTATCTATCATTTCCTGTAAAACATGTCTTTTTTAGTAAAGTTTATGATTAGTTATTTGGTCAGAATAGGTGAGTGTCAGAAATATATCCGGAGATTCTGGAAAATAGTTGCTACGTTTTCATAATGTATAACCACGGATTTCAGCTCTAAATATGCACATTTTCGAACAAAACCATATATGTATTGTGTAATATGATGTTATAGGACTGTCATCCGATGAAGATTATGAAGGTTAGTGAAATAATTAATATCTTTTGCTGGTTTTGTCGCTATCGCTACTGTTGCCTTGAATCAATGCTGTTGTGTGGTTGGCTATTGTAGTAAGCTAATATAATGCTATATTGTGTTTTCGCTGTAAAACACTTAAAAAATCTGAAATATTGGCTGGATTCACAAGATGTTTGTCTTTCATTTGCTGTACACCATGTATTTTTCATAAATGTTTTATGATGAGTATTTAGGTATTTCACGTTGGTCTCTATAATTACTCTGGCTGCTTCGGTGCTATTTGTGATGGTAGCTGTGATGGTAGCTGCAATGTAAAACTATGATTTATACCTCAAATATGCAAATTTTTCGAACAAAACATAGATTTATTGTATAACATGTTATAAGACTGTAATCTGATGAAGTTTTTTCTTGGTTAGTTTGGTTGGTTCTTGGTTAGTTTGGTTGGTTTTGTGCAAGCTACCTGTGCTGTGAAAGAAATGTTTGTGCTTTTTTGTATTTGGTGGTGAGCTAACATAAATATACGTGGTGTTTTCGCTGTAAAACATTTTAAAATACGGACATGTTGACTGGATTCACAAGATGTTTATCTTTCATTTGCTGTATTGGACTTGTTAATGTGTGAAAATTAAATATTTCTCAAAAATATTTTTTGAATTTCGCGCTCTGCCTTTTCAGTGGAATGTGGGAGGAGTTCCGCTAGCGGAACCCCGGGGCTAGACAGGTTTTAACAGCAGGTTAATAACTCTGTAACAGCTAATGGTTATAATCATTTAACAGCAGGTTTATAACTCTGTAACAGCTAATGGTTATAATCATTTAACAGCAGGTTTATAACTCTGTAACAGCTAATGGTTATAATGCTATAAAAGCAGGTTTATAACTCTTTAACAGCTAATGGTTATAATCATTTAACAGCTAATGGTTATAATGCTGTAACAGCAGGTTTATAACTCTGTACCAGCTAATGGTTATAACGCTGTAACAGCAGGTTTATAACTCTAACGACTGATGTCTAAAACTGTACCATCTGATGTTTCTTACTCTGTAACAGCTTATGTTTATAACTCTAACAGCTGATGTTTATAACTCTGTAACAGCTGATGTTTGTAACCATGTAAAAGCTGATGATTTGAAAACTATGTAGCAGGTGATGGATATAAGGGCCTGCTCAGAGAAGGCTGTTGGAACTTTTTACCTGCTTCTGTGCTGGGGTCTCCTGTTGTAACTTGTAATAAACCAGACTTGACTATAAGTGGTGCATTGTCGTCTGTGTTACGCACGCCTCTGAGAAGAGGGAACGCAACTCCCTGCTACAACTCAACTCTCTGAAGTGCAAGAGGTATGGACTGTAGGTGCGAGTAAGGATGACACAAAAGCAGAATTTACCGTTTACTAGGATTTATTTTCTTACACGGTAATATGGGGAAAAGGGGCTGGACGGAACCAAAGCAAAGAAAGTAAATATCAAAGTTCCCCCTCTCCTATCTAACCTGCCTACCCACTTAACTTACCTAACTTAGCACCACCTGGTGCCCTAACCAAAATACAGGGGGTGGTCCGCCCAGGTCTTACCTAGTGTGCCTAGACAGTGAATATACTACGGGTATATGTATGCCCGCGGGCCTCTTGCCTAAGCACTCCCAAAGTGCCTTCTCCTTCCCCCCTGGGAACAAAATGAAACAGAATAATTATTAACGATTTCACAAACACTTTACAACAAAACTGAGTAAACTAACTCAGGCCACTAAAGAAGCTTTGACAAAGCAACAAACACAGAACTCTCTAATGATTTCTCCAAAACATTCAATCTCCCTCTAATCTCTCTCCTTTCTCTTCCTCTCTAATCTCTCCAAAATATTCAATTCTATCTCTGATCTCCAAATCTCTACTCTCCTCTTCCTGAGCAGAACACTGGCTTTTATATCTTCAGGTGGCAATGGTGATTAGAGTCAGCTGCTTCTTGACGAGGGGGCGGGGTCAGCTCCAATCATCAATTAGCCTGGGGTCGACCAATCAGCTGGTTGGGGAGAACTCAGGAAGCAATGTCCTAAAACACACACACTCAAATACAAAAGCTACAACATAGAAACTGGGGAACGTAACAGTCTGTCTAGTGCACTGCTCTGTATGCAGGGTTTCCCAAAACCTCTTATTGCACCCCCCAACTCATCATCAAGCTCATCACCAACCCTACTCTATAACACACCTTGAATTGAATCCAGGCCATAGTCTTGTTCTCTACTACTACTACAGTGAGCCTGACCTGAAATAGCCCCTGAATAATTTGTGTTTTTAGTCTGTCTAATGTTTCTCTTTCTCTGTTAGGATTCACGCTCAGACATGTTGATGGCTTCAGAAATAGCAGACATTCATGCAGCTGTGGTAAAAGATAAGATAAGTATCTAAGAAGATTGGTCTGAAAGAGCTCTGTACATACAGACACATCACCAATGGCAACCTATTCCCCTTATAGTGCACTACTTTTGACCAGGGCCCTAGTCCACTATGAAGTGAATAGGGTGCCAATTGGGACGAACTATACATGTACCTCCTGCAACACAACCCCAATGGAAATTGTTTTTATCACTGAAGTTAATATTTAGTGTAGAGTGATCAACCCAATGTTTAGCATATTCAGAGTTTCTGTAATAAACATGATTTGCAGTGTTCTATGTGACATTCAAAGAGCAGTTTGATGGTCACTAGACTTGATGCTGAATGTTCATAACTCTGTAACAGCTGATGTTTATAACTCTAACAGCTGATGTTTATAACTCTATAACAGCTGATGTTTATAACTCTGTAACAGCTGATGTTTATAACTATGTAACAGCTGATGTTTATAACTCTATAACAGCTGATGTTTATAACTATATAACAACTGATGTTTATAACTCTGTAACAACTGATGTTTATAACTATATAACAACTGATGTTTATAACTCTATAACAGCTGATGTTTATAACTCTATAACAACTGATGTTTATAACTCTATAACAGCTGATGTTTATAACTCTATAACAGCTGATGTTTATAACTCTATAACAGCTGATGTTTATAACTCTGTAACAGCTGATGTTTATAACTATGTAACAGCTGATGTTTATAACTCTGTAACAGCTGATGTTTATAACTCTGTAACAGCTGATGTTTATAACTCTGTAACAGCTGATGTTTATAACTATGTAACAGCTGATGTTTATAACTATGTAACAGCTGATGTTTATAACTCTAACAGCTGATGTTTATAACTCTGTAACAGCTGATGTTTATAACTATGTAACAGCTGATGTTTATAACTCTGTAACAGCTGATGTTTATAACTATGTAACAGCTGATGTTTATAACTATGTAACAGCTGATGTTTATAACTATGTAACAGCTGATGTTTATAACTATGTAACAGCTGATGTTTATAACTATGTAACAGCTGATGTTTATAACTATGTAACAGCTGATGTTTATAACTCTAACAGCTGATGTTTATAACTCTGTAACAGCTGATGTTTATAACTCTGTAACAGCTGATGTTTATAACTCTAACAGCTGATGTTTATAACTCTGTAACAGCTGATGTTTATAACTATGTAACAGCTGATGTTTATAACTCTAACAGCTGATGTTTATAACTCTGTAACAGCTGATGTTTATAACTCTGTAACAGCTGATGTTTATAACTATGTAACAGCTGATGTTTATAACTCTAACAGCTGATGTTTATAACTCTGTAACAGCTGATGTTTATAACTCTGTAACAGCTGATGTTTATAACTCTGTAACAGCTGATGTTTATACCTCTGTAACAGCTGATGTTTATAACTCTGTAACAGCTGATGTTTCTTACTCTGTAACAGCTGATGTTTATATCCATGTAAAAGCTGATGATTTGAAAACTATGTAGCAGGTGATGGATTTAAGGGCCTGCTCAGAGAAGGCTGTTGGAACTTTTACCTGCTTCTGTGCTGGGGTCTCATGTAGTAATAAACCAGACTTGACTATAAGAGGTGCATTGTCGTCTGTCTAGTGCACTGCTCTGTATGCAGGGTTTCCCAAAACCTCTTATTGCACCCCCCAACTCATCATCAAGCTCATCACCAACCCTACTCTATAACACACCTTGAATTGAATCCAGGCCATAGTCTTGTTCTCTACTACTACTACAGTGAGCCTGACCTGAAATAGCCCCTGAATAATTTGTGTTTTTAGTCTGTCTAATGTTTCTCTTTCTCTGTTAGGATTCACGCTCAGACATGTTGATGGCTTCAGAAATAGCAGACATTCATGCAGCTGTGGTAAAAGATAAGATAAGTATCTAAGAAGATTGGTCTGAAAGAGCTCTGTACATACAGACACATCACCAATGGCAACCTATTCCCCTTATAGTGCACTACTTTTGACCAGGGCCCAAGTCCACTATGAAGTGAATAGGGTGCCAATTGGGACGAACTATACATGTACCTCCTGCAACACAACCCCAATGGAAATTGTTTTTATCACTGAAGTTAATATTTAGTGTAGAGTGATCAACACAATGTTTAGCATATTCAGAGTTTCTGTTATAAACATTATTTGCAGTGTTCTATGTGACATTCAAAGAGCAGTTTGATGGTCACTAGACTTGATGCTGAGTGTTATGGATGGTTCTCATATCTGTTGATGAATAGATTGACACCAGAGCAAGTTACTGAAGGTCCATGTTCAACGACCAAGGACACAGCAATTATTCACTGTTGTATTATATTGATGACATTCTGTGGACAATAATGATCTAATTATTTTACTACTGCTGTTTGGTGTAATTGATTACTAATGATGCTTTGACAACTGTGACTGTGTTAATACTGTTATATAACTTTGTAACAGCTGATGTTAATAACTTTGTAACAACTGATGTTTATAACTCTGTAACAGCTGATGTTTATAACTCTGTAACAGCTGATGTTTATAACTCTGTAACAGCTGATGTTTATAACTCTGTAACAGCTGATGTCTTTAACTGTAACATCTGATGTTTATAACTCTGTAACAGCTGATGTTTATAACTCTGTAACAGCTGATGTTTATAACTCTGTAACAGCTGATGTCTATAACTCTAACAGCTGATGGTTATAACTCTGTAACAGCTGATGTTTATAATCCTGTAACAGCTGATGTTTATAACTCTGTAACAGCTGATGTTTATAACTCTATAACAACTGTTGTTTATAACTCTGTAACAACTGATGTTTATAACTATAACAGCTGATGTTTATAACTCTGTAACAGCTGATGTTTATAACTATAACAGCTGATGTTTATAACTCTGTAACAACTGATGTTTATAACTATGTAACAGCTGATGTTTATAACTCTGTAACAGCTGATGTTTATAACTCTGTAACAGCTGATGTTTATAACTCTGTAACAGCTGATGTTTATAACTATGTAACAGCTGATGTTTATAACGTTATTGCAGATTATGTTTATAAAACTGGAACAGCTGATGTTTTATAACTCTGTAACAGCTGATGAAGGTTACTGCCTTATTTGGACTTCCTACCAGTTTCCAGATCTATTGTTGATAGAACAGCATTATTTTCTTGTTAGTATAAAAGGGCCTGCTCAGAGAAGGCCTGTTGGACATTTTCTCTGCTTCTTTGCTGGGATGTTGTCTCCCTGTTGTAACTTGCCAGCTGTCTAGTGTGCTGCTCTATAACAGAGTTTCCTAAACTCAATGTTTTTTTGTTCAAAAGATTGCATTGGTGTCCAGTTCCAAACAACTGTTTTTTTTTATCTACACTGACTGGTACACACATAGAAATAGAATCTGTGTACACAGGCTACATTGCCACACCATTTACTGGAAATGCACCTCCTGAGGAGGACTGTGAGTCTAGGTGATGTTATTCCATCAACACCAACTACAATGTATAATGTACTTCAGGCCACACCTGTAGGCAAATCCAGGAAGTTATAAAGCCGTGTATTTTCCCTGTTCGCAGAAACCCACTTTTTAAAGACAAGAGAGTGAAGCATTTAGCCTGAGTCAACTTCACCTGGACATCCGTGAGGCAGACAAGAGAACTGAATTACCTTTCCTGGTATAATCTACGGAACACAAATGTTCGGTACACAAAAAACAAGCATGGCAGATGATTCTGAGTATAGTGAGTACACATTGTTTTGTATTTATTATATAATATGATTTCCAAAAACATTTTGAAAAGTTTGCTTAAATTAAACTATACAGAACGTCACTCTGAGCCTGATATGCAAGTAGACATGAGTCTCTTTATTTGTATGTCTACTACAGACCTTTTACTCCAGGAGGAAGATATTACATTAGATTCTGGTAAGTATGGCTTGATTACTATATGTTTAAAAAAAAAAACTGATAATTAATACGTTTGTTTTCAAATAATAATGGTTGTATTTCTATCATGCATTATAGGTGTGTCAAACTCAATCAGCGCATAAGCCATATTGAAAAAACACAATGAATTTGAGGGCCAGACATAGATTTGTTTTTACAAATATTGTTGTTTAATTATTTATTTTTTTAAATATGCTGCGACCCTAATCAAAAAGTATATATTAACTCCAAACAACAAAAACATAGCTATAGGTTGTGGTAACATTTAAACTTAAAACACGTTTAATTGTTTTAGACTGCATGAATCACCAGTGTGGTTGAATGCAGCATTGCTGAATGGTGCACTCAAAATCTATTGTAGTTGAGTAGCCACATAGGCTATAGCTCTGTTACTGTAATAGGCCTAAATGTTTCTCCTTTGTGTGGTGTTTTGTTGCAGGTTTCGTTTTATTGTTATTCATTGTCAAGCTTTAGAAAGCGACTCCAGACAGCAATATTTAGCCTAGCTAGGACTGTATCAAGTGCCTGTACACTTTCCCTCCGCTGTACGCTGTAAACGGGACACATAAAAGAAGCGCAATTAAAGTTGATTTCACCAATGCAAGCGCATCAGGCTGAAATTTCATGAAGTAGATTACTTAATTGTTGACAAATGTATACTCGCTTGTGTGTCCTCTATCTTATAACTTTTTGACCACCAAGATGACATTTTCTGTAGGCTACGGCAATGAATAGTAGGAACCGAAACTTGCCATCAGCATTTAGCCTACAACACAATTAAACTTTGGGGTTGGTAGAAGATTTGGTCAGTGGCATTAGTGATGGTATGATACAGCACATTGACTGGCTCATGAGTGGGTGTCTCTGAGAGGAGTGGTTTGTGGGTGGCAATGTCACTGTCTTTTGACGTGAGCACGTTGGCAGTTTTTCCTATGACTTGCAGTGTAGCGCATCGCGGGCAATATGGTAGCTGGACAAAATGAATTGACAACCCAGTCTGGACAGAAATGTGCAATGGGCAGGATTTGGCCTGTTGGCCTTGTGTTCGACACATTTTCATTACAGTCTTATCAATTTCCACTACAGGTTCTAATTATGAATTATACCTTGGTGAAATATCCTCACCCATTGGTCCTGCTTCACCCAATCACATTCCACCCAAGAATGCCAGCAAGGCAGGTATGATACAAGCTGGACAATAGAATAAAACAATTGCAGTGAAATTACACCAATTTTCAACCTCATAATCGTTCCCTCTCTCTACCAGTGGTGGTCAGTGGCGTTTTTTATGAGCATGACCTTATTTCTATTACAGTGGTCATTCATATTGTCATTCATATTCCATACACCCAGTTCAATGTAACAGCAATAGGTTTAGGCTACTACATGATCATTTTCCCTATAGCCATCATGAGGTTGCTACAATCTAGCCTATGAATTAAAAGGATTGGTGTCCCGCTAGCGGGACAACTTCCGGGGGAAACAGGAGGGCACGCAATTCAAACAAAATCAAAATCATACAAATTATGGATATTAAACATTTAGGAACATACAAGTGTCTTATATCCGTTAAAAGCTTAAATTCTTGTTAACCTAACTGCACTGTCCGATTTACAGTAGTCTTTACAGCGAAAGCATACCATGTGATTGTTTGAGATCTAAATATTTTTCCACCGGCACATGTTTCATAAATTCACAAATAGCGATTAAATATTCACTTACTTTTTGAAAATCTTCCTCTGATTTGTCATCCAAAAGGTCCCAGCTATAACATGTAGTGTTGTTTTGTTAGATAAAATCCTTCTTTATTACCCAAAAGCGTCTGTTTAGTTGGCGCCATCGATTTGAGTAATCCACTTGTTCAACATGCCAAGATAGGAATCCGAAAATCTTCCCCTAAACTTTGTTTCAACAAGTCAAACTACGTTTCTATTTAATCCTCAGATACCCGAAAATGTAATTAAACTATAATATTTAATACGTAAAGAAATATGTTCAATAGGAAAACGATATTAGCAGGTGCATGCCCTCCTCCTCGCGCGCATACACAAATTTCCAAGTATGTGTTATTCTTCCTCGTTTTGGAAGAAACAAGCCAGATACCTTGAACATTGAGTGCTGACACCCAGGGGAAGCCATAGGAATTGCATCCTGAGAGCTAGATTTCAGAATGCCCGAATACTTTCCATTGTAAGAGCATGTGCTCTCAAAAAAAAAAGATTCTGGTTGGTTTTTCTTTGGATTTTCTCCTACCATATCAAGTGTGTTATAGTCTCCTACATTATTGTAACATTTCTACAAACTTCAAAGTGTCTTCTTTCCAATGGTACCAATTATATGCATATCCTGGCTTCAGGGCCTGAGGAACAGGCAGTTTACTTTGGGCACGTCAGTCAGGTGGAAATTGAGAAAAAGGACCCTAGCCCTAACAAGTAGTTTACAACGGGTTGAGAGATACATTTGAGGTGACAGACAGTGACACACACATTTTGTTTCCGTTTGCTTCCATTTAAGAAACGTTTTTTCAACAGAATCGGTGCAATGAATTCACCCCTGATCACGCGTAAATACAGTTCACTTTCATGGCAGCCACGTCCTATGCGCTCTCCTTCTCTCACCTATTCCCTTCGCATGTGGACTTCAATGGACAGCAAATCAGCTGTATGTGACCAGATGAAGAAAAAAAATCCAGCCCAAACAGCTACACACAGCCTACATCGTTGTCACCATATTAACTAAAGTAAGGTCGTAGTCAGCTTAGCTAATAGAACTAACGCGTTAGTAAACATGCTACAATCATGCAGTAATTGTACAGTCAGTGTACAGTCAGTAAGCAGTTACAACGTCGGGCCCCGGTGGCAATATATTAATAAAACCAAACTCTTACCTTGACTTGGAAGAGTTCCAGTGTTGTGTTGGAAAGTCATAGCCAGCTAATGGTGACTAACCCCGTACAAATTTGCACAACCGCGACATTCAAACAAGGCTGCAATGAAAACTAATGGGACTGTTGCGACTGTCAAAATCTGGGGTGTGAACTATGTTTCTATTTTAATTCACCTTTATTGAGGCCAGTTGAGAACAAGTTCTCATTTACAACTGTGACCTCGGCAAGATAAAGCAAAGCAGTTCGACACAAACAACACAAAGTTACACATGAACAAATGTACAGTCAATAACACAATAGAAACATCTATATACAGTGTGTGCAAATGTGGTAAGATTAGGGAGGTAAGGCAATAAATAGGCCACAGTGGCGAAATAATTACAATTTATCAATTAACACTGGAGTGATAGATATGCAGAAGATGAATGTGCAAGTAGAGATACTGTGGTGCAAAGGAGCAAAAAAATTTATAACAATATGGGGATGAGGTAGTTGGGTGGGCTATTTACAGATGGGCTGTGTACAGGTGCAATGATCGGTAAACTGCTCTGACAGCTGATGCTTAAAGTTAGTGAGGGAGATATAAGACTCCAGCTTCAGTGATTTTTGCAATTCGTTCCAGTCATTGGCAGCAGGGAGCTGGAAGGAAAGGCGGCCAAAGGAAGAGTTGGCTTTGGGGATGACCAAAAACAAAAACAAGAAAGGGACAAGGACAGGGTAAGGGGGATACCTAGTCATTTTCTGCGTCATCACTGCAAGTTATCATGACTCTCAAAAGCCGCTGTTTACTTCTGAAGATCACTTTAGCACCGCCCTAAAAACCTGATTCAAATTCGACACAAACCTTCAAATACATATGTAATGACACATCATATAAACTCTTTATAGTGTTTTATTTACATTTTAGAGGTGATAAGGTGATAAGTTGGACAGATTGAGTGAAAAAAGCCGTTTCCCAACACGACATCTCTCCTTTTCACTATCACGCAATAGGTTTCGCTTCCTCACCCGCCATTTTCAAAAAGAGCTGACGAAACTCATTGCCTTCTTGAATCATGCAGAGATGGGTATCATGAAGGTCTCGTCATTGATTTTGTTGAAAAAGGGAGTGCTTTTTTAAAAAGTTGTGCTTTACAATGGTATTGATCTGGAAGAATTATGTTTTTGGCGCTAAAATAAGAGTCAATTGTGTGGACCAGCGCGATGTACAAAAGTGAGTTAGTTAACGTTAGCTAACATAGCATACCTCTGTTTGAGCTGGGTGTTTCAGTAGGCTAAACTAGCTAGCTGAATTTGCTTGCTAAGTAAGTGAAACAGAAAGTGGAAAAAAATGACTCTCTCTCTTTTTCTCTTGCTTCTCCTTCATTTTGGAATAAATTAATTTGATAAAAACTGTAAAACTATTGTCTTTCTCTGAGTCAACTACTCACCACATTGTATACAGTACACTGCAGTGCTAGCTAGCTGTAGCTTATGCTTTCAGTACTAAATTCATTCTCTGATCCTTTGATTGGGTTGACAACATGTCAGTTCATGCTGCAAGAGCTCTGATAGGTTGGAGGACGTCCTCCGGAAGTTAGCATAATTACTGTGTAAGTCTATGGAAGGGGGTGAGAACCATGAGCCTCCTAGGTTTTGTATTGAAGTCAATGTACCCAGAGGACGGAAGCTAGCTGTCCTCCGGCTACACCATGGTGCTACCCTACAGAGTGCTGTTGAAGCTAATGTAGACCTTCTTTGCAAAATAATGGGTTTTAATCAGTTATTTGGTAACATGATTATATTTAGTGTAGTTTTATCTAAAAAGGATACATTGTTAAATGTTTCTCAATTTATGTTCATGAAATTCACTGAGGAGGATAGTCCTCAACCTCCTCCTCTGAAGAGCCTCCACTGGTGTGATATATGGCCAATATACCCCAGCTAAGGGCTGTTCTTAAGCACGACTCAACGTGCAGTTAGCCATGGTATATTGGTCATGTACCCCAACCCCTGAGGGGCCTTATTGCTATTATCCATGTGAAGCTGTTTGAGAGAATGTCAAGAGTTTGCAAATCTGTCATCTAGGCAAAGGGTGGCTACTTTGAAGAATCTCAAATATAAAATGTATTGTGATTTGTTTAAAACTTTTTTGTTTACTACATGATTCCATATGTGTTATTTCATAGTTTTGATGTCTTCACTATTATTCTACAATGTAGAAAATTGTGAGAATTAAGAAAAACCCTTGAATGAGGCGGTGTGTCCAAACTTTTGACTGGTCCTGTAAATATGTTAGGTTCTCAAGGGAAAATATTACATATGTTGAACATTAACATAGGATTCAATTCCAACTGTTTCATTTGATTATTACCAAACCTATTTTTCCAGTAGGAGCAACCTATTTCTTTCAACACTCAACAACATCCAAGATGGCGTAGCAGTCAGACGTGTCTTTGTCTTGTCTTGTCCCGTGTAAATAGTCTTCGTATTTTTCGTATACATTTCGTATATATTTTAATTTCACTTTCCATCTAGGAACTGAATATACATTCCTACATTCCGCCTCACCCAATGTGGTACGGACCTGCTATTTTTTTATACTTTAGAACCGTAACCCCAATCAGAAGCTAGCCAGATAACTAGCTACTAGCTAGTAGTCAGTTAGCCACTGCTGCGGTCTTCACCCTCAACTCGGACACAGCCAGCTTCAATACCGGGCCAATACCTGCCAGTCTGCAAGCGCGATATCAACCCAGAGCATATAGGACTGCTTTTTCTCTACCACATCACCGGATTCCTGACGCAAGCTCTGGACAATTACACCGTATCATCACAGCTAGCTAGCTGCAACCGAGTGGCTACTACTGGCTAACACCTCTGTCCCGAAGCAAGCACCAGTTAGCCCTGAGCTAGCCTCGAGCTAGGCCCATCTGCCGGCTAGCCGAAGAGGTCTACCAGCGAATTCTTGGGCTACAATACCTCTTTTGCCAATTGGACTGGACCTTTTTTTAGCGCAGCTAGCGCCACTGCCACGAAGCTAGCACCAGTTAGCAAACACAATTCTACAATTCACAACCTCTCTTTCGCCATCCGGCTTGGTTTCTCTGTCGACACGACCACGTCTGAGCAGACCCCCTCCGTCTGAGCAGACCACCCCCCGGGCTACTAACTTTAAACGCCGCGTGCTAGCTTAGTGGAGGCCTCCCTGCTCCATCTACGGCTGCCCCCTGGACACTATGATCACTTGGCTACATAGCTGATGCATGCTTGACTGTCCATTAATTCACGGTACTCCATTCTGTTTATTTGTGTTTTATCTGTCGGCTCTGTGCTTTAACTCAGGATCTGTGTGTAGTTAATCCGACCCTCTCTGCCTAGTCGTCGCCATTTTTACCTGTTGTTGCTGTGTTAGACTAGCACCCTGTTATTGCTGCTGTTATCTTACCTGTTGTTTTAGCTAGCTCTCCCAATCAAGACCTGCAATCACTTTATGCCTTATTGTATGTCTCTCTCAAATATCAATATGCCTTGCATACTGTTGTTCAGGCTAGCTATCATTATCATTGTTTTGGTTTGCAATGGACCCTGTAGTTCCACTCTCCATACCTCTGATACCTCCTTTGTTCCACCCCCCACACATGCGGTGACCTCACCCATTGAGACCAGCATGTCCAGAGATACAACCTCTCTTATCATCACCCAGTGCCTGGGCTTGCCTCCGCTATACCCGCGCTCCACCATACCCCTGTCTGCACATTATGCCCAGAATCTATTCTACCACGCCCATAAATCTGCTCCTTTTATTCTTTGTCCCCAACGCTCTAGGCGACCAGTTTTGATAGCCTTTAGCCGCACCCTCATCCTACTACTCCTCTGTTCCTCGGGTGATGTGGAGGTAAACCCAGGCCCTGCATGTCCCCAGTCACCCTCATTTGTTGACTTCTGTGATCGAAAAAGCCTTGGCCTCATGCATGTCAACATCAGAAGCCTCCTCCCTAAGTTTGCCTTACTCACCGCTTTAGCACACTCTGCCAACCCTGATGTCCTTGCCGTGTCCGAATCCTGGCTTAGGAAGGCCACCAAAAATTCTGAGATTTCCATACCCAACTATAACACTTTCCGTCAAGATAGAACTGCCAAAGGGGGAGGAGTTGCAATCTACTGCAGAGATAGCCTGCAAAGTTCTGTCATACTTTCCAGGTCTATGCCCAAACAGTTCGAACTTCTAATTTTAAAAATGAATCTCTCCAGAAATAAGTCTCTCACTGTTGCCGCCTGCTACCGACCCCCCTCAGCTCCCAGCTGTGCCCTGGACACCATCTGTGAATTGATCGCTCCCCATCTAGCTTCAGAGTTTGTTCTGTTAGGTGACCTAAACTGGGATATGCTTAACACCCCGGCAGTCCTACAATCCAAGCTTGATGCCCTCAATCTCACACAAATCATCAAGGAACCCACCAGGTACAACCCTAAATCCGTAAACATGGGCACCCTAATAGACATTATCCCGACCAACCTGCCCTCCAAATACACCTCTGCTGTCTTCAATCAAGATCTCAGCGATCACTGCCTCATTGCCTGTATCCGCCACGGGTCCGCGGTCAAACGACCACCCCTCATCACTGTCAAACGCTCCCTAAAACACTTCTGCGAGCAGGCCTTTCTAATCGACCTGGCCCGGGTACCCTGGAAGGATATTGACCTCATCCCGTCAGTTGAGGATGCCTGGTCATTCTTTAAATGTTACTTCCTCACCATATTAGACAAGCATGCTCCGTTCAAAAAATGCAGAACCAAGAACAGATATAGCCCTTGGTTCACTCCAGACCTGACTGCCCTCGACCAGCACAAAAACATCCTGTGGCGAACTGCAATAGCATCGAAGAGCCCCCGCGATATGCAACTGTTCAGGGAAGTCAGGAACCAATACACGCAGTCAGTCAGGAAAGCAAAGGCCAGCTTTTTCAAGCAGAAATTTGCATCCTGTAGCTCTAACTCCAAAAAGTTCTGGGATACTGTAAAGTCCATGGAGAACAAGAGCACCTCCTCCCAGCTGCCCACTGCACTGAGGCTAGGTAACACGGTCACCACCGATAAATCCGTGATAATCGAAGACTTCAACAAGCATTTCTCAATGGCTGGCCATGCCTTCCTCCTGGCGACTCCAACCTTGGCCAACAGCCCCGCCCCCCCCGCTGCTACTCGCCCAAGCCTCCCCAGCTTCTCCTTTACCCAAATCCAGATAGCAGATGTTCTGAAAGAGCTGGAAAACCTGGACCCATACAAATCAGCTGGGCTTGACAATCTGGACCCCCTATTTCTGAAACTGTCCACCGCCATTGTCGCACCCCCTATCACCAGCCTGTTCAACCTCTCCTTCGTATCATCTGAGATCCCCAAGGATTGGAAAGCTGCCGCGGTCATCCCCCTCTTCAAAGGGGGAGACACCCTGGACCCAAACTGTTACAGACCTATATCCATCCTGCCCTGCCTATCTAAGGTCTTCGAAAGCCAAGTCAACAAACAGATCACTGACCATCTCGAATCCCACCGTACCTTCTCCGCTGTGCAATCCGGTTTCCGAGCCGGTCATGGGTGCACCTCAGCCACGCTCAAGGTACTAAACGATATCATAACCGCCATCGATAAAAGACATTACTGTGCAGCCGTCTTCATCGACCTGGCCAAGGCTTTCGACTCTGTCAATCACCATATTCTTATCGGCAGACTCAGTAGCCTCGGTTTTTCTAATGACTGCCTTGCATGGTTCACCAACTACTTTGCAGACAGAGTTCAGTGTGTCAAATCGGAGGGCATGTTGTCCGGTCCTCTGGCAGTCTCTATGGGGGTACCACAGGGTTCAATTCTCGGGCCGACTCTTTTCTCTGTATACATCAATGATGTTGCTCTTGCTGCGGGCGATTCCCTGATCCACCTCTACGCAGACGACACCATTCTATATACTTCCGGCCCTTCCTTGGACACTGTGCTATCTAACCTCCAAACGAGCTTCAATGCCATACAACACTCCTTCCGTGGCCTCCAACTGCTCTTAAACGCTAGTAAAACCAAATGCATGCTTTTCAACCGTTCGCTGCCTGCACCCGCACGCCCGACTAGCATCACCACCCTGGACGGTTCCGACCTAGAATATGTGGACATCTATAAGTACCTAGGTGTCTGGCTAGACTGCAAACTCTCCTTCCAGACTCATATCAAACATCTCCAATCCAAAATCAAATCAAGAATCGGCTTTCTATTCCGCAACAAAGCCTCCTTCACTCACGCCGCCAAACTTACCCTAGTAAAACTGACTATCCTACCGATCCTCGACTTCGGCGATGTCATCTACAAAATAGCTTCCAATACTCTACTCAGCAAACTGGATGCAGTTTATCACAGTGCCATTCGTTTTGTTACTAAAGCACCTTATACGACCCACCACTGCGACCTGTATGCCCTAGTCGGCTGGCCCTCGCTACATGTTCGTCGTCAGACCCACTGGCTCCAGGTCATCTACAAGGCTATGCTAGGTAAAGTGCCGCCTTATCTCAGTTCACTGGTCACGATGGCTACACCCACCCGCAACACGCGCTCCAGCAGGTGTATCTCACTGATCATCCCTAAAGCCAAAACCTCATTTGGACGCCTTTCCTTCCAGTTCTCTGCTGCCTGCGACTGGAACGAATTGCAAAAATCTCTGAAGTTGGAGACTTTTATCTCCCTCAACAACTTAAAAAATCTGCTATCCGAGCAGCTAACCGATCGCTGCAGCTGTACATAGTCCATCTGTAAACTACCCACCCAATTTACCTACCTCACCCCCCATACTGCTTTATTTATTTACTTTTCTGCTCTTTTGCACACCAGTATCTCTTCTTGCACATGATCAACTGATGATTTATCACTCCAGTGTTAATCTGCTAAATTGTAATTATTCGATTTATTGCCTACCTCATGCCTTTTGCACACATTGTATATAGATTCTCTTTTTTTTCTACCATGTTATTGACTTGTTTATTGTTTACTCCATGTGTAACTCTGTGTTGTCTGTTCACACTGCTATGCTTTATCTTGGCCAGGTCGCAGTTGCAAATGAGAACTTGTTCTCAACTAGCCTACCTGGTTAAATAAAGGTGAAAAAAAAAAAAAAAAAAAAAAATCCTAATTTTGGTTAAATCTAAAGAATAACAAATACAAATAAATATTTCCTGTAAATACAGCCATTTTTGTTATCTTGTCACAAGTATATTTTTCACTTTGGAACTACCTTCCTTCAATTATTTCAACTGGCATAAGAGCAATTCCATCAATTCCATGTTTCATTGACATGTAATAATGATTCCAAATTGATTTTTACATAAAACTTTAAGTATCACATGAACTTATGCTAGTATCATTACAGATTCCGTGTGGACAGTGCATGGTGCATTAAAATTCTGCATGGTAAATACAACATACTAGATTAACTTGAATGACATTCAGTCAGACAGGTGGTTAAAATAACAAACTTAAAGCCACACCCTGAATAAACTCTTCTCTTGATAGGCTGCTGCTGCCGCTACAATCCCATATGGAAAAGTAATATATGGTCATATATATCAAAAAACGTGACATATATTTTAAAAGATATAATATATTTAAAACCCATCTCTAAATGTGACATACATTTTAAAATATATGATCATCTATTTTAATAACATATACAGTCTCCACCATATATGCCTAAATAAAACATATAAGTAATTTACATATATTGCCATTGTCACGACCGTCGTAGTGAGGAGACCAAGGCGCAGCGTGATACGAATACATCTTCCTTTTTATTGAGAGAAGATGAACACGAAACGAAACACTTTTACAAACTAACAAAATCAACAAACGACCGTGAAGCTACAAAACGAAAGTGCAGACACAAGCTACTAACGTTTAGACATAGACAATTACCCACAACCTGCCTAATGCCTATGGCTGCCTTAAATATGGCTCCCAATCAGAGACAACGATAGACAGCTGTCTCTGATTGAGAACCACTCAGGCAACCATAGACATACCTAAACACCTACACTGAACACAACCCCATAAACTCTACCAAAACCCCTAGACAATACAAACACCCTCGACTAGACAAAAACACACAAACATCCCCCATGTCACACCCTGACCTAACTAAAATAATAAAGAAAACAAAGATAACTAAGGCCAGGGCGTGACAGCCATATAAGTATTATACATATAAGCACCAGTGGAGGCTCTTAAGAGGAGGAAGGGGGGAACCATCCTTCTCAGTGAATTTCATAAAAATAAAAATTGTAAAACATTTAAGCAGTTTTCCTTTTTAGATAAAACTATACTAAATATATTCACATACCATCCAATAATTGATTAAAACACACTGTTTTGCAATGAAGGTCTACAGTAGCCATTGGTCGATTCTGTTTAAAAACATTTCTTAAATGGAACGGGGACAAACACATCGGAATTTGTCCAATAGAAACTCTAATTTCAAACTGTTGGACTAATGATTACAACCTAGATCAGCTAGACTCAGGCAAGAGTGGGCAAGGCGGTATTGAATGTATCACTGTCTCTCACCTTGATTACTCTCATTTTTCTCTCGACCTGTGCACCTGTTGAAAACTGTCAATCATAGGCTAGGTTGTAGCAACCTCATGATAGGTATTTTTGAAAATGTTAGTATCATGTAGTAGCCTAAACCTATCACTGTTACATTGAGCTGGGTGAATGGAATATGAATGAGAGTCATCCAATATGCTGTAATACAAATAAGGCCATGTTCATCAAAAAATAATCGTCCTCCCTCATCTTAAATGTCACCGACCACCACTGATATGTACATATGTGTATATAAGTGTAACGTGTGCGCTGGGAGTCGGGAAGCAAGTTCAGGGAGTGCATAATTTAATAAACAAATTAACAAAACAAGAAACACGAACAACGTACAGACAGGAAACTGAAACAGAAACATTGACGCCTGGGAAAGGAACCAAGGGGAGTGACATATATAGGGCAGGTAATCAAGGAGGTGATGGAGTCCAGGTGAGTCGGAGAGGTGTGCACTATAACAAGCAGCCTGGTGAGACGCGGGAGCATGGCGACCTAGGGCCCCGGAGAGAGCACATACATGACGGTACCCCCTCCCCGGCACGTTCGACTCCAGCTGCAGGACGCCAACCAAAGTGATGATCCCGGGGATCCGGAGCGGACCGGTCACCTCTGCTGAGGCGCAGAAGCCTTACGAACCGGCTGAGGCATGAGAGCCTGATGAGCCGGCTGAGACCTCCCCGGTCGAGACATGGGAACCTGTTCACGAAGAAGAAACCAGCTGACGCAGGGGACGTGGACCTGCGGATTAAATCCTATTGGACCGTCTCTTGAATGTAGTCCTCCATGGCCTGGGTCTCAGCCACCGACAGAGGGTAGATGCATCTGCGTGGAGGTGTAGCACCAGAAAACAGGTCATTGGCACAGTCCCAGCGGCGATGAGGAGGGAGACAGGTAGCGCGGGTCTTGGAGGATACCTCCCTTAGTTCCTGATATTCCTCTGGGATGTTGGGCTGGAGGGCAACCACAGGACAATCAACCAACGTGGAACCACAGGGGACAGGGAAGCAGGTTGTCCGGAATTCAGGTGACCAGTCGGTTATTCTCATCCTCGACAATGAGATGGTGGGGTTATGGCACAGAAACCAAGGTAGGCCGAGGATGATCTTGTAAACTGGTGCACTGTTGATGGAGAAGGGGATGTTTTCCTGGTGATTGGGCTCCACGGTGAGGGTGAGTAGTTGGGTGATGTGTGTGATGGTTCCGGATCCTAGAGGCCGACAGTCGAGACTTTGAACCGGAAAAGGAGAGGAGAGCGGGTAGGTAGTAATATTGAGAGAAGAGGCAAGGGTCTGATCCATAAAGTTCCACGGCGCCGGAATCCACTAAAGCTGTAGACACAGGGCAGGAGGGACAGTCAGCCAGGGTGATGGGTACTACAAAAAGTCTGAAGGAAGAGCAGTAGATGGAATACTCATTCCTGGTGCAAGGGACGTAACATCACGTGACCGTCCCTCTGCTCAATTGGATCGCGGATTCTGAAGTAAAGGACACCTCTGGCGCTTGAGCCCTCCCTGGCTACAGTACAGACAGAGCCCCAGCTGTGTCCGTCTGTGTCGTTCCGCTGCGGGAAGGCATGTGAACCTCCATGGGTTCAGGCTCTGATCCCGACCACTCGCCAAGGAGGAAGAGGTGATGAAGATGCCGACGCTCCCGGAGGAGGTTATCCAGACGGATACCCATCGTAATGAGTGCGTCCAGGTAGAGGTTGTCATCTCAGCAGGCCAGTTCCGTCTTGAACTCCTCGCACAGACCTCTTCCAAATAACATGCTGAACGCCGGCTCATTCTATCCACTGGAAGCTGCTACTGTCCGGAAGGTGAGCGCATTCTCAGCGGCCGTCTGTTTCCCCTGCTGGAGTTGAAGAAGACACTCACCTTCCTCTCTGCCCTCTGCCTGGTGATCGAAAATACATTTAAACAGAGCCATGAACCCCTCATAAGACTCAAACTCCTCTTCTCCTCTCTCCCAGATGGCCGTAGCCCATTCCAATGCCCGGCCATTCAGCAGAGAAATAATCATTGCAACCTTAGACCTATCAGTGGTGGGGGCTCCCATCTGATGTGCGAAAAAGAGGGAGCACTGAAGGAGGAAGCCATGGCATTTGGATGGTGTCCCGTCATATTTCTCCGGGAGGGATAGACAGGCATCGCTGACCTGAGCGGGTTGCTGGATGGGCTGATGTGCTGACTCGTTGGGTAGACAGGCTCTAGATTATCCTCCGCTGTTGAGACGTTGTAGACCTCGGAGAACATCTTTCATGGCCGTCCCCAGTTGAGCAAGCTGATCATGGTGATGACGAAGAAGGTAACCTTGTTCATCGATTGTCTGGGAGATGTCCGGTTGTCCTGCTGCTTCCATATTTTGAGTTGGTATTCTATAATGATGAAGCGGTGAGTCAGAAGCAGGTGCAGGTGAAACGTTTTAATAAAACAACAAAACCAAGAACACGACACTAACATAAGGCAGACTGCCGATGCACAAAAACAATACCAACTGGTGAGTGAACATGGGAGAGTGACATATAAAGGGGAGGAGATAATGAAGGTAATGGAGTCCAGGTGTGAATCATAATGATTAACAGGTGCGCGTGATGATGAGTGCCAGGTGTGCGTAATGATGAATCCTAGGACCGGTGGTTGGTACTCTGGTGACATTGTACGCCGGAGGGGAGGAGCAGACGTGACAATAAGCCAGAAATATGTGTCACATATATGAAAATGTTTGTATATTTCAACATGTATGCAACATATATTCACAAGATGTTTTTTTATTTTACCTTTATTTAACTAGGCAAGTCAGTTAATAAGAACAAATTCCTATTTTCAATGAGAGCCTAGGCTGTGGGTTAACTGCCTTGTTCAGGGGAAGAACGACAGATTTGTACCTTGTCAGCTCAGGGATTTGATCTTGAAACCTTTCGGTTACTAGTCCAATGCTCTAACCACTAGGCTACGCTGCCTCCCCATGTGTGGAGACATGCGTATACTCACTGAACAAAACATTAAGAACACCGTCCTAATATTGAGTGGACCAACCCCTTATTGAATATGAGTTTTGAAAAGTGGTGGAATTGCCCTTTAACCTTACAATGAATATGCTCTGAATATGGTCAGTGACAGTGAACATAAGTTAACCACTTGTGTCATTGATAATGATTCAGTTACATACTATATTTTGTGTTTCAACAGAATTACCTGCTGATCTGAAGATAGTTTTGGTTGGGAAGTCTGGAGCAGGGAAAAGTGCAACAGGAAACACCATCTTGGGGACAAGGGTATTTAAAGTGGAGGCTTCTCCAGTGCCTGTAACTACAAAGAGTGAGAAACAGAGTGGAGAGGTGTATGGGAAGAATATTGAGGTGGTTGACAGTCCAGGAATCTGTGACATATTATTGAAAGAATCCCATGTCCTTATAAAATTGATGAACAAGAAAGGGGGAAAAGAGAGAAAGGAAATAGAGAGCTGCATCAAGATGTCAGTCCCAGGACCCCATGTGTTCCTGCTGGTGATCAGACTGGATAAATACACAGAGGAGCAAAGAAAAGCAGTGAAGTACATCCAGGAACACTTTGGAAAAGGGGCCTCAGACTTCACTATAGTATTATTCACTGGTGCAGATCAGCTGGAGGGAAAACCAGTAGAGGAGTTTCTGAAAGAGTGTCAGGAGCTTCAGAAACTGGTCAGAGTCTGTGGAGGCAGATATCATGTCTTTAACAATAAAGAGCAGAGAGACCGTACCCAGGTCAGAGAGCTGCTGAGGAAGATAGAGGAGATGGTGGAGAAGAATGGAGGAAAACACTACACCAATGAGATGTATGAGAAGGCTCAGAAGGTTATCAGGAACAGACAGTTGTTAAAGTTGGGTAAACAAGCAGCTATAGGAGTTATAGGAGTTGGCTGCACAACTACAGTAGTAGGACTAGGTTTTCTTGCAACCCCTGCCGTTGCAGTGCCAGTGATAGGGGCAGGAGCAGCAGCAGCTATAGGAGCAGCTATAGGAGGAGGAATAACACATGTTATGAAGAAGAGATTGGAGGAGAGAGGGGAGATGGACGTGGAGACGAGAAACCTGAGCAGGAAAAAGCAGTAGCAGGTAAAAAGACAACATTAGGAGAGGGAGAGGAGGAGGAAAGAGCAGGACCAGGAAGTTAATTAAGAGTCAATATAATGAACATAATAAAATAATCCCCATCAAAATCTGTCTGTTTAACCTAGAGATACGTGTTATTTTGCATAGGCTGCAGGTCTCAAACCACCGCATCCGCCAATATCGCCCTTCCACTTCTGCGGTGAAAGGTGGCAGAGCTAGAGCGGTGTTTGTCAGTCCATGAGACATCCTGAAATTCAGTCTTCTCACTGAAACGTCTGTAGCATCCGAACGGTATGGCCTCCTCTCACGAACACAATGGTGTTCTCCGTTTGCCCTAGGACACACATAACACAGGTCTGAAGTTGGTACAGCCTCTTCTGCAACTTCTGTCTGTAGCGTCCGCACGGTTTGAGATACACACTAATATGACCCCTCTGTGGAAAGGTGAGACTCTCATGAACACGTTGGTGTTCTCTGTTTTTCCCAAGCCTCACAAGACTAATCTGAAGGTCCCCGGTACCAGTTTTAAAAACAAATAGAAGTTTAAATGGAGATTTAGTGCATGTAATTTTTGGGGTGGGGGAATTGGGTCCTGAACTTATATCTCTCAGATAAAGGACAGACACTTCAGAAATAGCTTCCTTAACATTTTTTGGGGGACTATCTGTTGTTCCATGAAGTGAATCTGGTATTCAATGTGTTTCTATTGGCTAATAGCAGTAATGCCAGATTCAATGTTTCATCCAATAATGTTTAAATATATATATGTTTTTATATCTTAAGAGGTCTTAAAATTTTAAATCAAATATATAAATGATCCATGGTATGATCATCTTAAAACAATTCCAAATGTCAGCTTAGAACCCCCTCCCCCTGGTTTAGACAGGGGTTAGACTCTAGAGGGTTTTAAAAAAGTGGTTAAAAATGTTTTTTATATATCTCAGATATAGTACAGACACTTAAAAACAAACCTCTATAGATAGTAAAACATATATGTTTTTCCATATATGCATTTCTGTGGGATAAAAGCATTAAGGCCCAAAAATAATCCCTGGTCTGTGTACTCTCTACCCTCCCTCCGTGGTCTGTGTTCTCCCTCTACACTCCCTCTACCCTCCCTCCCTGGTCTGTGTTCTCCCTCTACCCTCCCTCTACCCTCCCTCCCTGGTCTGTGTTCTCTCTCTACCCTCCCTCCCTGGTCTGTGTTCTCCCTCTACCCTCCCTCTACCCTCCCTCCCTGGTCTGTGTTCTCCCTCTACCCTCCCTCCCTGGTCTGTGTTCTCCCTCTGTCCTCCCTCCCTGGTCTGTGTTCTCCCTCTAGTCTCTCTCTACCCTCCCTCCCTGGTCTGTGTTCTCCCTCTACCCTCCCTCCCTGGTCTGTGTTCTCCCTCTATCCTCCCTCCCTGGTCTGTGTTCTCCCTCTGTCCTCCCTCCCTGGTCTGTTCTCCCTCTACCATCCCTCTACCCTCCCTCCCTGGTCTGTGTTCTCCCTCTACCCTCCCTCTCTGGTCTGTTCTCCCTCTACCCTCCCTCTACCCTCCCTCCCTGGTCTGTGTTCTCCCTCTAGCCTCCCTCCCTGGTCTGTGTTCTCCCTCTATACTCCCTCCCTGGTCTGTGTTCTCCCTCTAGCCTCCCTCCCTGGTCTGTGTTCTCCCTCTACCCTTCCTCTACCCTCCCTCCCTGGTCTGTGTTCTCCCTCTACCCTCCCTCTCTCCTCCCTCCCTGGTCTGTGTTCTCCCTCTAGCCTCCCTCCCTGGTCTGTGTTCTCCCTCTACCCTTCCTCTACCCTCCCTCCCTGGTCTGTGTTCTCCCTCTACCCTCCCTCCCTGGTCTGTGTTCTCCCTCTAGCCTCCCTCCCTGGTCTGTGTTCTCCCTCTATCCTCCCTCCCTGGTCTGTGTTCTCCCTCTAGCCTCCCTCCCTGGTCTGTGTTCTCCCTCTAGCCTCCCTCCCTGGTCTGTGTTCTCCCTCTAGCCTCCCTCCCTGGTCTGTGTTCTCCCTCTACCCTTCTTCTACCCTCCCTCCCTGGTCTGTGTTCTCCCTCTACCCTCCCTCTATCCTCCCTCCCTGGTCTGTGTTCTCCCTCTACCCTTCCTCTACCCTCCCTCCCTGGTCTGTGTTCTCCCTCTACCCTCCCTCTATCCTCCCTCTCTGGTCTGTGTTCTCCCTCTAGCCTCCCTCCCTGGTCTGTGTTCTCCCTCTACCCTCCCTCTATCCTCCCTCCCTGGTCTGTGTTCTCCCTCTACCCTCCCTCCCTGGTCTGTGTGCTCCCTCTGTCCTCCCTCCCTGGTCTGTGTTCTCCCACCCTGGTCTGTGTTCTCCCTATACCCTTCCTCTATCCTCCCTCCCTGGTCTGTGTTCTCCCTCTACTCTCCCTCCCTGGTCTGTGTTCTCCCTCTACCCTCCCTGGTCTGTGTTCTCCCTCTAGCCTCCCTCCCTGGTCTGTGTTCTCCCTCTATCCTCCCTCCCTGGTCTGTGTTCTCCCTCTACTCTCCCTCCCTGGTCTGTGTTCTCCCTCTAGCCTCCCTCCCTGGTCTGTGTTCTCCCTCTACCCTCCCTCCCTGGTCTGTGTTCTCCCTCTACCCCCCCTCCCTGGTCTGTATTCTCTCTCTACCCTCCCTCTACCCTCCCTCCCTGGTCTGTGTTCTCCCTCTAGCCTCCCTCCCTGGTCTGTGTTCTCCCTCTATCCTCCCTCCCTGGTCTGTGTTCTCCCTCTACTCTCCCTCCCTGGTCTGTATTCTCCCTCTAGCCTCCCTCCCTGGTCTGTGTTCTCCCTCTATCCTCCTTCCCTGGTCTGTGTTCTCCCTCTACCCTCCCTACCTGGTCTGTGTTCTCCCTCTACCCTCCCTTCCTGGTCTGTGTTCTCCCTCTACCCTCCCTCCCTGGTCTGTGTTCTCAATCTATCCTCCCTCCCTGGTCTGTGTTCTCCCACTATCCTCCCTCCCTGGTCTGTGTTCTCCCTCTACCCTCCCTCTACCCTCCCTCCCTGGTCTGTGTTCTCCCTCTGTCCTCCCTCCCTGGTCTGTGTTCTCCCTCTACTCTCCCTCCCTGGTCTGTGTTCTCCCTCTTCTCTCCCTACCTGGTCTGTGTTAGCCCTCTACCCTCCCTCCCTGGTCTGTGATCTCCCTCTTCTCTCCCTACCTGGTCTGTGTTCTCCCTCTACCCTCCCTCCCTGGTCTGTATTTTCCCTCTACCCTCCCTCTACCCTCCCTCCCTGGTCTGTGTTCTCCCTCTACCCTCCCTCCCTGGTCTGTGTTCTCCCTCGACCCTCCCTCTACCCTCCCTCCCTGGTCTGTATTCTCTCTCTACCCTCCCTCTACCCTCCCTCCCTGGTCTGTGTTCTCCCTCTGTCCTCCCTGGTCTGTGTTCTCCCTCTACCCTCCCTCCCTGGTCTGTGTTCTCCCTCTACCCTCCCTCCCTGGTCTGTGTTCTCCCTCTACCCTCCCTCCCTGGTCTGTGTTCTCTCTCTATCCTCCCTCCCTGGTCTGTGTTCTCCCTCTGTCCTCCCTCCCTGGTCTGTGTTCTCCCTCTACCCTCCCTCTACCATCCCTCCCTGGTCTGTGTTCTCCCTCTGTCCTCCCTCCCTGGTCTGTGTTCTCCCTCTGTCCTCCCTCCCTGGTCTGTGTTCTCCCTCTACCCTTCCTCCCTGGTCTGTGTTCTCCCTCTGTCCTCCCTCCCTGGTCTGTGTTCTCCCTCTGTCCTCCCTCCCTGGTCTGTGTTCTCCCTCTACCCTTCCTCCCTGGTCTGTGTTCTCCCTCTACCCTCCCCCCTGGTCTGTGTTCTCCCTCTGTCCTCCCTCCCTGGTCTGTGTACTCCCTCTACCCTCCCCCCTGGTCTGTGATCTCCCTCTGTCCTCCCTCCCTGGTCTGTGTTCTCCCTCTACCCTCCCTCCCTGGTCTGTGTTCTCCCTCTACCCTCCCTCCCTGGTCTGTGTTCTCCCTCTATCCTCCCTCCCTGGTCTGTGTTCTCCCTCTATCCTCCCTCCCTGGTCTGTGTTCTCCCTCTACCCTCCCTGGTCTGTGTTCTCCCTCTATCCTCCCTCCCTGGTCTGTGTTCTCCCTCTGTCCTCCCTCCCTTGTCTGTGTTCTCCCTCTGTCCTCCCTCCCTGGTCTTTGTACTCTCTCCACCCTTCCTCCCTGGTCTGTGTTCTCCCTCTGTCCTCCCTCCCTGGTCTGTGTACTCTCTCCACACTTCCTCTCTGGTCTGTGTTCTCCCTCTACCCTCCCTCCCTGGTCTGTGTTCTCCCTCTACCCTCCTTCCCTGGTCTGTGTTCTCCCTCTACTCTCCCTCCCTGGTCTGTGTTCTCCCTCTACCCTCCCTCGATCCTCCCTCCCTGGTCTGTGTTCTCCCTCTACCCTCCCTCCCTGGTCTGTGTTCTCCCTCTACCCTCCTTCCCTGGTCTGTGTTCTCCCTCTACTCTCCCTCCCTGGTCTGTGTTCTCCCTCTACCCTCCCTCTATCCTCCCTCCCTGGTCTGTGTTCTCCCTCTACCCTCCCTCCCTGGTCTGTGTTCTCCCTCTAGTCTCCCTCCCTGGTCTGTGTTCTCCCTCTATCCTCCCTCCCTGGTCTGTGTTCTCCCTCTACTCTCCCTCCCTGGTCTGTGTTCTCCCTCTAGCCTCCCTCCCTGGTCTGTGTTCTCCCTCTACCCTCCATCCCTGGTCTGTGTTCTCCCTCTACCCCCCCTCCCTGGTCTGTATTCTCTCTCTACCCTCCCTCCCTGGTCTGTGTTTTCCCTCTACCTTCCCTCCCTGGTCTGTGTTCTCCCTCTAGCCTCCCTCCTTGGTCTGTGTTCTCCCTCTATCCTCCCTCCCTGGTCTGTGTTCTCCCTCTACTCTCCCTCCCTGGTCTGTGTTCTCCCTCTAGCCTCCCTCCCTGGTCTGTGTTCTCCCTCTATCCTCCCTCTCTGGTCTGTGTTCTCCCTCTACCCTCCCTACCTGGTCTGTGTTCTCCCTCTACCCTCCCTCCCTGGTTTGTGTTCTCCCTCTACCCTCCCTCCCTGGTCTGTGTTCTCAATCTATCCTCCCTCCCTGGTCTGTGTTCTCCCACTATCCTCCCTCCCTGGTCTGTGTTCTCCCTCTACCCTCCCTCCCTGGTCTGTGTTCTCCCTCTATCCTCCCTCCCTGGTCTCTGTTCTCCCTCTACCCTCCCTCCCTGGTCTGTGTTCTCCCTCTTCTCTCCCTACCTGGTCTGTGTTCTCCCTCTACCCTCCCTCCCTGGTCTGTGTTCTCCCTCTACTCTCCCTCCCTGGTCTGTGTTCTCCCTCTTCTCTCCCTACCTGGTCTGTGTTCTCCCTCTACCCTCCCTCCCTGGTCTGTGTTCTCCCTCTTCTCTCCCTACCTGGTCTGTGTTCTCCCTCTACCCTCCCCCCCTGGTCTGTATTCTCCCTCTACCCTCCCTCTACCCTCCCTCCCTGGTCTGTGTTCTCCCTCTACCCTCCCTCCCTGGTCTGTGTTCTCCCTCTACCCTCCCTCCCTGGTCTGTGTTCTCCCTCTACCCTCCCTCTACCCTCCCTCCCTGGTCTGTATTCTCTCTCTACCCTCCCTCTACCCTCCCTCCCTGGTCTGTGTTCTCCCTCTGTCCTCCCTGGTCTGTGTTCTCCCTCTACCCTCCCTCCCTGGTCTGTGTTCTCCCTCTACCCTCCCTCCCTAGTCTGTGTTCTCCCTCTACCCTCCACCCTGGTCTGTGTTCTCCCTCTATCCTCCCTCCCTGGTCGGTGTTCTCCCTCTATCCTCCCTCCCTGGTCTGTGTTCTCCCTCTACCCTCCCTGGTCTGTGTTCTCCCTCTACTCTCCCTCCCTGGTCTGTGTTCTCCCTCTATCCTCCCTCCCTGGTCTGTGTTCTCCCTCTACCCTCCCTCCCTGGTCTGTGTTCTCCCTCTACCCTCCCTCCCTGGTCTGTGTTCTCCCTCTACCCTCCCTCCCTGGTCTGTGTTCTCCCTCTGTCTTCCCTCCCTGGTCTGCGTTCTCCCTCTGTCTTCCCTCCCTGGTCTGCGTTCTCCCTCTGTCCTCCCTCCCTGGTCTGTGTACTCTCTCCACCCTTCCTCCCTGGTCTGTGTTCTCCCTCTACTCTCCCTCCCTGGTCTGTGTTCTCCCTCTATCCTCCCTCCCTGGTCTGTGTTCTCCCTCTACCCTCCCTCCCTGGTCTGTGTTCTCCCTCTACCCTCCCTCCCTGGTCTGTGTTCTCCCTCTACCCTCCCTCCCTGGTCTGTGTTCTCCCTCTGTCTTCCCTCCCTGGTCTGCGTTCTCCCTCTGTCCTCCCTCCCTGGTCTGTGTACTCTCTCCACCCTTCCTCCCTGGTCTGTGTTCTCCCTCTACCCTCCCTCCCTGGTCTGTGTTCTCCCTCTACCCTCCCTCCCTGGTCTGTGTTCTCCCTCTGTCTTCCCTCCCTGGTCTGCGTTCTCCCTCTGTCTTCCCTCCCTGGTCTGCGTTCTCCCTCTGTCCTCCCTCCCTGGTCTGTGTACTCTCTCCACCCTTCCTCCCTGGTCTGTGTTCTCCCTCTACCCTCCCTCCCTGGTCTGTGTTCTCCCTCTACCCTCCCTCCCTGGTCTGTGTTCTCCCTCTACTCTCCCTCCCTGGTCTGTGTTCTCCCTCTACTCTCCCTCTATCCTCCCTCCCTGGTCTCTGTTCTCCCTCTACCCTCACTCCCTGGTCTGTGTTCTCCCTCTGTCCTCCCTCCCTGGTCTTTGTACTCTCTCCACCCTTCCTCCCTGGTCTGTGTTCTCCCTCTAGTGTCAGACTTTTTTTGTAAAACACCATGATTAACACAGTGAGGAATGTTGTAAAAAACTGTACTGTACTTCATTACTGTATTTCTACTGTACCTCATTACTTTATTTCTACTGTACGTCATTACTGTATTTCTACTGTCTGTCATTACTGTATTTCTACTGTACGTCATTACTGTATTTCTACTGTAGGTCAATGTTGTATTTCTACTGTACGTCAATGTTGTATTTCTACTGTACGTCATTACTGTATTTCTACTGTACGTCATTACTGTATTTCTACTGTACTTCATTACTGTATTTCTACTGTACTTCATTACTGTATTTATACTGTACTTCATTACTGTACTTCATTACTGTATTTCTACTGTACTTCATTACTGTATTTCTACTGTACTTCATTACTGTATTTCTACTGTACTTCATTACTGTATTTCTACTGTACTTCATTACTGTATTTCTACTGTACTTCATTATTGTATTTCTACTCAAATTCATAATCCAGGGGAAGGGATGAGGGCTCAGAACTGTAGGACAATTATTACTAAAACAATTAAATTAGAGGAACATTTTATATTAGATTAACTTCTATGTTTATTACTTTAACAATTACAATAGAGGGATTTAAATATTGTTTACTTACAAAGAGGTATTTTGTATTGTATACCTACTAAAAGGGATTTAGAGCGATTTTGTATTGTATACCTACTGAAAGGAATTTAGAGGGATTTTGTATTGTATACCTGCTGAAAGGGATTTAGAGGGATTTTGTATTGTATACCTACTGAAAGGGATTTAGAGGGATTTTGTATTGCATACCTACTGAAAGGGATTTAGAGGGATTTTTTATTGTATACCTGCTGAAAGGGATTTAGAGGGATTTTGTATTGTATACCTACTGAAAGGGATTTAGAGGGATTTTGTATTGCATACCTACTGAAAGGGAATTAGAGGGATTTTGTATTGCATACCTACTGAAAGGGATTTAGAGGGATTTTGTATTGTATACCTGCTGAAAGAGATTTAAAGGGATTTTGTATTGTATACCTGCTGAAAGGGATTTAGAGGGATTTTGTATTGTATACCTACTGAAAGGGATTTAGAGGGATTTTCTATTGCATACCTACTGAAAGGGATTTAGAGGGATTTTGTATTGTATACCTGCTGAAAGGGATTTAGAGGGATTTTGTATTGTATACCTACTGAAAGGGATTTAGAGGGATTTTGTATTGTATACCTACTGAAAGGGATTTAGAGGGATTTTGTATTGTATACCTACTGAAAGGGATTTAGAGGGATTTTGTATTGTATACCTGCTGAAAGGGATTTAGAGGGATTTTGTATTGTATACCTGCTGAAAGGGATTTAGAGGGATTTTGTATTGTATACCTACTGAAAGGGATTTAGAGGGATTTTGTATTGTATACCTACTGAAAGGGATTTAGAGGGATTTTGTATTGTATACCTACTGAAAGGGATTTAGAAGGACTTTGTATTGTATACCTGCTGAAAGGGATTTAGAGCGATTTCTATATTGTATACCTGCTGAAAGGGATTTAGAGGGATTTTGTATTGTATACCTACTGAAAGGGATTTAGAGCGATTTCTATATTGTATACCTGCTGAAAGGGATTTAGAGCGATTTCTATATTGTATACCTGCTGAAAGGGATTTAGAGCGATTTCTATATTGTATACCTGCTGAAAGGGATTTAGAGCGATTTCTATATTGTATACCTGCTGAAATGGATTTAGAGGGATTTTGTATTGTATACCTACTGAAAGGGATTTAGAGCGATTTCTATATTGTATACCCGCTGAAAGGGATTTAGAGCGATTTCTATATTGTATACCTGCTGAAAGGGATTTAGAGCGATTTCTATATTGTTTACCTGCTGAAAGGGATTTAGAGCGATTTCTTTATTGCATACCTGCTGAAAGGGATTTAGAGCGATTTCTATATTGTATACCTGCTGAAAGGGATTTAGAGCGATTTCTATATTGTATACCTGCTGAAAGGGATTTAGAGCGATTTCTATATTGTATACCTGCTGAAAGGGATTTAGAGGGATTTTGTATTGTATACCTGCTGAAAGGGATTTAGAGGGATTTTGTATTGTATACCTGCTGAAAGGGATTTAGAGCGATTTTGTATTGTATACCTGCTGAAAGGGATTTAGAGCGATTTCTATATTGTTTACTTACATTTATGTATGTCTATTACAGTGCGCTCATTGCTATTTGAAAATTTGTCTGAGCTGTTTGTAAATTGACAGATAATCAATTAATAATATTTGTTGTTTCATGGTTGTGCTTTATGATTTTTCATGATTTGTCAACATTTAATGAACATTTGATGGACAACCTTTGAGTACATTTAGTCATTGGTAGTGTGTGCTTAGTGTTGCATGTATGATTTTCCCTATATTCAACAATAAATAATCAAATGAAATCCACAAAATCCTCTCCTCATGTTCTGTTCAAACACCACTATGATTACAACAGGATTTTGGTTTGTTTTTGCCAAAACATTTATTGAAAACAGGCAGTGGTGACCCGTCATTCAGGGCAGGTGGGGCAGAACATTTTTAGCACAAAAATAAAATGAATATATATATTTTTTTATGGGGACTTGCCTGTTTTGCGTGCTATTTTGGCATTAATACGTGTCACATACCAGTTTGCAAAAAATGTAAAAAAGAAAATATATATAATTGAGTTAATAAAGCCACATACAAACATGGTTTCTTTTTTGCTTTCTTGAATGAGGCAGCTCCAAAATGCAGGTATTTCAGTGCTTTCTGTGGTAGTGGGGCGAACCAGCAGAAAATAGGAGAATTGTGCCGTGATTGGCTCAGTGTTCTGTCACTCATGGGGACACTACGTCATCGCCAAGTTGAAGTACAAAATTTCAGCCCTTTGGGTCCTGCCATAGAGTTATATTACAAGTGACCTTCCAAGAAGACTCAAGGTCATTGGCCACAGATAAAATGATGTCAAATAACGTTGTACAGTAGCTGTGAATGGACTGATCATGTCAACATCTTACTTTCAAAGTCTTAGCTAGCAGTCATCATAATTGTCACGTTCCTGACCTGTTTTCCGTTGTTTTTGTATTTTGTCTACTAATGTCAGGGCGTGAGTTGGGGTGGGCATTCTATGTTATGTGTTTCTATGTTGGGTTCATGTTAACTAGCCTGATATGGTTCCCACCAACAAAGGATCAAGCAGCGGGGTAACGGGCAGCAGCAACAGCGCAAGAAGGAGGAATGGACATGGGAGGACGTTTTGGACGGCAAGGGTTGCTACACATGGGAAGAGATCCTGGCTGGAAAAGATCGCCTCCCATGGGAACAACTGGAGGCAGTTAGGAGACCAGAGGCAACCGGAGAGAGGAACCGGCGTTATGAAGGTACGCGGCTAGCACGGAAGCCTGTGAGTCAAGCCCAAAAATTTATTGGGGGGGAGATAAAGGGTAGTGTGGCGAAGGCAGGTAGGAGACCTGCGCCAACTTCCGGATCTTAGATGGAGAGCGAGAGTACGGGCAGACAACGTGTTATGCGGTAGAGCGCACGGTGTCTCCTGTACGTGTGCATAGCCCGGTGCGGGTTATTCCACCTCCCCGCACTGGCAGGGCTAGATTGAGCATTGAGCCAAGTGCCATGAAGCCGGCTTCACATATCTGGCCTCCAGTACGTCTCCTTGGGCCGGTGTACATGGCACCAGCCTTACGCATGGTGTCCCCGGTTCGTCAACACAGCCCAGTGCGGGTTATTCCACCTCCCCGCACTGGTCGGGCTACGGGGAGCATTCAACCAGGTAAGGGTGGGCAGGCTCAGCGCACAAGGGAGCCAGTACGCCTGCATGGTCCGGTATATCCGGCGCCACCTTCCCGCCTCAGCCCAGTACCACCAGTGCCTACACCACGCACCAGGCTTCCTGTGCGTCTCCAGAGCCCTGTTCCTCCTCCACGCACTCGTCCTATGGTGCGTGTCTCCAGCCCAGTACCACCAGTGCCAACACCACGCACCAAGCCTCCTGTGCGTCTCCAGAGCCCTGTTCCTCCTCCACGCACTAGCCCTATTGTGCGTGTCTCCAGCCCGGTACCACCAGTTCACGCACCACGCACCAAGCCTCCTGTGCGTCTCCAGAGTCCTGTGCGTCCTGTTGCTGTTCCCCGTACTAGCCTTAAGGTGCGTGTCCTTAGCCCGGTACCACCAGTTCCGGCACCACGCACCAGGCCTACAGTGCGCCTCATTCGGCCAGAGTCTGCCGTCTGCCCAGCGGCGCCTGAACTGCCCGTCTGCCCAACGCCGTCTGAGCTGTCCGTCTGCCAAGCGCCGCCTGCGCTGCCCGTCTGTCCTGAGCCTTCAAAGCCGCCCGTCTGTCCTGAGCCTTCAAAGCCGCCCATCTGTCCTGAGCCTTCAAAGCCGCCCGTCTGTCCTGAGCCTTCAAAGCCGCCCGTCTGTCCTGAGCCTTCAGAGCCGTCCGTCAGTCAGGAGCCGCTAGAGCCGTCCGCCAGACAGGAGCCGCTAGAGCCTTCCGCCAGACAGGAGCCGCTAGAGCCTTCCGCCAGACAGGAGCCGCTAGAGCCTTCCACCAGACAGAAGCAGCCAGAGCCTTCCGCCAGACAGGAGCAGCCAGAGCCTTCCGCCAGACAGGAGCAGCCAGAGCCTTCCGCCAGACAGGAGCAGCCAGAGCCTTCCGCCAGACAGGAGCAGCCAGAGCCTTCCGCCAGACAGGAGCAGCCAGAGCCTTCCGCCAGACAGGAGCAGCCAGAGCCTTCAGCCAGTCATGAGCTGCCCTCCAGTCATGAGCTGCCCTCCAGTCATGAGCTGCCCTCCAGTCATGATTTGCCCTCCAGTCATGAGCTGCCTTCCAGTCATGAGCTGCCCTATAGTCCGGAGCTGCATCTAGTCCGGAGCAACCATTCAGTCCAGAGCTGTCTCTCTGTCCTGAGCTACCCCTCTGTCCTGGGCTACCTCTCTGTCCTGAGCTACCTCTCTGTCCTGCGTTGTCTCCTCTATTTAGGAGGGGCCTTGGTGAAGGTTCCTGGACCAGGGTCGGGGGCGAGGGTCGCCACTCAAGGGACGCTAAGGAGGGGGCCAAAGACAATGGTGGAGTGGTGTCCTGCGCCGGAGCCGCCACCACAGACAGATGCCCACCCAGACCCTCCCCTTGAGTTTTAGGGGTGCACCCGGAGTTCTCACCTTGAGGGGGGGGTTCTGTCACGTTCCTGACCTGTTTTCCGTTGTTTTTGTTTTTTGTTTAGTATGGTCAGGGCGTGAGTTGGGGTGGGAATTCTATGTTATGTGTTTCTATGTTGGGTTCATGTTAACTAGCCTGATATGGTTCTCAATCAGGGACAGGTGTTTTACGTTTCCTCTGATTGAGAACCATATTTAGGTAGGCTATTCACACTGTTTGTTTGTGGGTGATTGTTGCTGTGTCTGTGTTTGTTACACCACACGGTACTGTCTCGTCTCGTCTCGTTCGTTCATTCATTCATTCGTTCTTTCCTGTTCGTGCGTTCTTCGTTTTATGTAGTTCTCATGTTCAGGTCTGTTTAACGTCGTTTGTTGTTTTATAGTTTATTCAAGTGTATTTCGTGTCAGTGTTCGTCTGTTCAAATAAATCAACATGTATTCATCACCCGCTGCGCCTTGGTCCACTCTCTCACCAAAAGACGAACGTTACAATAATGAATCAAGTCAACAATCTACTGGCAAATCCTTTTAAATCCTTGCCAAATGAAGAAAAATAATGAAGAGAAATTATAGATAAAACGTATCGGTGCTCATCGGCCATTGGACATAAACATTACACAACAAGTGGGAAATCGCAAATTCAACAATGATTGGTTTGGAAGGAATCGTGACATTGACTTACCACAAGCATTGCAACTTGAAAGTCGGGGATACATTAGATCAGACTGGTAAAGCACGATTTGAACGGTCATGCAACTCGGAGTTGTAATCTTTCTCTTTATTTGATGACAAAATTTGCCCACGAAGAACCTCCGTGCCACCTTCCTGTTCAAGTGAAAACATCACAACAAGGTGAGTCCAAAAATGTCTTATATGCTGCTGCATAAATTATCTAATTAATTATTGGATAAGTATACTGTAGCTAAGAAAGTAACACTACATTTAAGTCATTTACATTTAAGTCATTTAGCAGACGCTCTTATCCAGAGCGACTTACAAATTGGTGCATTCACCTTATGATATCCAGTGGAACAACCACTTTACAATAGTGCATCTAACTCTTTTAAGGGGGGGGGGGGGTTAGAAGGATTACTTTAACCTATCCTAGGTATTCCTTAAAGAGGTGGGGTTTCAGGTGTCTCCGGAAGGTGGTGATTGACTCCGCTGACCTGGCGTCATGAGGGAGTTTGTTCCACCATTGGGGTGCCAGAGCAGCGAACAGTTTTGACTGGGCTGAGCGGGAACTGTACTTCCTCAGAGGTAGGGAGGCGAGCAGGGCAGAGGTGGATGAACGCAGTGCCCTTGTTTGGGTGTAGGGCCTGATCAGAGCCTGAAGGTACGGAGGTGCCGTTCCCCTCACAGCTCCGTAGGCAAGCACCATGGTCTTGTAGCGGATGCGAGCTTCAACTGGAAGCCAGTGGAGAGAGCGGAGGAGCGGGGTGACGTGAGAGAACTTGGGAAGGTTGAACACCAGACGGGCTGCGGCGTTCTGGATGAGTTGTAGGGGTTTAATGGCACAGGCAGGGAGCCCAGCCAACAGCGAGTTGCAGTAATCCAGACGGGAGTTGACAAGTGCCTGGATTAGGACCTGCGCCGCTTCCTGTGTGAGGCAGGGTCGTACTCTGTGAATGTTGTAGAGCATGAACCTACAGGAACGGGTCACCGCCTTGATGTTAGTTGAGAACGACAGGGTGTTGTCCAGGATCACGCCAAGGTTCTTAGCGCTCTGGGAGGAGGACACAATGGAGTTGTCAACCGTGATGGCGAGATCATGGAATGGGCAGTCCTTCCCCGGGAGGAAGAGCAGCTCCGTCTTGCCGAGGTTCAGCTTGAGGTGGTGATCCGTCATCCACACTGATATGTCTGCCAGACATGCAGAGATGCGATTCGCCACCTTGTTATCAGAAGGGGGAAAGGAGAAGATTAATTGTGTGTCGTGGCAAAGAGCTTCCTAGGGTTAGAGGCAGATGCTTGGAATTTAGAGTGGTAGAAAGTGGCTTTAGCAGCAGAGACAGAAGAGGAAAATGTAGAGAGGAGGGAGTGAAAGGATGCCAGGTCCGCAGGGAGGCGAGTTTTCCTCCATTTCCGCTCGGCTGCCCGGAGCCCTGTTCTGTGAGCTCGCAATGAGTCGTCGAGCCACGGAGCAGGAGGGGAGGACCGAGCCGGCCTGGAGGATAGGGGACATAGAGAGTCAAAGGATGCAGAAAGGGAGGAGAGGAGAGTTGAGGAGGCAGAATCAGGAGATAGGTTGGAGAAGGTTTGAGCAGAGGGAAGAGATGATAGGATGGAAGAGGAGAGAGTAGCGGGGGAGAGAGAGTGAAGGTTGGGACGGCGCGATACCATCCGAGTAGGGGCAGTGTGGGAAGTGTTGGATGAGAGCGAGAGGGAAAAGGATACAAGGTAGTGGTCGGAGACTTGGAGGGGAGTTGCAATGAGATTAGTGGAAGAACAGCATCTAGTAAAGATGAGGTCAAGCGTATTGCCTGCCTTGTGAGTAGGGGGGAATGTGAGAGGGTGAGGTCAAAAGAGGAGAGGAGTGGAAAGAAGGAGGCAGAGAGGGATTGAGTCAAAGGTAGACGTGGGGAGGTTAAAGTCACCCAGAACTGTGAGAGGTGAGCCATCCTCAGGAAAGGAACTTATCAAGGCGTCAAGCTCATTGATGAACTCTCCAAGGGAACCTGGAGGGCGATAAATGATAAGGATGTTAAGCTTGAAAGGGCTGGTAACTGTGACAGCATGGAATTCAAAGGAGGCGATAGACAGATGGGTCAGGGGAGAAAGAGAGAATGACCACTTGGGAGAGATGAGGATCCCAGTGCCACCACCCCGCTGACCAGAAGCTCTCGGGGTGTGCGAGAACACGTGGGCAGACGAGGAAAGAGCAGTAGGAGTAGCAGTGTTATCTGTGGTAATCCATGTTTCCGTCAGTGCCAAGAAGTCGAGGGACTGGAGGGAAGCATAGGCTGAGATGAACTCTGCCTTGTTGGCCGCAGATCGGCAGTTCCAGAGGCTGCCGGAGACCTGGAACTCCACGTGGGTCGTGCGCGCTGGGACCACCAGGTTAGAGTGGCCGCGGCCACGCGGTGTGAAGCGTTTGTATGGTCTGTGCAGAGAGGAGAGAACAGGGATAGACAAACACATAGTTGACAGGCTACAGAGGAGGCTACGCTAATGCAAAGGATATTGGAATGACAAGTGGACTACACGTCTCGAATGTTCAGAAAGTTAAGCTGACGTTGCAAAAATCTTATTGACTAAAATGATTAAAATTATACAGTACTGCTGACTGGTGAAGTAGGCTAGCTAGCAGTGGCTGCGTTGTTGACTTTGTTTGAAAGTGTAGCTGGCTAGGTAACCTCGATAACTGGCTAGGTAACCTTGATAACCTCGATAATTACTCTAAACTACACAATTATCTTAGATACAAAGACAGCAAAGACAACTATGTAGCTAGCTAACACTACACTAATCAAGTCGTTCCGTTGTAATGTATTAGTTTCTACAGTGCTGCTATTCGGTAGAAGTTGGCTAGCTGGCTAGCTAGCAGTGTTGACTAGGTAGGAGAACGGTGGCGCGGCGGACGAAAATAGCTGGCTAGCTAACCTCGATAATTACTCTAAACTACACAATTATCTTAGATACAAAGACAGCAAAGACAACTATGTAGCTAGCTAACACTACACTAATCAAGTCGTTCCGTTGTAATGTAATAGTTTCTACAGTGCTGCTATTCGGTAGAATAGCAACTTCGGTAGAAGTTGGCTAGCTGGCTAGCTAGCAGTGTTGACTACGTTAGAAGGACGAAAATAGCTGGCTAGCTAACCTCGGTAAGTGTACCACTAAGTGTATGTTGTGTAGTAAACTGTTAGTAGCCCATTTACCTCACCCTAATAATTTGGTCTATTTCCACCTTTTAAAACTTCTTTGAGCGCATGAACCGCTAGCGGGACACCGACGACAACATCCGGTGAAATTGAAGAGTGCGAAGTTGAAAATACAAAAATAAAAATATTAAACATTCATGAAAATACAAGTGTCATACATAACTTAAAATCTTAACTTCTTGTTAGTCCAAACACGTTGTCAGATGTCAAAAAAAGCCTTTACGGCGAAAGCATACCATGCGATTATCTGAGGACAGCGCCCCACAACAAAATACGTTTTCAACCAGCACAGGCGTCACAAAATCACAAATAGCGATTAATTAAATAATTTACCTTTGAAGATCTTCCTCTGTTTGCAATTCCAAGGGTCCCAGCTACACAATGAATGGTCGTTTTGTTCGATAAAGTCCTTCTTTATATCCCAAAAATGTCAGTTTAGTTGGCGCGCTTGATTCAGTAATCCACTCCTTCAACATGCATACAAACAAATCCAAAAAGTTGCTGGTAAAGTTCATCCAAACAAGTCAAACAATGTTTCTAATTAATCCTACGGTATTCTAATATCTAAATAAATGATAATATTTAAATGTATTTGGCTAAGGTGTATGTAAACTTCCGACTTCAACTGTACATTAAACCACAGGTTTTGTTCTTGAGACTTTGGAATGGGGTGGGGTTTAGGGGTAGGTAGGGTGTATCTGAGGGAACAATGGGTGTAGGCCGGGGTAAGTGGTGTTGAGATAATGGGCATAATGCCAACCCAGAAATGCTGCTAGTGGGTCACCTATCTAGGATTGATAAAGGGTAGGTAGGTGGGGTGGGTGTAGTGGTAGGTGGAGTGTATCTGAGGGAATAGTGTCATCTCATATCTCTGATCCTCATGTCTCTAAACCTCATGTCTCTAATCCTCATGTCTCTGAACCTCATGTCTCTGAAACTCATGTCTCTGAACCTCATGTCTCTGATCCTAATTTCTCATGTCTCTGATCCTCATTTCTCATGTCTCTGATCCTCATTTCTCATGTCTCTGATCCTCATTTCTCATGTCTCTGATCCTCATGTCTCTGATCCTCATGTCTCTTGTCTCTGATCCTCATGTCTCAGATCCTCATGTCTCATGTCTCTGATCCTCATGTTTCTGATCCTCATGTCTCTGATCCTCATTTCTCATGTTTCTGATCCTCATGTCTCTGATCCTCATGTCTCATGTCTCTGATTCTCATGTCTCTGATCCTCATTTCTCATGCTTCTGATCCTCATGTCTCTGATCCTCATGTCTCATGTCTCTGATTCTCATGTCTCTGATCCTCATGTCTCTGATCCTCATGCCTCTGATCCTCATGCCTCTGATCCTCATGCCTCTGACCCTCATATCTCTGACCCTCATGCCTCTGACCCTCATGTCTCTGACCCTCATGCCTCTGACCCTCATGCCTCTGACCCTCATGTCTCTGATCCTCATGCCTCTGACCCTCATGTCTCTGATCCTCATGCCTCTGACCCTCATGCCTCTGACCCTCATGCCTCTGACCCTCATGTCTCTGATCCTCATGCCTCTGACCCTCATGTCTCTGATCCTCATGCCTCTGACCCTCATGCCTCTGACCCTCATGTCTCTGATCCTCATGCCTCTGACCCTCATGCCTCTGACCCTCATGCCTCTGACCCTCATGTCTCTGACCCTCATGTCTCTGATCCTGACCACGTAGAGGGAACCTAACCCTGATCTGGGACATAGGCCTTTCTTTGTCTGCGTGTGTGTGTGTGAGTCTGTCAGTCTGTGTAAGTGTGTTTGTATGCATTTGAGTGTATGTTACTCAACATTCCAATCAGCCTGTGGTTCACAGCGGCATGGAAGAGAATAGAACTGAGATAAGGACAGGTATGCACACCTGCATAATTGCATGTACACACCCACATGTTTCTCTGAAACATCTCTGTTCAGGTAAAACAGCAGTAGAGGGTGTAGTCACTAGTTTCAAGCAACATTAAAAGACTGAAGAGTTGAATCTGAGATCATTATTTGTCTTCACCTCCAGCTAACCAGAGTTTTATTGAGAAGTGGAGCTGATGAACTACAGAACAGCACAGCTTTTCTAAGTACATCCAGGAAGAAGAGAAGATGTCAGATGAGAACGGTAAGAACGTTTATTCACAAATTTATTCACAAATCTTTCTAAATTAAAATATGAACACATTTCCAGCAGCAACACCATAAAGATGTAACAGCAATGTTTCTTTATTTAACTAGGCAAGTTAAGAACAAATTCTTATTTCAATGACGGCCTAGGAACAGTGGATTAACTGCCTTGTTCAGGGGCAGAACGACAGTTGTCAGCTCGAGGATTCGTTCTAGCAACCTTTCGGTTACTAATCCAACGCTCTAACCACTTGGCTACCAATGGCACTGAAATAATAAGCGGTTCAAGGGAATTTGCAACAACACATAACTTTCACTGTTGAACGGCAAAAAAAAGAAAAGAAGATTAGACAACGTGTTTTTACTGAGTTGAAATGACTAGACCACATCATGGCATAATTATAAACTGTGTGGTTCGAGCCCTGAATGCTGATTGGCTGAAAACTGTGTTCCACGGGTATGACAACATTTATTTTTACTGTTCTAACTGTGTTGATAACCATTTTATAATGGCAATAAGACACCTCAGGAATGTGTAGTATATGGCCAATATACCACGGCTAAGGGCTGGTCTTAGGCACGACGCAACGCAGTTGTTAGTTTGAGTTTGCGGCAACTGTCTGCTGCTAGGACATTGTAGTTAGAGATTATTTTCATCACAGACAAGCGAGTGCCCCAAGTTACCACGGTAATGGCCCATCCCACGGTAATGGCCGGCACCACTGCGTCAATTTAAGTAACATAAAATAATCCCCATCAAAATCCGTAAATTTTCTAGGGATACACTACATCACCAAAAGTATGTGGACACCCTTTTAAATTAGTGGATTTGTCTGTCCCAGGTTGCAACACTCACTACCGAGTTCCAGACTGCCTCTGAAATAGCTCTAGCTCTGCTACCTTCCACTGCAGATGCAGAAGGCCGATATCGGGGGATGTGGTGAATTGAGACACAGCCCACATGCAAAAAAAAATCATATCTCTAGCTTAAACTGACGGATTTTGATAGGGATATTTTTATTGTGTTACTTAGATTGACGCACGGGTGAATCAATAGACTCTTAAGGATTAATAGCCTAATGATTCTGTGAGCTCCAAGCCTCACACAACCACAGTATGTTGGATAAAGCAATTTCACAAAATAAATACTGTCATTTGTGTCTTAATAATTTCATAAAACAGTGCGCTTAAAGCATCAGCTCAGTGCAAATAGTTGATTTTATTAAAACACATAGGTTGTGTCTTTATATGGAAAAAATACAATCAAGAATTCAATTCCCACGAGTGTAGAGCGTTAAGGTCAGCGGCATCATGAACTCTACCAAGTATCAGGTCATATTAGCCAGAAACCTGGTTGCCTCTGCCAAGAGGCTGAAATTAGTGTAAGGGGTGAACAATAGTTATTAGGTAATGTGATTCACAAAAAAACATTTGGAAAAGTTCCATTAAATATGTAAAACTATACAGGATTTCAATCTGAGCCTGAATATATTACAGACATTTTCCATGCGCACAAAAAAATGTATTTCTCTCAGTTTGTGCACAAATTTGTTAACATTCTTGTTAGTGAGCATTTCACCTTTGCCAAGACAATCCATCCACCTGACAGGTGTGGCATATCAAGAAGCTGATTAAACATCATGATCATTACACAGGAGCACCTTGTGCTGGGGACAATAAAAGGCCACTCTATAATGTGCAGTTTTGTCACACAACACAACGTCACAGATGTCTCAAGAGGAGGGAGTGTGCAATTGGCATGCTGAATGCAGGAATGTCCACCAGAGCTGTTGCCAGAGAATTAAATGTTAATTTCTCTACAATAAGCCCTCTCTGTTGTTCTAGAGAATTTGACAGTACGTCCAATCGGCCTCTCAACCACAGACCACGTGTATGGCATTGTGTGGGAAAGTGGTTTGCTGATGTCCATTGTTGTGACATTCATCCGCCACCATCACCTCATATGACCTCATAACTGACAATTGTTGTTGTCTTTACCTTCCTTCCCTTTGTGCTTCCTTCCCTTTGTGCTTCCTTCCTGCCCTTTTATTTTTGTTCACCAAATGACCCTGCAACAATTCAATAAAACCCAACCTTTAAAAACTTCTTGATGCACCCATCCCGTTAGCGGGATCATTTTCGTCAACCACCGCTGAATTGCAGAGTGCCAAATTCAAATTAAATCACTAAAAATATTCAATTTTCATGAAATCACAAGTGCAATATAGTAAAACACAGCTTAGCTTGTTGTTAATCCACCTGGCGTGTCAGATTTCAATAAAGCTTTTCGGCGAAAGCTATCCAAGCATTTATGTAAGCACATCTCTCTCAGGATACAAAATATTACAAACAGCTAGCAGCCAACTAGATTGGTCACAAAAGTCAGAAAAGCAATAAATTAAATCGCTTACCTTTGATAATCTTCGGATGTTTGCACTCACGAGACTCCCAGTTACACAATAAATGTTCCTTTTGATCCATAAAAATTATTTTTATATCCAAAATACCTCCATTTGGTTGGCGCGTTATGTTCAGAAATCAACAGGCTCGAGCGGTCACGACATTGCAGACGAAAATTTCAAATAGTATCCGTAATGATCGAGGAAACATGTCAAACGTTTTTTATAATCAATCCTCAGGTTGTTTTTACAATATATAATCGATAATATATCAACCAGGAATGTTGCTTCTTCAGAGAGAGAGAGAGAGAAAATGGATGCTCCATTCTGTTGCGCATACAAAACGCTGCTGGCACCCAACCATTCAATGACGCACCCAGCCATACAATGACGCGATGTGATCTTTCTCGCTCATTTTTCAAAATAAAAGCCTAAAACTATGTCTAAAGACTGTTCACACCATGGGGAAGCCATAGGAAAAGGAATCTGGTTGATATCCCTTTAAATGGAGCGATAGCAGGCTATGTAACATGGAGCTTTCAAAATAGAAGCCACTTCCTGGTTTGATTTCTCAGGTTTTCACCTGCAATATCAGTTATGTTATACTCACAGACAATATTTTGACAGTTTTGGAAACTTTAGAGTGTTTTCTATCCAAATCTGAATTATTTGCATATTCTAGATTCTGGGCCTGAGAAATAGGCAGTTAAATTTGGGTACGTTTTTCATCCAAAAATCTAAATATTGCACCCTACACTCAAGAGCTTTTAAGGTGGCAGCTTGGAGTCCAGCAGCTACCTCTCTCTGATCTGTCTTGCGCCCAGAGAACACCATGTGCTCTACTTTTAAAGGGAAGGGCAGAGCTGTGCTCAATCACCATGTTAACCTGCAAGCAGTGAGACAAACATAATGGATCACCTATCACATTCATCACAGAGTGGTGTAACAGTATAGCTTCCATCCCTCTCCTCGCCCCACCTGGGCTCGAACCAGGGACCCTCTGCACACATCGACAACATTCCCCCTCGAAGCACCGTTACCCATCACTCCACAAAAGCCGCAGCCTTTGCAGAGCAAGGGGAACAACTACTTCAAGGTCTCCGAGCAGGTGACGTCACCAATTGAAACGCTATTAGCGCGCACCCCTCTAACTTGGGGGGCGGCCCGTCAGGAAGTCCAGGACCCAGTTGCACAGAGTGGGGTTCAGACCCAGGCCAGAGTTTAATGATGAGCTTGGAGGGTACTATGGTGTTGAAGGATGAGCTATAGTCAATGAACAGCATTCTTACATACAGTGGCAAGAAAAAGAATGTGAACCCTTTTGTCTGTTGTTGTGACTTAGATGAAGATCAGATCTAATTTCATGACCAATTAATGCAGAAATCAAGGTAATTCCAAAGGGTTCACATACCTTTTCTTGCCACTGTATGTAGAATGCTGTTCATTGACTATAGCTCATCCTTCAACACCATAGTACCCTCCAAGCTTATCATTAAACTCTGGCCTGGGTCTGAACCCCACCCTGTGCAACTGGGTCCTGGACTTCCTGACGGGCCGCCCCCCAAGTGGTGAAGGTAGGAAACAACACCTCCAATACGCTGATCCTCAATATTGGGGTCCCACAAGGGTGCGTGCTCAGCCCCCTCCTGTACTGCCTGTTCAACCATAACTGCGTGGCCACGCACGCCTCCAACTCAATGATCAAGTTTGCAGACGACACAACAGTAGTAGGCCTGAATACCAACAATGACGAGACAGCCTACAGGGAGGAGGTGAGGGCCCTGACGGAGTGGTGCCAGGAAAATAGCCTCTCCCTCAATGTCCAAAAAATGAAGGAGCTGATCCTGGACTTCAGGGGACAGCAGAGGGAGCACCCCCCTATCCACATCGACGGGACCGCAGTGGAGAAGGTCAAAAGCTTCAAGTTCCTCTGCGTACACATCACTGACAATCTGAAATGGTCCACCCACACAGACAACAGCGCCTCTTCAACTTCAGGAGGCTGAAGAAATTCGGCTTGGCCCCTAAGGACACCTATGGCAACTGTACCATCCGCATCTACAGGGCTCTCCAGTAGGTAGTGCGGTCTGCCCAAAGCATCACCAGGGGCACACTGCCTGCCCTCCAGGACACCTACAGCACCCGATGTCAAAATTAAGGACATCAACCACATGAGCCACTGCCTGTTCACCCCGCTATCATCCAGAAGGTGAGGTCAGTACAGGTGCATCAAAGCAGGGACCGAGAGACTGAAAAACTGCTTCTATCTCAAAGCCATCAGACTGTTAAATGGCCATCCCTAGCCGGCTACCACTTGGTAACTCAACCATGCATCTTAGAGGCTGCTGCACTATATAAATAGACATGGAAACACTGGCCACTTTAATAATAGAACACTAGTCACTTCAATCATGTTTACGTACTGCTTTACTCATTTCATATGTATATACTGGATTTTAGTCGATGCCGCTCCAACATTGCTCGTCCTTGCTACGCTTACTCCCTTTCCCCCTCTCCTGTACTCAACGTCGCCGGTCTACTAACCACTGATCCTGGCAACCATCATTACACACACCTGCTCCTTATCATTACACACCAGCTCCTTATCATTACACACCTGCTCCTTATCATTACACACCTGCTCCTTATCATTACACACCTGCTCCCCATCATTACACACCTGCTCCTTATCATTACACACCTGCTCCCCATCATTACACACCTGCTCCCCATCATTACACACCTGCTCCTTATCATTACACACCTGCTCCTTATCATTACACACCTGCTCCCCATCATTACACACCTGCTCCTCATCATTACACACCTGCTCCCCATCATTACACACCTACTCCCCATCATTACACACCTGCTTCCCATCATTACACACCTGCTCCCCATCATTACACACACCTATTCCCCATCATTACACACCTGCTCCCCATCATTAAACAGCTGCTCCCCATCATTAAACACCTGCTCCCCATCATTACACACCTTCTCCCCACCATTACACACACCTGCTCCCCATCATTACACACCTCCTCCCCATCATTACCCACCTGCTCCCCATCATTACATACCTGCTCCCCATCATTACACACCTTCTCCCCATCATTACACACCTGCTCCCCATCATTACACACCTGCTCCCCATCATTACACACACCGATTCCCCATCATTACACACCTCCTCCCCATCATTACACACCTGCTCCCCATCATTACACACCTACTCCCCATCATTACACACCTTCTCCTCATCATTACACACCTGCTCCCCATCATTACACACCTGCTCCCCATCATTACACACACCTATTCCCCATCATTACACACCTGCTCCCCATCATTAAATACCGGCTCCCCATCATTACACACCTGCTCCCCATCATTAAACACATCTGCTCCCAATCATTAAACACACCTTCTCCCCATCATTACACACCTGCTCCCCATCATTACACACCTGCTCCCCATCATTAAACACACCTGCTCCCCATCATTAAACAAACCTGCTCCCCATCATTACACACCTACTCCCCATCATTACACACCTGCTCCCCATCATTACACACCTACTCCCCATCATTACACAACTGCTCCCCATCATTAAATACACTTACTCCCCATCATTACACACCTGCTCCCCATCATTAAACAAACCTGGATTTCATCATCACCTTGATTACCTTCCCTTTATTTATCCCTCAGTAGCCTCAGTCATCAGGCAATATTGGTTTGTTTTCATGTTCAGTACGCGACTCCTGTTTTGTTCATCTGCCTTGTATGATTTGTGGCGTACAGCAGATCAGGCACCAGGGGGAGACTCGTCGAGGCCTGGTAACAGATGGAGTATACATCACGAGATAATGGCTCCATTTGCTGGACGTGCCAGGTCTCAATGGGCTCTCCGCCCAGGACTAATTGGGGCTGATTGGGAGCTGGTGAGTAATCAAGGGCGGATTTCTCACCAGCTGTGCGTGGCCCATAAATCTGCCAGAAGGGCAGCACACAGGGAGAGGACTAGGGGAAGTGAGGTGACTTCCATGTGGTTGGATACGGTTACCCGAGGGAGTTGAGTTTGTGTGCAGGAAGACCCGGAGCCCAGGAGAAGGTATCCCGGAGAGGGTCTCATGGGGGAGACCTGTTCTTTTCTTTTTGATTTATTTTTTAATAAACACCCTTGAAACCGAGCTAATCGTACTCTGTCCGTGTCTGATCTACGTAAACGTCTTGACCAAACCACCTGGTCTGCTGCAGATTATTAAACTCTCTTTCTGCACCTGCTTCCTGACTCACTGCGTATACGTCACAGTCCTAATATTCATACATTTCTTACTTCCATTATTTTGTTAGATACAACTGAATTGTTAGATACTACTGCACTGTTGGAGCTAGGAACACAAGCATTTCACTACACCCGCAATAACATCTGATAAATATGTGCATGTGACCAATAACATTTGATTTGATTTGACATTATTTGTAAATCATGTGAATTTGAGTCTAATTTTATGAATTTAGTAACTGATAATGATGAAACTGCATTACATTTTGTTTTTCCACAGGTTTAGTGCAGCCAGCTGACCTGAGGATAGTTCTGGTGGGGAAGACTGGATCAGGGAAGAGTGTAACAGGAAACACCATCCTGGGGAGACAGGTGTTTAATTCTAAGTCAAGTCCAAATCCAGTGACTGAACAGTGTGAGAAACAAAGTGTAGTGGTGGATGGGAAGAAGATTGATGTCATCGACACTCCTGGGATCAGTGACATATTATTGACAGAAACATATTTGATTGAGAAAATATGGAAACAGTTTTTGGGAACAGATAAAGTAGAAATAGAGAGATGCATCAAGATGTCAGTCCCAGGACCCCATGTGTTCCTGCTGGTGATCAGACTGGATAAATACACAGAGGAGCAAAGAAAAGCAGTGAAGTACATCCAGGACAACTTTGGAAAAGGGGCCTCAGACTTAACTATAGTATTATTCACTGGTGCAGATCAGCTGGATAACACAACAGTAGAGGAGTTTCTGAAGGAGAGTGAGAGTCTTCACACACTGGTCAAAAGCTGTGGAGGCAGATATCATGTCTTTAACAACAGAGAGCGGAGAGACCGTACCCAGGTCAGAGAGCTGCTGAGGAAGATAGACAATATGGTGAAGTTCAACGGACACTACACCAATGAGATGTATGTGAAGGCTCAGAAAGAGATATGGAACAGTCAGTTGTTGGAGTTGGGTAAACAAGCAGCAAAAGGAGCTATAGTAGCTGGCTGCACAACTACAGTAGTAGGACTTGGTCTTATTGCAACCCCAGTAGAAGCTGAAGTTGTAGGGAAAGTGATAGCAGGAGGAGCAGTAACAGCTTTAGCAGGAGGGATAACTCAACTTGTAATCAAGAAGAAAATCGATACATAACTGCAGGGTTAGTGTCTGTAAATAAGGCCTGAAGGACCAAAATTATTATTGCTTTACCTTTGATTTATTATTTCTTTGATATGGTTTAACCTTGACCCTCATGTGGTTATGTCACTGCATACTGCATTTAACCAAATGACTAAATCATTCATTAAAGTTATTAAGTTAATTATTGTTTTACTTCACATAAATGAAGAAATGTGACACAGTACATTTGTACAACATGGCTTCCATACCTGATGTGTTGAAGCTGTAATCATGGTTGTAATCGAGTTTAATGTGCTGCTCACTAATCACATTTATTTATAGTCTTTTGTTAAGTACCTTTAACATGGTGTTAGGTAGTGATGGGCACTGATATGGAACATCTATATCGACGTCAGTTGTATTGTTTCTAACATACCCAACCAGTTGTATCACAATATGAAGCTTGTTGATGGCCATCAGCAGGCAGCAGTAAGCTAAGTTGAGAGCCTGTGAGAAGGTATTGTGCCTGTAGGAACAGTCATGTATGATATGTTGAGAGCCTGTGAGAAGGTATTGTGCCTGTAGGAACAGTCATGTATGATATGTTGAGAGCCTGTGAGAAGGTATTGTGCCTGTAGGAACAGTCATGTATGATATGTTGAGAGCCTGTGAGAAGGTATTGTGCCTGTAGGAACAGTCATGTATGCTCTTTAATAACATACAGTAAGGTTAACAGCAAGGATAAGGCTATATCAAGATATGCCTTGCTCATATTGATATCAAATGATATCATATTGAATTATCAATATTGATGCCCATCTTTACTGTCTTTCATTACATAATAATATATTTATTTAAAAACTTTGTAATACTTTTTGATTATTTACAAAATAGAGAAATGTAAGATTTTGTTGATCAATTGAAACTGCCCTTGATGATGACCTGATGATAAAACATGCCCAGGTTAAAGGGGAAATGTGTTGACCTGTATTTAATGATAAAACATGCCCAGGTTAAAGGGGAAATGTGTTGACTTGTATTTAATGATAAAACATGCCCAGGTTAAAGGGGAAGTGTGTTGACCTGTATTTAATGATAAAACATGCCCAGGTTAAAGGGGAAGTGTGTTGACCTGTATTTAATGATAAAACATACCCAGGTTAAAGGGGAAATGTGTTGACCTGTATTTAATGATAAAACATGCCCAGGTTAAAGGGGAAGTGTGTTGACCTGTATTTAATGATAAAACCTGCCCAGGTTAAAGGGGAAGTGTGTTGACCTGTATTTAATGATAAAACATGCCCAGGTTAAAGGGGAAGTGTGTTGACCTGTATTTAATGATAAAACATGCCCAGGTTAAAGGGGAAGTGTGTTGACCTGTATTTAATGATAAAACATGCCCAAGTTAAAGGGGAAATGTGCAGTTGCTACATCCATTTTAAGACTTATAAATTAATTAAATGTACTCATTTGTTCTTGAAGAATTTAACTTACAAATGTCTCAGGAGCTTAGTTCAACTGTCATACCCCATCAAATAACCAAAAATAGCAGCTTGTTTTAATCTAATGTTTGTGATCAAAGTAAATGTAAACACACACTAGCCCTTAAAACATCAAAACTATAATGTTGATATCATGGATGGTCAGTCCTTGTATCCAGAGCTCTGTCTATGAATGGGATAGTGGTTACATTTCTCCAGCTCCATCCCTCAGGTTTTTACCGAAACAGAGGCGGGGAGTCAACTTTATTGTTTTAACTGCTGATTGCCGCTTTAAGTTGCATCGATTATTATATTTTTGATTGTTTCATGCTTCTGCTTCATATGATGTTTCATGATTTGCCAACTTTGTGGATGTTCAAAGGAGATTTAATCATTGTTAGAGTATAGTTTACCCAGATTTCAACAATATATAATAAAGTGAAATCAAGAAAATTATTATTTCATATTTTGTTCAAAAAACACTATGCATACAACAGGCCAGGTGGTTTATTTAATTTTTTTTAAGTATCTTCTCCCGCTCTCGCTCTCTCTCACACATTGGGGTTGTCGTGGTAATGTATTTCCTATGCACACCTTTCCTATGCACGACTTTCCTACGCACTTCTCAGTAGTTGGTATTCAGACATTCCTTAATAACGTGCATAACGAGTTTCAGGACTCACTGAATAGATCTAATTAAACTGCTGAAAACTTTCCCACTTGCTGGCCAACATATTTTGTCATGGAGTTTCATTTAATAGGGTTTTTAGTACATTTATCTTAAGTCATCCCTTTAAATACAGTGTACCTTTAATAATAATATTGTCAACATACTCAATAGAATACATAGAGAGAACGTGTTCAGAATACAGGGATCAATGAAAGAAATGTATGCATATTGTCTCAGTTTCAGCACCAATTGGCTGAAAAAAATACTCTAATCCTGTAGATTATTTAGGCACATTTTTGGATAAGAAAGTATATACACTACCGGTCAAAAGTTTTAGAACGCCTACTCATTCAAGGGTTTTTCTATATTTTTACTATTTTCTACATTGTAGAATATTAGCCAAAACAATCAAACTATGAAATAACACATATGGAATTATGTAGTAACCAAAAAAAGTGTTTAACAAATCAAAATATATTTTACATATTAAAAAAAATCTCTTACTCTGCCACGTTTTTGTTGAACAGCTGAGGAATGGGTCTGGAGATATCTGTCACACATTCATAAACAGGGCTATGGGTGTAAGGACTGACCATAACTTAACAACTATAGTTTTAACCATGTTTTGTTATTTTTAAACAAACAAGCTATAGTGTTTGTTTACAATTATTATTTTAACTAAGCTCATTGGGGAAGATTTAGACCAGAGTTATGCGTGCAAAATGGAACTTCATTCCCTTGTTATGCACGTTTCTCTCTATGCGCATTCTGAGGTTAAACTTGAGTATGGGTTAGGGTTAGTGTGTATATAAATTGATAAGAACTATTGATAAGACCTAGCAAGAGGTATGAGAATGTATGCACTCACTACTGTAAATTGCTCTGGATAAGAGTGTCTGCTAACTGACAGAAATTTTAAAATATATATATGTAAAATGTCAGCTAGGTAAATGAGTAGGTATTAATCTGTTTGGAGAAGGGGATTGTAAATGTAACATTTTCCTTCTGCTTGCTGGAGACAAATGTGAAACCAGTCATGGAAGCAAACTGAAAACTCAAGGCTACCAACAAGTGGCCCTTTTGCACAGTAAAGTATGGAATGCTGTGACCTTATGGAATGCTGTGACCTTATGGAATGTTGTGTCCTTATGGAATGTTGTGACCTTATGGAATGCTGTAACCTTAATGTCCAACGGGACATTAACAACTGTAATATCTTATGTTTCACTGAGTCGTGGATGTACGACGACATTAAGAACATACAGCTGGCAGGTTATACACTTTATCAGCAGGACAGAACAGCAGCCTCTGGTAAGACATGGGGTGGGGGCCTATGCATTTATGTAAACAACAGCTGGTGCACAATATCTAAGGAAGTCTCAAGGTTTTGCTCGCCTGAGGTAGAGTATCTCATGATAAGCTGTAGACTACAATATCTACCAAGAGAGTTTTCATTTGTATTTTTCGTAGCTGTCTACATATCACTACAGACCGATGCTGGCACTAAAAAAGCACTCAATGAGCTGTTTACCGCCATAAGCAAACAGGAAAACGCTCATCCAGAGGCGGCGCTCCTATTGGCCGGGGACTTTAATGCAGGGACACTTAAATCAGTTTTACCTAATTTCTATCAGCATGTTAAATGTGCAACCAGAGGGGAAAAAACTCTAGACCACCTTTACTCCACACACAGAGACGCATACATAGCTCTCCCTCTCCCTCCATTTAGCAAATATCACCATATTTCTATCCTACTGATTCCTGCTTATAAGCAGAAATTAAAGCAGGAAGCACCAGTGACTCGGTCTACAAAAAAGCGGTCGGATGAAGCAGAAGCTAAACTACAGGACTGTTTTGCTAGCACAGACTGGAATATGTTCCGGGAATTCTTCCGATGGCATTGAGGAGTACACCACATCAGTCACTGGCTTCATCAATAAGTGCATCGAGGATGTTGTCCCCACAGTGACTGTGTGATCACGCTCTCCGCAGCCGATCTGAGTAAGACCTTCAAACAGGTCAACATTCACAAGGCCGCAGGGCCAGACGGATTACTAAGACTAAGTGTACTCCGAGCATGCGCTGACCAACTGGCAAGTGTTTTCACTGATATTTTCAACCTCTCCCTGTCTGAGTCTGTAACACCAACATGTTTCAAGCAGACCACCATAGTCCCTGTGCCCAAGAACACTAAGGTAACCTGCCTAAATGACTACTGACCCGTAGCACTCACGTCTGTAGCCATGAAGTACTTTGAAAGGCTGTCCATGGCTCACCTCAACACCATTATCCCAGAAACCCTAGACCCACTCCAATTCACATACTGCCATAACAGATCCACAGATGATGCAATCTCTATTGCACTCCACACTGCCCTTTCCCACCTGGACAAAAGGAACACCTATGTGAGAATGCTATTCATTGACTACAGCTCAGCGTTAAACACCATAGTGCCCTCAAAGCTCATCACTAATCTAAGGACACCTGGACTAAACACCTCCCTCTGCAACTGGATCCTGGACTTCCTGATGGGCCGCCCCCAGGTGGTAAGGGTAGGTAACAACACATGCGCCACGCTGATCCTCAACACTGGGGCCCCTCAGGGTTGCGTGCTCAGTCCCCTCCTGTACTCCCTTTTCACTCATGACTGCACGAACAGGCATGACTCCAACACCATCATTAAGTTTGCTGATGACACAACAGCGGTAGACCTGATCACCGATAACGATGAGACAATCTATAGGGAGGAGGTCAGAGACCTGACTGTGTGGTGCAAGGACAATAACCTCTCCCTCAACGTGATCAAGACAAAGGAGATGATTGTGGACTACAGGAAAATGAGGACAGAGCACACCCCAATTCTCATCGACGGGTTGTAGTGGAGCAGGTTGAGTCCACATCACCAACAAACTAACATGGTCCAAGCACACCAAGACAGTCGTGAAGAGGTCACGACAAAACGTATTCCCCCTCAGGAGACTGAAAAGATTTAGCATGGGTCCTCAGATCCTCAAAGGGTTTTACAGCTGCACCATCGAGAGCATTCTGACAGTTTGCATCACTGCCTGGTACAGCAACTGCTCGGCCTCTGACCGCAAGGCACTATAGAGGGTAGTGCATACGGCCCAGTACATCACCATGGCCAAGCTTCCTGCCATCCAGGACCTCTATACCAGGCGGTTGACAGAGGAAGGCCCTAAAAAGGCCCTAAAAATGCTGTGACCTTATGGAATGTTGTGACCTTATGGAATGCTGTGATCTTATGGAATGCTGTGACCTTATGGAATGCTGTGACCTTATGGAATGCTGTGACCTTATGGAATGCTGTGACCTTATGGAATGCTGTGACCTTATGGAATGTTGTGACCTTATGGAATGCTGTGACCTTATGGAATGCTGTGACCTCATGGAATGCTGACCTTATGGAATGATGTGACCTTATGGAATGCTGTGACCTTATGGAGTGCTGTGACCTTATGGAATGCTGTGACCTCATGGAATGCTGACCTTATGGAATGATGTGACCTTATGGAATGCTGTGACCTTATGGAATGCTGTGACCTTATGCATCATTTTAACTGTATGTCCTTTTAACTTGTAGTGATGAAACTTGTTGATTCAAGCCAAATAGGTCGTCTACTGCAGCCTGGAGCATGTGGCCACTGGTTGAATATACATTGTTTCCACGTCCTTTCAAGCAAAAAAATATATGTGATGACATTTAATCAATGTGGATATCCAAAAAGTCTAAGACCAATTAGATTTGCAAAATGTTTGGGCATGTTATTGTTTTTTTCACCCAACTTCTAACTTAAATCGAATGACATGATGGCATTTGTTTTTTGATTTCACGTCAAATTCACAGTTAGTTGACAACTCGATCAAACGTAAATCAAAACTAGATGTGCACTGACTGATGACGATGTAAAGCATTGCCCAATGACAGTTGTACCAAATGTAATCAAATCAAAATACATTGTATTTGTCATATACACATGGTTAGCAGATGTTAATGCAAGTGTTGCGAAATGCTTGTGCTTCTAGTTCCGACCATGCAGTAATATCTAACAAGTAATCTAACAATTTCACAACAACTACCTTATACACACAAGTGTAAAGGAATGAATAAGAATGTGTACATAAAAATATATGGATGAGCGATGGCTGAACGGCATAGGCAAGATGCAGTAGTGTCACGTTCTGACCTTTATTTCCTTTGTTTTGTCTTTATTTAATATGGTCAGGGCGTGAGTTGGGGTGGGCAGTCTATGTTTGTATTTCTATGTTTTCCTATTTCTGTGTTTGGCCTGATATGGTTCTCAATCAGAGGCAGGTGTTTTGTGTTGTCTTTGATTGGGAACCATATTTAGGTAGCCTGTTTTGTGTTGGGTTTTGTGGGTGGTTGTCTTCAGTCTTTGTGTGACTGCACCAGACAGAACTGTTTCGGTTTTTCACATTGGTTGTTTTTTGTATTTTGAGTGTTCACTTTTATTAAACAAGATGAACAATTACCATGCTGCACATTGGTCCTCCGATCCTTCTAACTTCTCCTCCTCAGACGAGGAGGAAGACGAAAGCTGTTACAAGTAGATGGTATAGAGTACAGTATATACATACGAGGTGAGTAATGTTGGGTATGGAAACATTATATAAAGTGGCATTGTTTAAACCTTTTGTCAATAGGGGGAGCAGTTAGCATTTTTTTTTTCTGGGTGTTGCCAAATTAAACTGCCTCGTACTCAATTCTTGCTCGTACAATATGCATATTATTAATTCTATTGGATAGAAAACACTCTCTAGTTTCATAAACCGTTGGAATTATGTCTGTGGGTGACCCAGAACTCTTTCTACAGCGAAATCCATGACAGGTACTGCGAAGGTCTGAGAGCGAAGCTCTGGTCTCAGATCAGTTTTAAAGGTCTGTGTGTATCCTATGGAACGACATGAACTGCACCCGCCTTCCCCTGGATGTCAGTAACCAATGAGAAGTGGAATGGGCTTTCTACGTAGCTCTCAGAGGTTATAAAAGGCCAAGGAGTGAGGTGCGCCTTCTTTTCGACGCTGACCATTACGCAGAGAAGGACCTCAGGATGCCATTTTCAAACGCTCAGTTATCAACCTTAGATGTATCCGTCTGTAATTTAATTCGATATAGGTGTTAGAAACATCATAACGAAGCTATTTTAAACCGAGTTATATCAGATTATGCGAGTATATTGCTATTTTTCGGAATTTCCTCAGTATTGCGTCTTGAGGATTTGGACACGTTGGGGCAAAATAGCTATTGTTAGCTATTGTTAGCTGCTATATCAGAAGTTGAATGCAACGTTTTACAACCAAGCAACGATTCTTTTGGACAAAGGACCACTTGGCCAAGATTCTGATGGAAGCTCGTCGAAAAGTAAGAGCTATTTATGATGTTATTCCGTTTTTATGTGGAAAAATGTAAACTCAATAATGGCGACTAGTGACGCCATTATTGCGGCACTAGTCTGGCTGTAACGCACACTGTATGTCTAGTAACTTTAATTTTAAAAATCTAACTCAGCGGTTGCATTAATAACTAATGCATCTTTCATTTCATGTCCAACCTGTATTTTTTTAGTCAAGTTTATGAATAGTTTTCGATAAAAATAGTTGTATTTTCAAGATGGCGCCGGGCAGATTGCTTGAGTAGTTGGACACTATTTCCATTGTGTAAGCACGATTTGTGCTGCTAAATATGCACATTTTCGATCAAACTCTATATGGATTGTGTAATATGATGTTACAGGAGTGTCATCGGAAGAATTCTGAGAAGGTTAGTGAAAAAATTAATGTATTTTGGTGATGATAACGCTATAGCTCATTTTGCCTTGAATCAATGCTCGGGTAACGTTTGCAAATGTGGTATGCTAATATAACGATTTATTGTGTTTTCGCTGTAAGACACTTTGAAAATCTGAAATATTGTCTGAATTCACAAGATCTGTGTCTTTCCATTGCTGTGAGCTGTGTATTTTTAAGAAATGTTTTATGATGAGTAAATTGGTAATACACGTTGCTCTCTGTAGTAATTCTAGTCGCTTTGGGGAGATTTGTGATGGTGGCTGCAATTGCAAACTATGATTTATACCTGAAATATGCACATTTTTCTAACAAAACCTATGCTATACAATAAATATGTTATCAGACTGTCATCTGATGAGGTTTTTTCTTGGTTAGTGGCTATTTATTTCTTTATTTGGTCGAATTGGTGATAGCTGGTGATGGAGTGGAAAGATAGTGGAGTAAAAAAAATGGTGTCTTTTGCTAACGTGGTTAGCTAATAGATTTACATATTGTGTCTTCCCTGTAAAACATTTTAAAAATCAGAAATGGTGGCTAGATTCACAAGAAGTGTATCTTTCATCTGGTGTCTTGGACTTGTGATTTAATGATATTTAGAAGCTACAATTTACTTGTGACGCTATGCTAGCTATGCTAGTCAGTGGGGAGGTGGTGGGGGGTGCTCCCGGATCCGGGTTTCTGAGGCAGTAAAAGTTAAAGTGACTAGTAACACATTTATTACATCCAATTTTTAATTGTTAAAATGGCTAGAGATTTGAGTCAGTATGTTGGCAGCAGCCACTCAATGTTAGTGGTGGCTGTTTAACATTCTGATGGCCTTGAGGGAGAAGCTGTTTTTCAGTCTCTCGGTCCCAGCTTTGATGCACCTGTACTGACCTTGCCTTCTGGATGGTAGCGGGGTGAACAGGCAGTGGCTCGGGTTGTTGTCCTTGATGATCGTTATGGCCTTCCTGTGACATCGGGTGGTGTAGGTGTCCTGGAGGGCAGGTAGTTTGCCCCCGGTGATGCGTTGTGCAGACCTCACTACCCTCTGGAGAGCCTTACGGTTGTGGGCGGAGCAGTTGTCGTACCATGCGGTGATACAGCCCGACAGGATGCTCTCGATTGTGCATCTGTAAAAGTTTGTGAGTGTTTTTGATGATAAACCAAATTTCTTCAGCCTTCTGAGGTTGAAGAAGCGTTACTGTGCCTTCTTCACCAAGCTGTCTGTGTGGATGGACCATTTCAGTTTGTCCGTGATGGGTACGCCGAGGAACTTTTCACTATCCACCTTCTCCACTACTGTCCAGTCGATGTCGATAGGGGGCTGCTCCCTCTACTGCTTCCTGAAGTCCACTATCATCTCCTTTGTTCTGTTGACGTTGAGTGTGAGGTTATTTTCCTGACACCACACTCCGAGGGCCCTCACCTCCTCCCTGTAGGCCGTCTCGTTGTTGTTGGTAATCAAGCCTACCACTGTAGCGTCGTCTGCAAACTTGTAACCTTTGGGCAGTCACAAACTGTTTCAATTATATAACTTTCTCTGTTTCCTACTGTTTCCATTATACTCTAATCTTCCAACATCACTATGGGTTGAAGAACGTGTGTCAGTTGTTTTGATGGCTACCTTTCATTGGTCTCCATTCTGAAGACATTCTCCATAGCCTACATTCTAACATTGTGTTGATGGCTACATTCTAATATTGTGTTGATGGCTACATTCTAATATTGTGTTGATGGCTACATTCAAATATTGTATTGATGGCTACATTCTAATATTGTTTTGATGGCTACATTCTAACATTGTGTTGATGGCTACATTCTAACATTGTGTTGATGGCTACATTCTAACATTGTGTTGTTTTGATGCCTACATTCTAACATTGTGTTAATGGCTACATTCTAACATTGTGTTGATGGCTACATTCTAATATTGTGTGGATGGCTACATTCTAATATTGTGTTGATGGCTACATTCTAATATTGTGTTGATGGCTACATTCTAATATTGTGTTGATGGCTACATTCTAATATTGTGTTAATGGCTACATTCTAATATTGTGTTGATGGCTACATTCTAATATTGTGTTGATGGCTACATTCTAACATTGTGTTGATGGCTACATTCTAATATTGTGTTAATGGCTACATTCTAACATTGTGTTGATGGCTACATTCTAACATTGTGTTAATGGCTACATTCTAACATTGTGTTGATGGCTACATTCTAATATTGTATTGATGGCTACATTCTAACATTGTGTTAATGGCTACATTCTAATATTGTGTTGATGGCTACATTCTAATATTGTGTTAATGGCTACATTCTAATATTGTGTTGATGGCTACATTCTAACATTGTGTTGATGGCTACATTCTAATATTGTGTTGATGGCTACATTCTAATATTGTGTTGATGGCTACATTCTAATATTGTGTTGATGGCTACATTCTAATATTGTGTTGTTTTGATGGCTACATTCTAATATTGTGTTGATGGCTACATTCTAACATTGTGTTGATGGCTACATTCTAACATTGTGTTGATGGCTACATTCTAATATTTTGTTGATGGCTACATTCTAATATTGTGTTGATGGCTACATTCTAATATTGTGTTGATGGCTACATTCTAACATTGTGTTGATGGCTACATTCTAATATTGTGCCATATCAAATTCTAATTAATTGTACACAGTATCTAAAGGGATTGGTTTACATAAATAAACAGAACAACTAATTTAAGAAAAATCCTCATCAAGTTGGTAGGCCTAACCAGTTGGTGTGTTTTCTGGAAATGAATTGAATGTATTCAGTATGCGCAAGGGAGCCACACCTGTAAATCTTGTTACACACCTGCATTAGGTAAGTCTGATACCAAATACTGAGAGGTGCTTAAATCAAAACGCGCAAAAAAAGGGATACATTTACTAAGTCTGAATCGGCTCCATGATGCAATTATGAGTTTGACTATTCACGAATAAATGGCTATGTAACTAATATGTTTTGATGTTGATATACCTACCCCTTTAACCCCTTATTAACTCTAAGGTCACCACAAAGCACAGATGATTCATCAGGGCCATCACTGCTGTGTGCCGACTTCACCCAATTAGACACTGGCATGGCAGGAATGTATGTAACACTGTACTCTGCCCTTCTTCAGGTACAGGTCGCTATAGTTACAGGAAAAACACCTCATCTGCATAACTCCTCCTCTTCTTTTCTAGTCTGTGATTTCCCAGATCGCTGTTGTGCTGTCATAGAGAGGGAGATGTGAGATGCCAAGCAGCAACACCTTTGTGTTTAGTTTATAACACATGTATTACCTCAGCAGTCCAAGACGGGCAATAATCAGATTCTGCAGCGGAACTTGCTGGACTTTTTTCATCTATTCTCATCTGACCACAAGACAAGATGCCGGCAACATGCAGCAAAGGTACGTGTTTGGTGTTTGTGTGCAGTTCACTTAAATGTTGCCTGTGAATAAACAAAAAAAATATATATTGAGGTTATGTTTTCCAATTGACCTGTTCATACCTGTCACATTGCCTTACAGTATTGTGTGTCTACTGATCATTCAGGAGGTTTGATGACATAACATCCTTTATGTCCTTGGACAGACTCTGGTCCCACAACAGATTCCACCAACATGAGGATTGTTCTGGTGGGGAAGACTGGATCAGGGAAGAGTGCAACAGGAAACACCATCCTGGGGAGGGAGGTGTTTAGAGAAGAGACTGGATCAGGGAAGAGTGTGTTGGGGAAAAGAGAGGTGGAGGGGAGGAGCATCACTGTGATTGACACTCCTGGTATTTACAGCACAACACTGACTGAAGAACAACTGAATGAGGAAATGAGAAGGTGCATCTCTCTCACTTCTCCGGGCCCCCATGTGTTCCTTCTGGTTATCAGGCTGGAGAGATTCACACAGGAAGACAGGAATACTTTGTCATGGATCCAGGAGAACTTTGGCGAGGAGGCCTTGACTTACACCATGGTGTTATTCACCGGAAGAGAAAAACTAACCAGGAAGCAATGGAAGGACTTTGAGAGGACTGAAACAACTAAACAACCGATCAGTGTGTGTGGAGGAGGGTATTATGCTCTCAACAGTAAGTCAGAGGTCCACACCACTCAGGTCACAGAGCTGCTGAGGAAGATAGAAGAGATGGTGGGGAGGAATGGAGGAGAATACTACCTAGAGGAGAGGTGCCAGGAGGCTCAGAGAAAGATCAGAGAGGAGCAGGAGAGGGAGAAGAGAAAGGAGGAGATAAATGAGAGGAAGGGGAAAATAGAGAGGAGAGAAGAAGAGGTGAGGAGGATGGAGGAGGAGTTGAGGAAGTCACTGGAGGGGGTAAAGAGGATAGAAGAAGATTTGAAGGAGAGACAGAAAGAGTTACAAGAAAAGAGAGAGGAGTTTAAGAAAGTGGAGAAGAGAACAAGACAAGAGGAGGAGGATAAATTGACAGAAAAGGAGCAGCAGAAGAGAGAAGAGAATCTTCAAAAGGTAAAGGAAGAGGCAAGGAAGCAAGAGAACAAAGTAAAGGAAATAGAGGAAGACTTGAAGCTAGCACAGAAACATGTGAGGAAGATGACAGGAGAGGTGAATAAGATAGAGGAAGTGATGAAGAGAGACGAGCAGAGGAGGAGTGAGCAGAGTACACAGGAGAAGAAGAAAATAGTGGAATTGATGAAGAGAGAGATAGACAAAAGGAAGAGAGAGGAGCAGAAGAGAGAGGAGGATAAGAAAATAGAGGAGCAGAAGAGAGAGGAGAGGAAGAGAGAGGAGATGAAGAGAGAGGAGCAGAAGAGAGAGGAGGATAAGAAAATAGAGGAGAGGAAGAGAGAGGAGCAGAAGAGAGAGGAGAAGAGAGAGGAGGAGAAGAGAGAGGAGCAGAAGAGAGAGGAGGAGAAGAAGAAAATAGAAGAGAGGAAGAGAGAGGAGCAGAAGAGAGAGGAGGAAAATAAGAAAATAGAAGAGAGGAAGAGAGAGGAGGAGAAGAAGAAAATAGAAGAGAGGAAGAGAGAGGAGCAGAAGGAACTCTTGATTTTAACAACTGTTACAGGTGTGGTAGCATTACTAGCTGCAGCGTGTTTTTGGGCCAAACAATAGAAGATTGAATAAGGTGTTTGATTGAATGCTGAATGCTGATTCAATGTTTCATCTCTCCTTACCACAGACGTTATTTAAGGTATTGTGATATGAGGGTGAAATGTAGCCTAGCTGTTAAGAGCGTTGGGCCAGTAACCAAAAGGTTGCTTTTTGGAATCCCTGAGTCGACTAGGTGAAAAATCTGTCTATGTGCCTTTGATCGGGCACTTAACCCTAAATGCTCCTGTAAGTTGCTCTGGAAAAGAGCATCTGCTAAATACTTCAAATGTAGTATGATATGAATTTATGTCAGATTAACGGTTTCATGTTCTACCAACACTTTTGTGTTTGACACACGACACAACATGCATTTCTTCAGTAGAGAATATGTAGTACTGCATCTCCTTAGTCATTGATATTGGATATCATGTCAAATAAAATAGGCATATTTGTTTTGTAATTTTAACAAAATCAGCCCAGAAACATCTGACACGTTGGTAGCAAACTTAAAGGCAACACAAATGAGTATGTGACAAATGTATTGGTTTTTTTCTCTTGAAATGCTGCTGTCATACCTAACAATGACTCTACAGGTAGATACCACAAGATTATTAATAAGGCAGGGCTAGGGGTTTTCCTAAACTCTGTGGGCATTTGCATTTGTATTTGTATTTGCGTGTGCGTGTGCGTGTGCGTGTGCGTGTGCGTGTGCGTGTGCGTGCGTGTGTGCGTGTGTGTGTGTGTGTGTGTGTGTGTGTGTGTGTGTGTGTGTGTGTGTGTGTGTGTGTCAAGCCGGCAGCTCCAAAACTGGAGAGTTGTTCGCTACGTCTGATATGTCATCATCGTAAAACCAGTTCCTCCAGCAACATGCAAACCACACCTCTATAGTTCCTCCTGTTCTTTGCTGATCTCTGATTTCCCAGAATCATTAACATATTCTAATAGAGGACAGTGGTTTTTATTAAACTAGTCTACTATTTGAAACATGGTTTACTTTGAGAATTTAACTATGCACAGATATTGGATCTTAATTTGATCACTCTTTGTTGCTGAGAATTGTCCTGCAAAGCAGAAAATGCAAACTTGTAGTGTATTTTTAAATACAGTTTTAAAAAGGCTTTTAAAGTTTGTAATTTCCGACTTCAGACTTTCTCTTTCTTCCATTTTATTTTGATCTTCTCTTAACTTCTTCTCCTCTTCCTGTTCAGAAAGTATTCCACCTTTTGTTGTATTAAAAACTGAATTGAAAATTGTATCACCCATCTACACACTTACCCCACAATGACAAAGTGAAAACTTGTTTTTAGAGATTTTTGCAAATATATTAAAAACGAAATGCAGAAATATTACACTTACATAAGTTTTCAGCTCCCTGAGTCAATATATTTTCGAATCATCTTTGGCAGCGATTACAGCTGTAGTCTTTCTGGGTAAGTCTCTAAGAGCTTTACACACCTGGATTGTACACTATTTGCACACATTATTTGTTTTTTTAATTCTTCAAGCTCTGTCAAGTTGGTTGATGTAGACAGCCATTTTCAAGTCTTGCTATAGATTTTCAAGCCTATTTAAGTCAAAACTGGAACTAGGCCACTAAGGAACATTTAATGTCGACTTGGTAAGCAGCTCCAGGGTATATTTGGCCTTTTGTTTTAGGTTGTTGTCCTGCTGAAAGGTGAATTAAATGACAAGCATACTCATAACATGATGCAGCCATCACCATGCTTGAAAATGTTAAGAGTGGTACTCAGGGATGTGTTGTGTTGGATTTAGAAAAGACATCGGCACATGTAGCATGAGTCATAAATGGCACCATATTCCCTTAATACTGCACTACTTTCTACCAGAACCCTAGTGCACTACTTTCTACCAGGACCCTAGTGCACTACTTTCTACCAGGACCCTAGTGCACTACTTTCTTCCAGGACCCTAGTTCACTACTTTCTTCCAGGACCCTAGTGCACAACTTTCCACCAGGACCCTAGTGCACTACTTTCTACCAGGACCCTAGTGCACTATTTTCTACCAGGACCCTAGTGCACTACTTTCTACCAGGACCCTAGTGCACTACTTTCTACCAGGACCCTAGTGCACTACTTTCTACCAGGACCCTAGTGCACTACTTTCTACCAGGACCCTAGTGCACTACTTTCTACCAGGACCCTAGTGCACTACTTTCTACCAGGACCCTAGTGCACTATAAAGGGAATAGGGTGCCTTTTGGGAAGAAACCCCCATGTACCTCCACAACACAAACATCCTTCTGAAAGTCAACTTCACCTGAGTATCTGTGAGGCAGACAAGAGAGCTGAAGGAGGCCGGCTTATAATCCGTGTCATTGCCAAACATACTGGCCTTTCAGTAACCTTCACATATGAACATTCTATCATTAATGAGCTTGAAGAGATCAGAGGATTTGATCCTGATTCAATAACCCTCATCGATACCTTTAAATCACAAGGGTTATGCAAATATTGGAACATGTACCTTATTTTTGTGTTTGTGTCCGGTTGCTAAGCAAATGTTTTGTAAGCTAAACTGACTTTTACACAGGTACAGTGCATTTGGAAAGTATTCAGACCCCTTGACTTTTCCACATTTTGTTACGTTACAGCCTTATTCTAAAATGGATTAAATAAAAACATGTCCTCAGCAATCTACACACAATTTTTTTTTTTTTTTTTTTTTATTTCACCTTTATTTAACCAGGTAGGCTAGTTGAGAACAAGTTCTCATTTGCAACTGCGACCTGGCCAAGATAAAGCATAGCAGTGTGAACAGACAACAACACAGAGTTACACATGGAGTAAACAATAAACAAGTCAATAACATGGTAGAAAAAAAAGAGAATCTATATACAATCTATATACAATGTGTGCAAAAGGCATGAGGTAGGCAATAAATCGAGTAATTACAATTTAGCAGAGATACTGGTGTGCAAAAGAGCAGAAAAGTAAATAAATAAAGCAGTATGGGGGGTGAGGTAGGTAAATTGGGTGGGTAGTTTACAGATGGACTATGTACAGCTGCAGCGATCGGTTAGCTGCTCGGATAGCAGATTTTTAAAGTTGTTGAGGGAGATAAAAGTCTCCAACTTCAGAGATTTTTGCAATTCGTTCCAGTCGCAGGCAGCAGAGAACTGGAAGGAAAGGCGTCCAAATGAGGTTTTGGCTTTAGGGATGATCAGTGAGATACACCTGCTGGAGCGCGTGCTACGGGTGGGTGTAGCCATCGTGACCAGTGAACTGAGATAAGGCGGCACTTTACCTAGCATAGCCTTGTAGATGACCTGGAGCCAGTGGGTCTGACGACGAACATGTAGCGAGGGCCAGCCGACTAGGGCATACAGGTCGCAGTGGTGGGTCGTATAAGGTGCTTTAGTAACAAAACGGATGGCACTGTGATAAACTGCATCCAGTTTGCTGAGTAGAGTATTGGAAGCTATTTTGTAGATGACATCGCCGAAGTCGAGGATCGGTAGGATAGTCAGTTTTACTAGGGTAAGTTTGGCGGCGTGAGTGAAGGAGGCTTTGTTGCGGAATAGAAAGCCGACTCTAGATTTGATTTTGGATTGGAGATGTTTGATATGAGTCTGGAAGGAGAGTTTGCAGTCTAGCCAGACACCTAGGTACTTATAGATGTCCACATATTCTAGGTCGGAACCGTCCAGGGTGGTGATGCTAGTCGGGCGTGCGGGTGCAGGCAGCGAACGGTTGAAAAGCATGCATTTGGTTTTACTAGCGTTTAAGAGCAGTTGGAGGCCACGGAAGGAGTGTTGTATGGCATTGAAGCTCGTTTGGAGGTTAGATAGCACAGTGTCCAAGGAAGGGCCGGAAGTATACAGAATGGTGTCGTCTGCATAGAGGTGGATCAGGGAATCGCCCGCAGCAAGAGCAACATCATTGATATATACAGAGAAAAGAGTCGGCCCGAGAATTGAACCCTGTGGTACCCCCATAGAGACTGCCAGAGGACCGGACAACATGCCCTCCGATTTGACACACTGAACTCTGTCTGCAAAGTAGTTGGTGAACCAGGCAAGGCAGTCATTAGAAAAACCGAGGCTACTGAGTCTGCCGATAAGAATATGGTGATTGACAGAGTCGAAAGCCTTGGCCAGGTCGATGAAGACGGCTGCACAGTAATGTCTTTTATCGATGGCGGTTATGACATCGTTTAGTACCTTGAGCGTGGCTGAGGTGCACCCGTGACCGGCTCGGAAACCGGATTGCACAGCGGAGAAGGTACGGTGGGATTCGAGATGGTCAGTGATCTGTTTGTTGACTTGGCTTTCGAAGACCTTAGATAGGCAGGGCAGGATGGATATAGGTCTGTAACAGTTTGGGTCCAGGGTGTCTCCCCCTTTGAAGAGGGGGATGACCGCGGCAGCTTTCCAATCCTTGGGGATCTCAGATGATACGAAGGAGAGGTTGAACAGGCTGGTAATAGGGGGTGCGACAATGGCGGCGGACAGTTTCAGAAATAGGGGGTCCAGATTGTCAAGCCCAGCTGATTTGTATGGGTCCAGGTTTTCCAGCTCTTTCAGAACATCTGCTATCTGGATATGGGTAAAGGAGAAGCTGGGGAGGCTTGGGCGAGTAGCAGCGGGGGGGGCGGGGCTGTTGGCCAAGGTTGGAGTCGCCAGGAGGAAGGCATGGCCAGCCATTGAGAAATGTTTGTTGAAGTTTTCGATTATCATGGACTTATCAGTGGTGACCGTGTTACCTAGCCTCAGTGAAGTGGGCAGCTGGGAGGAGGTGCTCTTGTTTTCCATGGACTTTACAGTATCCCAGAACTTTTTGGAGTTAGAGCTACAGGATGCAAATTTTTGCTTGAAAAAGCTGGCCTTTGCTTTCCTGACTGACTGCGTGTATTGGTTCCTGACTTCCCTGAACAGTTGCATATCGCGGGGGCTCTTCGATGCTATTGCAGTTCGCCACAGGATGTTTTTGTGCTGGTCGAGGGCAGTCAGGTCTGGAGTGAACCAAGGGCTATATCTGTTCTTGGTTCTGCATTTTTTGAACGGAGCATGCTTGTCTAATATGGTGAGGAAGTAACTTTTAAAGAATGACCAGGCATCCTCAACTGACGGGATGAGGTCAATATCCTTCCAGGGTACCCGGGCCAGGTCGATTAGAAAGGCCTGCTCGCAGAAGTGTTTTAGGGAGCGTTTGACAGTGATGAGGGGTGGTCGTTTGGCCGCGGACCCGTGGCGGATACAGGCAATGAGGCAGTGATCGCTGAGATCTTGATTGAAGACAGCAGAGGTGTATTTGGAGGGCAAGTTGGTTAGGATAATGTCTATTAGGGTGCCCATGTTTACGGATTTAGGGTTGTACCTGGTGGGTTCCTTGATGATTTGTGTGAGATTGAGGGCATCAAGCTTAGATTGTAGGACTGCCGGGGTGTTAAGCATATCCCAGTTTAGGTCACCTAACAGAACAAACTCTGAAGCTAGATGGGGAGCGATCAATTCACAGATGGTGTCCAGGGCACAGCTGGGAGCTGAGGGGGGTCGGTAGCAGGCGGCAACAGTGAGAGACTTATTTCTGGAGAGATTAATTTTTAAAATTAGAAGTTCGAACTGTTTGGGCATAGACCTGGAAAGTATGACAGAACTTTGCAGACTATCTCTGCAGTAGATTGCAACTCCTCCCCCTTTGGCAGTTCTATCTTGACGGAAAGTGTTATAGTTGGGTATGGAAATCTCAGAATTTTTGGTGGCCTTCCTAAGCCAGGATTCGGACACGGCAAGGACATCAGGGTTGGCAGAGTGTGCTAAAGCGGTGAGTAAGGCAAACTTAGGGAGGAGGCTTCTGATGTTGACATGCATGAGGCCAAGGCTTTTTCGATCACAGAAGTCAACAAATGAGGGTGACTGGGGACATGCAGGGCCTGGGTTTACCTCCACATCACCCGAGGAACAGAGGAGTAGTAGGATGAGGGTGCGGCTAAAGGCTATCAAAACTGGTCGCCTAGAGCGTTGGGGACAAGGAATAAAAGGAGCAGATTTATGGGCGTGGTAGAATAGATTCTGGGCATAATGTGCAGACCAGGGTATGGTGGGGCACGGGTACAGCGGAGGCAAGCCCAGGCACTGGGTGATGATAAGAGAGGTTGTATCTCTGGACATGCTGGTCTCAATGGGTGAGGTCACCGCATGTGTGGGGGGTGGGACAAAGGAGGTATCAGAGGTACGGAGAGTGGAACTACGGGGTCCATTGTAAACCAAAACAATGATAACTAGCCTGAACAACAGTATGCAAGGCATATTGATATTTGAGGGAGACATACAATAAGGCATAAAGTGATTGCAGGTCTTGATTGGGAGAGCTAGCTAAAACAACAGGTGAGATAACAGCAGCTAGTCTGCTAACACAGCAACAGCAGGTAAAAATGGCGACGGCTAGGCAGAGAGGGTCGGATTAACTACACACAGATCCTGAGTTAAAGCACAGAGCCGACAGATAAAACACAAATAAACGGAATGGAGTACCATGAATTAATGGACAGTCAAGCAGGCATCAGCTATGTAGCCAAGTGATCATAGTGTCCAGGGGGCAGCCGTAGATGGAGCAGTGAGGCCTCCACTAAGCTAGCCCGCGGCGTTTAAAGTTAGTAGCCCGGGGGGTGGTCTGCTCAGACGGAGGGGGTCTGCTCAGACGGAGGCCGGTTGAGGGCACAGCGGATGGGGTAATCGTCTGCAGACCAGACGTGGTCGTGTCGACAGAGAATCCAAGCCGGATGGCGAAAGAGAGGTTGTGAATTGTAGAATAGTGTTTGCTAACTGGTGCTAGCTTCGTGATTCAGACAGCTAGTCATGGGTAGCAAGCTAGCAGAAGATGGAGGTCTGATTTTAGCCACGCCGTGCATTTCCGTCGGTAGATTAGTGGGGTTCCGAGTGGTAGAGGGGACCAATCCAATTGTCAAAATAGTTATAGTGGCCTAAGAAGATTGTTCGATAGACCTGTTCAGATAGCAGCCGATATGCTCAGGACAGCTAACGATTAGCGGGCCGCAATTAGCATATGGGCGTTCAGGTTACGTCGCGATGGAGGGGCCAGTTGAATAACTCCCTCGGGCAGATAACGTCGGTATCCCAGTCGTGAAGGCCCGGTGGGGCTCCGCATCGGCAGTAAAACGGGTCCGGATAGGTGGTTGTAGCCCGGGAGTGGCTGATGGAACTCTTCAGCTGGCTAGCTCCGGGATAATTGGTGTTTGCTCCGGAAATGATGTTAGCCAATAGTCACTCGGATAGCAGCTAGTTAGCTGCAAGATCCCGGTGTAAATGTCCAGAGCTTGCGGTAAAAATCCGGGGATATGGAGAGAAAATAGGTCTGGTATGCTCTGGTCTGAGTCGCGTTGTACAAAACTGGCAATAGTTTTCCGAGCTAAAGGATAGCTGATGAGCGCTAGCTGTGGTTAGCTGAACTACTCACGTTAGCTTGTGAGCTGGCTAACTTCTGGCTAGCTTCTGTTGTAGATTTCGGATACGAGGTGAATAATACCTTTGAGGAAAAAAACAGATCCGCACCACATTTGGTGAGGTGGGTTGCCGGAGAGTGTTTTGAAGTTGAGTTTTTAAGAAGAAAAAATATATATATAAAAAGAAATGCGAAGAAAAATATATAAAATATATATACACGGGACAGGACGAGGACAAAGGACATCTGACTGCTACGCCATCTTGGACAATACGCCATGATGACATCACAATACCCCATGATGACATCACAATACCCCATAATGACAAAGCGAAAACAGGTCTTAAATGGAAAAAGTTTGGAAACACCAAGACTCTTCCTAGAGCTGGCAGCCAGACCAAAATGAGCAATCAGGGGAAAAGGGCCTTGGTCAAGGAGGTGACCAAGAATCCAATGGTCACTCTGACAGAGCTCTAGAGCTCTTCTGTAGAGATGGGAGAACCTTCCAGAAGGACAACCATCTCTATAGTACTCCACCAATCAGGCCTTTATGGTAGAGTGACCAATTGGAGTTTACCAAAAGACCCCTTAAGACTCTCAGACCATGAGAAACAAGATTCTCTGGCCTGATTGCCAAGCCTCACTTCTGGAGGAAACCTGGCACCATCCCTACGGTGAAGCAGAGAAAAATGGGGATCTGCAGAGAAAAATGGGATAAACTCCCCAAATACAGGTGTGCCAAGCTTGTAGTGTCACATTATAGAAGACTCAAGGCTGTAATTGGTGAATTCTTATGTAAAGGTGATATTTCAGTTTTTTATTATCAATAAATTAGCAAAAAATAATTGTGTGTAGATTCATGAGATTAGATTCATGAGGGATGTGTAGATTCATGAGGGAAAAAACAATTCAATCAATTTTAGAATAAGTCTGTAACGTAACAAAATGTGGAAAAAGTCAAGGGGTCTGAATCCTTTCCCAAGGCATTGTATATGATGCCATCTGCTGTAGTTGATGGGACTGGATCACCTTTCAAACCAGTCCTCAACCTTCCTTGTATGTTTATTTTCTTTGTTTCATTTACAACTTTTCAAGAATATTTCTGTTTCCTGAAACAAATAATGTAGTGTGTGTGCTAACAAATCATCAACTATGAGTTTGTCTTGTCAGAATAATGCAACGTGTGTTTATTGTGTTTAAACTATGATACACACTCTACATGATACTGTTATACTTGTGTTTGTGTTTTTAGAATTGAAATGCTTTTTTTTACTACATCTCTTTAGTCACTGGGTCGAAGTTTAAAGGTCAATATCTAAAATAATAGACCACGTTAGTTAAAATCTGCTTTTTTTGTTTTAATGAGCCCTGGAGATACTGACATGTTGATGACCAGAAACAAATGAGTTGAAGAGACACATCCATTCAACTGATTGGTTAGAAAACATATTAAGTCTATGTCCAACTGATCTAGAAGGCACTTACAACTATAAATCACACATATTGACAAAGTACAAGAAAAGTACGAGTACACAGAGATGGCCAGAGATGGAAAGGGATCTTCTTCACATTAAAATGGGATGACAAATACATCTAGCCAACTATGAATCACTTTTTCCAAATGTTGTTTACAGTTCAGTCATTTAGCAGATGTTCTTATCCAGAGCGACTTGCAGGAGGAATTAGGTGCCTTGCTCAAGGGCACATCGGCAGATTTTTCACCTAGTCTGCTTGCGGATTCAAACCAGTGACCTTTCAGTTACTGGCCCAACAATCTCAACAGCTAGGTTACCTGCCGCCACCTTTTCATCAACAATGGACACATGCATTTTTGGAAAAAGTATTTTACTGCTATGTATAACAAATGTACATAACAACGTACAAATCAGTCATTCATTCAATAGTTTTGTGTGACTGACTGAGAAGTGTTGGCTAATTGTAGGAGCCATGCTTCAGTATCCCTCTATACTTCCTGTTTCTTCAAGTTCAGAACCACCATGATAGAAACAACAATAAAAACAGTGACAAAGGCAATGAGCTTCCATTTATGTTGCTGAATGAACTGGACTGTGGCCTCCTTCAGTTTCACTCCAACAGCGATTCCAATGATCAACGTCAACAATCCAACAGTAACCACCATCGGCCCACAATCTGTCTTATCAGGAGCTGTGACCCACATACACACCGAGTATTAATCATTTAGAATCTGCTGCATTTTACAGTATTCAGCAGATCTGTCATTTAATGATACTTGAAAGAATAAAAACAGAACAAGTGGTTATCTTTTCCTTTGGCATCTCTGTCAGTTCTATGTTCCCCATTCTGTTACACTACAATAGTACAGCATCACTACTGAACTGTCCTCTCCTATATGATAGGGAAGCTGTTACACTGCAATAGTACAGCATCACTACAGAACTGTCCTCTCCTATAGGATAGGGAAGCTGTTAAACTGCAATAGTACAGCATCACTACTGAACTGTCCTCTCCTCTATGATAGGGAAGGTGTTACACTACAATAGTACAGCATCACTACTGAACTGTCCTCTCCTATAGGATGGGGAAGCTGTTACACTACAATAGTACAGCATCACTACTGAACTGTCCTCTCCTATAGGATAGGGAAGCTGTTACACTACAATAGTACAGCATCACTACTGAACTGTCCTCTCCTCTATGATAGGGAAGCTGTTACACTACAATAGTACAGCATCACTACTGAACTGTCCTCTCCTATATGATAGGGAAGCTGTTACACTACAATAGTACAGCATCACTACTGAACTGTCCTCTCCTATATGATAGGGAAGCTGTTACACTGCAATAGTACAGCATCACTACTGAACTGTCCTCTCCTATAGGATAGGGAAGCTGTTACACTGCAATAGTACAGCATCACTACTGAACTGTCCTCTCCTATAGGATAGGGAAGCTGTTACACTGCAATAGTACAGCATCACTACTGAACTGTCCTCTCCTATAGGATAGGGAAGCTGTTACACTGCAATAGTACAGCATCACTACTGAACTGTCCTCTCCTATAGGATAGGGAAGGTGTTACACTACAATAGTACAGCATCACTACTGAACTGTCCTCTCCTATATGACAGGGAAGCTGTTACACTACAATAGTACAGCATTACTACTGAACTGTCCTCTCCTATAGGATAGGGAAGCTGTTACACTACAATAGTACAGCATCACTACTGAACTGTCCTCTCCTATAGGATAGGGAAGCTGTTACACTACAATAGTACAGCATCACTACTGAACTGTCCTCTCCTATTAGATAGGGAAGCTGTTACACTGCAATAGTACAGCATCACTACTGAACTGTCCTCTCCTATTGGACAGGGAAGCTGTTACACTACAATAGTACAGCATCACTACTGAACTGTACTCTCCTATAGGATAGGGAAGCTGTTACACTACAATGGTACAGCATCACTACTGAACTGTCCTCTCCTATATGATAGGGAAGCTGTTACACTACAATAGTACAGCATCACTACTGAACTGTCCTCTCCTATAGGATAGGGAAGCTGTTACACTACAATAGTACAGCATCACTACTGAACTGTCCTCTCCTATAGGATAGGGACGTTTGGGTAAAGCACTCACCTGAAGTCGTCATGTTGTTGTACTTTTCCTCTGTTGTTGATCCTGAACTCAATTCAACTCAATGAAGAGGGTGTCTACAATAAAGAAATTAGACAACGAAGTGAGGTTGTTTTGTGGTTAAACAATGAACATCGAACAGAATATACATAGAAAATAGTATAAACATAGAACATAAAATAGAATTAACACAGAACAAAATAAACTTACTGGCGTCAGGTAGCCTAGTGGTTAGAGTGTTGGACTAGTAACCGAAAGGTTGCAAGATTGAATCCCCGAGCTGACAAGGTACAAATCTGTCGTTCTTCCCCTGAACAAGGCAGTTAACCCACTGTTCCTAAGCTGTCATTGAAAATAAGAATTTGTTCTTAACTTAAATAAAGGTAAAATAAAATAACAGAATAAAATTAGAACTGAATAAACAGAACACACTGTTTTACGGTAAATTATAAGAGTCTATTGATGCACCCGTGCATCAATCTAAGTAAAATAATTACAAATCCCCATCCATCAGTTTAATCTAAAGATACAATATCTGTTTTGTTGCATGGGCTGCGTCTCAATCCACCACATCTGCCGATATCGGCCTTCCACATCTGGTGTTTGTCAGACAAATAGGCAATTAGTCTTCTCACTAAAACGTTGGTTTGGGCTACAAACTAATAATACCCCACTATGGAAAGGGGAGATTCTCACAAACACAATGGTATTTTGCTCTACGACCCCCACAAGTGTTATGAGACTCGTCTGAAGTCAGTAGTGACCCCACTATGGAAAGGGGAGATTCTCACAAACACAATGGTATTTTGCTCTACGACCCCCACAAGTGTTATGAGACTCGTCTGAAGTCAGTAGTGACCCCACTATGGAAAGGGGAGATTCTCACAAACACAATGGTGTTTTGCTCTACGACCCCCACAAGTGTTAAGGGACTCATCTGAAGTAACTGGTACCATTTTTAATAAATGTAAGGAAGTATGGAGGTAGTTTTGTTGTTAAATATCTTTCCATATCTCCTAGATACAGGAAAGACACTTCAAAACCTTATTTCTTATGATACATTTTTGACTGTCTGTTTTGCCATTGATGAATGTGTTTCTATGGTCTATAGTAGTAAAGCCCCCTCTACATGTTTGCCTCATTTACAAAGCAGTACTGGGGACGTTAGCGTGTATCCTTTCATACACATTGAAGAATGTAGCAGTACTGGGGACGTTAGCGTGTATCCTTTCATACACATTGAAGAATGTAGCAGTACTGGGGACGTTAGCGTGTATCCTTTCATACACATTGAAGAATGTAGCAGTACTGGGGACGTTAGCGTGTATCCTTTCATACACATTGTTCAGGTATCCTTGATTCAAATAGAGTTTCATCAAACGAAACCATTCAACACCTACCTGTTACTTTGTCCCGTCTGTCTCTGCTGCCTCAGTTGATGTTGTAGTTGATATTGTGATGGTGAGGATTTAAGTTTCATTTTCCCTGACCTGAAACCAAGATGAGCACCACCCCCATTTATAGTTCACTACTGCTTAGTGACAGATACAACCCATTACTAACACAGGATAATCACACAAACAGTACAGCTATGACTACACCCTCAACAATCTGGAAGTGCCTTTCAGACAAGGTGCCTATTCATGAAGGGACGACAAATATAACGTTATATCCTGTTAGACTAGTTTGTTGCTTTTCTCATGCTCGCTTTCTCGTCTTGTGTTTGTTTGAGAGATCTGTAGTCGCATGGTATATTAATATCACTCTGGAGCATTAGAGGGGCGTGTCCTTACAGGTGTTTATCTGGTGTTGTCTCGACAACTGGCACAGGTAATTTGAGATAATACAAGGTTTAGATTCTTTGAGGTAAGAGACCCAGGAGGGAGGGAGGGTGACCTCACATACTTACTACGGCACCAGTCTAGAATGTGTGTAACCTACAAGTGTTGGTTCACCTGAGAGAGAGAAGGACTGGAGCACACAGCAATAGGAATATTAGGTGAGTGTTTAGATGACTTGCTGCACGGCTTGCTGATTTACACACACACACACACACACACACACACACACACACACACACACACACACACACACACACACACACACACACACACACACACACACACACACACACACACACACACACACACACACACACACACACCCACACACACACACACACACACACACACACAAACCCTGAAACACCACAGTTTGTGATTTCCTCATTCAGTAATAGTGTTTTCCATAACTTCCTCAGTGTGGTGTGATAACATCACATGTTGTGAGAGTCTCCTTTTCCCCGGCTGAGCTGAGATGGAAGTGCGTCAGAGTAAGTTCTGAACTATTCTTGACTTCCTTATTTCCTAATATTAAACAATACTAAAGATTGAGAAATCACTAAATATCCTGTTGTAGTGCCTTGCTCAGGTCAAACTCCGACGTGGAGAATGTTACAGAACAGAACCAATGTCCAATAACTACATTTCCCACCTCATCAGCCAGTTCCACTGTGGCAGAACCCAGAGGAGTATCAGCAAAGGATCATGGAAGATAGAGTCCAGAGACAACTGCTGACTTCCTACAAAGAGGAGCTGGTCAGAGCTGCACAGAGTACTCCTGTGTTTCAGAGACCTACAGTGGGTGAGTGACTCATCATAAAGCAACATACTACATTCCATATTGGCCCCTATATATCTGATGTGATTGAGCTCTTTAATGGTGTGGTTATTATTTAGTCAGGGTAATCTGATCCTAGGACAGCCATTAGGACCTGTATTAAAGCTATACTGTAGTTCCACCTTACTCTTTAATGGTGGGGTTATTATTTAGTCAGGGTAATCTGATCCTAGGACAGCCATTAGGACCTGTATGAAAGCTGTACTGTAGTTCCACCTTACTCTTTAATGGTGTGGTTAGTATTTAGTCAGGGTAATCTGATCCTAGGACAGCCATTAGGACCTGTATTAAAGCTGTACTGTAGTTCCACCTTACTCTTTAATGGTGTGGTTAGTATTTAGTCGGGGTAATCTGATCCTAGGACAGCCATTAGGACCTGTATTAAAGCTGTACTGTAGTTCCACCTTACTCTTTAATGGTGTGGTTAGTATTTAGTCAGGGTAATCTGATCCTAGGACAGCCATTAGGACCTGTATTAAAGCTGTACTGTAGTTCCACCTTACTCTTTAATGGTGTGGTTAGTATTTAGTCAGGGTAATCTGATCCTAGGACAGCCATTAGGACCTGTATTAAAGCTGTACTGTAGTTCCACCTTACTCTTTAATGGTTTGGTTAGTATTTAGTCAGCGTAATCTGATCCTAGGACAGCCATTAGGACCTGTATTAAAGCTATACTGTAGTTCCACCTTACTCTTTAATGGTTTGGTTAGTATTTAGTCAGGGTAATCTGATCCTAGGACAGCCATTAGGACCTGTATTAAAGCTGTACTGTAGTTCCACCTTACTCTTTAATGGTTTGGTTAGTATTTAGTCAGGGTAATCTGATCCTAGGACAGCCATTAGGACCTGTATTAAAGCTGTACTGTAGTTCAACCTTACTCTTTAATGGTTAGTTTATTATTTAGTTACACAGTACATTTCTGAGTAAATTTTACTCAAATTGAATACAATTATACTCTAAAGATAACATTTGGTCCCAGTCTAAATAGAGTAAAAAGTACTCTTGTTGCAGAGTTCAATTTTCAGAGTTATTTCTACTCTATTCAGTGTTAATATTTAACTCTACAAACTGTAATTTACTCTATTTAGTTCAACATGGAAACAACTCTACTGACAATTTACTCAGTATAGAATTTAATATTATCAGTCAAGAGTAGCATTTGTACAACTAAACGTCAATAAATCAGAAGTAAAAGCATTTTATTCTTAAATGTAAGACATTTGCAATACATACATCAAAATACTGATAAATAAAATAAAATTGTGGACTGAAATGAAATGTTGGCCTCTGTTCACTTGAATACATGTACATAAAAAAGCTCAATATTGCAATTCAATACATCTAACAATGACATGGAGGATTTTGTGAAACTGGCATCTCACATATCAAAAACACTGATGATAAAATAGTGTCCTCTAAAATGACATTTTGGCATCTGTCCCCCCTTTATTAAAAGTTTTAAAAAATCTTCACCTTCTCCAAAAAAGCCAATATTGCAAAACAATACATCTTGGTTTAAAAAAGCTTACTCTGCAGTTTTTAGAGTCACAGGAAACAGTATGGGACAATAAACAAACTTGAACCATCACAACTGTAAGACATCTGTATATCAAATGCTTTGTGACAGAAAAGCTCTTTATCATCAACTACTTTAAGGTCCCTCTGCTGTACACCCAACTCTATCTGCATTAAAATGCTCATCAAGACATATTGTCTGTAGGGCAAAAGTAACCAACAGTAACCTCTCATCTTTAACATGGTGGATTTTCTGAAAAACTGGCATCTCACAATGGACTTTAAGACAAACAACTAAACCTGAACGATACATATTTCCATGGTGTTTGGCCCATTTAACATTTAAACCCCTGGTGTCAATTGGTACCTGAAGATTCTCAGCCATCTTACAGCCCCAGTCCACCACATTTAAAGATAACATTTTACCTGGACCGACCATCAAATTCAGTCTGAAAGTCCTCTTTCTCAGCAAGACAACAGCGGCAACAATATCTGGCACAGAATGATTCAACAAAGCCAAATAAACAGTGAAGACCAAGGTTGTCACCTGTAACTTGGACAATAGTTCCATACACTGGTTGATCATACAAGGGGACCATAATTCCATCCCTCTCAAGTACTTTAATATCCTGCACAACTGGATCAAGTATTTTAGAAAAGCCGTATGTTTTAACGTCTTGGGCATGAGATAAAGCAACCAAATGAATATTAAGCAGAAATGAGTTGAACTTTGGAGGAAAATTCCATAAGGTGAAATAGATTGCTCCTAATTTATGTATTCCCCGTTTTGATCCAAGAGGATTTGCAGTTTCAAAATCTGTCACGTCTGCTCCCGCTCTTCCCTTCCCCTGGCGCTTGAGGGCGCCAGATTACCCTGCATCACACGCTCCTGCCATCATCACTCACACCTGCCTTCCCTCGTCACTCGCATCAGCGTTATTGGACTCACCTGAACTCACTTACCTCATGTTTATTACCTCCCCTATATTTGTTAGTTCCCCAGCTCTGTTCCCCACCGCTGCATTGATTGTTTTTGTCTTTAGTTTTAGTCTTTGACGCTGTTCCTGTCTCGTCTCTGTCCGTTATAATTAAATGTTTTACTCCCCGAACCTGCTTCGTCTCTCCAGCGTCATTCCGCGTGGCAGAATGCAGCAGAGATAAGAGATACAAAACAAGGCTCAGAAACTCTGTTAGGATGGCCATGCATACAGTCATGTCACCAGATGAAAAGTAGGATTTATTTGACTCAGAAACTCTGTTAGGATGGCCATGCATGCAGTCATGTCACCAGATGAAAAGTAGGATGTATTTGACTCAGAAACTCTGTTAGGATGGCCATGCATGCAGTCATGTCACCAGATGAAAAGTAGGATGTATTTGACTCAGAAACTCTGTAAGGATGGCCATGCATGCAGTTATGTCACCAGATGAAAAGTAGGATTTATTTAACTCAGAAACAGAATTAATACTAAGAAATACTAAATGAGTAAGAGACTAAGAAACACTTGCTTATACAGATGTTCACATACAATTATTCTCTGGTCATGTGTCATGAATGAGAAAATCACTTTACACGTCAATGACTGACGCATGGTCGTCTGTCGTCCCTCTGATGTGTCACGACTTCCGCCGTTCGGGCGGCGTTCGGCGGTCGACTTCACCGGCTTTCTAGCCATCGCCGCTCCATTTTTCCATTGATCCATTTGTTTTGTCTTGTTCCCTGCACCCCTGGTTTTCATTCCCTAATCACACTGCATGTATTTATTCCTCTGTTCCCCTCCATGTCTTTGTGTGAAATTGTTTTTGTTACATGTTCGTGTGTACGCGCCAGGCTGGGTTTTCCCCGTCATTCCGTGGCTTTTCACGAGGGATGTTTATTGTACAACATTTGCTACATTTTTGTGACTGTTTCGCGCATAGCACTTTTACCTTTGGCTGGAGGTTTTGACGCAGTGGCGTCTGTCTGTTTTATTGGCCTCTGCCTTAATAAAGTGTGCGCCTGTTCACAACTCTCTGCTCTCCTGCACCTGACTTCTCCACCAGTAGCGCACACCGTGACATGATGCTTCCCTTTGAACAAATGTCAGTCTCCATGCTAGATATCCACTCCCATCTTCTGCATTGTAATAGTGCTGCTAAAGCAAAGTATAAAAACATTACCCAACAGTAAAACAATTTAAATATTGACATTCTGGAAAACAATGTAAGGTGTAAGAGTCCCAGAGAGTTAAAAAGGTTAGACTTCGTTTTTAATGTACTTACATAACCAAACTTGCTCCTAGGACCGGCCAGGTATGGGAAAAGGCAATGATGCCCTTTGCAAAGTCCTCTTTAACACGCCTTGAAGGACTTGTCCTAGACACACACACACTTTACTGTTTGAGATCCAAACAAAAGTATTGATGTGTAAATCACAACTTCTGCTAAACATTGTGTTAGGTGGTAAGGTATGTAATAAGTATATGACATATACCCATGTTCACTTGTCATTTGTGCAACCAATATCTTGACCATATCGCGTATTCTGCTATCTGTTAGGCTTTTTGTCCGAGCATACTCATTCATGATCCTCTCTCCGCCAGGTTTGTTCTTCAGAATGTCTTCAATCATCTACGTCAGAGTAACTTAAAAGAGGAACACACTAACACTTTTAAAACAGCAATGAAATAGCAAGTATAATAAAACACACCATGATCACCCTTCACAACTTTCACTGATGTCATTTATCACTCAGTCTTCAAGTTTGGCATTTGTTTAAACTGGAAATGTCCAGTACTTACATGACATAGACAATTATCCTCAGCTGTTTTTCTTGTAGCAGGACTCTGCTGCAATATAATGGTGTCAACGGAGTCCCCCTCATTGTCTCCACTGTATTTTGATAAGGAGCTGCTTGCAGAGGAGCTCAACGAATCTAGCAACATTTAACTGGTGTGATTAACACTGTAGTTATAATGCAATTTAGGTGGAAACATCCATTATTATGATTAGAGCACTTTTGTTAATGACAAGCGGAATGCAGAAATGTAACATTTTGAATTGAATTATACTTATAATTGAATTAGACCCACTACTGTTCTAAAAGGGGTGGGAGAGGTGAGCACAGAAACAAAGATCATTTTAAAACATCAAAATGAGAAAAGAAATCAGCAGATATATCTGCTTGTCTCACATATTCAGAACATGTGTTAGGCTAGCCAGGACTGTATGGATGAATGTGAAGCTCTACGCTAATAAGCAACTCACCATCAGGATTTGGGTCTTGGGGTAAACAAATCTCCAGCACTTTAGAAGAAACTCTTTAGAAGATACTCAAACACCTCCTCATCAACTTCAGTCTTCAATTCATCATAGACTTTTAGGTGTAAGGTTGGAATGTTAAATTTATTGGCAACTGTGAAGACAAAATAAGATTGCACAACCTTATTGATTAAATATGTTGTGTGTTTTTTTAGAGAAAAACCAGAACAGATACAGATATCAAGAGGTCATCTTTACGTGAACATCGTAACCCCAAAACTGACTCAGTGCTCCTTTCCACGTCAATTCCATATATATGCAGTCTACAGCCTGTCAACTACTGCCACGTACTGAATTATTAGAACAGCAGTCTGAGTATTATAGCAATACACCACAGATAGCTATCAACACTGAGATTGTAATGGCATACAAATGTTAGTATCACTTATTCTTTAAAACTATTAATGACCGGCAAAGACAATGAGCGCACCTGCAGATGACCATAATTAGACTACTCCCTAAAACATAAACTAATCTTTGACTGATCTGGGATTTGGGGAGCCGCAAGTTTGCTTTGTATTCATTATCAGCAAGGAAATCAACAATCAGTTTGACAGTAAATATAAAGTAAGTCTATTTAAAGTGTGTCAGTATAAGTGTGTTGTTCCATAGGATATTGTGTGAAATGTGGAACTTTTCACTCACCACAATCCAAAAAGGAATAGAAGGTAAGTTGCCCCTCATAACAAATGTACTTCTGACAATCCCTGTACTTCATGCGTACAGTACAGTACAGCCTGCATCCTTGATGACAAGAAAAAGTTCATTTAAATCGCATTAACACAAATATGCACAAATTACAAGAGAGCAGTGCTCTGTTTAGAGTAAAACACGTGTAGCATCGACCTGCCTGCCGCTAAAAATGATCAAATATTTCTAAACTTGAGTGAAACACACATGTAGCACAGACCAACTGCCGCTAACTGTCTGCTAGCAGCTCACTTTTCAGAGTAAAACACATGTTGCCCTGACTAACCTGCTGGCAGTAGTCAGTACAGTCCGCTAGCAATTGATAACAGCTAATACTGCTCTGTTGAAAATGTAAAACAGGTGATGCACCGATCCACTGAGCGAACAGGAAACACTGTCACCACTCCGATAAATCCACTATAAATGAGAATTTCATTAAGCTTTATTCTACGGCTGGCCATGCTTTCCACCTGGCTACCCCTACCCCGGTCAACAGCCCTGCACTCCCCACAGCAACTCGCCCAAGCCTCCCCCATTTCTCCTTCACCCAAATCCAGGTAGCCGATGTTCTGAAAGAGCTGCAAAATCTGGACCCATACAAATCAGCCGGGCTAGACACTCTAGACCCAAACTGCTACAGACCTATATCTATCCTACCCTGCCTTTCTAAGGTCTTCGAATCCCACCGTACCTTCTCCGCTATGCAATCTGGTTTCAGAGCTGGTCATGGGTGCACCTCAGCCACGCTCAAGGTCCTAAATGATATCATAACCGCCATTGATAAGAGACATTACTGTGCAGCCGTATTCATCGACCTGGCCAAGGCTTTCGAACTCTGTCAATCACCACATTCTTATTGGCAGACTCAACAGCCTTGGTTTCACAAATGATTGCCTCGCCTGGTTCACCAACTACTTCTCTGATAGAGTTCAGTGTGTCAAATCGGAGGGCCTGTTGTCCGGACCTCTGGCAGTCTCTATGGGGGTGGCACAGGGTTCAATTCTCGGGCCGACTCTCTTCTCTGTTTACTTCAATGATGTCGCTCTTGCTGCTGGTGATTCTCTGAACCACCTCTATGCAGACGACACCATTCTGTATACTTCTGGCCCTTCTTTGGACACTGTGTTATCTAACCTCATACAACTCTCCTTCCGTGACCTCCAACTGCTCTTAAATTCAAGTAAAACTCAATGCATGCTCTTCAACCGATCACTGCATGCACCTGCCCGCCCGCCCGTCCAGCATCACTACTCTGGACGGTTCTGACTTAGAATATGTGGACAACTACAAATACCTAAGTGTCTGGTTAGACTGTAAACTCTCCTTCCAGACTCATATTAAGCATCTCCAATCCAAAATTAAATCTAGAATCGGCTTCCTATTTCGCAAAAAAGCATCCTTCACTCATGCTGCCAAACATATCCTCGTAAAACTGATCCTACCGATCCTCGACTTCGGAGATGTCATTTATAAAATAGATTCCAAGACTCTACTCAACAAATTGGATGCAGTCTATCACAGTGCCATCTGTTTTGTCACCAAAGCCCCATATACTACCCACCACTGTGATCTGTATGCTCTCGTTGGCTGGCCCTCGCGTCATACTCGTTGCCAAACCCACTGGCTCCAGGTCATCTACAAGTCTCTGCTAGGTAAAGCCCTGCCTTATCTCAGCTCACTGGTCACCATAGCAGCACCCATCCGTAGCACGCGCTCCAGCAGGTATATCTCACTGATCACCCCCAAAGCCAATTCTTCCTTTGGCCGCCTTTACTTCTAGTTCTCTGCTGCCAATGACTGTAACGAACTGCAAAAATCACTGAAGCTGGAGACTCATATCTCCCTCACTAGCTTTAAGCACCAGCTGTCAGAGCAGCTCACAGATCACTGCACCTGTACATAGCCCATCTGTAAACAACCCATCCAACTACCTCATCCCCATACTGTATTTATTTATCTTGCTCCTTTGCACCCCAGTATCTCTACTTGCACATTCATCTTCTGCACATCTACCATTCCAGTGTTTAATTGCTATATTGTAATTACTTCGCCACTATGGCCTATTTATTACCTTACCTCCCTTATCTTACCTCATTTGCACTCACTGTATATAGACTTTTTTCATTTTTTTCTACAGTATTATTGACTGTATGTTTGTTGATTCCATGTGTAACTCTGTGTTGTTGTTTGTGTCGAACTGCCGTGCTTTATCTTGGTCAGGTCGCAGTTGAAAATGAGAACTTGTTCTCAACTAGCCTACCTGGTTAAATAAAGGTGAAATAAATAAAATTGTAAAAGTACATACTGTTCATAAAACACTAAAAGTGGTATAACGTAATGTTACTGTAGCTAGCTAATTAGCTCTAGCTAGATGCTCACATTAGCATCTGACTATGCAAATCGTGCAGTAACAGTAAGCCTACACTACAATGCTAGCTAGCTGTAATGTTGCTCAACAGTAATGTTGCTTTAATTTGTAATGTAATTTGTAACCTGTAATGTTGCTTTAATTTGCACACAAAGTTAACCAATAACAGTGAATTTACCTGGAATTCTAATTAAGTTTAGAAATGAAGAAATTCTGTGGTTCTGTGAATGACTTCTGATGTTCGGCAGATCCACGGTCTCGATCTGTCCACTCTTTCCATTCACGAGACACTTGCAAATGGACAATGGCGGAAAAATCTAAATTTAACCAACATTAGTGGGCGTGGTCATGCTGACTTACTCCAATAGAATTTAGAATAGAATCAGTATTTTTGCTCCCCCTCTAGTGGCTGCTGGTAATAATTACACTCTAAAATGAGTTAATTTCACTACTTGAGAGGAAAATAATTTTAAGTCCAGAAAAAACACTCTCCAGTTTTTACTGTGTAGGGTAATCTGATCCTAGGATAACAATTAGGAACAGTATTAAAGCTGTACTGTACATCCACCTTACTCTTTGAAAGGCTATGTGAACATTTCTACACCTTGATTGCACTTATCCAATCCTGTCAGGGCCTACTTATAGGCCCAAAACACAAAACTGACCTCAGATCAGTGTATAGGGCTACTTCATCTTTCTCCAACCTATCCAATCCTGTTAGGGCCTACTTACAGGCCCAAAACACAAAACTGACCTCAGATCAGTGTATAGGCAACTTCATCTTTCTCCATAAATAGAAATATCTCCTTTTCAGTCTTTTAGTGAAAGCTCTCCACCTAGCAGTGATTTGTGAAATACGTTGAATTAATAATCTGTGCCATTTACTTAATTATACTTATTCACCATAGTTATAATGCAGTAAAATACAGTACAGTACAATTAGGAATTTATGAGGTTCTTTTCATTAACTTCCCTCAAAGAACATAGATCTCTTCCACCTTGGTGACTGTTTTCCCCTGTGAGTAAAGAGGGGTGTGTCTTTCTCTTGGCAGTGCGGTCCAATGAGGTGGAGGAGAGGGAGCGCTACAGATACCAGTGGAGGAAGGAGGACAGGCAGAGAATCTTCAGTGACAGATTGGAGCTCTTCGTCGCCATAGTGACGGGGATGTTGATGGGAGTTCTGACAGGTGGTTTTGGGGGTGTTGTCATAGGAGGGTTGACAGGGGCGGTGATATGGTTTACAACAGGACTGATCAGGAACTGGTGGAGCCCCTGACTTACTGGGAGGCACCATGTGTAGTGCATGGATCTACTTTTATAAAGACATTTGGAGGATAAAACATTTTGAACATGTATAGATGGAAGGGCTTTGGTGATGGATCATGTTTCTTGATGCAATTATCAAACTTTAATTATGAATCATTTGGAAGTGAATAAAATCCCAATAAAGAGAGAAATTAAACAGAGAATATATTGATTATTTTTAAAGAGAGATGAAACTCTCATATTCATCACCAGTGCTAACCTACTTCTGTGAAGTCAGTCCTGATATGGTTCTGAACCTGTTAGTCATGAAGGGATTAAAACAGAGATTCATCCAGAAATATCTTTCCCTGATTTCAGCTGACCAAGTATTCAGATATTGTGTGACAGTAGTTATGGCCAGGCCAATGAAAGACCTTCATCCTACCCTGTAAAATCCTTACAAATAACAGCAACAAGAACTAATGACTAGATCACCATATATACATTATCAAATCATTGTTTATGTAAACAAACATAGTGATCCTACTAGAACCCCAATCCAGTGACTGTCAACCCAACACATTCTGGCTAAGATAACATCCCGTATCCAGAAAGCATCTCAGAGTAGGAGTCCTGATCTAGGATCTGTCCATATATTCATTATGATCTAAAGTCCAATCTGATGCTAGATCAGCATTCCTACGGGCCCTGGTCACTACTAATCTCAACTATGTTGTTATTGCTGTCGGCTCAATCTGTCATGGAATCAGTAAACCGTACTCTCATATCTGTCATGGAATCAGTAAACCTTGCTCTCATATCTGTCATGAAATCAGTAAACCCTGCTCTCATATCTGTCATGGAATCAGTAAACCCTGCTCTCATATCTGTCATGGAATCAGTAAACCGTACTCTCATATCTGTCATGGAATCAGTAAACCTTGCTCTCATATCTGTCATGGAATCAGTAAACCCTGCTCTCATATCTGTCATGGAATCAGTAAACCCTGCTCTCATATCTGTCATGGAATCAGTAAACCCTGCTCTCATATCTGTCATGGAATCAGTAAACCCTGCTCTCATATCTGTCATGGAATCAGTAAACCCTGCTCTCATATCTGTCATGGAATCAGTAAACCCTGCTCTCTTATCTGTCATGGAATCAGTAAACCCTGCTCTCATATCTGTCATGGAATCAGTAAACCCTGCTCTCATATCTGTTATGGAATCAGTAAACCCTGCTCTCATATCTGTTATGGAATCAGTAAACCCTGCTCTCATATCTGTCATGGAATCAGTAAACCCTGCTCTCATATCTGTTATGGAATCAGTAAACCCTGCTCTCATATCTGTTATTGAATCAGTAAACCTTGCTCTCATATCTGTCATGGAATCAGTAAACCCTGCTCTCATATCTGTCATGGAATCAGTAAACCCTGCTCTCATATCTGTCATGGAATCAGTAAACCGTGCTCTCATATCTGTTATGGAATCAGTAAACCCTGCTCTCATATCTGTTATGGAATCAGTAAACCCTGCTCTCATATCTGTTATGGAATCAGTAAACCGTGCTCTCATATCTGTCATGGAATCAGTAAACCCTGCTCTCATATCTGTCATGGAATCAGTAAACCCTGCTCTCATATCTGTCATGGAATCAGTAAACCCTGCTCTCATATCTGTCATGGAATCAGTAAACCTTGCTCTCATATCTGTCATGGAATCAGTAAACCCTGCTCTCATATCTGTCATGGAATCAGTAAACCCTGCTCTCATATCTGTCATGGAATCAGTAAACCCTGCTCTCTTATCTGTCATGGAATCAGTAAACCCTGCTCTCATATCTGTCATGGAATCAGTAAACCCTGCTCTCATATCTGTCATGGAATCAGTAAACCCTGCACTAATATCTGTCATGGAATCAGTAAACCCTGCTCTCATATCTGTCATGGAATTAGTAAACCCTGCTCTCTTATCTGTCATGGAATCAGTAAACCCTGCTCTCATATCTGTCATGGAATCAGTAAACCCTGCTCTCATATCTGTCATGGAATCAGTAAACCGTACTCTCATATCTGTCATGGAATCATAAACCCTGCTCTCATATCTGTCATAGAATCAGTAAACCTTGCACTCAAATTAACAAAAATATGTTGCCTAGATTTGGTCATTTAATCCATGATTGGTCTTCTGCTGTTCTCCTTTTTTTAAGATGTAAAATGTAAACTAGGGTAAATGAGTAGGTTCTAATCTGTTTGGAGAAGGGGATTGTAAATGCAAACAGATTGTTTTAGATGAATTTTCCTTCTGTTTGCTGGAGACAAATGTGAAACCAGTCATGGAACAAAACTGAAAATTCAAGGCTACCAACAAGTGCCCCTTTCCCACAGTAAAGTATGGAATGCTGTGACCTTATGGAATGCTGTGACCTTAGAGAATGCTGTGACCTTATGGAATGCTGTGACCTTATGGAATGCTGTGACTTCAGAGAATGCTGTGACGTTATGGAATGCTGTGACCTTATGGAATGCTGTGACCTTATGGAATGCTGTGACCTTATGGAATGCTGTGACCTTATGAAATGATGTGACCTTAGAGAATGCTGTGACCTTATGGAATGCTGTGACCTTATGGAATGCTATGACCTTATGGAATGCTGTGACCTTATTGAATGCTGTGACCTTATGGAATGCTGTGACCTTAGAGAATGCTGTGACCTTATGGAATGCTGTGACCTTATGGAATGCTGTGACCTAATGGAATGCTGTGACCTTATGGAATGCTGTGACCTAATGGAATGCTGGACCTTATGGAATGCTGTGACCTAATGGAATGCTGGACCTTATGGAATGCTGTGACCTTATTGAATGCTGTGACCTTACGCATCATTTTAACTGTATGTACTTTTAACTCGCAGTGATGAAACTTGATCATTCAAGCTATATAGGTAGTCTACTGCAGCCTGGAGCATGTGACCACTGTGTGACATTAATGCTACTACGAACTCGGACCCAGGCGCAGAGAAACACAGCAGGCAGAGGTAAGGGTAAATCCAGAACATTTACTAAGGTCTTCACAGAAAAAAAAACAAAGGAAAACCACACGCGCACAGTAATGAAAACATGAGACCTAAGCAAAGAGATCTGCTCACAGAGGAACCTAATTAGCCAGTCAACAGGTGAACCGAGAGGGCAATCAACACACCGGTGAAACCAATGATAACAGTCAGGTTAACCTGGCCACTAGAAACAAAGTAAGGGTGCCCTCCAGCGGTAACCTCAGGGAGAACATTCAAAAATGAAACAGAAACTATGACACACTGGTTGAATCAACGTTGTTTCCACGTCATTTCAAGCAAACAAATCAATTTAATGACATTTAATCAACGTGGATAACCGATTGGATTTGCAACACGTTTCGTTGTTTTTTTTCAACCAACTTTTAACTTAAATCCAATGACATGATGGCATTTGTTGTTGATTTCACGTCAAATCCACGGCTAGTTGACAACTCGATCAAACGTAAATCAAAGCAAGACATTGAACTGACGTACGACTGTGCCTAGTGGGGAATGACTCACAAAATGTTTTAACCCTACTATTTCCACAATACACTAATCTTCCAACGGGTTGAAGAACGTGTGTCAGTTGTTTTGATGGCTACCTTTCATTGGTCTCCATTCTGAAGACATTCTCCATAGCCTACATTCTAATATTGTATTGATGGCTACATTCTAATATTGTGTTAATGACTACCTTCTAATATTGTGTTAATGACTACCTTCTAATATTGTGTTAATGACTACCTTCTAATATTGTGTTAATGACTGTAACGGTGCTCTAGCTCTTCCTCCTCCTCGGACGAGGAGAGGAGAGAGGGATCGGAAGACCAATGTGCAGCGAGGTATGATGACATAATGATTTATTGTACAAGACGAAGTCGAAACGAAATACACTTGGAAAATTACAAAACAAATAAACGACGTAGACTGACCTGAACGTAAGAACTTACATGAAACACGAAGAATGCACGAACAGGGAAAAAACAGACTACACAAAAACCGAACGAACAAACAAACCGAAAACAGTCCCGTGTGGCGTAACATACAGACACTGACAAAGGAGACAACCACCCACAAACAAACAATGTGAAAACACCTACATTAATATGACTCTCAATCAGAGGAAATGAAAACCACCTGCCTCTAATTGAGAGCCATATTAGGTCACCCTTAAACAAACATAGAAACAGAAAACATAGACTGCCCACCCAAACTCACGTCCTGACCAACTAACACATACAAAAACTAACAGAAACAGGTCAGGAACGTGACATAACCCCCCCCTTAAGATGCGAACTCCGGGCGCACCAGCACAAAGTTTAGGGGAGGGTCTGGGTGGGCATCTGACCACGGTGGTGGCTCAGGCTCTGGGCGAGGTCCCCACCCCACCATAGTCAATCCCAGCTTACGTTTCCCCCTACGACTGACCACCCTCCTATTCCACCCACTTAATTTTTTGGGTAACATCGATACAAGGGGCAGCACCAGGATAGAGAGGTAGCTCAGGACAGAGGGATAGCTCAGGATAGAGAGGTAGCTCAGGATATAGAGGTAGCTCAGGATAGAGGGGCAACTCCGGACTGAAGGGCAGCTCCGGACAGAGAGACAGCTCTGGACTGAGGGGCAGTTCTGGATAAATAGCCGCTCTGGGCTGAGGGACAGCTCATGACTGGCTGACGGCTCTGGACGCTCATGGCTGGCTGACGGCTCTGGATGCTCATGGCTGGCTGACGGCTCTGGACGCTCATGGCTGGCTGACGGCTCTGGACGCTCATGGCTGGCTGACGGCTCTGGACGCTCATGGCTGGCTGACGGCTCTGGACGCTCATGGCTGGCTGACGGCTCTGGACGCTCATGGCTGGCTGGCGGCTCTGGACGCTCATGGCTGGCTGGCGGCTCTGGCAGATCCTGTCTGGCTGGCGGCTCTGGCAGATCCTGTCTGGTTGGCGGCTCTGGCAGATCCTGTCTGGTTGGCGGCTCTGGCAGATCCTGTCTGGTTGGCGGCTCTGGCAGATCCTGTCTGGTTGGCGGCTCTGGCAGATCCTGTCTGGTTGGCGGCTCTGGCAGATCCTGTCTGGTTGGCGGCTCTGGCAGATCCTGTCTGGTTGGCGGCTCTGGCAGATTCTGTCTGGTTGGCGGCTCAGAGCTGACCAACTAACACATACAAAAACTAACAGAAACAGGTCAGGAACGTGACAATGACTACCTTCTAATATTGTGTTAATGACTACCTTCTAATATTGTGTTAATGACTACCTTCTAATATTGTGTTAATGACTACCTTCTAATATTGTGTTAATGACTACCTTCTAATATTGTGTTAATGACTACCTTCTAATATTGTGTTAATGACTACCTTCTAATATTGTGTTAATGACTACCTTCTAATATTGTTTTGATGGCTACCTTTCATTAGTCTCCATTCAGAACACATTCTCCATAGGCTACATTCTAATATATTTTTTATCTTTTTAACTTGGCAAGTCAGTTAAGAAAAAATTCTTATTTTCAACGACGGCCTAGGAACAGTGGGTTAACTGCCTTGTTCAGGGGCAGAACGACAGATTTGTACCTTGTCAGCTCAGGGATTCGATATTGCAATCTTGCAACCTTTCGGTTACAAGTCCAACGCTGAATTAAATATATTTAGGCTACCTTACCTGCCGCCCCTTGATAACTACATTCTAATATTGTGTTGTTTTGATGGCTACATTCTAATATTGTGATGTTTTGATGGCTACATTCTAATATTGTGTTGTTTTGATGGCTACATTCTAATATTGTGTTGTTTTGATGGCTACATTCTAATATTGTGTTGTTTTGATGGCTACATTCTAATATTGTGTTGTTTTGATGGCTACATTCTAATATTGTGTTGTTTTGATGGCTACATTCTAATATTGTGTTGTTTTGATGGCTACATTCTAATATTGTGTTGTTTTGATGGCTACATTCTAATATTGTGTTGTTTTGATGGCTACATTCTAATATTGTGTTGTTTTGATGGCTACATTCTAATATTGTGTTGTTTTGTTGGCTACATTCTAATATTGTGTTGTTTTGATGGCTACATTCTAATATTGTGTTGTTTTGATGGCTACATTCTAATATTGTGTTGTTTTGATGGCTACATTCTAATATTGTGTTGTTTTGATGGCTACATTCTAATATTGTGTTGTTTTGATGGCTACATTCTAATATTGTGTTGTTTTGATGGCTACATTCTAATATTGTGTTGTTTTGATGGCTACATTCTAATATTGTGTTGTTTTGATGGCTACATTCTAATATTTGTGCCAATCAAATTCTAACTAAATGTACACAGTATCTAAGGGGATTGCTTTAGATAAGTAAACAGAACAATTAATATAAGAAAAATGCCCTAATCAAGTTGGTAGTCCACCCAGTGGGTGTGTTTTCTGGGAATTAATTAAATGTATTTAGAGTGCGCATGGGAGCCACACCTGTAAACCTTGTTATGCACCTGCAGTAGATTAGTCTGAACACCAAACACTGAGAAGTGCTGAATTAATCAAAACGTGTAAAATAAGTCTGAATCGGCCTCATGATGCAGTTATGAGTTGGAATCTTCAATAACGAATGGCTGTATCACTAATAAAATAAAATACATGTACCAACCCTAGATTGCGCCTTTATCCCTAGTTTAACACTAAAGTCAAAACATCAGATTTTAAACCTAACCATAACCCTATACACATTGCTAACCCTAATGCCTAACCCTTAAATTAAGACCAAAAAGCAAGTTTTCTATTTCAATAATTTTTTACGATAGAGCCAATTTAGACTTTGCAGCTGACCCATCTAGCGGAAATCTCTCAGTTCTGCCTCCAGGTCAAGATGAATGAAAATAAATGTCAACCTGCATTTCATTGACACCCTAACATGTTCTGACCTTTGATTGCTTCTTGGAAGTTACTTATCAGATCACCTGACACAGGTGGGTGGGCAATCTTTAAACATTTCAATATGATTGTTTAACTGATTTTGAGTTCATATTCAATGCAATAGTACTTGCAGGGGAAACCTGACACAAAAAAGGATGGCATCTTCCTCAGTGAAGTCAGTAACCCACTAGAGTCCTGGCGTTGTCCCTATGACAACTACTACCTTAACTGAGTCCTGGTGTTGTCCCTATGACAACTACTACCTTAACTGAGTCCTGGTGTTGTCCCTATGACAACTACTACCTTAACTGAGTCCTGGTGTTGTCCCTATGACAACTACTACCTTAAAACATATCCTAACATAACTGAGTTCTGGTGTTGTCCCTATGACAACTACTACCTTAAAACATATCCTAACATAACTGAGTTTTGGTGTTGTCCCTATGACAACTACTACCTTAACACATATCCTAACATAACTGAGTTTTGGTGTTGTCCCTATGACAACTACTACCTTAACACATATCCTAACATAACTGAGTTTTGGTGTTGTCCCTATGACAACTACTATCTTAACACATATCCTAACATAACTGAGTTTTGATGTTGTCCCTATGACAACTACTACCCTAACACCCAGGGCTGGTTATGCTGTTGTTGACATTGGTATTGTTATTGGTATTGTTATTGGTATTGTTGTTGGTATTGTTGTTGGTATTTTTATTGGTATTGTTGTTGGTATTGTTGTTGGTATTGTTACTGGTATTGTTGTTGGTATTGTTGTTGGTATTGTTATTGGTATTATTATTGTTGGTATTGTTGTTGGTATTGTTGTTGGTATTGTTATTGTTGTTGATATTGTTATTGGTATTGTTGTTGGTATTGTTATTGGTATTGTTGTTGGTATTGTTGTTGGTATTGGTATTGTTATTGGTATTGGTATTGTTGTTGGTATTGTTGTTGGTATTGGTATTGTTATTGGTATTGTTGTTGGTTTTGTTATTGGTATTGTTGTTGGTATTGTTGTTGGTATTGTTATTGGTATTGTTGTTGGTATTGTTGTTGGTATTGGTATTGTTATTGGTATTGGTATTGTTGTTGGTATTGTTGTTGGTATTGGTATTGTTATTGGTATTGGTATTGTTATTGGTATTGTTGTTGGTATTGTTGGTATTGTTATTGGTATTGTTGTTGGTATTGTTGTTGGTATTGGTATTGGTATTGTTGTTGGTATTGTTGTTGGTATTGGTATTGGTATTGGTATTGTTATTGGTATTGTTGTTGGTATTGGTATTGGTATTGTTGTTGGTATTGTTATTGGTATTGTTATTGGTATTGTTGTTGGTATTGTTGTTGGTATTTTTATTGGTATTGTTGTTGGTATTGTTGTTGGTATTGTTACTGGTATTGTTGTTGGTATTGTTGTTGGTATTGTTATTGGTATTATTATTGTTGGTATTGTTGTTGGTATTGTTGTTGGTATTGTTATTGTTGTTGATATTGTTATTGGTATTGTTGTTGATATTGTTGTTGGTATTGTTATTGGTATTGTTGTTGGTATTGTTGTTGGTATTGGTATTGTTATTGGTATTGGTATTGTTATTGGTATTGTTGTTGGTATTGTTGTTGGTATTGTTATTGGTATTGGTATTGTTGTTGGTATTGTTGTTGGTATTGGTATTGTTATTGGTATTGTTGTTGGTATTGTTATTGGTATTGTTGTTGGTATTGTTGTTGGTATTGTTATTGGTATTGTTGTTGGTATTGTTGTTGGTATTGGTATTGTTATTGGTATTGGTATTGTTGTTGGTATTGTTGTTGGTATTGGTATTGTTATTGGTATTGGTATTGTTGTTGGTATTGTTGTTGGTATTGGTATTGTTATTGGTATTGGTATTGTTATTGGTATTGTTGTTGGTATTGTTGGTATTGTTATTGGTATTGTTGTTGGTATTGTTGTTGGTATTGGTATTGGTATTGTTGTTGGTATTGTTGTTGGTATTGGTATTGGTATTGTTATTGGTATTGTTGTTGGTATTGTTGTTGGTATTGTTGTTGGTATTTTTGTTGGTATTGTTGTTGGTATTGTTATTGTTGGTATTGGTATTGTTATTGGTCTTGTTGTTGGTTTTGCATTTTGTACTGGTGCTCTTATTTGGTGCTTTAGATAGTTGTCGGCGACATTCATTCACATAGTCACATTTGTTTTGTATACAAATTCCTCCTTTGTCACATTTATTTTATGATAATCGAAGGATCTGACTTAAGAGCCATTCTCTTGTCTCTACTCAGGTTATCAGAGGATTTGTGTTTCTGTTGGTCTTTCAGTAGGTCACCTACATAATATTCAACAATCCTACCGAAGGTTTCTATGGACGCATTGCATTTGGGGGAAGGTACAAACAAACTTTTTGCTCTAAATGTTGTTCTCTCGGAGTTCTCAGGTACCTCAGCTGGGTTAAAGGCTCCATCTTCTCCTTGACTCAAGGTAGGACAGGTACGTCTATTGAATAGTATGGTAGACCTATGTATACATCTCACTGAGGATGACATTTCAAGTGGAGTCATGTAGTTTCACTCTTATCAAAGAACTCACGCAATCTCAAACTAAGGAAAAACTTGAATAGATCTATCTGTCAGGACCCGGTGCGAGAAACAGTCACTAATAATCAGCAGAACCCAGAAGATGAGGCAGACACAGCAGTACTAAAGATGGTGGTTTAATAAAAGAACAAGATCTTCAGGCAAAGAATATATATCCACAATGTCCAAAATAAAGCCAAAAGGCAAAAAATGGATATCTTCCAAAATACAAAGAAAATCCACAAAGTGGTAAGAACAGCAAGGGAAAAAAACAAACCTCAAAAGACTAATCCAAAAAAACACAAGAACAAAACCAGAGAACCTCTGGAAAATCCAACAAGAGAAAATATATGTTAACAACAAGGCTTGGGCTGGGGCTGGGTGCTAACATACAAACAATGAGCAAAGAACTGAGGAACACACAGGGTTTAAATACTAACAAGGGAACGACATACAGGTGCAAACAATAATTAGAGCAAGGAAAAAACAAAAGGTTCAAAAAAGGTGCAATGGGGACATCTACTGACCAAAACTAGAACAGTCCTGGCCAAAACCTGACACTATCTGGACGTCAAATTCATTAATGTGTGCAGTGGGTACAAATTATAACCCCTTATTGAGAACACTGAGGTGAGCTGATGTCAGGGTCATAACCCCTTATTGAGAACACTGAGGTGAACTGATGTCAGGGTCATAACCCCTTATTGAGAACACTGAGGTGAGAGGATGTCAGGGTCATAACCCCTTATTGAGAACACTGAGGTGAGCTGATGTCAGGGTCATAACCCCTTATTGAGAACACTGAGGGTGAGCTGATGTCAGGGTCATAACCCCTTATTGAGAACACTGAGGTGAGCTGATGTCAGGGTCTTACTTGATAAGTTGAAGACATTTAGCTCCTGTTGGACTGGGGCCCGTCCTGGGTCTCAATTGGGGGAGGAGGGGGGGGGGGGGGTGTTAGTGGATTTCTTCTTCCCCCGACGTATGCGGCGAACCCTCTTACGTGCTGGGGGTGTTGGCCCCACATTGGTGCCCTGCTGGAGGCCAATAGGTACCGAGATGAGATCCTCAGACCCCTTGTGAGACCATATGCTGGCACATGCACATTTGTGGCCTGCTGGAGGTCATTTTGCAGGGCTCTGGCAGTGCACCTCCTTGCACAAAGGCGGAGGTAGCGGTCCTGCTGCTGGGTTGTTGCCCTCCTACGGCCTCCTCCACGTCTCCTGATGTACTGGCCTGTCTCCTGGTAGCGCCTCCATGCTCTGGACACTACACTGACAGACACAGCAAACCTTTTTGCCACAGCTCGCATTGATGTGCCATCCTGGATGAACTGCACTACCTGAGCCACTTGTGTGGGTTGTAGACTCCGTCTCATGCTACCACTAGAGTGAAAGCACCGCCAGCATTCAAAAGTGACCAAAACATCAGCCAGGAAGCATAGGAGCTGAGAAGTAGTCTGTGGTCACCACCTGCAGAACCATTCCTTTATTGGGGGTGTCTTGCTAATTGCCTATAATTTCCACCTTTTGTCTATTCCATTTTCACAACAGCATGTGAAATTTATTGTCAATCAGTTGCTTCCTAAGTCAATTGCTTCCTAAGTGGACATTTTGATTTCACAGAAGTGTGATTGACTTGGAGTTACATTGTGTAGTTTAAGTGTTCCCTTTATTTTTTTGAGCAGTGTAATAGACCACGTTAGTTAAAATTTGATTTTCTATTTGGTTTAATCAGCCCAGAAGATACTGACATGCTGATGAGCACAAACAAATGAGTTGAAGTGACACATGCAACTGGTTACGAAAACATATGATTAAGTCAATGTTCACCTGATCAATAACGGCTCTTACAATAACAATTCACACACATTGACAACGTACGAGTACACAGAGATGGCCAGAGATGGCAAGGGATCTTGGTCACATTAAAATAGGATGACAAATGCAATCTTAGACAAATACATCTAGCCTACTATAAATCACTTTTTCCAACTGTTGTTTACAGTTCAGTAATTTAGCAGACACTCTTAATCCAGAGCGATTTACAGGAGCAATTAGGTGCCTTGCTCAAGGGCACATCGGCAGATTTTTCACCAAGTCTGCTTGCGGATTCAAACCAGCAACCTTTCAGTTACTGGCCCAACAATCTCAACAGCTAGGATATCTGCAGCCCCTTTTTCATCAACAATGGACACATGCATTTTGGAAAATGGATTTTATTGCTACGTATAACAAATGTACATAATGTACAAATCAGTCATTCATTCAATAGTTGTGTGTGTGACTGACTGAGAAGTGTTTGCTAATTGTATGAGTCATTCTTTAATATCCCTCTATACTTCCTGTTTCTTCAAGATCAGAAGCACCATGATAGAAACAACAATAAAAACAGTGACAAAGGCAATGAGCTTCCATTTATGTTGCTGAATGAACTGGTCTGTGGCCTCCTTCAGTTTCACTCCAACAACGATTCCAATGACCAACGTCAACAATCCAACAGTAATCACCATCGGCCCACAATCTGGCTTATCAGGAGCTGTGACACACATACACACCGAGAATTAATCATTTAGAATCTGCTGCATTTTACAGTATACAGCAGATCTGTCATTTAATGATACTTGAAAGAATAAAAACAGAACAAGTGGTGATCTTTTCCTTTGGCATCTCTGTCAGTTCTATGTTCCCCATTCTGTTACACTGCACTAGTACAGCATCACTACTGAACTGTCCTCTCCTATAGGATAGGGAAGTTGTTACACTACAATAGTACAGCATCACTACTGAACTGTCCTCTCCTATAGGATAGGGAAGCTGTTACACTACAATAGTACAGCATCACTACTGAACTGTCCTCTCCTATAGGATAGGGAAGCTGTTACACTACAATAGTACAGCATCACTACTGAACTGTCCTCTCCTATAGGATAGGGAAGCTGTTACACTACAATAGTACAGCATCACTACTGAACTGTCCTCTCCTATAGGATAGGGAAGCTGATACACTACAATAGTACAGCATCACTACTGAACTGTCCTGTCCTATAGGATAGGGAAGCTGTTACACTACAATAGTACAGCATCACTACTGAACTGTCCTCTCCTATATGATAGGGAAGCTGTTACACTACAATAGTACAGCATCACTACTGAACTGTCCTCTCCTATAGGATAGGGAAGCTGTTACACTACAATAGTACAGCATCACTACTGAGACTGTCCTCTCCTATATGATAGGGAAGCTGTTACACTACAATAGTACAGCATCACTACTGAACTGTCCTCTCCTATAGGATAGGGAAGCTGTTACACTGCACTAGTACAGCATCACTACTGAACTGTCCTCTCCTATATGATAGGGAAGCTGTTACACTACAATAGTACAGCATCACTACTGAACTGTCCTCTTCTATAGGATAGGGAAGCTGTTACACTGCAATAGTACAGCATCACTACTGAACTGTCCTCTCCTATAGGATAGGGAAGCTTTTACACTACAATAGTACAGCATCACTACTGAACTGTCCTCTCCTATGGGATAGGGAAGCTGTTACACTGCAATAGTACAGCATCACTACTGCACTGTCCTCTCCTATGGGATAGGGAAGCTGTTACACTGCACTAGTACAGCATCACTACTGAACTGTCCTCTCCTATAGGATAGGGAAGCTGTTACACTGCACTAGTACAGCATCACTACTGAACTGTCCTCTCCTATAGGATAGGGAAGCTGTTACACTGCACTAGTACAGCATCACTACTGAACTGTCCTCTCCTATAGGATAGGGAAGCTGTTACACTGCACTAGTACAGCATCACTACTGAACTGTCCTCTCCTATAGGATAGGGAAGCTGTTACACTGCAATAGTACAGCATCACTACTGAACTGTCCTCTCCTATAGGATAGGGAAGCTGTTACACTGCACTAGTACAGCATCACTACTGAACTGTCCTCTCCTATAGGATAGGGAAGCTGTTACACTGCACTAGTACAGCATCACTACTGAACTGTCCTCTCCTATAGGATAGGGAAGCTGTTACACTGCACTAGTACAGCATCACTACTGAACTGTCCTCTCCTATAGGATAGGGAAGCTGTTACACTACAATAGTACAGCATCACTACTGAACTGTCCTCTCCTATAGGATAGGGAAGCTGTTACACTGCACTAGTACAGCATCACTACTGAACTGTCCTCTCCTATAGGATAGGGAAGCTGTTACACTGCAATAGTACAGCGTCACTACTGAACTGTCCTCTCCTATAGAATAGGGAAGCTGTTACACTGCACTAGTACAGCATCACTACTGAACTGTCCTCTTCTATAGGATAGGGAAGCTGTTACACTACAATAGTACAGCATCACTACTGAACTGTCCTCTCCTATAGGATAGGGAAGCTGTTACACTGCAATAGTACAGCATCACTACTGAACTGTCCTCTCCTATAGGATAGGGAAGCTGTTACACTGCACTAGTACAGCATCACTACTGAACTGTCCTCTCCTATAGGATAGGGAAGCTGTTACACTGCAATAGTACAGCGTCACTACTGAACTGTCCTCTCCTATAGGATAGGGAAGCTGTTACACTGCAATAGTACAGCATCACTACTGAACTGTCCTCTCCTATAGGATATGGACGTTTGGGTTTTAATCACGGTAAAGCACTCACCTGAAGTCGTCATGTTGTTGTACTTTTCCTCTGTTGTTGATCCTGAACTCAATTCAACTCAATGAAGAGGGTGTCTACAATAAAGCACAGAAATTAGACAACAAAGTGAGGTTGTTTACTAGTTAAACAATGAACATAGAACAGAGTAAACATAGAAAATAGAACAGAATAAACATAAAACATAGAACAAAATAAACATAGATCACAGAGAAGAATACACATAGAACATAGAACATAATAAACACAGAAAATAGAACAGAATAAGCATAGATCACAGAGAAGAATACACATAGAACATAATAAACACAGAACATAATTAACATAGAACATAAGAAACACAGAACATAATTAACATAGAACAGAATAAACACAGGACAGAAGATAATAAATATAGAACAGAATAAACATAGAACACAATAACAGATTTAAACAGAGCAGACTGTTTCACAATAAACAACGAGTCTATTGATTCATCCCTGCTTCAATCTAAGTAAAATAATTAAAAAATCCCCATTAAAATCCTTCAGTTTAAGTTAAAGATACTGTGTGTGTTGTTTTGCATGGGCTGCTTCTCAAACTCAAAACGGAAGAACATACGCACGCCCAGGCACTTACCGCAGGCGCTGGAGTTGTAGGCAAACTCATGGAAAAGTGTGCAGCATTTTCCTTTCTGTTTTCCACTGCTTCTCAATCTACCAAATCCGGCTATATCGGATTTCTGCATCTGCGGTGGAGGAAGGTGGCCGAGATACAGCGATGTTTGTCAGACCAGACCATGAGGCATCGCGAAAATCGGTCTTCTCACTAAAACGGCTGTAGCGTCCGAACGGTTTGGCTTACAAACGATGTTCATCGTTTTGCTCTACGACCCCCACAAGTGTTACCAGACTCGCCTGAAGTCTGTACCGCCGATGTGCCAACTTCTGTCTGTAGCGTCTGAATGGTTTGGACTACAAACTAATATGACTCCACTATGGCAAGGGGAGATTCTCACAAGCACGATGGTATGTGACGGGACTCATCTAAAGTAACTGGTACCATTTTAAAAAAAATGAATCATACTAAACCATTCAACACCTACCCGTTACTTTGTCTCGTTTGTCTCTGCTGCCTCAGTTGATGATATTGTGATGGTGAAGATTTAAGTTTCATTTTCCCTGACCTGAAACCAAGATGAGAGGCACCACCCCCATTCATAGTTCACTACTGCTTAGTGACAGATACAAACCATTATTAACACAGGACAATAACACAAACAGTACAGTTATCACTACACCAACCTACTGCTTAGTGACAGATACAAACCATTATTAACACAGGACAATAACACAAATAGTACAGTTATCACTACACCAACCTACTGCTAAGTGACAGATACAACCCATTACTAACACAGGATAAAAACACAAACAGTACAGTTATGACTCCACCAACCTGGAAGTCCCCTTCAGTCACAGTTTTTGTTCTAAAATTAAGGGATGTCCAATAGAACGTTATTTTCACTTTGTTGCTTTTCTCATGTACTCACTATCTCCTCTTGTATTTGTTAGAGAGATCTGTAGTCACATGATATATTAATACCATTCTGTTAGAGAGATCTGTAGTGACATGGTCTATTAATATAATTCTGTTAGAGATCTGTAGTCACATGGTATATTAATATCATTCCGTTAGAGAGACCTGTAGTGACATGGTATATTAATGTCATTCTGTTAGAGAGATCTGTAGTCACATGGTATATTAATATCATTCTGTTAGGGAGACCTGTAGTCACATGGTGAGTTAATATCATTCTGTTAGAGAGACCTGTAGTCAAATGGTATATTAATATCATTCTGTTAGAGAGATCTGTAGTCACATGGTATATTAACTCACTCTGGAGCATTAGAGGGGTGTGTCCTTACAGGTGTTTATCTGGTGTTGTCTTGACAACTGGCACAGGTAATTTGAGATAATACAACGTTTAGATTCTTTGAGGTAAGAGACCCAGGAGGGAGGGAGGGTGACCTCACATACTTACTACGGCACCAGTCTAGAATGTGTGTAGCCTACAAGTGTTGGTTCACCTGAGAGAGAGAAGGACTGGAGCACACAGCAATAGGAATATTAGGTGAGTGTTTAGTTGACTTGCTGCACGGCTTGCTGATTTACACACACACACACACACACACACACACACACACACACACACACACACACACACACACACACACACACACACACACACACACACACACACACACACACACACACACACACACACACACACACACACACACTCACACACAAACCCTGAAACACCACTGTTTGTGATTTCCTCATTCAGTAATAGTGTTTTCCATAACTTCCTCAGTGTGGTGTGATAACATTACTTGTTGTGAGAGTCTCCTTTTCCCCGGCTGAGCTGAGATGGACGTGCACCAGAGTAAGTTCTGAACTTTCCTTGACTTGCTTATTTCCTTATATTAAACAATACTAAAGAGCACTAAATATCCTGTTGTAGTGCCTTGCTCAGGCCAAACTCCAATGTGGAGAATGTTACATAGCAGAACAAAACTCCAATGACTACATTTCCCACCTCACCAGCCAGTTTCACTGGGGGAGAACCCAGAGGAGTATCAGCAAAGGATCATGGGAGAAAGAGTCCAGAGACAACTGCTGACTTACTACAAAGAGAAGCTGGCCAGAGCTGCACAGAGTACTCCTGTGATTCAGAGACCTACAGTGTGTGAGTGACTCATCATAAAGCAACATACTACATTTCATATTGGCCCCTATATATCTGCTAAGATTTAGTTCTTTAACGGTGTGGTTAGTATTTAGTCAGGGTAATCTGATCCTAGGACAGCCATTAGGACCTGTATTAAAGCTGTACTGTAGTTCCACCTTACTCTTGAATGGTTTGGTTAGTATTTAGTCAGGGTAATCTGATCCTAGGACAACCATTATGACCTGTATTAAAGTTGTACTGTAGTTTCACCTTACTCTTTTAAAGGATACAGTATGTGGACATTCCCACACCTTGATTTCCCCTATCCATTTCTATCAGGCCCCCTTCATAGGTCAAAAACACAAAACGGACCTATTCTGATGTATATACATGGAAGGATTTTGGTGATGGATCATGTTTCTTGATGCAATTATGAAACTTTAATTATGAATAATTTGGAAGAGAATAAAATCCAAATAAAGAGAGAAAAGAAACAGAGAATATATTGATTATTTTTTTAAAGAGAGATGGATCTCTCATATTCATCACCAGTGCTAACCCACTTCTGTGAAGTCAGTCCTGATATGGGTCTGACCCTGTTAGTCATGAAGGGATTAAAACAGAGATTCATCCAGAAATATCTTTCCCTGATTTTCATCTGACCAAGTATTCAGATATTGTGTGACGAGAGTTACAGGCCAGGCCACTGAATTAAAGGCCTTTATCCTACCCTGTAAAATCCTTAAAAATAACATTAACCAGAATTGATGACTAGTTCACCAAAAACACATGATCAGATAATCCTGATTCAACCCACTGGTTGCATCAACGTTGTTTCCACGTCATTTCAAGCAAACAACGATTGGTTTTGTAAAAAGTGGATGACGTGAAAGGCATTTCGGTGTGTTTTCACCCGACCTTTAACTTAAATTAAATTATTCAAAGTATTCAGATATTGTGTGACAGGAGTTATGGCCAGGCCAATGATACGCCTCTATCCTGTAAAACCATCACTTGTACAGTAACAACAACAATAACAACAACATGACCGGTGTTTAAGTTGTACATCGGGTGGTGCCAGAACAGAACATGACCGGTGTTTAAGTTGTACATCGGGTGGTGCCAGAACAGAACATGACCAGTGTTTAAGTTGTACATCGGGTGGTGCCAGAACAGAACATGACCAGTGTTTAAGTTGGACATCGGGTGGTGCCAGAACAGAACATGACCAGTGTTTAAGTTGTACATCGGGTGGTGCCAGAACAGAACATGACCAGTGTTTAAGTTGTACATCGGGTGGTGCCAGAACAGAACATGACCAGTGTTTAAGTTGTACATCGGGTGGTGCCAGAACAGAACATGACCGGTGTTTAAGTTGTACATCGGGTGGTGCCAGAACAGAACATGACCAGTGTTTAAGTTGTACATCGGGTGGTGCCAGAACAGAACATGACCAGTGTTTAAGTTGTACATTGGGTGGTGCCAGAACAGAACATGACCAGTGTTTAAGTTGTACATCGGGTGGTGCCAGAACAGAACATGACCAGTGTTTAAGTTGTACATCGGGTGGTGCCAGAACAGAACATGACCAGTGTTTAAGTTGTACATCGGGTGGTGCCAGAACAGAACATGACCAGTGTTTAAGTTGTACATCGGGTGGTGCCAGAACAGAACATGACCAGTGTTTAAGTTGTACATCGGGTGGTGCCAGAACAGAACATGACCTGTGTTTAAGTTGTACATCGGGTGGTGCCAGAACAGAACATGACCAGTGTTTAAGTTGTACATCGGGTGGTGCCAGAACAGAACATGACCTGTGTTTAAGTTGTACATCGGGTGGTGCCAGAACAGAACATGACCAGTGTTTAAGTTGTACATCGGGTGGTGCCAGAACAGAACATGACCAGTGTTTAAGTTGTACATCGGGTGGTGCCAGAACAGAACATGACCAGTGTTTAAGTTGTACATCGGGTGGTGCCAGAACAGAACATGACCAGTGTTTAAGTTGTACATCGGGTGGTGCCAGAACAGAACATGACCAGTGTTTAAGTTGTACATCGGGTGGTGCCAGAACAGAACATGACCAGTGTTTAAGTTGTACATCGGGTGGTGCCAGAACAGAACATGACCTGAGGGGCTCTGAGGTAACGGAACAGATGAAAAACATTATTTCCTTTATAATAAAGCATTGCACATCATAGAATTTGCATCGTAAAGTAGAGATACACTTACAGAAGTTGCACTCATGGCGTTTTTAAATTTTTACTTGGGTCCGGGAAGAAATGCCTTTTATGAACACATTTCATGCAATTCTAACTCATTTTATATGGCTGGAGACGAGCAGAATAATTTTTTATTCCGCACAAATGATCTAAATGACAGGCTACTTTGACACTGGCAAACTGAGATCAATAAAGTAAACTTGTCTTGACTATATCAATAACCTAGGCCTAGGTGTGACATACTGTACAATATGAGGAGGAAATGATAGTCCTAGAAAACAGTGGAGGCTGCTGAGGGGAGGACGGCTCATAATAATGTCTGGAACGGAGCAAATGGAATGGCAACAAACACCTGGAAACCATGGAAACCATATGTTTGATGTATTTGATACCATTCCACTGATTCCGCTCCAGTCATTAAAACAAACCCGTCCTCCCTAATTTTAGGTGCCACCAACCTCCTGAGCTAGAAAAGCTTTCCACTTTCACTGACTCACCCAATGATGCACAGCTCACTCATTGGCGATGGCCAAGAGTCTCTTTCCAAAAGCCTCTCTCTTTTGTATTACTTTGTAAAACAATGTTTGCTCATTAGGCCTACTTGGAAGTTTAAACAGTATTTTGTTAGCCTACAGTCAGAGTAGAGTCTTCTGTTTTAAGCAGGAGACATTTGCTTTCCAACCTGTGTTTTCCTGCGATTGTAGCCTATTTGAAATACTGGGAAAGGTTTGTTCTGGCTGCATGCTGTTCACTGACAGATTTGCCGCGCGTTCCTAGGTTAGGTCTATATGCCTTATGATTGGGCTACACAAACACAATCCACAGCTAGTCTATTGTTTAAAGAAGCTATTGTTCCTCTGTGGCTAAATTATAGACCTACTCCTGGTGTAGTATTCAGAATAATTGAATTTCTTTCTGAACAGACAGCAGTAATTTTATAACTTCGGCAAATGTATTTCAATGAATCAGGGGTGCTGCAGCTCCTCCAGCACCTTGCCGCGGTATGATTCTATAAGTGTGTAAATGATGAAGTGCAACCGTTAAGAGATGAGAGTTGCGTGTCTATTAGAGCAGAAAGAGGGAGCGAGATCATAGATCTCTCTCTCACCGCAGCAACGGCCACGCGTTAGTCTCAAAAACATAGTCTATAATATTACGCAAACCGTAAGACCGGGCCGGCCCAACACGAATGAATTGTAAGAATATCAGGAGCGGGCTGAACATCTACGTTTTACAATTACGTTTTTTAGGGGGCAGGATAATTAGGTAATGAGGGGACAACTCAAATGAACTCTGGTTGCTTTTATTATAATCTTTTACATTACAAACAGTGATTTTCTTTCTCATGTAGATGTACCGGATCCGGCTCAAATTAAGCACTGTGCATGTCTAGATCAACCAAATATACACGATCAAAGAATAATTTATGAACACAAAAATTGTGAGCCCCAACTGGGGAACGAACCCAGGGACTGTCCTCCCAACAGCTAAAGGCTAATATCAGGTCACTACAAATCTCAAAAATGTTGTTATTGTTGTTGCCTTTATGTGTAACAGAATCAGTAAATCCTACAAGAATTATATTTCACCAGAAATGACGTGATAGAAAATGGCATAAGAGTGGAAATCCCCCCTACTCCCAGACACAGAGCAGCCAGACTCTTTTCCAATAAACTATCAGCGAGTAATTCACGCTTCGCTAAACTGAACAAAGAAGCCGACATCGACTTGCCCACGATTGACCATCAGTTTCAACAAATCACACCAAATGCAGGTACGTGGTTGTTTCATAATGATCGCTAATAACATTTTCTATTGAATAACATTTACATTATTTACGTCGAAGAAACTGTCAGATCCTGAAATGTAACTTCCGTATTTTTATTTTGTACGCTAAAAATTAGTCTAAAAGTTTGCATTGTCAAAGACATGAAAACGCGATCATATTAAGATAAATATTAAAACGTGTAAGTGTTTCCGGGTGAATTGACTTTTATTTGCCGGTTTTCAAAGTATTTGACAACGACCGTACAGTATGAAGCTATTCAAACTGATGACGTCATCTAGTCTAACGCAAACTGCGCATGTGCGGACCGTCAAATCAAAGGCACTACTTCAATAGAACGTTTTTTCGAAAATGAAAACGTGTCCGTTTTTACTTTCAGAGGTTGGAGTAATGTGTTCATTACTATTCAACTATTTAAGACATTGGCTCCAATCTAGGTTGTGCCTTTAGATTTCGAGAAAGTTAACAACTTCGGAAGAATCTTTCACTTCTCTAGTTGACTTCTGAAACCCCAAACCCCGGGCTGGTCTGTTTGGTGTGTATCGCAATCTTTCCCGGAAGTCTAGTCTTGCACCTCTGGGTTTCGAAACTCTGTATTTGACTCCCAAGAAGAAGCGAGAAGCCGAAAAGTTACATTCGTTTATTTAGAACTACAAACATGACCTACAACTCCCACCAGCTGTATAATGTCTCTCTTTCGACAGTTTGCCGGTCTAAAACAACTTTATTTTTGCATTTTCTAAATTTACATTAATTCAGAACCACCCCACCCAATATTAATGTAATTGTATATATATATATATATATATGTATATATATATATATATATATATATGTATATATATATATATATATATATATATATATATATATATATATATATATATATATATATATATATATTAAATGACTGCATTTTAAATAAATTATGGTCATGTTCCATTGGTCAGACTTTACTGACACGTGCCAGATCTTACAACGGCTGGATAGCTATTTTATATATCAGCTAACCACATCATATGTTATAGCAATCTGGTGACAGTTGATGATCTGCTACTCAACCATTGGTTGATGAATGCAACCGCTGAGCAGGTTAACACGACCTTTAGGACATGATACTGAAGTGAAGCGAAAGGTTCATTTCACAGGTTATTGGCATGCGAATCCCAACACAGAGTCTAAACAATTAAACTGTCAATTAAACTATATATATATATATATATAAACAAACTAATTAGCCCAAATAACTGTTGCAATAGTCTGTTATCTACTTTTTGTATCAACTCCATATCTATATATATATATATATATATATATATATATATATATATATATATATATAGCACTAAACAACTAAACTCTCAATTAAACTATATATATATATATACATATATATATATAAACAAACTAATTTGGCCAAATAACTGTTGTGAAAGGCTGTTATCTAATTATTGTATCAACTCCATATCTTGACTGTAAATGTTTTCATGCTATTTTGATAAGTCTGAGTTAAAGTATTTAACATCAGTGTTTTTTAATATTTTTTTTTATGAAAGATGGCGCTGCCGCTGCCCAGCAGCCCGGCACTGGACTTGATGGGGAATGACAGCCTGCAGGACTGGGAAGTGATTGGTGGAGGGGGATTTGGACAGATCCACAAGGCCAGGCATATAAAGTGGAGGTTTGATGTGGCCATCAAGTTGCTGCATTATGATGATGGGTAAATATGACCATCCCACAGCCGTGCATAAGACAATATGTTCATTCTGTTTGCTCCGGTGCATTCACAATCTCTAAATAAGGGCCCTGGCCAATATGAAAGAAAACTAATTGAACTGTATTACATTAAAAAAATTATATATACTACCGTTCCGTTCAAAAGTTTGGGGTCACTTAGAAATGTCCTTATTTTTACAGCACATTTTTTTGTCCATTAAAATAACATCAAATTGATCAGAAATACAGTGTAGACATTATTAATGTTGTAAATGACTATTGTAGCTGGAAACAGCTGATTTTTAATGGAATATCTACATAGGCGTACAGAGGCCCATTATCAGCAACCATCACTCCTGTGTTCAAATAGCACGTTGTGTTAGCTAATCCAAGTTTATAATTTTAAAGGCTAATTGATAATTAGAAAAACCCTTTTGCAATTATGTTAGCACAGCTGAAAACTGTTGTCATGATTAAAGAAGCAATAAAACTGGCCTTCTTTAGATTAGCTGAGTATCTGGAGCATCAGCATTTATGGGTTGGATTAGGCATTTACAACATTAACAATGTCTGCACTGTATTTCTAATCAATTTGATGTTATTTTAACTGACAAAAAATGTGCTTTTCTTTCAAAAACAAGGACATTTCTAAGTGACCCCAAACTTTTGAACGATAGTGTATATGTTTTAATGATGTCAACCATTTTGATTAAAGGTGCAATCTGTAATTTATTTCTGGTTTAAAGTGCTGCCCCTACAGTCTTTGTTAAATCTTTTTGTTGTTGTTGTTGCTCTTAGGTCAAATGTATTTACGTCAAGGTACCACTAGGGGAAGTAAAGGATTCGTTAAGGCTCTAGTCCACGTGTCAAACTCATTCCACAGAGGGCCGAGTGTCTGTAGGTTTTCACTCCTCCCTTGTACGTAATTTATGAATTAAGGTCACTAATTAGTAAGGAACTCCCCACACCTGGTTGTCTAGGTCTTCATTGAAAGGACAAAAACCTGCAGACACTAGGCCCTCCATGGAATGCGTTTGACACCCCTGCTCTAGTTCATGAGCCAGGGGGGTCGGACCGGCTCACTTGGGGTGACGATGTCTCATAGAGATTTTTGTTGAAGGTCTAATTCCCTCAAGTTTGAAAATGTGTGATAGCAGTGTAGGAGCTTTTCTCTGTGTTATCACTCTTTTATTCATCCATCCCATCCATTTTTCCCGTAGGGATTTTACCCTATGACAAACAATGCCAGTATACAAGAAGTTACTGATCACGTATTCCCTCATCATTGGAAAGCTAAGATTCACAGCTATCCGTCAGACACATTTTCGGAATGTTCAGGTCAACAGAAATGTTACCTTTGACCTCTAGGGTACACATCAGAATTACCTGTATAAATTGCTTTAACCAAGAAAAACCCTCATACAAGTAGTTCTAAAAGATCATGAAATTACCTTTCAACTTATATGTAATATAACCTACTTTGAAAATACCAGCTACAACTATTAAAACATTGCGAAAATTGTACCATTGACATTCCACGAAGAGAGGAAGCTATGTTTTTGTATTGTAACTTTGGTGATAGAGGCACCACATTTCACACACACACAGCTAGAACAGGGTTTAAAAAGCATCTGTAGACGCAGGGCTGAAGGGTCAGTCTAGAATATGTGGAAGGGGTGGATCTACACTCTTAGAAATTAGGTTACGGTTAGGGTGCAGTATTTTCTCCTGGGGTACAGAAAGATATCAGGGACTCTGTTTTACGTAATCATGGCTCTCTCCGCATATACTGTCCCCGTCCATTCAGCCAGCGGGGTTCTCCGTCCATCACACGGACAGGAAGAAAGAACCCTCTGGGGAAAAATAATAGGAGGTGTTTGTTTCATGATTAAGTCACCGTAGTAACGTACAAGAAGTCAAGTCCTTTTGTTCTCTCGATCTGAAATACCTCACCATCAAACGGCACCTGTATTACCTCCCAACCTTCTTCGGTCATCGTCACTGCTGTGTACCCCCCCCCCCCCCACACCCCACTGCGATGGCTCTCAATGAACTACACTGGACTTTGTGCAAACTGGAAACCGCATATCCTGAGGCCTTATTTATTGTATCTGGGGACTTTAATAAAGGAAATCTGACAAATGCTGCCAACGTTTTATAAACACCTCCTCTGCCACTCTTGGATCTTGACTATTACTACTCCCCCTTCCAGGAAGGCTACAAGGCCCTTCCATGCCCTCCCTTCAGCAAATCCCATTTTGCTCCTCCCTTCCTATAGGCAGAAACTTAAACCGTAAGTACCCGTGGTAAGGACTGTTCAATGATGGTCTGACCAATCGGAATCTATGCTAAGAATGTTGTCCATCGACTACAGCTCAGCCTTCAACACCATAGTGCCCTCCAAGCTCATCACTAAACTCAGGACTCTGGGTCCAAACCCCGTCCTGTGAAACTGGGTCCTGGAAGGAAGTAACAACACCTCTGCCACACTGATCCTCAACATGGGGGCCCCACAAGGGTGCATGCTCAGCCCCTTCCTGTACTCCCTGTTCACCCATGACTGTGTGGCCACGTATGACTCCAACTCAATCATCAAGTTTGCTGACATCACAACAGTGGTAGGCCTGATAACCACCAATGAGGACAGCCTACAGGGAAGAGGTGAGTGTCCTGGCAGAGAGGTGCCAGGAAAATAACCTTTCCCTAAACTTCAACAAAACGAAGGAGCTGATCGTAGACTTCAGGAGACAACAGAGATCATCCACATCGACAGGGCCACAGTAGAGAGGATGAAAAGCTTAAAATCCCTCGGCGTGCCCATCGCTGACACCCTGCTGTGTGACTTAAAATCTCAGTGTGGTTTTATTTGATCACCCACATGAAATACTGGGGTAAACTGGTCCCGTGTAGCTCAGTGAAATACTGGGGTAAACTGGTCCCGTGTAGCTCAGTGAAATACTGGGGTAAACTGGTCCCGTGTAGCTCAGTGAAATACTGGGGTAAACTGGTCCCGTGTAGCTCAGTGAAATACTGGGGTAAACTGGTCCCGTGTAGCTCAGTGAAATACTGGGGTAAACTGGTCCCGTGTAGCTCAGTGAAATACTAGGGTAAACTGGTCCCGTGTAGCTCAGTGAAATACTGGGGTAAACTGGTCCTGTGTAGCTCAGTGAAATACTAGGGTAAACTGGTCCCGTGTAGCTCAGTCGGTAGAGCACCATTTTAGTGTTCTAGATAGCACCTTTTTTTCTAAGAGTATAAACACTGTAGTGAAAGAAAATATAGTATATACCATAGTAATTAATGTGGTGTTTTTGCTAATTGTAGTATACTGTAGTATTTAATATTTTTTGTTGTTGCGGACATTACCGTAGCTTTTACTAAAGTGTTTTAGTTGTTGTTGGGTTTTACATAGAAGTGCAGGCTTTCTACTTGAGGAAACCGACTGGTGAAATATTAAAGCAGCACATTTTTCATAACCTGTAGGTCGGTAGAACTGGAGTCTGAACGGATAATTCAGAGCTTCTGCTCTTTTCTTTAACCTTTTATGAAAACAGTTGATAGGATAACATTGTATGTCATTTGAATAAGCTCACATCCATGACTATTCACTTGTACATATCCATTTAAAAATGTTTGAAGGTAAAATATTCAGAAATTATCAATTCGTACAGCTTTTAAGACACCTTGTTACCACAATTCTGTGGATAATGTGACATCATAATGTGACATCATAATGTGACATCATAATGTGACGTCATAATGTGACGTCATAATGTGACGTCATAGCGTGACATCATAAAGTGACATCTTAATGTGACATCTTAATGTGACAGCATAATGTGACGTCATAATATGACATCTTTATATATCTGGGTCATGTGGTTGTGTGTTCTACATCACTATGGACATTTTAAGACATTATTGGGCGTACTACAATTATATTTCATACAGGTATGGTCATTCAAAATGAATCCAATAAGACCCCATTGAGTTGTTTGGCGGCCATATCGGAATGAGTCTTCTGTCGGGTTATTGTGTAAATCCTGTGATGGCCCTGTATCTACAAATCTTTTTTTAAACCCTGTTCTAGCCGTGTGTGTGAAATGCGGTGCCTCTATCAACAAAGTGTACAATCCAAAAACATAGCTTCCCCTCTTCGTGGAATTCTATGGCAAAGCTTCCAACATTCTAATGTCAATGGCACAATATGGCTGATTTTTAAACAATAGTTGTAGCTGGTCCTTTCAAAGTGGGTTATGTTATATATCATTTGAAAGGTAATTTCATGACCTTTCAGTACTACTTGTCAAACAAAGTTAAAATGTATGTTTCTTTTTTAAAGCAATTTATACAGGTTATTCTAATATGTAACCTAAAGTTATGTTGCCCTGAACTTTTCCCGAAAATGAGTCTGATGGATAGCTGTGACTCTAATCTTTCTTAAAGGGTGTGCAGTATATGATCAATAACTTGTTGGTCTGGCTCATGGACTATAATCCCTGTCTTTATCCCCCCCTCCCCACACACACACCTCATTCCAGCTCTAGCACTTCCCTGCTTAAGGAGGTAAACAATATGCAGAAGGGAGGGAGCCCCCATGTGGTGAGGATTCTGGGGGTGTACCAGGGGTGCCCTCCATCTCCAGGTAGAGGCCTCTCCACCCAGCTGGGTATTGTGATGGAGTTAATGAAGATAGGTTCACTGGCCACCCTCCAGGCCAGCCTCTCTGGCCCCCCACCCTGGCCCCTGGCCTTCCGCCTGGCCCACCAGATCGCTCTGGGAATTAACTTCCTTCACAACCTCCCTCAGCCACTTCTGCATCGCGACCTGAAGCCCAATAACGTCCTACTGGATGACAACCTTAATGCAAAGGCAAGTCCCAAGATCCTGAGTCTCTACTAGTGGTGAGATATGTCTGAACTATGTGCAGTCATCACTACCAACTGGCAGTATACATATTTACTGAACATGACTATTTCGGTTTAGTCTATGTGAAGCCCATCTCTCTCTCTCTCACTCTCTCTCTCTTTCTCACACGCTCACTCTCTTTCTCTCTCTCTAGCTTACAGATTTTGGCCTTGCTGAAGTCTCCCACAGTGCTTTGAAGACACACAGAGAGGAGCCTGGGACAGAAGGAGGCACTCTAAGCTACATGCCCCCTGAGGCTTTTGAATCATCATATGAACCAACTCGAGCCACTGACATCTACAGGTACAACACACAGAGAGACAGCACTCAGAAAGCACCACTGACATCGACAGGTACAACACACAGAGAGACAGCACTCAGAAAGCACCACTGACATCGACAGGTACAACACAGAGAGAGACAGCACTCAGAAAGCACCACTGACATCTACAGGTACAACACAGAGAGAGACAGCACTCAGAAAGCACCACTGACATCTACAGGTACAACACACAGAGAGAGACAGCACTCAGAAAGCACCACTGACATCTACAGGTACAACACAGAGAGAGACAGCACTCAGAAAGCACCACTGACATCGACAGGTACAACACACAGAGAGACAGCACTCAGAAAGCACCACTGACATCGACAGGTACAACACAGAGAGAGACAGCACTCAGAAAGCACCACTGACATCTACAGGTACAACACAGAGAGAGACAGCACTCAGAAAGCACCACTGACATCTACAGGTACAACACACAGAGAGAGACAGCACTCAGAAAGCACCACTGACATCTACAGGTACAACACAGAGAGAGACAGCACTCAGAAAGCACCACTGACATCGACAGGTACAACACACAGAGAGACAGCACTCAGAAATCACCACTGACATCGACAGGTACAACACACAGAGAGACAGCACTCAGAAAGCACCACTGACATCTACAGGTACAACACAGAGAGAGACAGCACTCAGAAAGCACCACTGACATCTACAGGTACAACACAGAGAGAGACAGCACTCAGAAAGCACCACTGACATCTACAGGTACAACACAGAGAGAGACAGCACTCAGCAAGCACCACTGACATCTACAGGTACAACACACAGAGAGAGACAGCACTCAGAAAGCACCACTGACATCTACAGGTACAACACAGAGAGAGACAGCACTCAGAAAGCACCACTGACATCTACAACACAGAGAGAGACAGCACTCAGAAAGCACCACTGACATCTACAGGTACAACACAGAGAGAGACAGCACTCAGAAAGCACCACTGACATCTACAGGTACAACACACAGAGAGACAGCACTCAGAAAGCACCACTGACATCTACAGGTACAACACAGAAAGAGACAGCACTCAGAAAGCACCACTGACATCTACAGGTACAACACACAGAGAAACAGCACTCAGAAAGGACCACTGACATCTACAGGTACAACACAGAGAGAGACAGCACTCAGAAAGCACCACTGACATCTACAGGTACAACACAGAGAGAGACAGCACTCAGAAAGCACCACTGACATCTACAGGTACAACACAGAGAGACAGCACTCAGAAAGCACCACTGACATCTACAGGTACAACACAGAGAGAGACAGCACTCAGAAAGCACCACTGACATCTACAGGTACAACACAGAGAGACAGGACTCAGAAAGCACCACTGACATCTACAGGTACAACACAGAGAGACAGCACTCAGAAAGCACCACTGACATCTACAGGTACAACACACAGAGAGACAGCACTCAGAAAGCACCACTGACATCTACAGGTACAACACAGAAAGAGACAGCACTCAGAAAGCACCACTGACATCTACAGGTACAACACAGAGAGAGACAGCACTCAGAAAGCACCACTGACATCTACAGGTACAACACAGAGAGACAGCACTCAGAATGCACCACTGACATCTACAGGTACAACACAGAGAGAGACAGCACTCAGAAAGCACCACTGACATCTACAGGTACAACACAGAGAGAGACAGCACTCAGAAAGCACCACTGACATCTACAGGTACACCACAGAGAGACAGCACTCAGAATTCACCACTGACATCTACAGGTACAACACACAGAGAGAGACAGCACTCAGAAAGCACCACTGACATCTACAGGTACAACACAGAGAGAGACAGCACTCAGAAAGCACCACTGACATCGACAGGTACAACACACAGAGAGACAGCACTCAGAAAGCACCACTGACATCGACAGGTACAACACACAGAGAGACAGCACTCAGAAAGCACCACTGCCATCTACAGGTACAACACAGAGAGAGACAGCACTCAGAAAGCACCACTGACATCTACAGGTACAACACAGAGAGACAGCACTCAGAAAGCACCACTGACATCTACAGGTACAACACAGAGAGAGACAGCACTCAGAAAGCACCACTGACATCTACAGGTACAACACACAGAGAGACAGCACTCAGAAAGCACCACTGACATCTACAGGTACAACACAGAGAGAGACAGCACTCAGAAAGCACCACTGACATCTACAGGTACAACACACAGAGAGACAGCACTCAGAAAGCACCACTGACATCTACAGGTACAACACAGAGAGAGACAGCACTCAGAAAGCACCACTGACATCTACAGGTACAACACAGAGAGAGACAGCACTCAGAAAGCACCACTGACATCTACAGGTACAACACAGAGAGAGACAGCACTCAGAAAGCACCACTGACATCTACAGGTACAACACACAGAGAGACAGCACTCAGAATGCACCACTGACATCTACAGGTACAACACAGAAAGAGACAGCACTCAGAAAGCACCACTGACATCTACAGGTACAGCACAGAGAGACAGCACTCAGAAAGCACCGTGGACATTCGATAACTCTCTCTATTTCCTCTGTCTCAGTTACGGCATACTGCTGTGGTCCATCTTCACTGGAAAAGAGCCCTATTATGCAGATAACCCTCGTAAGTGGTAGTGTCACTGTTAAGCACACACACATTAACACACACCTAAACACACACCTAAACACACACGTTAACACACACATTAACACACACATTAACACACACATTAACACACACCTAAACACACACGTTAACACACACGTTAACACACACATTAACACACACATTAACACACACCTAAACACACACGTTAACACACACATTAACACACACATTAACACACACATTAACACACACCTAAACACACACGTTAACACACACGTTAACACACACATTAACACACACATTAACACACACGTTAACACACACCTAAACACACACCTAAACACACACACATTAACACACACCTAAACACACACCTAAACACACACATTAACACACACCTAAACACACACGTTAACACACACCTAAACACACACGTTAACACACACCTAAACACACACTTTAACACACGTTAACACACACCTAAACACACACCTAAACACACGTTAACACACACATTAACACACACATTAACACACACGTCTTCCTCTCCGTCTCTCCTCCATCTCACCCCTCACTTCTCACTATTATTTAGACTTTCTTGTTCTCTTATTTCATTCTCCTGTAGATCTCCAGTCCAGTATGTTGAGGTTCCGGGTCCCCTTGGGCGACAGGCCCCCTCTGGAGGCAGTGGACAGGGACCAGGCTAGTGGGCTGGGGGAGATGGTGGACCTCATGGTGAATTGCTGGGACCAACAGCCTTCTAATAGACCCCATTTCCTGGGTGAGACTACAGGAAGGTTGTTTATACTTTGCCCTGTCACTTGATGAGGAACGGGTGTCATTAATCATGATCATTAACCTTTTTGTATACCTTGGTATGTCGTTTGGTTGTTCGTATTGGATCCCAGGACCAATTACTGATTGGACATTTATGTCAGCGGTCTGTCACAGGAGACTATTTGGTTGTTAACTCTTTTTGCTTATTATTCAGATTGCCTCACTGTGACAGAGAGAACATATGAGAGGCACAGGCAATCAATAAACGACGTTGTCCTTCAAGTGCTCCTTAAACTGGTACTTTACAAGACACTCTGATTCAAAGCCTCCCGTTCTATATGTGTAACATTCACTTATAGCAACATAACTGAACAACTCCTCATTTTAGTGCTACCTTTTCCCTCCCTCCCTCCCTCCCTCCCTCCCTCCCTCCCTCCCTCCCTCCCTCCCTCCCTCCCTCCGTCTCTCTCTCTCTCTCTCTCTCTTTACTCTCTCTCTCTCTCTCAGGAGGAGGAGAGGATGAGGAGACAGGAGGAGGAGAGGATGAGGAGACAGGAGGAAGAGGAGAGAGAGAGACAGGAGGATGAGAGTATGAGGAGACAGGAGGAAGAGGAGAGAGAGAGACAGAGTAAGTACATTTTTTGTTGTTATAATCATCAACATTACTATGTACTGTAAATTACATTATTTGAATAATTTACTTGATAATTTGTTCAGCATATAATGGTGCCTCTATGTTCTTTTTTTTAATTCACAGAAACTGGTCTAGCTCATCTGAGGATAGTTCTGGTGGGGAAGACTGGAGCAGGGAAGAGCGCAACAGGAAATACCATCCTGGGTGGGGAGGGGTTTAAAGAAGACTCCTCCCCTGAGTCTGTGACTGCTCAGTGTGAGAAACAGAGTGGAGAGGTGGATGGAAGGAAGATTGATGTGATTGACACGCCAGGACTCTTTGACACATCAGTGACTATAGAGAAAATGAAATGTGAACTAGAAAGGTGCTTCTATATGTCAGTCCCAGGACCCCATGTGTTCCTGTTGGTGATCAGACTGGGGAGGTTCACACCCGAAGAGAAGAACACTGTGAAGTGGATCCAGGAGAACTTTGGAGAAGAAGCCTGCAAGTACACCATGGTGCTGTTCACTGGAGGAGACCAGCTGAGAAAAAAATCTGTTGAGCAGTTTGTAAGAGAAAGTGTTAACCTCCAGGATCTCATCAGCAAATGTGGAGGTGGATATCACTCTGTCATCAATGACAGTGACAGTAGCGCCAACCCTGACCAAGTCCCAGAGCTGCTGAAGAAGATAGATGAGATGGTGACGAGGAATGGAGGACAACACTACACCAACGAGACGTACCAGGAGGTCCAGAGGAAGATCGAAGAGGAGGAGGAAAGGAAGAGAGAGGAGGAGAGGAAGAAAAAAGAGGAAGAAATGAAGAAACAAGAGGAGGCGATCAGGAAACGGGAAGAGGAGGTGAGGAGAGAGGAGGAAATGAAGAGAGAGGAGGAGTTGAGGAAGATAGAAGAGGAGAGACAGGAGGAGAGAAGGAAGATGGAAGAGGAGAGACAGGAGGAGAGGAGGGAGACGGAAGAGGAGACGAGGAAGATGGAAGAGGAGAGACAGGAGGAGAGGAGGAAGATAGAAGAGGAGAGGAGGAAGATGGAAGAGGAGCGGGGGAAGATGGAAGAGGAGAGGAGGAAGAGGAGCAGGAGAAATTGGTTCGAGCGGGTTTTAAACCTTTAACCTTGTTGTGGCCAGCACCATGCTCTAACCCAATGAGCGGAACTGTGTGTACTTTCATCTTTATACAAACATTAACCAGACTTTTACCGTCATAACATTCCATAATCATACCAATCTCCAACCTACCTTTCACATTAAATCCCTGTTATTCAATAAATACAAAAACATGCTGACTATTACTTAACTGGATCGTTGATTGTAGACTTTACTCTCTGTAGGAAGGTAATTGACTCTGGATAAAAAAAATATGCTGTCTGTTTCTATGACTGTATATGGCTCAGCTAATGATAAATGTACCGTAACCCTCCTTTGAGCTTCAGTCACCTGCACCATCTCCCACCTAAACGAATGTTTTTTTCTGGTCATTACTGTCCACTGTCCACCAATGTTATTTAAGCAATAACACACAAGGGGGTGTGGTAGCCTAGTGGATAGAGCGTTGGGCCATTAACCGAAAGGTTGCTAGATTGAATCCCCGATCTGACAATGTAAACATCTGCCGTTCTGCCCCTAAACAAGGCAGTTAACCCACTGTACACTATCCAGAGCCACTGAGGAAGTTACAACCACAAAAGACATTGTGACTTCTGGGGAAGTTAACCAGAGACTCTGATGAACTGACTCTCCAGCAGACGGACCGGATTCCAACAGAGAAGACAACAACGACATATGGGCGTAAATATATACATTGCAATTATTCTCGAAGGAGCGGCGGTTCATGTGCAAACGATTAGCATTTTAATTCATTAATTATCAACTGTGTAGTGAATCCATTTTGTCTTTCCCACTCTTTTATCTGTCCCTACCCCTTTCCATTGTCTACCAAGCCGTCATACCGGTTTAGCCCACTAGGGACTTATCAATGCATTGTGTTAGTAACCAATATCTACTGTTTGTTATGTATTTCTGTGCGTATTTAGTTAGTCGGTAAATAAATAATTAAGCCAATTTGTATATCGCTGATTCATAATTTATGCTAGGGTTCGTGCAGACATCCATGGGTTTGCGATGTTCAATAATGACAAGTGATGAGGTAATAATAATACATTAATACAAGACTGTACTCGATAAGATATGAAAATATCTGAAGAGTCGATTCGGGAAATAGAGACTCTATAAACATTTCCCGTGGTGCCCCGACTTCCTAGTTAATTAAAGTGTGCATGATTAGTTTAATCATCAATGTAATAATAATTACACATAGAGAATTTATTTGATAAAAAAGCAGTCTTCACATTTAATGATAGTCACAGACACGACATCTTTTTTATGGCTCAGCTAATGATAAACGTACCCTAACCCTCCTTTGAGCTTCAGTCACCAGCACCATCTCCCACCTAAACGAATGTTTTTCTGTTCATTACTGTCCACTGTCCACCAACGTTATTAAAGAATGGTTCACACCTTCTGGTTGATTTCCTGGTTTCATGGCTACTTGTGCTTGTCTCATCCTGTTTGTTTGCCAACATCAGACTTGTTTTGTTTGTATTTACATATGAGATGTAATTCACTCTCTACTTGCTGACGTAAAAACAAATGAAATCATCCAGAATTCTAGTGAGTTTTCCCCTCTGGTATTTTATTGAGACTCAGAGAACTACAGATGTACTAGAGATTCAGGACAGTTATGCCCTTTTATACAATGGGTGGGTCTAATCCTGAATGATGATTGGTTAAAACCGCATTCCAGTTGGTGTCTATTCCACAAGTAACCAGCTCTGAATACTGTCTGTGATTTAAGGAATGATGATGCAGGAACATCACAGACAGCCTTTGAGTTTGAATTCATCTCACACACAAACTTAAGGTAGGTTTGATTTGATTGATTGTATTATTTAGCGTCTTCAGAATGCCCAGCCCACATTGGTTTATAAGACAATGTATTCATCATTCCTAATTGCATTTACAGTGTTACTAATCTTGAAAATCCAGAGCTAAAATATTGCCTGCTTTTATTTATTTATCCCTTATTTTATCAGGCAAGTTGAATGAGAACACATTCTCATTTACAGCAACAACCTGTGGAATAGTTACAGGGATGAATGAGCTAATTGTAAACTGGGGATTATTAGGTGACCGTGATGGTATGAGGGCCAGATTGGGAATTTAGCCAGGACACCAGGGTTAACACGCCTACTCTTATGATAAGTGCCATGGGATATTTTAGTGAACACAGAGAGTCAGGACACCCGTTTAACATCCCATCCAAAAGACAGCACCCTACACAGGGCAATGTCCCCAATCACTGCCCTGGGGATTGGGATTTTTTTTTAGACCAGAGGAAAGGCTGCCTCCTACTGGCCCTCCAACACCACTTCCAGCAGGAGCTAGTCTCCCATCCAGGGACTGACCAGGACCAACGCTGCTTAGCATCAGATGCAGGGTGGTTTGCTGCTGGCTGAATGGTGTCAGTTCTGGATGGAGAGGTATGAGAAAAGAGAGAATGTATGAGAAAAGAGAGAAGGTATGAGAAAAGAGAGAAGGTATGAGAAAAGAGAGAAGGTATGAGAAAAGAGAGAAGGTATGAGAAAAGAGAGAAGGTATGAGAAAAGAGAGAAGGTATGAGAAAAGAGAGAAGGTATGAGGAAAGAGAGAAGGTATGAGAAAAGACAGAAGGTATGAGAAAAGAGAATAAATAGTCCTGTGAGCTCCAATGGGGTTTCAAATGTACCCCCAAAAAGGATCCACTTTATATGACTGTATAATAGGGAAACAATACGTGATTATACAGATATACTAATCACAATATTTCACATTGTATATTGTGGTAGAAAGGGCAATAGAGGAGAAAATGTATCTCTCCGAGGTGATATACTTCACTTTACTGACTTCACTGTCCCCATGGGGAAACGTTGCAGTATCACCTACACGTTTAACCTGTTGAGGATAGAGGGCGCTATTTTCACTTTGGGGAAAAATCGTGCCCAATTTAAACGGCCTCGTACTCTATTCTTGCTCGTACAATATGCATATTATTATTACTATTGGATAGAAAACACTCTCAAGTTTCTAAAACCGTTTGAATTATATCTGTGAGTAAAACAGAACTCATTTTGCAGCAAACTTCCTGTCAGAAAGTGAAAAATCTCAAATCGAGGCTCTGTTCCCGGCCCTCCCTATCATTTTGCTTGAGATTTATGACTATACATGCACTTCATACGCCTTCCACTAGATGTCAATAGGCTGTGAGAGGTGAAATGGGATCTCTAGCTCTTTCTATGGTGAAAAGAGGCCTCTTGGAATGACAGGACCCCAATTTCCTCTGTTCAGGATGACGCGGGATGGACATCAGCTTTGGCTTCTGAAAAGCTTTCCCTATAGACGTCTAATATCTCCGGCTTTGATTTTATTTGATAAATGTGACAATATCATCGTAAAGTATGTTTTTTCAATATAGTTTAATCAGATTATTGAATTTTTGGGGGGAGTTTTTGCGTGTTCCGTTCACTGCGTTTGTTCATGAAGGAGAGTTTAGCGGCACTTGGCTAGTTTTGCTTGCTAATTCGCGAGGGAAAAAGGCCATTCTAAAACCAAACAACGATTGTTCTGGACAAAGGACCACTTGTACAACATTCTGATGGAAGATCATCAAAAGTAGGACCCATTTATGATGTTATTTCATATATCTGTCGAAAATTGTTTACTATTAGTTTGCGCCCAGATTTTGGGCGCTCTCTCGCCATAACGTAAGCTGGATGTCGTACTGAAGTTATTTTTAGAATTCTAACACGGCGATTGCATTAAGAAGTAGTGTATCTATCATTTCCTATACAACATGTATTTTTTAGTCAAGTTTATGAATTGTTATTTGGTCAGAATAGGTGAGTGTCAGAAATAGATCCGGACATTCTGGGGAAAAGATGCTACATGTTTACAATGTATAACTACGGAATTCAGCTCTAAATATGCACATTTTCGAACAAACCATATATGTATTGTGTAATATGATGTTATAGGACTGTCATCTGATGGAGTTTGAGAAGGTTAGTGAAAAAATAGATATCTTTTGATGGTTTATTCGCTATGCTAACGTGCCTAACGAATCAATGCTGTTGTGTGGTTGGCTATTGTAGTAAGCTAATATAATGCTATATTGTGTTTTCGCTGTAAAACACTTAAAGAATCGGAAATATTGGCTGGATTCACAAGATGTTTGTCTTTAATTTGCTGTACACCATGTATTTTTCATAAATGTTTTATGATGAGTATTTAGGTATTTCAATTTGGTCTCTGTAATTACTCTGGCTGCTTCGGTGCTATTTCTGATTGTAGCTGCAATGTAAAACTATGATTTATACCTCAAATATGCACATTTGTCGAACAAAACATCGATTTATTGAATAACATTTTATAAGACTGTCATCTGATGAAGTTGTTTCTTGGTTAGTTTGGTTGGTTATTGGTTAGTTTGGTTGGTTTTGTGCATGCTACCTGTGCTGTGAAAAATGTCTGTGCTTTTTTGTATTTGGTGGTGAGCTAACATAAATATACGTGGTGTTTTCGCTGTAAAACATTTTAAAAATCGGACATGTTGGCTGGATTCACAAGATGGTTATCTTTCATTAGCTGTATTGGACTTATTAATGTGTGAAAGTTAAATATTAAAAAAGGCGCTCTGCCTTTTCAGTGGAATGTGGGAGGAGTGGCGCTAGAGGAACCCCTGTCCTATTAAAGTGCGGTTTCAATACAACAGACAACAAATTGACAATACAACATTCACAGCAGTTACACAGTTACATCGTCTTTCCTCTTCCATTTCACCACAATACCAACCCGTTTCAATACGCAGAGACAATATCCCTGATCTGACCTGTTTCAATACGCAGAGACAATATCCCTGATCTTACCTGTTTCAATACGCAGGGACAATATCCCTGATCTGACCTGTTTCAATACGCAGAGACAATATCCCTGATCTTACCTGTTTCAATACGCAGGGACAATATCCCGGATCTGAACAGTTTCAATACGCAGAGACAATATCCCTGATCTTACCTGTTTCAATACGCAGGGACAATATCCCTGATCTGACCTGTTTCAATACGCAGAGACAATATCCCTGATCTGACCTGTTTCAATACGCAGAGACAATATCCCTGATCTTACCTGTTTCATTTCGCAGGGACAATATCCCTGATCTTACCTGTTTCAATACGCAGAGACAATATCCCTGATCTTACCTGTTTCAATACGCAGGGACAATATCCCTGATCTGACCTGTTTCAATACGCAGAGACAATATCCCTGATCTTACCTGTTTCAATACGCAGGGACAATATCCCTGATCTGACCTGTTTCAATACGCAGAGACAATATCCCTGATCTGACCTGTTTCAATACGCAGAGACAATATCCCTGATCTTACCTGTTTCAATTCGCAGGGACAATATCCCTGATCTGACCTGTTTCAATACGCAGAGACAATATCCCTGATCTTACCTGTTTCAATACGCAAGGACAATATCCCTGATGTGACCTGTTTCAATACGCAGGGACAATATCCCTGATCTGACCTGTTTCAATACGCAGGGACAATATCCCTGATGTGACCTGCTTTATAGCTTATGTGTTCGTTCCTCCTGCTGTCCTCATAGCGGGCTATATATGTTGTGATATCCATTCATTCCTCCTGCTGTCCTCATAGCAGCCTATATATGTTGTGATATCCATTCATTCCTCCTGCTGTCCTCATAGCAGCCTATATATGTTGTGATATCCATTCATTCCTCCTGCTGTCCTCAGCAGGCTATATATGTTGTGATATCCATTCATTCCTCCTGCTGTCCTCATAGCAGGCTATATATGTTGTGATATCCATTCATTCCTCCTGCTGTCCTCATAGCAGGCTATATATGTTGTGATATCTAATATCCCCTCTCTCCACTGGGATTCTCTGCCTCAAACCCTATTACAGGGGCTGAGTCATTGGCTTACTGGTGCTCTTCCATGCTGTCCCTAGGAGGGGTGCGTCACTTGAGTGGGTTGAGTCACTGACGTGATCTTCCTGTCCGGGTTGGCGCCCCCCCTTGTGTTGTGCCGTGGGGGAGATCTTCGTGGGCTATACTCGGCCTTGTCTCAGGATGGTAAGTTGTTGATTGAAGATATCCCTCTAGTGGTGTGGGGGCTGTGCTTTGGCAAAGTGGGTGGGGTTATATCCTGCCTGTTTGGCCCTGTCTGGGGGTATCGTCGGACGGGGCCACAGTGTCTCCCGACCCCTCCTGTCTCAGCCACCAGTATTTATGCTGCAACAGTTTATGTGTCGGGGGGCTAGGGTCAGTCTGTTATATCTGGAGTATTTATCCTGTCTTATCCAGTGTGAATTTAAGTATGCTCTCTCTAATTCTTTCTCTCTTTTTCTCTCTTTCTTTCTTTCTTTCTCTCTCTCGGAGGACCTGAGCCCTAGGACCATGTCTCAGGACTACCTGGCCTGATGACTCCTTGCTGTCCCCAGTCCACCTGGTCGTGCTGCTGCTCCAGTTTCAACTGTTCTGCCTGCGGCTATGGAACCCTCACCTGTTCACCGGACGTGTTACCTGTCCCAGACCTGCTGTTTTCAAGTCTCTAGAGACAAGAGGAGCGGTAGAGACACTCTCAATGATTGGCTATGAAAAACGAACTGACATTTACTCCTGAGGTGCTGACCTGTTGCACCCTCTACAACCACTGTGATTATTATTATTTGACCCTGCTGGTCATCTATGAACATTTGAACATCTTGGCCATGTTCTGTTATAATCTCCACCCGGCACACCCCTCAGAGCCTGGTTCCTCTCGAGGTTTGAAACCTAGATAGTGAAACTATAAGTCAGAAAGTCACTCTGACATAATACAGGGATGAAACATGTTCTAAAGCATATCAGAGAAATGTAATAAAAACATTAGTCATCAGTCAGACTCTTTACTTCTCTTTATTAAGTGTTCATAAATGTTATCCCTGAACACATGATTAAATAAATAGATCACTGGACACCCAGAGAAATACTTAAGGGAACAGATTTAAGACAATTTTTATCTATCTATCTATCATTCAATCTATGTTTCTGTTGTTTGGTCTTGTTCGGCTTCGTTTACACAGGCAACCTAATTCTGATCTTTACACAGGCAGCCTAATTCTGATCTTTACACAGGCAGCCTAATTCTGATCTTTACACAGGCAGCCTAATTCTGATATTTTGCCCAATTATTGACAAGAGATCGGATTGGTAAAAAAAAACAATTAGTGGCAAAAGATCAGAATTGTGTTGCCTGTGTAAAAGCAGCCTTAATGAGGTATACAGTATGTGATTGTTATACAGCTACAGAGACAGGTGTTTTAGCTCCACACCTTCCATTCTTTAGGCAGATCGCCGTTATTCCACTGGCTGCTCCCAGCACCAGTAAGAGTGGAGCTAGAGCCAGGGCCACTGTGGTATCAGCAGCAGCTGCTATGATCACCCCTACTACTACACACACTACTGTTACTGCTAGAGCGATGCGGAGATTCCTCTTTTTATCTACCTTCTCCCTTTTCTCTTCCTCCTTTTCTTTCTCTATCTCTACCTTTACCTCTTCTTTTAATTTACTCTCCTCCTCCTCCTTCCTTCTTTTCTCCTCCTCCTTCCTCCTCTCCTCCGCCTCTCTGATCTTCCTCTGAGCCTTCTGGTACATCTCGTTGGTGTAGTGCTCTCCTCCGTTCAGCTCCACCATCTCTTTGATCTTCTCCAGCAGCTCTGGGACCTGAGCGGGGTCGTCTTTGGCGTCGTTGTTGAACGAGTGATACCCGCCGCCTAAAGTGATGGAGAGTCTCCGTAGCTCTTTACACATCTTCAGAGAATCTGTCACCTGTTTCCCCTTCAGCTGGTCTTTACAGGTGAACAGCAAGATGGTGTACATGGAGGCGTCCTCTCCAAAGTTCTCCTGGATCCACCTCACGGCGTTCCTCTCCTCCTCTGTGAACCTCACCCCCAGCCTGATCACCAGCAGGAAGGCGTGGGGTCCCGGGACGGACATGTTAACGCACTCCTCTATTTTCTCTTTCACTTCTTCGTCCGACCTGGCTGTGTCGAAGAGGCCCGGTGTGTCAACCACATGAACCGTCGTCCCGTTGACCTCTCCACTCTGTCTCTCACACTGTCCGGTCACTGACGCAGGCGAAGAGTCGACTTTAAATACATTCTTCCCCAGGATGGTGTTTCCTGTTGCACTCTTCCCTGCTCCAGTCTTCCCTAGCAACACAATCCTCAGGTCAGCAGTCAAACCAGACCCTGTAAAAACCACACAGATAAAGTCAATGTAGCTACCAGTAACTATAACAACAACAAAACATTAAAAGTAATTCAAGTATCACACTGTAAAATAGAGATAATGTATGTTGATTCATTTAATTCATTCAATTGATTCAATGATTCATTCAATGATTATTTTAACCATAACATCCTGCTCAAAGTTACTAGTAGAGTTAGTATTATAAGTTACTAGTAGAGTTAGTATTATAAGTTACTAGTAGAGTTAGTATTATAAGTTACTAGTAGAGTTAGTATTATAAGTTACTAGTAGAGTTAGTATTATAAGTTACTAGTAGAGTTAGTATTATAAGTTACTAGTAGAGTTAGTATTATAAGTTACTAGTAGAGTTAGTATTATAAGTTACTAGTAGAGTTAGTATTATAAGTTACTAGTAGAGTTAGTATTATAAGTTACTAGTAGAGTTAGTATTATAAGTTACTAGTAGAGTTAGTATTATAAGTTACTAGTAGAGTTAGTATTATAAGTTACTAGTAGAGTTAGTATTATAAGTTACTAGTAGAGTTAGTATTATAAGTTACTAGTAGAGTTAGTATTATAAGTTACTAGTAGAGTTAGTATTATAAGTTACTAGTAGAGTTAGTATTATAAGTTACTAGTAGAGTTAGTATTATAAGTTACTAGTAGAGTTAGTATTATAAGTTACTAGTAGAGTTAGTATTATAAGTTACTAGTAGAGTTAGTATTATAAGTTACTAGTAGAGTTAGTATTATAAGTTACTAGTAGAGTTAGTATTATAAGTTACTAGTAGAGTTAGTATTATAAGTTACTAGTAGAGTTAGTATTATAAGTTACTAGTAGAGTTAGTATTATAAGTTACTAGTAGAGTTAGTATTATAAGTTACTAGTAGAGTTAGTATTATAAGTTACTAGTAGAGTTAGTATTATAAGTTACTAGTAGAGTTAGTATTATAAGTTACTAGTAGAGTTAGTATTATAAGTTACTAGTAAAGTTAGTATCAACCATGAGAGACCATAACATCACAGTCTAAACAGAGTACATACCATCATGATTTGACTCAACCATTAGAGACCATAACATCACAGTCCAAACAGAGTACATACCACAGTCAAAACAGAGTACATACCATCATGATGTGACTCAACCATTAGAGACCATAACATCACAGTCCAAACAGAGTACATACCATCATGATGTGTTGAGCCACACCCATCAGACTCAGGCAGCCGTTTCAGCTCCATCTCTCTGAGTGGTATAGCTGTTAGGATAACATAACAAGTATATTTCAGTTAAATGTTTAAACAGCTGAATTTGAAGTACAGAATCATTGTGATAGCTACACGTGTTCCAGGTTTAATGAACAGATCAGTCTGCTACATCCTTCTCAAACAGTGAACGTATATGATATTTCATTATATAATATAAGATATTAAACCAAATATTGAGTTTTACCTTCAGCCATGGTTCTGTCCCTCTTTGCCAATATATTGTCAAATGTCACCAGCTCTTTCAACTCCCCTGCCTGTGTTCAACCAGCTCTTTCAGCTCCCCTGTGTTGAACCAGCTCTTTCAGGTCCCCTGCCTGTGTTCAACCAGCTCTTTCAGGTCCCCTGCCTGTGTTCAACCAGCTCTTTCAGGTCCCCTGCCTGTGTTCAACCAGCTCTTTCAGGTCCCCTGCCTGTGTTGAACCAGCTCGTTCAGGTCCCCTGTGTTGACCCAGCTCGTTCAGGTCCCCTGTGTTGACCCAGCTCGTTCAGCTCCCCTGCCTGCGTTGAACAAGCGTCTGAGTACTGAAGTTTTCTCACAAACAAAGAAAGGAATATCCTGTGCATCTGGCAGAATGGAGGGGAGGTTCCTGCTTCCCTGGATTGTCTACAGTTCTGACAAACATGGCCTGCGTCCCAAACGACACCCTATTCCCCTCATAGTCTACTACTTTAGAGCAGGGCCCTGGTCAAAAGTAGTGCACTGTATAGGAAACAGAATGCCATTTGGTACGAACACGTGGACTGTTTCTCTAAACTTCCCCTACACTCTGCATCCCCTCGCCCCAATCCCCCAGGGACTGGAGTAGATCTGAAAGGCTTGGGTAGGTATCAGCAGTATGGTGGAAGTTCCACCTAACCTATCAGCAGGCAAGGTAAAGTCACTACCATGTTGCTTATACCTGTCCAACTCCTCCAGATCTACAGGAAGTATGTAGGCTGTAGTAATGAGGCTAGTGGTTGGTTGTAAGGCGCCAGCCTGTAAGGACCAGGCTTGAGGTCAGGCTAGGGGTTGGTTGTAAGGGGCCAGGCTCTAGGGGCCAGGCCAAGGCCAGGCTAGGGATTGGTTGAATCTGGACCGGGCCTGGAGACCCAATAGGGTGGCTATTGACAATATTGGCCAAGTTCTGAAGAATGAATGAATGAATGAAAGAACGAATGAATTCATTTTATTTGACAGATTTTAATACATAGAGTTGATTCAGCCACGTACAACAATGCATATAGCTGTAGGATCTTAATTTAATCACTGTTTTGTTGCTGAGAATTTTCCTGCTTTGTGATTAACATAAATGAACTGAAAACCCACCCTAACACATGGTCATATTAACACTATTGCTCAGTACTACAGTACTTTTGTCTAGCTAATAGCCTAACCACCGATAAAGCAACATTATCGACAAAACTTTAAAATCCTGTTGCCGCAGTGTTATTTTGCTACAGTAATATTGGTAAAATTAAGATTTTACATCTGTACATCAAAAAATGATGATTCAAACTTCTCTGATTTTCTGGTGTAGGTGTTGCTGAACCTGTAAGGGAAGTAGCTATACATGTTCTTCTACAAATATAACTATTAGCAATGTGCACTTCCTGTACGGCTGTCTCTCTCTCTCCCTCTCTCTCTCCCTCCCTGTCTCTCTCTCTCTGTCTCTCTCAGCCTCACACAACAACTGTAACGATTTCCCTTGCAACTACATTTTAAAAACTGAAATATAATTACTGCACGTTGGCTAGAAACGTATTCAGAACTAAATTAGTGTGGTAAAACATGAGTATACATACTCACCCGACAGACGCACCATGTCCCGTCCTCTAATAACAATTCTGTACACAAAAATTACACATCATATAGATATCATTAATTATTAGCAATGTGCTGTCAGAGTCGTGTGTATAGGTGGCAGGGAAGTCAGGCGCAGGAGAGTCAAACGGAGTGTAAATGGAGTCTTTTACTAAATGTCCACTTAACATGCTCCAAACACTAATATGTACATACATAAAATAAACATGGGTACGAGGACCCGTCGCGCACCTATACAACCATAAACAACACTGACATAAAACAATCTCTGATAAAGACATGAGGGGAAACAGAGGGTTAAATACTCAACAGGTAATGAATGAGATTGAAACCAGGTGTGTGGGAAGACAAGACAAAACCAATGGAAAATGAAAAATGGATCAATGATGGCTAGAAGACCGGTGACGTCGACCGCCGAGCACCGCCCGAACAAGGAGAGGCAACGACTTCGGCAGAAGTCGTGACATGTGCACTTCCTGTACGGCAGACAGTTGATTCCTACATTAACTATTAGCAATGTGCACTTCCTGTACGGCAGACAGTTGATTCCTACATTAACTATTAGCAATGTGCACTTCCTGTATGGCAGACAGTTGATTCCTACATTAACTATTATCAATGTGCACTTCCTGTATGGCAGACAGTTGATTCCTACATTAACTATTAGCAATGTGCACTTACTGTATGGCAGACAGTTGATTCCTACATTAACTATTAGCAATGTGCACTTACTGTATGGCAGACAGTTGATTCCTACATTTTCCTAAATTCATTGCACTTTTTTATTTCCATTTGAGAACTTAACCCACTAAGGTCAATGCCCCATGCAAATCAAATTAGCATAATACCAAAATCCCCATAAAAATCTCTCAATTTAAGCTAGACATATGTTTTTTTTGCATTGGTTTGCGTCTCAATCCACTGCATTCTCCGATGTTGCATTTTTTTGCTTTGGATGCGTCTCAATCCACCAACATTCTTCTATGTCACGTTTAAAGATAGAGGTGCTTTTATAAGATCTATAAAACAGTGGTTAGAAAAGAACAGCAGGTATTTATTTATTTTGTAAAAGAGAAGAGGTGAACTGAATATGGTTAGGAGACTTAGCATTGATGCCATAGTCACTGTGGATAATAAATCAATATTAGACTTCACTGGAAACTTTTAGAAGAATTGATACTAATATGACTCTTGCCTGATTGAATTCAAATCAATTATTCAGCTCCATTCCTGATGGCAATTCTGTTGATGAGGAATTCAATAAAGTTTTCTGCGAAGATTTGACCACAAAGGAGATCAGATTTTATGTCATACAGTTAAAGAATATCACATCCCCTGGTACTGATGGGCAAACCTCTAATTCTTACTTGCCACATTTAAGAAAGACATTGAAAAACGAGAGCTTCCAGCGTCATTAAAATAAGGTGTTATAACTCTTACCCCTAAACCACATAAGGATACATTCTTTCTTGATACTTGAAGCCCAATTACACTCATAAACAAAGATAAGATACTAGCTTCCATTCCAGCAAAATGCAAGAAATCTGGTCTGTGTAGTTTTATTAATGAGTGCCAATCTGGATTTTTTAAAGAGCGTCTAAAAAAAAAATTTCAGGCAGGTCTTGGACTTGATGGAATATAACGATTAATTAGATGACAATCCTGTTATTCTATTATTGGATTTAAAAAATGCATCTGATACTGTTAGTCATCATGAGTACATTTTTTAAACATTGGGACGCAGGCCATTTTTTAAACAAAGACCACACATACGCTCTACAGTGACCTCTAAAAGACCACACATACGCTCTACAGTGACCTCTAAAAGACCACACATACACTCTACAGTGACCTCTATAAGACCACACATACGCTCTACAGTGACCTCTAAAAGACCACACATACACTCTACAGTGAACTCTAAAAGACCACACATACGCTCTACAGTGACCTCTAAAAGACCACACATACGCTCTACAGTGACCTCTAAAAGACCACACATACGCTCTACAGTGACCTCTAAAAGACCAGACATACGCTCTACAGTGACCTCTAAAAGACCACACATACACTCTACAGTGAACTCTAAAAGACCACACATACACTCTACAGTGACCTCTAAAAGACCACACATACACTCTACAGTGAACTCCAAAAGACCACACATACGCTCTACAGTGACCTCTAAAAGACCACACATACACTCTACAGTGACCTCTAAAAGACCACACATACGCTCTACAGTGACCTCTATAAGACCACACATACACTCTACAGTGACCTCTTAAAGACCACACATACACTCTACAGTGACCTCTAAAAGACCACACATACACTCTACAGTGACCTCTTAAAGACCACACAGACGCTCTACAGTGAACTCTAAAAGACCACACATACGCTCTACAGTGAACTCTAAAAGACCACACATACGCTCTACAGTGACCTCTATAAGACCACACATACGCTCTACAGTGACCTCTAAAAGACCACACATACGCTCTACAGTGAACTCTAAAAGACCACACATACACTCTACAGTGAACTCTAAAAGACCACCCATACACTCTACAGTGACCTCTATAAGACCACACATACACTCTACAGTGAACTCTAAAAGACCACACATACACTCTACAGTGACCTCTAAAAGACCACACATACGCTCTACAGTGACCTCTAAAAGACCACACATACACTCTACAGTGAACTCTAAAAGACCACACATACGCTCTACAGTGACCTCTAAAAGACCACACATACGCTCTACAGTGACCTCTAAAAGACCACACATACACTCTACAGTGACCTCTAAAAGACCACACATACACTCTACAGTGACCTCTAAAAGACCACACATACACTCTACAGTGACCTCTAAAAGACCAGAAAGAGGGGAAGTGTCTAAAACAAGAGTTTGTTTACAGGAAAAGGTCCCTCAGACTCTGGTCTGTGCAGCCAGGGCTTCCCTTTCTGTCTGCTCCTCAAGACAGGAGCACTGGGACCCTGTTCATTTGATCGGGTCCCAGAAATTTGATCTTATTGGACAGAAAGGGCCACACCTCTCCACGCCCACGAGCAAAAGTTGAAGAATTTAGGTTATTTGTGTAAATTTAAAAAATATGGCATCATAATTAGCACAGAAAAATAAACCATAACTTGCCTGCAGTATTTCTTATTGTCCTGTAGATGGTGTTGAAGAGATGCGGAACGAGGTGGTGGACAGAATAAGAGGGAAGAGAGGAGGAGGGAGGTGATGGACAGAATAAGAGGGAAGAGAGGAGGAGGGAGGTGATGGACAGAATAAGAGGGAAGAGAGGAGGAGGGAGGTGCTGGACGGAATAAGAGGGAAGAGAAGAAAGGCGGAACGAGGTGGTGGACAGAATAAGAGGGAAGAGAGGAGGAGGGAGGTGGTGGACAGAATAAGAGGGAAGAGAGGAGGAGGGAGGTGGTGGACAGAATAAGAGGGAAGAGAGGAGGAGGGAGGTGATGGACAGAATAAGAGGGAAGAGAGGAGGAGGGAGGTGGTGTACAGAATAAGAGGGAAGAGAGGAGGAGGGAGGTGCTGGACAGAATAAGAGGGAAGAGAGGAGGAGGGAGGTGGTGGACAGAATAAGAGGGAAGAGAGGAGGAGGGAGGTGCTGGACGGAATAAGAGGGAAGAGAGGCGGAGGGAGGTGCTGGATGGAATAAGAGGGAAGAGAGGCGGAGGGAGGTGCTGGATGGAATAAGAGGGAAGAGAGGCGGAGGGAGGTGCTGGATGGAATAAGAGGGAAGAGAGGCGGAGGGAGGTGCTGATTGGAATAGGAAGAAGAGAAGAGAGGAAGAGGGAGGTGGAGGTGGAGGACAGAATAGGCAGTGCTGGTTTCAAAAAGGCCCACACTTCTGAAGGAGGATTTCAGTTACATTGCCTTGATTCCCTGAGTCCTCCACTGAGGGAGTTTGATTAACCTGAACCGTGGTGCACCGGGCTTTGGCCCGTGACGTGAACGGATAAAAGGGGAAAAGGAGGGGCATCTTTCTTAACTCTATGTGCATAACTTTCGTCACTTTTGTTGAAAGTGAGGCCCGGGAAGCAGCCTCTTCTAAAACGAATGCAATCACTTTTCACCCATGTCAACATCATTTTCCGTTAATTTGCAAGTGGCTGAATCTCAACAGAGAAATGATCTGAGCGAGTAAAATGCCCCTCTGTCTCAGGATGAGTAGCAAATGTGTCTGATGCCGTCTGGACCAAAATAGAATATATAACATGTTGCCGCCATAGAATTTGATTGATGCCAGCAAGCATTTAGCCTCTCTTGATAAAAACATGATAAAATAATTAGCTAATCAGCGTTGAGCTGAAATGTGGGTTGTCCTGGTGCAGCAAAACGGCCTCAAGGGATAAACCAATCAAATCACATCCTAAGAAAAACCTAATCTTCATAAAAACGTGTCTGTTTCTGGTCTGTTTGTGTTTGTGTCCTGCAGTAGCAACATCCTGTTGATGTCCTGCAGTAGCAACATCCTGTTGATGTCCTGCAGTAGCTAGCTTGCTAAATTGGCCCTTTCCTAAGCCATGGATGGAGACTAGTTTTGACTTAATTATCTGTACAGGTCAATGATTATGACAGCATTCTGATCTAACCAGAAAATAATATGTTGTGCCACTGGCCTAAGAAGATTGAAGTTCTATCTTAGCCTAGATGTAGCCTAGTAGGCTCACTTTAACTAGCTAGCTAACTTAGCTGGTTCATTGTTGCCAATGTGAGGAATTTAAGCTAGCAAGCATTTTAGCTAGGTAGCATATGACAACAAAAAATGAATGGTGTACTGTATGACAGAGTCATAGACCGTTTAGCCAACATGAAAGAGAGGAGGATGACATTGGCGTTCAACTAGTCTACAAGTAGGGTGAGTCAACATGTTTTGTTTTACTTGCGCACACAGAAATCAGTACCAAGGGAAGCCACATGATATTTAGCAACATTGATTGGACTAAATTGTTTTTGGTACCTTTAAGTGTGCTTTCTGTGTATTATACTATGCAGATATAGCTTTCTTGATTTGATGACGTTTAAATGTTTAAGTGTAAATGGTGCTGGAATAGCGGAGGCGGTGCTCCTGTTGTCTTTGTGCTGACTTGAGGTAACTTCATGGTTCTAAATCAGTAGTGGTTTAGTAAACTGTAGAAAACATTAACCTTCTGGACCATGCTGTACACTGTAAGACTGTTCTGTAATTTCAACAGTAAAACACGGTAGAATTCACAGTAAAATAACTTAAATGTGTTTTACAGCATTCATACTGTAGATTGCACTGCATCATGGGTAAAATGCTGAAAAATACTGTTAACTTTAAATGTAAGCCTCCTGTAAAAAATTACTCTAACTTACTGTATTTCTTTACAGTAGTGCAGGAACACTGTTGAAACCAAGACTGTTCTCAGGGCAGCTCTGCCGGATTTGACTAGCAGAATATACTTTTCGTAGCAGGTTAGGAGAATTAACGCAGCAGGTTAGGATAATTAGGTAAAGGTTATAGAAAGCTAAAATACTAACAATGTCCCCGACGCGACTCGAATCTATCTACAACCAGGCCTGCCCTGAGAAAAGTCTTGATTTCCACTAATGCGATGCGCCTCGCCAAACGGTCTGTGAGGGAAGACTCATGAGAAAATAAGCTTTATGTTCTACTCTAGCTATTTTATTGTTGTGGAAAAGTCGCCTAAATATTTTTGTGCAGCTGATTAGTATGTAGTAATTCCATACACTATATTATTCTATATACCTACTGCAGGTTTTCTTAACTAAGCTACTAACTAACTAGCTAACGTTAGCTTGTTAGGATTGTGTTAGCCAACAGTAGCCTAGTTGACATGTCGGTCTGTTGCATTGATCTTTCAGGTTTCTCTGTTTCCCTGAATCACTCAGTGTGTTCTTCTTAAACCAGTGTAGGCATGGAGGGTCTTCAAGATGCAATAAAACACCAATTGGCCAAGTTGGAGACCGAGACGGTGAGATCTTTGTCAGAGCATCTGAGGGCAAATGTTGGAGTGGAGAATATTAAAGACCTTGAATATGTTCAACCGGAGGACATCAAAGACCATTTGACGCCAATATAGTGCCAGGAATTGCTTCAGTCCTTCAACCAAAGAGGTGAGATCTTGATTGATGAATGTAACATATTTACATAATTGTTATTAAAAAAGGTGCTATCTAGAACGTAAAATGGTTTATTTGGCTGTCCCCATAAGAGAACCCTTTGAAGATCCCTTTTTGATTCCAGGTAACATTACATTTATAACCCTTTTGGTTCCAGGTAGAACTATTCTGGGTTCCATGTAGAACCCTTTCCACAGAGGGTTCTACATGGTACCCAAAAGGGTTCTACCTGGGAACAAAAAGGGTTCTCCTATGGGGACAGCCAAATAACCCTTTTTCTAAGTGTACACACACACACAAGGTTAAAAAGATCTGTAAATAGTTAATTGGTTTGCCCTCCAAATAAATGGTTTATGCTATGAAGGAGCGAGACAAATGTAACAAAAAGGGACAGAAATGCCCAAAATACATAAAAGTACAAAATAATACAAATGTTTCTTTAAATTGTTTGTTTGTCTTCTTGTGCTGGTATGGAGTGCAGCACATAGCCTAACATTCTATTCTTTGTCATTTTTTTAAGAAAATGAAGAATGGATATTATCTGTAACAATGGATAGGACTCTTGTCCTCCTCCAAGCATCAGTGACCTCCAGGAACAGTGGCCTTTCCTTTTCACCAAGTTATGGCCCTGCGACCACTTCAATATCCCTCACTGGCATCGTGATTGACAGTCGCCTGACTCAAGCTCTCCTGGACAAGAGTAAGAGAATTGTCAACATTTTTAAAAGCCAAAAGACCATTCTGACATTCTTTTCTTGATGACCCACTTCAAAGAGGAGGACGAATCTCTGTTTCTCTTGGCAGATGTAAAGAATAGTGTTTTTAGACTTATAAAGTTGATATGATTAATGGTGTTTATACTGTACTATTACACATGATATGAATATTTGTAATGTTTTGTGATTTTAGGTCACTGTAACTCTGGTTGATGTCAAGGCGTGAATTCTTTTGATTTCATATCCAACATTTTTATGCAAGTAAAGTCCAGGTCAGATAAAAAAATGTTATGACAGGAATGGAAACAAACAAAATTCAAACAGAATTTGGGCAGGTAGTGTTCTCCTGGCATCCGCCAAACCCAGATTCATCTGTCGGACTACCAGATGGTGAAGCTTGATTCAACACTCCAGAGAACGTGTTTCCACTGCTCCAGAGTGCAATGGCGGCGAGCTTTACACCACTCCAGCCGACGCTTTGCGTATGGTGATCTTAGGCTTGTGTACGGATGCTCGGCCATGGAAACCTATTTCATGAAGCTCCCGACGAACAGCTCCTGTGCTGACGTTGCTTCCAGAGGCCGTTTGGAACTCGGTAATGAGTTTTGCAACCGAGGACAGAGACGCGGCTCAACTGTTGTTGCTCCTAGACGTTTCTACTTCACAATAACAGCACTTACAGTTGACCAGGGCAGCTCAAGCAGGGCCGAAATTTCAAGAACTGACTTGTTGGAAAGGTGTCATCCTATGACGGTGCCATGTTGAAAGTCACTGAGCTCTTCAGTAAGGCCATTCTACTGCCAATATTTGTCTATAGAGATTGCATGGCTGTGTGCTCAATTTTATAAATCTGTCAGCAACGGGTGTGGCTGAAATAGCCGAAACCACTAATTTGAAGGCGTGTCCACATACTTTTGTATATATAGTGTATATTTATTGAATATCTTATCAATTAAAATAGCCAATTTGTGTGCAGTCAATTAGCTTAATTTCTCAGTGATCAAATTATATTTCCACCCCCCAAAAAAATAGCTTGAAAACTAATCTTAACTTCAGAACAATCTGAGATGGTGAAATCCTATTCCTCGTGCTCTTTTGAGTCAGAACCGCCCCAATTGAAATAGGCGTCCATGCATTGATAACCTTCAAAAATGGCTGATACAGACCCTGCTGCTAACCACAATGGAGAGGAGAATTTGTATCCCCACCCCAATACGGCCGAACTGACCAATGCTGATATCTTGCATCGAGACAATATTTCTTCTCTTTTGATCCTTTCTCTCTCCTTCTGTTGCCTCTCTTTCTCTCTCTTATCCTCTTCCTGTTTCTTCCTCTCCTCCTCTTCTTCGATCTTCATCTGGGCCTCCTGGTACATCTCATTGGTGTAGTGTTTTCCTCCATTCTTGTTCACCATCTCCTCTATCTTCTTCAGCAGCTCTGGGACCTGAGTGTTGTGTTTTCTCTTGTCATTGTTTAGGGAGTGATATCTGCCCCCACAGATATTGATGAGTTTCCGTAGCTCTTTGCTCTCAGCCAGAAACTCCTCCACTGATTTTCCCTTCAGTTGATCTCCATGTGTGAACAGCAAGATGGTGAACATTGAGGCTTCTTCTCCAAAGTTCTCCTGGATCCACTTCACAGTGTTCCTCTCCTCCTCTGTGAACCTCACCCCCAGTCTGATCACCAGCAGGAACACATGGGGTCCTGGGACTGACATGTAGATGGCCTTTTCTATTTCACTTTTCATTTCCGTATCAGTCAATTTTGTGTCAAAGAGTCCTGGTGTGTCAATCACATTGATCTTCTTTCCAGCCACCACTCCACTCTGCTTCATACAGTGTGAGGTAACAGACTCAGGGGAGGAGTCTTCTTTAAACCCCTCCCTCCCCAGGATGGTGTTTCCTGTTGCACTCTTCCCTGATCCAGTCTTCCCCACCAGAACTATCCTCAGGTCAGAGAGCTGCCCTGAAACTGGAAACAGACAAGAAGTGCTTGAGTTTATAGTGTCTTGATAAAAGGCTTCTGAAAACTGTGTGTGTGTGTGTGTGTGTGTGTGTGTGTGTGTGTGTGTGTGTGTGTGTGTGTGTGTGTGTGTGTGTGTGTGTGTGTGTGTGTGTGTGTGTGTGTGTGTGTGTGTGTGTGTGTGTGTGTGTGTGTGTACCTTGGCATTGACCAGTGAAGTCTTGCAGACAGAGTGTCAACAGGAATAGAATCTTCAGAGTTCCTCCTCTTCCTCGTTCCATCTCTACTACTGCAGCCAATCCAAAACATGGAAACAGACAATGACCTCATTACAAAATACAAAGTCCACATTTCTTCAGTGACTCATCTGGGAGTGTTTGGCAGAGTTCCAATGTTTACAGATGAGAATAAACTAAATTATATTTTTGTCTCAGCTATTTGACTTTCAACTGATAAAAACTATAAAACTACAAACTATAAAAAGAGTAATGATATGCGGTACAACTGTTGTGAAACACAGTACATTCCCTAAGATAGGACGTACATAATGTACCCACATGCATATCAAATGACATTCTAAACATGGTTATTATTCTACCGTTGCCTGGCTGCTGCTGTTAAGACCAGATAAACCAGTTAGAGGTTGTGTCCCATTACCATCAAACATCACATCTACGATGTAGACAGACAGGAAGAGTTCAGACAATAAACAAGTGGAATCAGTATAACTGAAACCAGTACTTAATGTGTAAATCAGGTGTCTGAACACAAAGCATGTGTTCCTCTGTTCCTCTGCTCAGACGTTGCTGACATCAGATCTTACAACATATCAGCTAACCACATCATGTGTTTTAGCAATCTGTCAGTCAACCATTGGTTGATGCATGCAACGTCTAAGCAGTGTGACCTTAGTCAGTACTGATAAAAACCTGCAGGTGTGTCCCTCACAGCAACAACCTGCTATAAGATGGGTGTTGACCAAAGATACAGTATACTGCACTATCTCTGCACTAAACAAGGTACAGTATACTGCACTATCTCTGCACTAAACAAGGTACAGTATACTGCACTATCTCTGCACTAACCAAGATACAGTATACTGCACTATCTCTGCACTAAACAAGGTACAGTATACTGCACTATCTCTGCACTAAACAAGGTACAGTATACTGCACTATCTCTGCACTAAACAAGGTACAGTATACTGCACTATCTCTGCACTAACCAATGTACAGTATACTGCACTATCTCTGCACTAAACAAGGTACAGTATACTGCACTATCTCTGCACTAAACAAGATACAGTATACTGCACTATCTCTGCACTAAACAAGATACAGTATACTGTACTATCTCTGCACTAACCAAGACACAGTATACTGCACTATCTCTGCACTAACCAAGACACAGTATACTGCACTATCTCTGCACTAACCAAGACACAGTATACTGCATTATCTCTGCACTAAACAAGGTCCAGTATACTGGACAATCTCTCCACTAAACAAGGTACAGTATACTGCACTATCTCTGCACTAAACAAGGTACAGTATACTGCACTATCTCTGCACTAAACACGGTAAATGTTTCAGGTAAAAGTCTAACCATGTTTCTCCTTTCACTGTTCTACAATATTAAAATGTGTATAAATACAAACATACTGTAATCACATGATTATTTACACAAATGTTAACAGACCTGGTATCAATAAAATGTCTACTTAATATTGTGCTACAGTTATTCAAATACTTTAAGTAGATTGTTGTACAACATTTAATTAGTAAGGTAGTTAAGTTGAAAACTCACTTTTAGTGTGGTTGCACGGATCTGTATATTGTTGTCTGCTGTTGTCACAGAGAGCTGAAGCAGTGGCCCTGCTGGTTTTGCAGAGCCAGGTGCCTCAGGTGGGTGGAGATTTACCTTCAGGACCAATGGAATGGTCTAAAACTCATGCAAAACTAAAGTGCTGCAACTTACAATACCATTGTGCTGCAGCTTACATTCTGTTAAGTTTCATTTTCCCAGCACATACTCAATTCTAGCCAATGAGAGAATGTTGCTAGGCAAACATTATTCTACTCAGGACAGGCAAAATCTGCATTTTGATTGGGTATCGACGTTCAACCTTGGCTACTTGTCAGAATCATAAGATAGGCCACATCTTTGGATAAAATGAAATAACAAATAAAACTGCATTTTGAAATGTAACTGTAGTTGTAACTTTATACATAGAGTACCACAGCATGAGTGATATTACCCATAAAACCTAGCTGTCAAAGAGGGAAATGGTTCCATTCATTTTTCCACCTTTCATTTTTCACATATGTAGGTGTCATAACCAGCCATAAAATAATGTAAGATATGTCACAACAGGTCTAAATATATGTATCATGACAGTCTTATGACCATATTATGACAGGTTATGACAAGTTATGTCAGCTGTTATGACATATTAAGGCCAGGCACCACAGGCAAACATTTAGATTTTGCTTCCATCTGTCAATTTTCAGATTTGGGGATTTTTTGCAACTATAACTTCCATAAAATGTACAAATAAATCGACAAAAATTTATATAAATACTTGATTTGTATATTTGTATCCCAACTCCGTCAACTACATCTAGCATACATTTAGTTTTTGTTAGCATGTTTCATGTAGTGTCACCCCCTGACCGTAGAGATCCTTTTTATGTCTCTATTTTGGTTGGTATTTGGTTGGTGAGTTTGGGTGGGCATTCTATGTCTGGTGTTCTATGTTGTCTATTTCTTTGTGTTTGGCCTTGTGTGGCTCTCAATCAGAGGCAGCTGTCTGTCGTTGTATCTGATTGAGAATCATACTTAGGTAGCCTGTTCCCACCTGTGTTTGTGGGTGGTTGTTTCCTGTTTAGTGTTTGTTTCACCTTTCAGGACTGTTCGTTTGTCGTTTTTTTTGTTTTGTCAAGTGTTTCGTATTTTATAAAAAAAATATGAACACTTACCACGCTGCACCTTGGTCCTCTTCTCCTTCTCCCGACGACGTCCGTTACATGTAGCATATCAACCATTATTTTTTAAAGCTAGTTTTCAGGTGCATTTTGGTCCATAAATGGATATATCCTTTGTAGACGTAGTACTTCACGCTGAAAGACTAGTAATTTCCACATATCCGATTGGTTACTGGTATTTAAACGCCCTTTCCGGCAATCTGATTGGTTAAAATGCCTCGCGTGCCGCGCAGCACTTTCTTGTTTGAAAATATCTCCCGCAAAGAATCCACGTAAAGAGAGACAAAAGGAGAAAATCAACAAGAATATACCGACAGTATGTGAATAAAAATAGGCGATCTCAGTAAGCCAATACGAGAAAAGCAGTGAATGAAAGAAAACATTTGCCTGATCACCTGATCGAGACAGTGGTAGTACAGGTAGAGGAGGAAAAGGAGGTAGCAGATCTCAGAATATTGCATGATTTGCTTTTTCCGTAAAGCTTTTTTGAAATCTGACACAGCGGTTGCATTAAGGAGAAGTGTATCTAAAGATCCATGTATAACACTTGTATTTTCATTAACATTTATGATGAGTATTTCTGTAAATGGATGTGGTTCTCTGCCAAATCACCGGATGTTTTTGGAACTACTGAACATAATGCGCCACTGTAAACTCAGATGTTTTGATATAAATATGAACTTTATCAAACAAAACATACATGTATTATGTAACATGAAGTCCTATGAGTGTCATCTGATGAAGATCATCAAAGGTTAGTGATTCATTTTATCTCTATTTGTGCTTTTTGTGACTCCTCTCTTTGGCTGGAAAAATGGCTGTTTTTCTGCGGCTTGGCTCTGACCTAACATAATTGTTTGTGGTGCTTTCGCTGTAAAGCCTATTTGAAATCGGACACTGTGGTGGGATTAACAACAAGATTACCTTTAAAACGGTATAAGAAACTTGTATTTTTGAGGAATTTTAATTATGAGATTTCTGTTGTTTTGAATTTGGTGCCCTGCACTTTCACTGGCTGTTGTCATATCGATCATATTGAGTCCTATGGATTCCTTCCTTGCCGTCTCAGCTCATATCAGAGACATGACAGGAGAGTGACAGGTAAATAAAAAGGGAGAGTAGCCCATTATTGTCAGGTGCAGACTACAGACACCCTGGTTCGATTCCAGGCTGGAACACAACCGGCCGTGATTGGGAGTCCCATAGGGCGGCACACAATTGGCCTATCGTCATCCGGGTTTGGCCGGTGTAGGCCTTCAATGTAAATAAGAATTTGTTCTTAACTGACTTGCCTAGTTAAATAAAGGTTCCATTAAAAAAAAAATGGTTATAACCGTCTCATAACATGTTATGACGCTGGGTGTCAAGTAAAGTGTTACCAATAATTTAATATATATAAAGATAAGACGTGTATGCACCCAGTGCCCAAGGAAGCGAAGGTAACCTGCCTAAATGATGAACGCCCCATAGCACTCACTTCGGTAGCCATGAAGTGCTTTGAAAGGCTGACTCATATCAACAGCATCCTCCAGGAAACCCTAGACCCACTCCAATTCGCATACCGCCCCAACAGATCCACAAATGACGCAATCTCAATCGCACTCCACACTGCCCTTTCCCAACTGGAAAAATGGAACACCTATGTGAGAATGCTGTTCATTGACTACAGCTCAGCGTTCAACACCATAGTGCCCACAAAGCTCATCACTAAGCTAAGGACCCTGGGACGACATACTTCCCTCTGCAACTGGATCCTGGACTTCCTGAAGGGCCGCCCCCAGGTGTTAAGGGTAGGCAACAACACGTCTAGCACGCTGATCCTCAACACGGGCCCCTCAGGGGTGTGTACTTTTTTATTATTGTATTTTTTATTTCACCTTTATTTAACATCTGCCTAAGTTACTGCCCAGATCTTCCAGTCTGGACGACCAGACGATGGGTCCTGAACGACGATCCCAATCCGGACATCCGCTGCCCAGCCTTGGAGCGGAATTCTTCATTTGCAGAAGTCCTGCCCGGGTCAACCACCAGAGGGGGACTGCAATGTCGATCCCCAATCCGGACATCTCCTGGCGATTCCTGTGATGCTTTGCAGCTGCCAGAATACCTACCAAGGTAGACCACCAGAGTGGGGACCGCAACAGTGATCACCAGCTGGACATCCGCTGCCCAGCCTTGGAGCGGCCTGCTTCATTCGCATAAACCCTACCCGGGTCAACCACCAGAGGGGGACCACAACAATGGTCCACAACCAGGACAACCCACGGTCATTTTTATGTTGGTTTGCAACGTGCAGGTTAATAGCAAGATCGAACCCAACAAGGGGGGACTTATGTTCACTAAAGAAGTGATACATCCTGGCCTTCGAGTTATCAGCAGCAGCTGTGGACATGCGTGGCCTGGGAAGGGACGGAGAATCTCTAAGGAACGACAGGGTACTACATCGTATCCGTTCTACCACCAGACGAACGACTACAATGTGTCCGCCCAGAATAGATCTCTGCTCGTTCTGTGTGACTATTTAGGTATTTAGTAAATACATAATTAAACCACATGTTGTATTGCAGATTCAACTTGTTAGCCAGGGTTCGGGAAGATAACCAATAAGTTTACGACGTTCAGATGAGACTGAATAAGGTGACGATTAATAATTGACTGCTATTGATGTAAAAGATTACCAGGTCTTTAAGAGTTTATTAGGAAGACAACAGCTCTATAAACATTATTCTGTGGTGCCCTGACTTCCTAGTTAATTACATTTACATGATTAGTTTAATCAGGTAATATTAATTACAGAGAATTGATTTGATAAAATAGCATGTCATATCATTTAATCCATAGTAAAGACACGACAATACTATATATCCACACTAAATACATGCACTAAGATAAAATTGGTCAACACCTGGGCTGCTTTCAAAAACGGTCATGATTTGAGTTGAGGAACATTGTAACTATAGGTGATGAGAGGGTGATTGTGTACAGTGCAGCAGCGTTTTGTTAACATTTTCCACATTCACACCCTGCTAGGGCCATCCTGCCACACGGTTAGCATATCTATAACATTGCAAATGGTTTTGAAAGAACTGTTATGTCATTCAGTAAGTACCGTTGCCATACGTAGCAAAACGTTAAGACCAACTGAACGTACCCCTGGTGTTTTAAAAGCCTAGCATCTCCTTAGTGCATTCAAACCCTTGGCTGACACCTACAGCTACACCTGCTGCCACCAATACTGGTGAAGCAAACACCATCCCTAGTCCTGCTGCGGCTATACCGCCATACGCTGCCAGTTTACAGTAAAAAGTAATATCGTTGATCTTTCTCTGAGCCGCTTCATAGTCAGCACTGGTGTAGTGTTCTCCTCCATTGTCCTCCTCCACCATCTCCTCGATCTTCTCCAGCAGCTCTGTAACCTGAGTGATGTCTCTTCTCTTGTCATTGATTAGAGAGTGATATCTGCCCCCACACATATTGATGAGTCTCCGTAGCGCTTTGCCCTCAGCCAGAAACCCTTTGACTGTTTTGCCCTCCAGTTGATCTCCATGTGTGAACAGCAAGATGGTGTACATTGAGGCATCTTCTCCAAAGTTGTCCTGGATCCACTTCACAGTGTTCCTCTCCTCCTCTGTGAACCTCCCCAGTCTGATCACCAGCAGGAACACATGGGGTCCTGGAACTGACATGTAGATGGCCTTTTCTATTTCACTTTTCATCTCTTCTTGAGACATTGTTGTGTCATAGAGCCCCGGGGTGTCGATGACATCAATCTTCCTCCCATTCACCACTCCACTCTGTTTCTCAGTCTGTGCAGTCACAGACTCTGGAGAAGCCTCCACTTTAAACACCTTTTTACCCAGGATTGTGTTTCCTGTTGTACTCTTCCCTGATCCAGTCTTCCCCACCAGAACTATCCTCAGGTTAGAAGGATGCCCTGAAACTGGAAACAGACAAGAAGTTGATCGTTTTCAGTAGCCATTTATCAAGACACTATGTGTGTTCATGCACAGTATGTGTGTTTGTGTACCTTGGCATTGACCAGTGAAGTCTTGCAGACAGAGTGTCAACAGGAACAGAATATTCAGAGTCCCTCCTGTCCCTTGTTCCATCTCTACTACTGCAGCCAATCAAACACATGGAAACAGACAATGACCTCATTACAAAATACAAAGTCCACATTTCTTCAGTGACTCATCCAAAGCGTTTGGCCAAGTTCTAACGTTCACAGATGAGGAAAGACTAAATTATTGATTTTTTCAGCTATTTGACTTTTAAACAATAAAAACTATAAACTATAAACTATAAAAAGAGTAACGATATGCTATACGACTGTTGTGAAACACAGTACATTCCCTAAGATAGGACGTACATAATGTACTCATATAGGGCGTTTCAAATGACATTCTAAACATGGTTATTATTCTACCGTTGCCTGGCTGCTGCTGTTAAGACCAGATAAACCAGTTAGAGGTCGTGTCCCATTACCATCAAACAGCACAGCTACTGTGTAGACAGACAGGAAAAGTTCAAACAATAATTAAGTGGAATCAGTATAACTGAAACCAGTACTTAATGTGTAAATCAGGAGATGTCTGAACACAAAGCATGTGTTCCTCTGTTCCTCTGCTCAGACGTTGCTGACACCAGATCTTACAACGCCTGGATAGGTATTTTACATATCAGCTAACCACATCATGTGTTTCAGCAATCTGTCAGTCAACCAATGGTTGATGCATCGTCTAAGCAGTGGAATGCGACCTTAGTCAGTAGCGACAAAAACCTGCAGGTGTGTCCTTCACAGCAACAATAAGATGGGTGTTGACCCAAGATACAGTATACTGCACTATCTCTGCACTAAACAAGGTACAGTTTACTGCACTATCTCTGCACTAAACAAGGTACAGTATACTGCACTATCTCTGCACTAAACAAGATACAGTATACTGCACTATCTCTGCACTAACCAAGGTACAGTATACTGCACTATCTCTGCACTAAACAAGGTACAGTATACTGCACTAACTCTGTACTAAACAAGGTACAGTATACTGCACTATCTATGCACTAACCAAGATACAGTATACTGCACTATCTCTGCACTAAACAAGATACAGTATACTGCACTAACTCTGCACTAAACAAGGTACAGTATACTGCACTATCTCTGCACTAACCAAGGTACAGTATACTGCACTATCTCTGCACTAAACAAGGTACAGTATACTGCACTATCTCTGCACTAAACAAGGTACAGTATACTGCACTATCTCTGTACTAAACAAGGTACAGTATACTGCACTATCTCTGCACTAAACAAGATACAGCATACTGCACTATCTCTGCACTAATCAAGGTACAGTATACTGCACTAAACAAGGTACAGTATACTGCACTATCTCTGCACTAAACAGGGTAAATGTTTCAGGTTAAAGTCTAACCATGTTTCCCCTTTCACTGTTCTACAATTTTAAAACGTGTATGAATACACACATATAGCATAATGTGATTGCTAACAGCTACATGATTTTACTGTTTTGACATTTTGATGATAAGTAATGTAATCATATGATTATTTATGCATAAATGTTAACAGACCTGGTATCAATAAAAGGTCTACTTAATATTGTGCTACAGTTATTCAAATACTGTAGAGTAGATTGTTGTACAACATTTAATTAGTAAGGTAGTTAAGTTGAATACTCACTTTTAGTGTGGTTGCACGGATCTGTATATTGTTGTCTGCTGTTGTCACAGAGAGCTGAAGCAGTGGTCCTGCTGGTTTTGCAGAGCCAGGTGCCCCAGGTGGGTGGAGATTTACCTTAAGGACCAATGGAATGGTCTAAAACTCATGCAAAACTAAAGCGCCCAATGTGCTGCACCTTACATTCTGTTAAGTTTCATTTTCCCAGCAACAAATCACTTCTAGCCAATGAGAGAGTGCTGCTAGGCAAATATTATTTTACTGAGGACAGGTAAGGTCTGAATTCTGATTGGTAGTTGCTTTTTAACTTTAACCTTGGCTACTTGCCAGAATCAGAAGATAGGCCACATCTTTGGGTTAGATGAAATGTGTTGGACACATGGGACACAAAAAAAGGTTACAAATGTAATAACATATACAACTGCATTTTGAAATGTAACTTTATACTGTAGTTGTAACTTTATAGTTGCCTAACCTGGTCCCAGATCTGTTTCTGCTCTTTCCAACTCCATAGAGTACAACAGTATGAGTCATAATACCCATAAAACCCAGCTGTCAAACAGGGAAATGGTTCCAATCATTTTTCCACCATTCATTTTTCACATAGAGGATTTTAGAAAAACTTAACTTAAAATGGTATGTCATAATATGTCTTATTAACAACTGACATAACTTGTCATAACCTATCATAACATGGTTATAACACTGTCATGACACATATATTTAGACCTGACATACCTTGCATTATTTTATGGTTGGTTATGACACCTACATAAGAGTCAAACGCACATGGGTAACTTTTTAATGGGTGGCTTTTACTTCAGTCATTTTCTATTAAGTTTACTTTACTTTTACTCAAGTGTGACAATTGGGAACATTTTCCACCATTGGTTTTGAAAACATCAGCAGGAACTAGTTCAGCATGTTTCTAAACACGGAAAGAAAATTGTCGGTAACTGACATGATGATAGATGAAAAACTGTCATAATATTATTCAGGGGTAATTTCAGGTCAGGCCACTAGCATCGGTACCATAGAACAAGACTCTGACCTGGATTCAATCCAAGAGTTATAAACATCAGTTGTTACAGAGTTATAAACATCAGCTGTTACAGAGTTATAAACATCAGCTGTTAGAGTTATAAACATCAGCTGTTATAGAGTTATAAACATCAGCTGTTATAGAGTTATAAACATCAGCTGTTACAGAGTTATAAACATCAGCTGTTACAGAGTTATAAACATCAGCTGTTACAGAGTTATAAACATCAACTGTTATAGAGTTATAAACATCAGTTGTTACAGAGTTATAAACATCAGCTGTTACAGAGTTATAAACATCAGCTGTTACAGAGTTATAAACATCAGCTGTTATATAGTTATAAACATCAGCTGTTACAGAGTTATAAACATCAGCTGTTATAGAGTTATAAACATCAGCTGTTACAGAGTTATAAACATCAGCTGTTACAGAGTTATAAACATCAGCTGTTACAGAGTTATAAACATCAGCTGTTATAGAGTTATAAACATCAGCTGTTACAGAGTTATAAACATCAGCTGTTACAGAGTTATAAACATCAGCTGTTACAGAGTTATAAACATCAGCTGTTACAGAGTTATAAACATCAGCTGTTACAGAGTTATAAACATCAGCTGTTACAGAGTTATAAACATCAGCTGTTATAGAGTTATAAACATCAGCTGTTACAGAGTTATAAACATCAGCTGTTACAGAGTTATAAACATCAGTTGTTACAGAGTTATAAACATCAGCTGTTACAGAATTATAAACATCAGCTGTTATAGAGTTATAAACATCAGCTGTTACAGAGTTATAAACATCAGCTGTTACAGAGTTATAAACATCAGCTGTTATAGAGTTATAAACATCAGTTGTTACAGAATTATAAACATCAGCTGTTACAGAGTTATAAACATCAGCTGTTACAGAGTTATAAACATCAGCTGTTACAGAGTTATAAACATCAGCTGTTACAGAGTTATAAACATCAGCTGTTATAGAGTTATAAACATCAGCTGTTACAGAGTTATAAACATCAGCTGTTACAGAGTTATAAACATCAGCTGTTATAGAGTTATAAACATCAGCTGTTACAGAGTTATAAACATCAGCTGTTACAGAGTTATAAACATCAGCTGTTACAGAGTTATAAACATCAGCTGTTACAGAGTTATAAACATCAGCTGTTATATAGTTATAAACATCAGCTGTTATATAGTTATAAACATCAGCTGTTACTGAGTTATAAACATCAGCTCTTACAGAGTTATAAACATCAGCTGTTACAGAATTATAATCATCAGATGTTATAGAGTTATAAACATCAGCTGTTACAGAGTTATAAACATCAGCTGTTACAGAGTTATAAACATCAGCTGTTACAGAGTTATAAACATCAGCTGTTACAGAGTTATAAACATCAGCTGTTACAGAGTTATAAACATCAGCTGTTACAGAGTTATAAACATCAGTTGTTACAGAGGTATAGACATCATCTGTTACAGAGTTATAAACAAAAGTTGTTACAGAGTTATAAACAAAAGTTGTTACAGAGTTATAAACATCAGCTGTTACAGAGTTATAAACATCAGCTGTTACAGAGTTATAAACATCAGTTGTTACAGAGTTATAAACATCAGCTGTTACAGAGTTATAAACATCAGCTGTTATAGAGTTATAAACATCAGTTGTTACAGAGTTATAAACATCAGCTGTTACAGAGTTATAAACATCAGTTGTTACAGAGTTATAAACATCAGCTGTTACAGAGTTATAAACATCAGCTGTTACAGAGTTATAAACATCAGCTGTTAGAGTTATAAACATCAGCTGTTACAGAGTTATAAACATCAGCTGTTACAGAGTTATAAACATCAGCTGTTACAGAGTTATAAACATCAGCTGTTACAGAGTTATAAACATCAGCTGTTACAGAGTTATAAACATCAGCTGTTACAGAGTTATAAACATCAGTTGTTACAGAGGTATAGACATCAGATGTTACAGAGTTATAAACATCAGCTGTTACAGAGTTATAAACATCAGTTGTTACAGAGTTATAAACATCAGCTGTTACAGAGTTATAAACATCAGCTGTTACAGAGTTATAAACATCAGTTGTTACAGAGTTATAAACATCAGCTGTTATAGAGTTATAAACATCAGCTGTTACAGAGTTATAAACATCAGCTGTTACAGAGTTATAAACATCAGTTGTTACAGAGTTATAAACATCAGCTGATCCAGAGATACAAAACATCAGCTGTTACATAGATATTAAACAGTATTAAAGCAATCACTACAGTCAAAATATCATTAGTAATCAATTACATCAAACAGTAGTTGTAAACCATGGGTGTCAAACTCTGGCCAAATTTGGCCCGCGGGGTAATTATATTTGGCCCGCGAGACAATACCAAATTACTACTAGAGCTGGCCCGCCGGTATTATACAGCGCATTCACCGCTAATACTACGAATCCCATAATGCTCTGCTGTTGTTTTCGCGCGCCAATCAGGACAGGACCCAGAAACGCCCTCTCCTCTGTGACAGTAGTCATAGCAACATAGACGCTACAACTGTCAGCGCGCTATCCCTTCCCAAAAATGGCGAAAAGAAAAGCAGAAAACAGGAGCTTTCTGGACAAGTGGGAGGCAGAATATCTGTTTACATATGTAAAAGACAAACCTGTTTGTCTTGTTTGTGGAGTCAACGTGGCTGTAAGTAAGGAGTACAACATTAGACGACACTATGAAACGAAACACCATGACAAATACAAGGACCTGGACATGACTCAAAGGAGCCAGAAAGTAGAGGAGATGAAAATAAGTTTGGTTTCACAACAGAATATGTTCAAAAAAGCCACATCACAAAGTGAGGCTGCTGTAAAGGCTAGTTATATAGTGGCAGCAGAGATCGCAAAATCAGCCCGGTCCTTTAATGAGGGAGAGTTCGTGAAAAAGTGCATGATGAAAGTTTGTGACCTCGTATGCCCAGAGAAAAAGCAAGCATTTTCAAACGTGAGCCTGAGCAGGAACACAGTAGCTGATCGCACATGTGATCTTGCCACCAATCTGTATGACCAGCGGATGGAAAAGGGAAAAGATTTAGAGATTCAGAGCCTGAGCCCAGACATTGATGAACTAGCATCCAAGAAGAGATGCCAGGTATCTGGCTTGGGCACATCAGATTAGATCAGTGTGCAATAATTAACGTTTTCTTTGTGCACTTTTTCTTGCTACAAGGCATGGGCTTGAATGGTTGATTGATTTATTATCATTTTATTTGTAAAATTATTAGCCAATGGAAAAAGTTTATTTTGGTATTTAAATCAGAAGGCTGCAAATAGAAAAGAGGCATACGATTTTTATTTAAATTTTATTTATTTAATAAATGAATGCCATTGATGTGTTTTTTCGTTTGAAATTCGATTTTGCATGTCTCCACTATTAAATTATATATTGTATGGTAATAAGTGATGCTTGTTCCATATTCAATGTTAAAGCAAAACTTGTTTGGGTCCATATTAAAAGGTTCATTTGTTCAATGTTGGCCCGCGACTTTGTTCAGGTTTTACATTTTGGCCCACTGGGTATTTGAGTTTGACACCCCTGTTGTAAACAAATCAGATCAGACAGTGTCCACAGAATGTCATCACTATAATACAACAGCGAATAATCAGTGTCCTCGGTTTCTGAACTTTGACTTTCAGTAACTTACTCTGGTGTCATTTACTATAAACACTGCAGATGTCAGCTCAAAATGTCTAACTGGCCTTCTCTGAGTTCTATCTGGTCTTCTCTGAGTTCTATCTGGTCTTCTCTGAGTTCTATCTGGTCTTCTCTGAGTTCTATCTGGTCTTCTCTGAGTTCTATCTGGTCTTCTCTGAGTTCTATTTGGTCTTCTCTGAGTTCTATCTGGTCTTCTCTGAGTTCTATCTGGTCTTCTCTGAGTTCTATCTGGTCTTCTCTGAGTTCTATCTGGTCTTCTCTGAGTTCTATTTGAACTTCTCTGAGTTCTATCTGGTCTTCTCTGAGTTCTATCTGGTCTTCTCTGAGTTCTATTTGGTCTTCTCTGAGTTCTATCTGGTCTTCTCTGAGTTCTATTTGGTCTTCTCTGAGTTCTATCTGGTCTTCTCTGAGTTCTATTTGGTCTTCTCTGAGTTCTATTTGGTCTTCTCTGAGTTCTATTTGGTCTTCTCTGAGTTCTATTGCTCTGGTGTCATGTATTATGTCAACAGATATGAGAACAAACCATAACAAGTCTAGTGACTATAAACCCGCACCTTGAGTGTCACATATAGAACACTGTATATAATGTGTATTAAAGAAACGTTATATATGCTAAATATTGTGATGATCACTCTATACTAAATATGAGATTTAGGGAACTTACATTTCCCCATTGGCTTTGTGTTGTGGGAGGTACCTGTGAGGTTTGTCCCAAAAGGCACCCAGTACACTTTATAGTGCACTAGGGTCCTGGTGAAAAGTATTGTAAAGGGAATAGGGTGCCATTTGTGACACATCCCACATGTGCTGATGTGTTTCAGACAGTCCTTCCTATTTAGATACCTGTCTCTTACCACATGTGCTGATGTGTTTCAGACAGTCCTTCCTATTCAGATACCTGTCTCTTACCACATGTGCTGATGTGTTTCAGACAGTCCTTCCTATTTAGATACCTGTCTCTTACCACAGGTGCTGATGTGTTTCAGACTGTCCTTCCTATTTAGATACCTGTCTCTTACCACAGGTGTATGAAATGTCTGCTTTGTTCTGCAGTCATCAACATGATGCACTGACTTCCCTCACGGTCCTTGTCATCACGAGGTGTGTTTTGATGGAATGATGTCCTTGTCATCACGAGGTGTGTTTTGATGGAATGACTTCCTTGTCATCACGAGGTGTGTTTTGATGGAATGATGTCCTTCTCATCACAAGGTGTGTTTTGATGGAATGACGTCCTTGTCATCACGAGGTGTGTTTCTAATGTCATTTCCAGTAAAAGTTGTGGCAACAAAGCGTGTGAACCCGGATCCTATTTCTTTGTGTGTAACAGTCAGTTTAGCTTACGAAACATTTGCTTAGTAACCGGACACCAATGTGATCTGTTGGACAAAACGTGATCTGTGAAAGACTTACTATATTTACACAACCCTTGTGATAAGGATATATGTGAGGGTTTTTAAATCAGGATAAATCCTCTTATCTGTTCGAGCTCATTAATGATAGAATGTTCATATGTGACCCGATTCAAGAAGCTGGCACTACTTCACTGCTTGTTTGGCAGAAATGCCTTAAAAACTAACTTGAATGCCATCTGCAAATACGAGCTCAGTCGGTTTAGCCACGGAAAAAGACAGGAACCTTCCCGTTAGCCATGATTGGCTGAGATAATGCGTGGGCTGGATATGCCAAGAGATGAGTTCGGATTGGTTTGCCATGTAGCATGCTTCTGTCTATAACGTGAACTGCTCAGTATTTTCACATAGCATACATGGCTACATATGTATATAGCTACATGGCATACCAATCCGAACTTATCTCTTGGCAGCCCATCCATTATCTCAGCCAATCATGGCTTTCAATCATCTTTAAAAAAAATTATAACGTTAGCAATGGACTGCTCTCAACAACATTGCTGCCTTGAATTCAGCAGACGCTATAGACAAAGATCAGTGGGGGAAAGTTGTGATGGACTACTACTACGCTCAGTGTGAACTGGAGTCACAATGATAATAGTCATTGACTCAAAGCAGTATTTCAAACGTTGCTTGTTAGGGGAGGTAGTTGTAGGAACGTTGGAATGGTTTAGTCGGCTTCCTCAATAGTTGGTCCAGATGATCCACCGCCTGCAGGAGCGGCGAACACCAGCACCAGGGAATACACCAGTCATGCCTTCAGGCATACCACCAGCACCGGGGAATCCACCAGTCATGCCTTCGTTCATACCACCAGCACCGGGGAATCCACCAGTCATGCCTTCGGGCATACCTCCAGCACCGGGGACCACCAGCCATGCCTGGTGGTCATGCCATCAGGCATACCACCGGCCATGCCATCAGGCATACCACCTGTGGACAATACTTTTTTAATGGTTAGCTCAGAATAAGACCTTCCAATAGTTCTTTATACATTTTTTATTTATTAACTTTTACTTATTGAGGGTAGCCCAATTGAGACCAGGGTCTCATTCCCAATGGTGCACTGAATACAAACATTTTCTCCCAAACAGGAAGGAAAACTAACATGACAAATAGAACAAGGAGAATAAAAATAAGCACAAAGAACAAACTCAACACCACAATTTCAAGATATGAAACCACCACAATCAATCGAAAGAACTGCAATCCGCCTCCCGAGTGGCACAGCGGTCTAAAGCCCTTATCGCAGTGCTAGGGGTGTTGCTACAGACCCGGGTTCGATCCCAGGCTGTATCACAACTGGCTGTGATCGGGAGTCCCCATAGGGCGGCACACAATAGGCCGGCATCGTCCGGGTGAGGTGAGGGTTTGGCCGGGGGGCTTTACTTGGCTCATCACGCTCTAGCGACTCCTTGTGGCGGGTCGGGCGCCTACAGGCTGACCCCGGTCGTCAGTTGAATAATGTTTCCTCCGACACGTTGGTGCGGCTGGCTTCCGGGTTAAGCGGCGGGTGTTAAGAAGTGCGGTTTGGTGCGTCATGTTTCAGATGGCGCATAACTCGACCTTCGCCTCCCGAACCCATTGGGGAGGTGCAGCGATGAGACAAGATCGTAGTTGTGGAGAAAAAAGGGGTAAAATACAACTTTCATTGAAATAATTCAACACCAGAGTCCTAACCTGCACTAGAGGCTCCAGGGAAACAAGATGCAAGGAATTGTGTAGGTTATCACAACAATGGGGCAATAAAACTAAAGGAGGATTTACCTAACCTGCACTAGAGGCTCCAGGGAAACAAGATGCAAGGAATTGTGTAGGTTATCACAACAATGGGGCAATAAAACTAAAGGAGGATTTACCTAAATGGTGGAGACCAGAGGGACCTCAAGAGTTAACTAATCTTACGAGCGGCTTTGGTGGCTCCTTCCTTCATACATTAGTAACAAAGTTAGGTACGTTGGAAGCTGCTGTAGTAGAGCTTTGTAAACAAAAAGGGAGTAATAAAGTGATCTACAGGACTTTAATGTGGGCCAGCCAACCTTTTAATACAGGATGCAGTGGTGAGTATTAAAACTGTCACCTGTGATAAAGCAAAGGGCACTATGGTAGATGGCATGCAAAGGTTTAAGAGTAGTGGCTGCTGCAATCTGGTAAATGGTGTCACCATAGTCAAGAACTGTCAGGAAAGTTGACAGTACAATCTGCTTCCTGCTATTTAGGGAGAGGCAAGATCTAGTCCTAAAACAGAAGCCCACTTTGCATACAGATGAATTTGACAAGTTATAACAGATAAACCAATAGTATTTATATTAATATTAAAGAGAACAGGTCCCAGTACCAGGAAACTAGACTTGACACCATCAGAAATCACACATTGAGTCCTGTCTGACAGATCATTTTCAAACAACTTTCAACAAGCCTGATCCAGGCCTATTTCAGTCAACCTTTGAATGAGTGTGTCACGCTCTGACCTTAGTTATCTTTGTTTTCTTTATTATTTTGGTTATGTCAGGGAGTGACGAGGGTGGTTTGTTTGGTTTTTGGATTGTTTTAGCAAGTCTAGGTGTTTATATGTCTATGGTTGCCTAGATTGGTTCTCAATCAGAGGCAGCTGCTTATCGTTGTCTCTGATTGGGGACCATATTTAGGTAGCCATATTCCTTGGGTAGTTTGTGTGTTCTTATTCTATGTTTAGTTGCCTGTCTGCACTTCTCATATTAGCTTCACGGTTCGTTTTGTTGTTTTGTTAGTTTTGTTCAGTGTTAGTTCTTTCACTAAAGAAGTATGTACGCTTACCACGCTGCGCCTTGGTCTCCTGTTTATGACGACCGTGACAGAGTGTGATGGTCAACAGTGTCCAAGTTTTTATAATGTTTCTGATCAAAGGAATTGAACATCTAAAACAAGTGTAGCAGCTGAACCTGCTCTGTCCAGGTCTAACACCTGATTGGTTCACATTAAGAATAGATGGGATTCTAACACCTGATTGGTTCACATTATGAATAGAGTGAGAAGTTAAAAAAGTTCTTAGTTGACATTTCCCCAGGGATTCTAGAACTTTGGAAAGGCAAGATAATTGGCAAATTGTACGGTAGTTATCTAAGTCAGAAGGATCTCCTCCTTTATGTAGGGGGAGGACATGTCCTGCTTTACAGTTCTTAAGGACATCACCAGAAACAACTATCAAGTTATAATATATAGTTCAATGGTTCTGTGATAACTGGTGCAGAGTAAGAAGGATTATGTGAATCAGCTCTGGATATATATATATATACACTCTTTATCATAACACATAGAACATCATAGACATCAAATGGGGAAATGAAGATACAGTCTGTGAGTCTGTTAGTGCATCGTTCTCTACAAGGTCATGTGACTAGGGGACTCTAGTAGAATGATATGCATTTTCAGAGTTTATCCTTTCTAATAATTGTCCAGCTGAAGATAAATGGTTATTAAAGTACCACACATGTAAATGTATTCTAGTATGGGACCAGAGGCTGTCAAACCCTGCTGGGACAACAAGGGAAAGGGGGATACTAGTCAGTTGTACAAATGAAATGTGTCTTCCACATTTAACCCTTCAGAATCAGAGAAGTGCAGAGGGCTGCCTTAATCAACAGCCACGTCTTCAGCACCTGGGGAACAGTGGGTTAACTGCCTTGTTCATGAGCAGAACAACAGATGTATACCTTGTCAGCTCAGGGATTTGATCCAGTAACCTTCCAGTAACTGGCCCAATGCTCTAATGTCTTGGCGCTCTGCCAACCCCAAGGGGGAGGAGTTGTTTAAAATCTTTTACCACTCTACAGAAGTTAGCATATATAGCAAGTATGTTATAGAGATCAGTCCTTTCAGGAGCCCAGATCATTTATTTATAAATCCCATCATTGGATGGTTTGGTAGTTGGGTTTCCCAAGGGACACTATAGGCTAACATAGCTGACCTGAGTTGTAAATATAAACAAAAAGAGTTGCCTGGTAATGTGTATGTATCTGGTAATGTGTATGTATCTGGTAATGTATATGTATCTGGTAATGTATATGTATCTGGTAATGTATATGTATCTGGTAATGTGTATGTATCTGGTAATGTGTATGTACCTGGTAATGTGTATGTATCTGGTAATGTATATGTATCTGGTAATGTGTATGTATCTGATAATGTATATGTATCTGGTAATGTGTATGTATCTGGTAATGTATATGTATCTGGTAATGTGTATGTATCTGGTAATGTGTATGTATCTGGTAATGTGTATGTATCTGGTAATGTGTATGTATCTGGTCATATGTATGTATCTGGTAATGTGTATATATCTGGTCATGTGTATGTATCTGGTAATGTGTATGTATCTGGTAATGTGTATGTATCTGGTAATGTGTATGTATCTGGTAATGTGTATGTATCTGGTAATGTGTATGTATCTGGTCATGTGTATGTATCTGGTAATGTGTATGTATCTGGTAATGTGTATGTATCTGGTAATGTGTATATACCTGGTAATGTGTATGTACCTGGTAATGTGTATATATCTGGTAATGTATATGTATCTGGTAATGTGTATGTATCTGGTAATGTGTATGTATCTGGTAATGTGTATGTATCTGGTAATGTGTATGTATCTGGTCATGTGTATGTATCTGGTCATGTGTATGTATCTGGTCATGTGTATGTATCTGGTCATGTGTATGTATCTGGTAATGTGTATGTATCTGGTAATGTGTATGTACCTGGTAATGTGTATGTATCTGGTAATGTATATGTATCTGGTAATGTGTATGTATCTGGTCATGTGTATGTATCTGGTAATGTGTGTGTATCTGGTAATGTGTATGTATCTGGTAATGTGTGTGTATCTGGTAATGTGTATGTATCTGGTAATGTGTATGTATCTGGTAATGTGTATGTATCTGGTAATGTGTATGTATCTGGTAATGTGTATGTATATGGTAATGTGTATGTATCTGGTCATGTGTATGTATCTGGTCATGTGTATGTATCTGGTCATGTGTATGTATCTGGTAATGTGTATGTATCTGGTAATGTGTATGTATCTGGTAATGTGTATGTATCTGGTAATGTGTATGTACCTGGTAATGTGTATGTATCTGGTAATGTATATGTATCTGGTAATGTGTATGTATCTGGTCATGTGTATGTATCTGGTAATGTGTGTGTATCTGGTAATGTGTATGTATCTGGTAATGTGTATGTATCTGGTAATGTGTATGTATCTGGTAATGTATATGTATCTGGTAATGTATATGTATCTTCCAAATCTTGGAATGTTCTCAAACCGATACTGTCCATGATATCGGCATGGTTACGGATTCCACATTAGGACCATTGGGGAGATGCAAATGGGCACCCTCCAGATAACAAAGCATTAGTGTGAAATAATTGCCAACATCTGATCTGAGGCTTTTGGCCATTCTTTTTTCTTAATCATTGTTGGGGAAAAACTGGATCCAGATCAGATGTTGGGTACTATATTTATTGAATAGTATATGAATCTAATTCATTAAAATGTCAAATTTGGCCACAATAAATTTGCTTATTTCTCAGAGATCAAATTACATTTATATTATGTAACACAATAATTCATCTTAATTTTATATTATATAACACAATAATTCATCTTAATCTGAGATGGTGGATGTGGAAATCTTATTCCTTCTGGTCTTCTGAGTTGGAACTACCTGAGGTGAAATAGGTGCCCATGCACTGATAACCTTTTAGAGCGGCTAATGCAGCCCCTGCTGCTAACGACCATGGAGAGCTGAACATGGCTCCCAACCCCAATGCAGCCGTACTGGCAAGTGCTGACCACTTGCAGTCATTCAATTTTTCTTCTCTTCTTCTTCTTTCTTCCTCTTCTTGTCTCCTCTCTCTCTCTCTCTTCGCCTCTTCCTGTCTCTTCCTCTCCTCCTCCTCTTCGATCTTCCTCTGGGCCTCCTGGTACATCTCATTGGTATAGGGTTGTCCTCCATTCTTCTCCACCATCTCCTCTATTTTCTTCAGCAGCTCTGGGACCTGAGTGTTGTCTTTTCTCTTGTCATTGATTAGGGAGTGATATCTGCCCCCACAGATATTGATGAGTTTCCGTAGCTCTTTGCTCTCAGCCAGAAACTCCTCCACTGATTTTCCCTTCAGTTGATCTCCATGTGTGAACAGCAAGATGGTGTACATTGAGGCTTCTTCTCCAAAGTTGTCCTGGATCCACTTCACAGTGTTCTGCTCCTCCTCTGTGAACCTCCCCAGTCTGATCACCAGCAGGAAGGCGTGGGGTCCTGGGACTGACTGTTCTATACACCTGACTATTTCACTTTCCATCTCTTCTTCAGACAGTTTTGTGTCATAGAGCCCCGGGGTGTCGATGACATCAATCTTCCTCCCATCCACCTCCCCACTCTGTTTCTTACACTGAGCAGTCACAGACACTGGAGAATCCTCCGCTTTAAACACCTCTGTCCCCAGGATGGTATTTCCTGTTGCACTCTTCCCTGCTCCAGTCTTCCCCAGCAGAACTATCCTCAGGTTAGAGGGCTGCCCTGAAACTGTGGAAACAGACAAGAAATGATTGATTTTGTAATAATATTTTAAGATAAATGCACAAGGCAGAGGACTAAAGGCCAAGAGGACTAAAAGAGTCCTAACGATCAATGGAAATAGTGTTTTTTCTGTAAAAGCAAATTATTGATCAATGGGTCAGAGACATGGGAGGAATTTGTCTAGACATTGAGCCTGAAATAGGCCATTGGCCCAGTTTTATTGCAAGGCATTATGATTGGTCAACCACACGCTAGGCTTGCGTTATAAAACTACATCCCGTTCCTTTGTTCTGTGGAAAGAATCACTGAGGACAGGGGAGAATGAACATCTACCTCTCAGCATAACATCTATGATTTGTCCTCCTTGAGTAAACCTATTTGTCTCCCGCTGATTTGCTTTGGGGTCTGTGTTATTGAAGAGTAACATAAACTGCTAACACTAATAGTGGGTGTTTTGATAAAAGGCTACTGAAAACTCTGTGTAAGTCCATGCATATATATATATGTGTGTGTGTGTGTGTGTGTGTGTGTGTGTGTGTGTGTGTGTGTGTGTGTGTGTGTGTGTGTGTGTGTGTGTGTGTGTGTGTGTGTGTGTGTGTGTGTGTATGTGTGTGTGTGTGTGTGTGTGTGTGTGTGTGTGTGTGTGTGTGTGTCTCTGTGTGTGTGTGTGTGTGTGTGTGTGTGTGTGTGTGTGTGTGTGTGTGTGTGTGTCTCTGTGTGTGTGTGTGTGTGTGTGTGTGTGTGTGTGTGTGTGTGTGTGTGTGTGTGTGTGTGTGTGTGTGTGTGTCTCTGTGTGTGTGTGTGTGTGTGTGTGTGTGTGTGTGTGTGTGTGTGTGTGTGTGTGTGTGTGTGTGTGTGTGTGTGTATGTGTATGTGTGTGTGTGTGTGTGTGTGTGTGTGTGTGTGTGTGTGTGTCTCTGTGTGTGTGTGTGTGTGTGTGTGTGTGTGTGTGTGTGTGTGTGTGTGTGTGTGTGTGTGTGTGTGTGTGTGTGTGTGTGTGTGTGTGTGTGTGTGTCTGTGTCTTTCCTGGTTGAGGGTTGACGAGACATTAACTGTCCTAGATGTGTGGGGACTATGAAGAGCGTAATGATATGTGGTATAACTGTAGAGGTAACAATCCTAGATGTGTGGGGACTATAAAGAGAGTAATGATATGTGGTGTAACTGTCCTAGTTTTGTGGGGACTATAAAGAGAGTAATGATATGTGGTATACCTGTCCTAGTTTTGTGGGGACTATAAAGAGAGTAATGATATGTGTTACAACTGTCCTAGATGTGTGGGGACTATAAAGAGAGTAATGATATGTGGTATAACTGTCCTAGATGTGTGGGGACTATAAAGAGAGTAATGATATGTCGTGTAACTGTAGAGGTAACAATCCTAGATGTGTGGGGACTATAAAGAGAGTAATGATATGTGGTGTAACTGTCCTAGATGTGTGGGGACTATAAAGAGAGTAATGATATGTGGTATAACACTCCTAGATGTGTGGAGACTATAAAGAGAGTAATGATATGTGGTATAACTGTCCTAGATTTGTGGGGACTATAAAGAGAGTAATGATATGTGGTATAACTGTCCTAGATTTGTGGGGACTATAAAGAGAGTAATGGTATGTAGTGTAACTCTCCTAGATTTGTGGGGACTATTTCTCGTTGAATAATGAAGCAGTATGAATAAATTCATCAAAATAACTTTTTTAAATTAAAATATGTCAATCATTTTTTTTAAATGTTGGTAACACATTGTATAAAAGTGATAATTCCCTGGAAGCTGGTGTTTGGAGGAAATATTGACACTGTGGCATAGTTTGCAACACCTAACAACACCCTTGCCTATAACACCGGCTTGTCGGGCATCATCACTTAATTATATATTTTTTATCAGCAATTTGACTTTAAAAAAATTGTAATGCTATGTGGTATAACTGTCGATCAACACAGTACATTCCCTTCTCATGTCAACATAAGGTAGTTAAGTAGAATTCTCACTTTTGTCTCCTGTTGTGACTGTTTTCAGAGTTAGGTTTTGTTTTCCCTGTAACTAGTTACTTCTAGCCGATGGAAGAGCGTTGCTAGGCAAAACTAATTAAATTCAGGACAGGCAGAGGCTGAAATATGATTGGGTGTAGCTGTAATCAACCTCCTCCTGACAAATTAACCCTGTCTGTCTGCCCAGAATCAGAAGGTAGCCCACATCTCTGACTAAAATGAAATGTGCCTGACACCTTTAGGGGAAAAGGTATATGAATGTTTTATTTTTTTACACCATTTTTAAATGTAACTATGTAGTTGTCTAGCCTGGTCCCAGATCTGTTTGTGGTCTTTCCAACTCCATTGATCACTATCAAGCCATGACAATGAGTGACAATGAGTTGTAATGATAGCACACACAGACTGGTACTCAGGGTATTGGTTGCCTAGGTCTTCTAATGTAATCATTGTACATCATTTAGTTAGTAAGGTAGTTAAGTTGAATATTCACTGTAAGTGTAATTGCACAAATCTGTTAACTGTTGTCGCCTGCTGAGAGGTGAAGCTATAAGTCTGAATTCTGATTGGGTGTTGCTATTATCAAGCTCCTCCTGACAACTCAACATTGGCTGTCTGCCCAGAAACTCAGAGCCCACAGCTCTGAGTAAAATGACATGTGTCACACACAGACACCATCTTGAGGGGGAAAGGTTGAATAAAATAAAAATGCTATAGGAAATGTAAGTATAAAGTTGCCTAGCCTGGTCAAAGATCTGTTTGTACTCTTTTCCAACTACTGCTCAGTGGCACCCTCAGCAGGGTCTGAAATAAACTTTTTGGGACACACCTCGGGCATCTATTTTACTCCAGCTGTGTTAGGTTAACTCAGTCTCTACCTGAGGCTCTACCTCTGTCCCTACAGTAGACCTACACCAGTGGATATCAACCAGGACTCTGTCTCTACAGTAGACCTACACCAGTGGATATCAACCAGGACTCTGTCCCTACAGTAGACCTACACCAGTGGATATCAACCAGGACTCTGTCTCTACAGTAGACCTACACCAGTGGTTCTCAACCAGGACTCTGTCCCTATAGTAGACCTCCACCAGTAGATATCAACCGGGGCTGGTAGGACCCCTGGGGGTACTTGGCCTTTCCAAAGAGAGTACTTGAGAAGACTCATGAGGCTTACTGGTAAAATCACATGACCTGGTTCTTCAGCATTAATCCGGGCAGACCAAAATGTACTTGGTGGTACAGTAACCGAAAAAGGTTGAGAAACACTGGCTTTCTTATTTAGTGTTGTGTTCAAGGTCACCACTAGAGGGACCCATCAGACCAGAGAGTGTTGTGTTCAAGGTCCCCACTAGAGGGACCCATCAGACCAGAGAGTGTTGTGTTCAATGTCACCACTAGAGGGACCCATCATACCAGAGAGTGTTGTGTTCAAGGTCACCACTAGAGGGACCCATCAAACCAGAGAGTGTTGTGTTCAAGGTCACCACTAGAGGGACCCATCAGACCAGAGAGTGTTGTGTTCAAGGTCACCACTAGAGGGACCCATCAGACCAGAGAGTGTTGTGTTCAAGGCCACCACTAGAGGGACCCATCAGACCAGAGAGTGTTGTGTTCAAGGTCACCACTAGAGGGACCCATCAGACCAGAGAGTGTTGTGTTCAAGGTCACCACTAGAGGGACCCATCAGACCAGAGTGTTGTGTTCAATGTCACCACTAGAGGGACCCATCAGACCAGAGAGTGTTGTGTTCAAGGTCACCACTAGAGGGACACATCAGACCAGAGTGTTGTGTTCAAGGTCACCACTAGAGGGACCCATCAGACCAGAGTGTTGTGTTCAAGGTCACCACTAGAGGGACCCATCAGACCAGAGAGTGTTGTGTTCAAGGTCACCACTAGAGGGACCCATCAGACCAGAGAGTGTTGTGTTCAAGGTCCCCACTAGAGGGACACATCAGACCAGAGTGTTGTGATCAAGGTCACCACTAGAGGGACCATCAGACCAGAGTGTTGTGATCAAGGTCACCACTAGAGGGACCATCAGACCAGAGTGTTGTGTTCAAGGTCACCACTAGAGGGACACATCAGACCAGAGTGTTGTGTTTAAGGTCACCACTAGAGGGACACATCAGACCAGAGTGTTGTGTTCAAGGTCACCACTAGAGGGACACATCAGACCAGAGTGTTGTGTTCAAGGTCACCACTAGAGGGACCCATCAGACCAGAGTGTTGTGTTCAAGGTCACCACTAGAGGGACCATCAGACCAGAGTGTTGTGTTCAAGGTCTCCACTAGAGGGACCCATCAGACCAGAGAGTGTTGTGTTCAAGGTCACCACTAGAGGGACCCATCAGACCAAATCGGAAAAAGAGCCAAAGAACAATGATGAGTTCAGTTGTTATATAGTATTTATTATAAACTCCTCACAATAGCTTGCATTAATTTTCATAAATGTTTTTCCTTCAGAAATCATTTTGTGTAAAAACAAAAGACAGTCTGACCTAAACAAGTGACAGAGAAGTTTACACTACTGTTTGTTTGTAGATTTTTTCAGAAAAAATGGATTCTTCACCCGAATATGAATCTTTAGTTGCTTTCCCCTCCCTATAAGAAATCATTAGCTGTGGTTACAATCAGTGAAATGCATCCTGCTGCCAAACCTAATTATAATCGCTACTGATGTTGTCGGCAACTCAATTGGTGACACAAGCTCTGCTGTTCCAGCGATTAAAAAACAAGTTCCTGCCTTTGCTACGGCTTTCCCTAACTTTTCAATCTTTCTCCAACTGTCTGTCTGTTCTTGGGCTCTCAGAGCTTCCTGATACATCCCACTGGTGTAGTACTGTCCCCCATTCCCCTCCACCATCACCTCTATCATCTCACTGGTGTATTACTGTCCTCCATTCTCCTCCACCATCTCCTCTATCATCTCACTGGTGTAGTACTGTCCTCCATTCTCCTCCACCATCACCTCTATCATCTCACTGGTGTAGTACTGTCCTCCATTCCCCTCCACCATCTCCTCTATCATCTCACTGGTGTATTACTGTCCTCCATTCCCCTCCACCATCACCTCTATCATCCCACTGGTGTAGTACTGTCCTCCATTCCCCTCCACCATCTCCTCTATCATCTCACTGGTGTAGTACTGTCCTCCATTCCTCTCCACCATCTCATCTATCATCTCACTGGTGTAGTACTGTCCTCCATTCCTCTCCACCATCTCATCTATCATCTCACTGGTGTAGTACTGTCCTCCATTCCCCTCCACCATCTCCTCTATCATCTCAGTTGTGTAGTACTATCCTCCATTCCTCTCCACCATCTCCTCTATCTTCCTCAGCAGTTCGGTGTCCTGAGAGCGATCTTTTGTCTGGTTGTTGAGAGAGTGATTTCTAAATCCACAGATGTTTATAAGATCCTGAAGCTCATCGCGTTCTCCCACAAACTTCGACTGATTAAAATGTAACTGATCTTCACCAGTGAATAATAGAATAGTATATTTTGAAGGCTGCCCTGAATCTGTAAACCAAACATGAAAAGTCAAAATTAAAATGAAAGCCATTGGTTTTAAATTAAGAGTAATTCTAGAATAGTATATTTTGAGGCTTCTTCTCCAAAGTTCTCCTGGATCCACTTCAGTGTTCCTCTCTTCGTCTATGAACTTTGTCAGTCTGATCACCAGCAGCAACGTGTCCTGGCTTGTCTATACATCCATCTCACTCTTCATTGCCTTGTGTCAAAGAGACCAGGGCCCGGTTTCCTAAAAAGCTATGTTCATTGTTAGAACCTTTCACAGGAGCATTGTTAAATCTCTGAGCTGTGGTGACTGCAACTGTGCTGTCAGACTGTACATTCATAAATTCAGAGCATTTCTAGTTCAGAGTGCACACCGGACGCTCTGGCCGAGGAGTAGGGTTGATCCGAACATTCTGACCTCACAACTGCAGTCAAGCACCCAAGCTAACTGGCTAACATTGGCTAGCTACTTCCAGACACATAATGAGAGAACACCCCACTCTGACCATTTTACCCACCCTAGCAGAGCTGGTTAGGCTGTTTTCTTATTATCGAGAGCGTTGGTGACTGTAACTGTGCTGCTGGCAACAATTTAATTTCGCATATTTGCCGACAACGGCCATATTCAATGGGTGTTGAGCGTTCGTAAATTCATAAGTTATTTTGCTCTCTCTGGCACACTGAGACTAGAGTGCTCTGAAATCGGAGTAGATTGCCAGACTGAATTTACGAATGCACCCGAAATGTTTACTTCCATAGTGGAGTCTTTTGTTAAGACATGTAGATAGGTAAACAATGAACCATAATCCCAACTCATGACGTTACCACCCTGCATGAATCTGCAGATATCTAACCAAACAGGTTCAATGTTAGCTAGCTAACATTAGGCTATAGCTAGCCAAGCAAATAGCTCTTTCTGTCACAATTAGAAACGTGTAATATCTCAAAATGTAGCTAGCTAGACAATTTTACAAGTATACATGATTTATGTTTGGACGCGTCTCCTGTCGGATGCCATGGTTGCCCTTAGTTTGAAGATTTAATCCGTCGACAGGTGTTTTCCCCATCTCCTTAGAATTCATACTCGAATTCCACTGATTTCAAAACTCAGTCCTCCAGAAAGTGGAGAGCAACACTAATGCAGTTTTAAGGCACATGAAAGTTCACATGTTCGAGAAGGCATTTCTACCCCAAAATGCATTTTAATAAATGCAGGGAGGGAGAACACCGATCAGGGAGGGAGAACACAGATCAGGGAGGGAGAACACAGATCAGGGAGGGAGAACACAGACCAGGGAGGGAGAACACAGATCAGGGAGGGAGAACACAGATCAGGGAGGGAGAACACAGACCAGGGAGGGAGAACACAGACCAGGGAGGGAGAACACAGACCAGGGAGGGAGTACACAGACCAGGGAGGGAGAACACAGACCAGGGAGGGAGAACACAGACCAGGGAGGGAGAACACAGACCAGGGAGGGAGAACACAGACCAGGGAGGGAGAACACAGACCAGGGAGGGAGTACACAGACCAGGGAGGGAGAACACAGACCAGGGAGGGAGAACACAGACCAGGGAGGGAGAACACAGACCAGGGAGGGAGAACACAGACCAGGGAGGGAGAACACAGACCAGGGAGGGAGTACACAGACCAGGGAGGGAGAACACAGACCAGGGAGGGAGAACACAGAACAGGGAGGGAGAACACAGAACAGGGAGGGAGAACACAGACCAGGGAGGGATGGTAGAGGGAGAAGACAGACCAGAGAGGGAGGATAGAGGGAGAACACAGACCAGGGAGGGAGGGTAGAGGGAGAACACAGACCAGGGAGGGAGGATAGAGGAAGGGTAGAGGGAGAACACAGACCAGGGAAGGAGAACACAGACCAGGGAGGGAGGATAGAGGGAGTACACATTTTTTCTGAACAGACTCCTATGTTATTATCCCTGAGCCTCTGAATGATAAACATGTTATATAACTGATCATATTAGAAAGTGATGAACAATCCCTGATGGTTGTCATTGTACAGTATTAATCAACTGCTACTACTTGACATTAAGATGAGGAAGAGAGTGGTGCTTCACACTGCCACCTCTTCCTCATCTATACTTACTGAGAATCTTGAAAATGTTCAACTACATCTTCAACCACCTCTTTTGCAAGTACAGCAATTCCGACTGGAATTGCTGCTGGTCCTGCTACCACCGCTGTGACAACAGTTGCTACCAATCCCACAACTTTTCCCCATCGGTCCTTTGACTTCTTCTTCCTCATCTCCTCTTGTCTCTCCTCCTGGTTCTTCCTTTCCTCCTCTCTCGCTTCGTCTACCTGTTTCCTGATCTCCTCCTGGTTCTTCCTTTCCTCCTCTCTCGCTTCGTCTACCTGTTTCCTGATCTCCTCCTGTTTCTTCCTCTCCTCCTCTCTCACCTTCTCTTTACGTTTCCTGATCTCCTCCTCCAGTTTCTCCTTCTCTTGCTTATCTCTCTTCTCCTCTTCCTGTTTCTTCCTCTCCTCCTCTCTCGCTTCATCTACCTGTTTCCTGATCTCCTCCTGTTTCTTCCTCTCCTCCTCTCTCACCTTCTCTTTACGTTTCCTGATCTCCCCCTCCAGTTTCTCCCTCTCTTGCTGTTCTCTCGTCTCCTCTTCCTGTTTCTTCCTCTCCTCCTCTTCTTTGATCTTCCTCTGAACCTCCTGGTACATCTCGTTGGTGTAGTGTTGTCCTCCATTCTTCATCACCATCTCATCTATCTTCTTCAGCAGCTCTGTGACCTGAGTGTTGTCATTCTTCTTTTTATTATTGAAGACATGATTTCTTCCCTTAAAGACTTTGACGAGTTTCATAAGCTCCTCACTCTCACTTAGAAAGTCCACCATCGATTTGTCCTCCAGCTGGTCTCCACCGGTGAACAGAATGATGGTGTACTTTGAGGCTTCTTCTCCAAAGTTCTCCTGGATCCACTTCACAGTGTTCCTCTCCTCCTCTGTGAACCTCCCCAGTCTGATCACCAGCAGGAAGGCGTGGGGTCCTGGAACTGACATGTAGATGGCCTTTTCTATTTCACTTTTCATCTCTTCTTTAGACATTGTTGTGTCATAGAGCCCCGGGGTGTCGATGACATCAATCTTCCTCCCATTCACCTCTCCACTCAGTTTCTCACAGTGATCAGTCACAGACTCAGGGGAGAAGTCTTCTTTAAATCCCTCCGTCCTCAGGATGGTGTTTCCTGTTGCGCTCTTCCCTGATCCAGTCTTCCCTACCAGAACAATCCTCAAATCAGAGGGATGCCCTGAACCTGTGAAAACAGACAAGAAGTGCTTGAGTTGATAGTGATTGTCTTGATGAAAAGCTAATGAAATGTGTGTGTGTATCAGGCATGTGCTCAGATAGGGATCTACCTGTGCAGAGCACATGCCCCTTTGTCCCTACAGTCTTTCTTCTGGGTTGTAATATAATTTTAAAATACATTTTTCTATCATTGTTTTTCGGAACCCACTACTCGCAAGTTGTTGTCAAGTACATCACCCCCCACCCCATCCGGGTTGCACCTGTTTACTGCTCTGTAAGGAGACTGCACCTGCCCAGTATCCAAACATGGATGGTTTGAGAGACCTTAGCATTTGTTTCACACCTGATTTAGCCTACATCATCATCATCATCATCACCATCCATATTCAGTCTGATTTACTGATAGGAGCAGAGAGAGAGAGAGGAAGAAAATACTTCAGTATGATTGGCTGATAGGAGCGTAGAGAAGAAGAAAAGACAAAGGTAAATTACAATCAGTAAAATAAATAAAACTAACCAGCAAATGAACATCAATCATCAACATAAATGATCAGCTGATAGCCCGCCCTCTTTTCCCCATGTCAATCATGTCTTTAGGAGGCACTGAACTAGTTTGTTTACAGTTTGTATTGGAATAAATCGACCTATTTAAACATGTTACATTTACACCACAGTGGCATTTAGTATTTTCTAAATTTCGTCCTTTTTTCATTTTGAGCACCTGCCCCCTGAAAGGTCTGTGCACGGCCCTGGTGTGTGTATGTGCACGGCCCTGGTGTGTGTACGTGCATGCATGTATATGTGTACGCGGGGGTGTGTACCTTGGCATTGACCAGTGAAGGCTTGCAGACAGAGTGTCAACAGGAACAGAATCTTCAGAGTCCCTCCTCTTCTTCGTCCCATATCTGTTACAGTGGCCAATCAAAAACATAGAAACAGACGATGACCTTATTAATATAAACAAAGTCCACATAAACTAAATTATAATTTCTTCTCAGCTATTTGACTTTAAAACAATGTGAACTATACGAAGAGTGATGCTATGTGGTGTAACTGTTGAAAATCAAAGTACATTCCCTAACAACGTAACCAGCATCAGGTGAACATAATGTACTCATATAGGGGGTGTCAAATGACATTTTAAACATGCGTATCATTCTACAGTTGACATTCCGCAGTGTGTTGGGACCAGATGGACCAGTTCTTGAACACCAGGGATGGGCAACTCCAATTCTCTGGGGCCTGATTGGTGTCACACGTTTCCCCCAGCCCTACAGCTAAAACACCTGATTCAACTAATTACATTCTAACCTGAAGACCATCATTAGTTGATTATTTGAGTCAGGTGTGTTAGCTGGGGCTAAAGTATGATCGCGGTTCCCTGCACAGGAGTTTCATTGCATCAACCAATGGTTGCATGCCACATCATCAACTGTGCTGTTGGGCACCAGATTGCTATAGCATATGATGTCGATATCTAATATCAGTGGAGGCTGGTGGGATAATATATAGGAGGAGGGTCTCATTGTAATGGCTGTAACGGTGTCAAACACGTTGTTTCCATGTGTTTGATGTGTCGGTAACATTAAATGTATTCCATTCCAGCCATTACAATAAGCCATCCCTCCTACGGCTCCTCCCACTAGCCTCCTCTGTCTGGTATGTAAAATACCTATCCAGGCGTTGTAATATCTGTCATGCATCATCAATGTAGTCAGTCAGGAATGCACTCAAAGTCTCCAAACAGACCCCAGATGAATGGAGATGCTCAGTACCAAGAAACCTGCAGGTGTGTCCCTCAGTACCAAGAAACCTGCAGGTCAGTCCCTCAGTACCAAGAAACCTGCAGGTCAGTCCCTCAGTACCAAGAAACCTGCAGGTCAGTCCCTCAGTACCAAGAAACCTGCAGGTCAGTCCCTCAGTACCAAGAAACCTGCAGGTCAGTCCCTCAATATCAAGAAACCTCCAGGTCAGTCCCTCAATATCAAGAAACCTGCAGGTCAGTCCCTCAGTACCAAGAAACCTGCAGGTCAGTCCCTCAGTACCAAGAAACCTGCAGGTCAGTCCCTCAGTACCAAGAAACCTGCAGGTCAGTCCCTCAGTACCAAGAAACCTGCAGGTCAGTCCCTCAATATCAAGAAACCTCCAGGTCAGTCCCTCAATATCAAGAAACCTGCAGGTCAGTCCCTCAGTACCAAGAAACCTGCAGGTCAGTCCCTCAATATCAAGAAACCTCCAGGTCAGTCCCTCAATATCAAGAAACCTGCAGGTCAGTCCCTCAGTACCAAGAAACCTGCAGGTCAGTCCCTCAGTACCAAGAAACCTGCAGGTCAGTCCCTCAATATCAAGAAACCTCCAGGTCAGTCCCTCAATATCAAGAAACCTGCAGGTCAGTCCCTCAGTACCAAGAAACCTGCAGGTCAGTCCCTCACAACAACAACCTGCTATAAGGTGTGTTGACTCAAGGTTTGCCCACTTCAATAAGATATATAGCAGGGTTACCCAACTCGCGGCCCACAGGCTGAATTTGGCCCGCAGGTGGTTTAATTTGGCCCACCAATTTTTATGAGCAAAACATTAAGACTGAAACAACACGAGGAAATCGGCTCCAATACATTTTTATTTAAGAAATCTGTTCCCAAGTATTCTCACGAATAACATAGAGATGTGATCGTACACAAATGTAAGCAAGTTATGAAATTATTATGTTTTAGTCAACATATCTGTTTGGGCTTCTTGCGCTCAATTTGCAGCCTACAAATGATTTGTAATTATGTTCCAGCTCCCCGACCATCCCCTCCAGAAAAAACTATCGGACCGAGGCTGAATCTAGCTGATGATCCCTGCAGGCTACTTAACCCTTGAACTCTCTCAGGTAAATATCAACGACCTGGACCTGTGCTGCACTACCTTGTCCTAGACCCTCTGGTTTCTATTCAATAAAACAAGATAAATGTTTCAGGTAAAAGTGAAAAACATAATTCTCCTTTCATTGTTATACAATATTAATTAATAATTAATAATTCATTATTGTCTTGACATGTCTAGTGATGTCATCGTTTGATTATGTATGCATCAATGTCAACAAACCTGGTATAAATAAAATGTTTACTCAATATTGTGCTACAGTGATTACAATACATTGTTGTACATTTCATTAGTAAGGTAGTTGAATACTCACTTTTAGTGTAGTTGCACGTATCTGTTATTTGTTGTCCCCTGTTGTGACTGTGAGAGCTGAAGCTATGTGCTGCACCTTATAGTCAGAGTTAAGTTTCGTTTCACCTGTAACTAGTCATTTCTAGCCAATGAGAGAAAGAATTCACTTCAGGACAGGCAGAGGCTGAATTCTGATTGGGTGTCACTATTATCAAACTACTCTGACAACTCAACCTTGGATTAGCCACAACTCTGGGTAAAATGAAACGTGTTGGACACAGACCTCTTCTACTGCGAAAAAGGTTCAAATTAAAATAGCAAATAAAACATTTTAAAATGTAACTATGTAGTTGTCTAGCCTGGTCCCAGATCAGTTTGTTCTCTTTCCAACTCCATTGATCACTATCAAGCCATGACGATGAGTAACAAGGAGATGTAATGATACCACAAACAGACTGGTACTAAGGCTCATAGTTGTCTAGGTCTTCTAAGGTAATTGTTTTAGTCATAACTGTCCTGCTCAGTTTATAGAGAAAGAAGTGCTGTCTAGAACCTCAAATATGTTTTACATGTTTTTACATTTTATGTCATTTAGCAGACGGTCTGATCCAGAGTGACTTAGTTTACTTCTGGTGCTGGAGGGGATGGCTGCTGTTTTATGGGCTCCTAACCAACTGGGATGGCTGCTGTTTTACGGGCTCCTAACCAACTGGGATGGCTGCTGTTTTACGGGCTCCTAACCAACTGGGATGGCTGCCGTTTTATGGGCTCCTAACCAACTGGGATGGCTGCTGTTTTATGGGCTCCTAACCAACTGGGATGGCTGCCGTTTTACGGGCTCCTAACCAACTGGGATGGCTGCCGTTTTATGGGCTCCTAACCAACTGGGATGACTGCTGTTTTACGGGCTCCTAACTAACTGGGATGGCTGCTGTTTTATGGGCTCCTAACCAACTGGGATGGCTGCTGTTTTATGGGCTCCTAACCAACTGGGATGGCTGCTGTTTTACGGGCTCCTAACTAACTGGGATGGCTGCTGTTTTATGGGCTCCTAACCAACTGGGATGGCTGCTGTTTTATGGGCTCCTAACCAACTGGGATGGCTGCTGTTTTATGGGCTCCTAACCAACTGGGATGGCTGCTGTTTTATGGGCTCCTAACCAACTGGGATGGCTGCTGTTTTATGGGATCCTAACCAACTGTGAAATTTTGTTACTTTGTTAGCGTTGTTTCAAAAATGTTTTACTTATTTTGTACATAATGTTGCTGCTACCGTCTCTTATGACCGAAAAGAGGTTCTGGATATTAGAACAGCAATTACTCACCTCGAACTGGATGAAGGTTTTTTATTTAACGAATCCGACCCAAAGGATATACTGCCTTCTCGAGAACAGGCCCAAATCCCCAACATTTGCGTGAAGAAAAGTCTGAGAAAAAGGGTCGCTAAAGTAGTGCACTAGGGTCCTGGTTAAAGTAGTGCACTATGGTCCTGGTTAAAGTAGTGCACTAGGGTCCTGGTTAAAGTAGTGCACTAGGGTCCTGGTTAAAGTAGTGTACTAGGGTCCTGGTAAAAGAAGTGCACTAGGGTCCTGGTTAAAGTAGTTTACTAGGGTCCTGGTAAAAGTAGTGCACTAGGGTCCTGGTTAAGGTAATTCAGTAGGGTACTGGTAGAAAGTAGTGTTTTAGGGTCCTGGTTAAAGTAGTGCACTAGGGTCCAGGTAGAAAGTAGTGTACTAGGGTCCTTGTTAAAGTAGTGTACTAGGGTCCTGATTAAAGTAGTGCACTAGGGTCCTGGTTAAAGTAGTGCACTAGGGTCCTGGTTAAAGTAGTGCACTAGGGTCCTGGTTAAAGTAGTGCACTAGGGTCCTGGTTAAAGTAGTGCACTAGGGTCCTGGTTAAAGTAGTGTACTAGGGTCCTGGTTAAAGTAGTGCATTAGGGTCCTGGTTAAAGTAGTGTGCTAGGGTCCTGGTTAAAGTAGTGCACTAGGGTCCTGGTTAAATTAGTGCACTAGGGTCCTGGTTAAAGTAGTGTACTAGGGTCCTGGTTAAAGTAGTGTACTTGGGTCCTGGTTAAAGTAGTGCACTAGGGTCCTGGTTAAAGTAGTGCACTAGGGTCCTGGTTAAAGTAGTGCACTAGGGTCCTGGTTAAAGTAGTGCACTATGGTCCTGGTTAAAGTAGTGCACTAGGGTCCTGGTTAAAGTAGTGCACTAGGGTCCTGGTTAAAGTAGTGTACTAGGGTCCTGGTAAAAGAAGTGCACTAGGGTCCTGGTTAAAGTAGTTTACTAGGGTCCTGGTAAAAGTAGTGCACTAGGGTCCTGGTTAAGGTAATTCAGTAGGGTACTGGTAGAAAGTAGTGTTTTAGGGTCCTGGTTAAAGTAGTGCACTAGGGTCCAGGTAGAAAGTAGTGTACTAGGGTCCTGGTTAAAGTAGTGTACTAGGGTCCTGATTAAAGTAGTGCACTAGGGTCCTGGTTAAAGTAGTGCACTAGGGTCCTGGTTAAAGTAGTGCACTAGGGTCCTGGTTAAAGTAGTGCACTAGGGTCCTGGTTAAAGTAGTGCACTAGGGTCCTGGTTAAAGTAGTGTACTAGGGTCCTGGTTAAAGTAGTGCATTAGGGTCCTGGTTAAAGTAGTGTGCTAGGGTCCTGGTAAAAGTAGTGCACTAGGGTCCTGGTTAAATTAGTGCACTAGGGTCCTGGTTAAAGTAGTGTACTAGGGTCCTGGTTAAAGTAGTGTACTTGGGTCCTGGTTAAAGTAGTGCACTAGGGTCCTGGTTAAAGTAGTGCACTAGGGTCCTGGTTAAAGTAGTGCACTAGGGTCCTGGTTAAAGTAGTGCACTAGGGTCCTGGTTAAATTAGTTCACTAGGGTCCTGGTAAAAGTAGTGCACTAGGGTCCTGGTTAAGGGAATTCAGTAGGGTACTGGTAGAAAGTAGTGTTTTAGGGTCCTGGTTAAAGTAGTGCACTAGGGTCCAGGTAGAAAGTAGTGTACTAGGGTCCTGGTTAAAGTAGTGTACTAGGGTCCTGATTAAAGTAGTGCACTAGGGTCCTGGTTAAAGTAGTGCACTAGGGTCCTGGTTAAAGTAGTGCACTAGGGTCCTGGTTAAAGTAGTGCACTAGGGTCCTGGTTAAAGTAGTGCACTAGGGTCCTGGTTAAAGTAGTGTACTAGGGTCCTATTTAAAGTAGTGCATTAGGGTCCTGGTTAAAGTAGTGTGCTAGGGTCCTGGTTAAAGTAGTGCACTGGGGTCCTGGTTAAATTAGTGCACTAGGGTCCTGGTTAAAGTAGTGTACTAGGGTCCTGGTTAAAGTAGTGCACTAGGGTCCTAGTTAAAGTAGTGTACTAGGGTCCTGGTTAAAGTAGTGTGCTAGGGTCCTGGTTAAAGTAGTGCACTAGGGTCCTGGTTAAAGTAGTGTACTAGGGTCCTGGTAAAAGTAGTGCACTAGGGTCCTGGTTAAAGTAGTGCACTAGGGTCCTGGTTAAAGTAGTGCACTAGGGTCCTGGTTAAAGTAGGGCACTAGGGTCCTGGTTAAAGTAGTGCACTAGGGTCCTGGTTAAAGTAGTGCACTAGGGTCCTGGTTAAAGTAGTGTACTATGGTCCTGGTAAAAGTAGTGCACTAGGGTCCTGGTTAAAGTAGTGTGCTAGGGTCCTGGTAAAAGTAGTGCACTAGGGTCCTGGTTAAGGTAATTCAGTAGGGTACTGGTAGAAAGTAGTGTTTTAGGGTCCTGGTTAAAGTAGTGCACTAGGGTCCAGGTAGAAAGTAGTGTACTAGGGTCCTGGTTAAAGTAGTGCACTAGGGTCCTGGTTAAAGTAGTGCACTAGGGTCCTGGTTAAAGTAGTGCACTAGGGTCCTGGTTAAAGTAGTGCACTAGGGTCCTGGTTAAAGTAGTGTACTAGGGTCCTGGTTAAAGTAGTGCACTAGGGTCCTGGTTAAAGTAGTGCACTAGGGTCCTGGTTAAAGTAGTGTACCAAGGTCCTGGTTAAAGTAGTGCACTAGGGTCCTGGTTAAAGTAGTGTACTAGGGTCCTGGATAAAGTAGTGCATTAGGGTCCTGGTTAAAGTAGTGTGCTAGGGTCCTGGTTAAAGTAGTGCACTAGGGTCCTGGTTAAATTAGTGCACTAGGGTCCTGGTTAAAGTAGTGTACTAGGGTCCTGGTTAAAGTAGTGTACTTGGGTCCTGGTTAAAGTAGTGCACTAGGGTACTGGTTAAAGTAGTGCACTAGGGTCCTGGTAGAAAGTAGTGCACTAGGGTCCTGGTAGAAAGTAGTGTACCAGGGTCCTGGTTAAAGTAGTGTACTAGGGTCCTGGTTAAAGTAGTGTACTAGGGTCCTGGTTAAAGTAGTGCACTAGGGTCCTGGTTAAAGTAGTGCACTAGGGTCCTGGTTAAAGTAGTGTACTAGGGTCCTGGTTAAAGTAGTGTACTAGGGTCCTGGTTAAAGTAGTGTACTAGGGTCCTGGTTAAAGTAGTGTACTAGGGTCCTGGTTAAAGTAGTGTACTAGGGTCCTGGTTAAAGTAGTGTACTAGGGTCCTGGTTAAAGTAGTGTACTAGGGTCCTGGTTAAAGTAGTGCACTAGGGTCCTGGTTAAAGTAGTTTACTAGGGTCCTGGTAAAAGTAGTGCACTAGGGTCCTGGTTAAAGTAGTTTACTAGGGTCCTGGTAAAAGTAATGCACTAGGGTCCTGGTTAAGGTAATTCAGTAGGGTACTGGTAGAAAGTAGTGTTTTAGGGTCCTGGTTAAAGTAGTGCACTTGGGTCCAGGTAGAAAGTAGTGTACTAGGGTCCTGGTTAAAGTAGTGTACTAGGGTCCTGATTAAAGTAGTGCACTAGGGTCCTGGTTAAAGTAGTGCACTAGGGTCCTGGTTAAAGTAGTGCACTAGGGTCCTGGTTAAAGTAGTGCACTAGGGTCCTGGTTAAAGTAGTGCACTAGGGTCCTGGTTAAAGTAGTGTACTAGGGTCCTGGTTAAAGTAGTGCATTAGGGTCCTGGTTAAAGTAGTGTGCTAGGGTCCTGGTTAAAGAAGTGCACTAGGGTCCTGGTTAAATTAGTGCACTAGGGTCCTGGTTAAAGTAGTGTACTAGGGTCCTGGTTAAAGTAGTGCACTAGGGTCCTGGTTAAAGTAGTGTACTAGGGTCCTGGTTAAAGTAGTGCATTAGGGTCCTGGTTAAAGTAGTGTGCTAGGGTCCTGGTTAAAGTAGTGCACTAGGGTCCTGGTTAAAGTAGTGTACTAGGGTCCTGGTAAAAGTAGTGCACTAGGGTCCTGGTTAAAGTAGTGCACTAGGGTCCTGGTTAAAGTAGTGCACTAGGGTCCTGGTTAAAGTAGTGCACTAGGGTCCTGGTTAAAGTAGTGCACTAGGGTCCTGGTAAAAGTAGTGCACTAGGGTCCTGGTTAAAGTAGTGTACTAGGGTCCTGGTAAAAGTAGTGCACTAGGGTCCTGGTTAAAGTAGTTTACTAGGGTCCTGCTAAAAGTAGTGCACTAGGGTCCTGGTTAAGGTAATTCAGTAGGGTACTGGTAGAAAGTAGTGTTTTAGGGTCCTGGTTAAAGTAGTGCACTAGGGTCCAGGTAGAAAGTAGTTTACTAGGGTCCTGGTTAAAGTAGTGTACTAGGGTCCTGATTAAAGTAGTGCACTAGGGTCCTGGTTAAAGTAGTGCACTAGGGTCCTGGTTAAAGTAGTGCACTAGGGTCCTGGTTAAAGTAGTGCACTAGGGTCCTGGTTAAAGTAGTGCGCTAGGGTCCTGGTTAAAGTAGTGTACTAGGGTCCTGGTTTAAGTAGTGCACTAGGGTCCTGGTTAAATTAGTGCACTAGGGTCCTGGTTAAAGTAGTGTACTAGGGTCCTGGTTAAAGTAGTGTACTTGGGTCCTGGTTAAAGTAGTGCACTAGGGTCCTGGTTAAAGTAGTGCACTAGGGTCCTGGTAGAAAGTAGTGCACTAGGGTCCTGGTAGAAAGTAGTGTACTAGGGTCCTGGTTAAAGTAGTGTACTAGGTTCCTGGTTAAAGTAGTGTACTAGGGTCCTGGTTAAAGTAGTGCACTAGGGTCCTGGTTAAAGTAGTGCACTAGGGTCCTGGTTAAAGTAGTGCACTAGGGTCCTGGTTAAAGTAGTGCACTAGGGTCCTGGTTAAATTAGTTCACTAGGGTCCTGGTCAAAGTAGTGCACTAGGGTCCTGGTTAAAGTAGTGTACTAGGGTCCTGGTTAAAGTAGTGTACTAGGGTCCTGGTTAAAGTAGTGTACTAGGGTCCTGGTTAAAGTAGTGTACTAGGGTCCTGGTTAAAGTAGTGTACTAGGGTCCTGGTTAAAGTAGTGTACTAGGGTCCTGGTTAAAGTAGTGCACTAGGGTCCTGGTTAAAGTAGTGTACTAGGGTCCTGGTAAAAGTAGTGCACTAGGGTCCTGGTTAAAGTAGTTTACTAGGGTCCTGGTAAAATTAGTGCACTAGGGTCCTGGTTAAGGTAATTCAGTAGGGTACTGGTAGAAAGTAGTGTTTTAGGGTCCTGGTTAAAGTAGTGCACTAGGGTCCAGGTAGAAAGTAGTGTACTAGGGTCCTGGTTAAAGTAGTGTACTAGGGTCCTGATTAAAGTAGTGCACTAGGGTCCTGGTTAAAGTAGTGCACTAGGGTCCTGGTTAAAGTAGTGCACTAGGGTCCTGGTTAAAGTAGTGCACTAGGGTCCTGGTTAAAGTAGTGTACTAGGGTCCTGGTTAAAGTAGTGCATTAGGGTCCTGGTTAAAGTAGTGTGCTAGGGTCCTGGTTAAAGTAGTGCACTAGGGTCCTGGTTAAATTAGTGCACTAGGGTCCTGGTTAAAGTAGTGTACTAGGGTCCTGGTTAAAGTAGTGCACTAGGGTCCTGGTTAAAGTAGTGTACTAGGGTCCTGGTTAAAGTAGTGCATTAGGGTCCTGGTTAAAGTAGTGTGCTAGGGTCCTGGTTAAAGTAGTGCACTAGGGTCCTGGTTAAATTAGTGCACTAGGGTCCTGGTTAAAGTAGTGTACTAGGGTCCTGGTTAAAGTAGTGTACTTGGGTCCTGGTTAAAGTAGTGCACTAGGGTCCTGGTAGAAAGTAGTGCACTAGGGTCCTGGTAGAAAGTAGTGTACCAGGGTCCTGGTTAAAGTAGTGTACTAGGGTCCTGGTTAAAGTAGTGTACTAGGGTCCTGGTTAAAGTAGTGCACTAGGGTCCTGGTTAAAGTAGTGCACTAGGGTCCTGGTTAAAGTAGTGTACTAGGGTCCTGGTTAAAGTAGTGTACTAGGGTCCTGGTTAAAGTAGTGCACTAGGGTCCTTGGTTAAAGTAGTGCACTAGGGTCCTGGTTAAATTAGTTCACTAGGGTCCTGGTCAAAGTAGTGTACTAGGGTCCTGGTTAAAGTAGTGTACTAGGGTCCTGGTTAAAGTAGTGTACTAGGGTCCTGGTTAAAGTAGTGCATTAGGGTCCTGGTTAAAGTAGTGTGCTAGGGTCCTGGTTAAAGTAGTGCACTAGGGTCCTGGTTAAATTAGTGCACTAGGGTCCTGGTTAAAGTAGTGTACTAGGGTCCTGGTTAAAGTAGTGTACTTGGGTCCTGGTTAAAGTAGTGCACTAGGGTCCTGGTAGAAAGTAGTGCACTAGGGTCCTGGTAGAAAGTAGTGTACCAGGGTCCTGGTTAAAGTAGTTTACTAGGGTCCTGGTTAAAGTAGTGTACTAGGGTCCTGGTTAAAGTAGTGCACTAGGGTCCTGGTTAAAGTAGTGCACTAGGGTCCTGGTTAAAGTAGTGTACTAGGGTCCTGGTTAAAGTAGTGTACTAGGGTCCTGGTTAAAGTAGTGTACTAGGGTCCTGGTAAAAGTAGTGCACTAGGGTCCTGGTTAACGTAGTTTACTAGGGTCCTGGTAAAAGTAGTGCACTAGGGTCATGGTTAAGGTAATTCAGTAGGGTACTGGTAGAAAGTAGTGTTTTAGGGTCCTGGTTAAAGTAGTGCACTAGGGTCCAGGTAGAAAGTAGTGTACTAGGGTCCTGGTTAAAGTAGTGTACTAGGGTCCTGATTAAAGTAGTGCACTAGGGTCCTGGTTAAAGTAGTGCACTAGGGTCCTGGTTAAAGTAGTGCACTAGGGTCCTGGTTAAAGTAGTGCACTAGGGTCCTGGTTAAAGTAGTGCACTAGGGTCCTGGTTAAAGTAGTGTCCTAGGGTCCTGGTTAAAGTAGTGCATTAGGGTCCTGGGTAAAGTAGTGTGCTAGGGTCCTGGTTAAAGTAGTGCACTAGGGTCCTGGTTAAAGTAGTGCACTAGGGTCCTGGTTAAAGTAGTGCACTAGGGTCCTGGTTAAAGTAGTGTACTAGGGTCCTGGTTAAAGTAGTGCATTAGGGTCCTGGTTAAAGTAGTGTGCTAGGGTCCTGGTTAAAGTAGTGCACTAGGGTCCTGGTTAAATTAGTGCACTAGGGTCCTGGTTAAAGTAGTGTACTAGGGTCCTGGTTAAAGTAGTGCACTAGGGTCCTGGTTAAAGTAGTGTACTAGGGTCCTGGTTAAAGTAGTGCATTAGGGTCCTGGTTAAAGTAGTGTGCTAGGGTCCTGGTTAAAGTAGTGCACTAGGGTCCTGGTTAAATTAGTGCACTAGGGTCCTGGTTAAAGTAGTGTACTAGGGTCCTGGTTAAAGTAGTGTACTTGGGTCCTGGTTAAAGTAGTGCACTAGGGTCCTGGTAGAAAGTAGTGCACTAGGGTCCTGGTAGAAAGTAGTGTACCAGGGTCCTGGTTAAAGTAGTGTACTAGGGTCCTGGTTAAAGTAGTGTAATAGGGTCCTGGTTAAAGTAGTGCACTAGGGTCCTGGTTAAAGTAGTGCACTAGGGTCCTGGTTAAAGTAGTGTACTAGGGTCCTGGTTAAAGTAGTGTACTAGGGTCCTGGTTAAAGTAGTGCACTAGGGTCCTTGGTTAAAGTAGTGCACTAGGGTCCTGGTTAAATTAGTTCACTAGGGTCCTGGTCAAAGTAGTGCACTAGGGTCCTGGTTAAAGTAGTGTACTAGGGTCCTGGTTAAAGTAGTGTACTAGGGTCCTGGTTAAAGTAGTGTACTAGGGTCCTGGTTAAAGTAGTGTACTAGGGTCCTGGTTAAAGTAGTGTACTAAGGTCCTGGTTAAAGTAGTGTACTAGGGTCCTGGTAAAAGTAGTGCACTAGGGTCCTGGTTAAAGTAGTTTACTAGGGTCCTGGTAAAAGTAGTGCACTAGGGTCATGGTTAAGGTAATTCAGTAGGGTACTGGTAGAAAGTAGTGTTTTAGGGTCCTGGTTAAAGTAGTTTACTAGGGTCCTGGTAAAAGTAGTGCACTAGGGTCATGGTTAAGGTAATTCAGTAGGGTACTGGTAGAAAGTAGTGTTTTAGGGTCCTGGTTAAAGTAGTGCACTAGGGTCCAGGTAGAAAGTAGTGTACTAGGGTCCTGGTTAAAGTAGTGTACTAGGGTCCTGATTAAAGTAGTGCACTAGGGTCCTGGTTAAAGTAGTGCACTAGGGTCCTGGTTAAAGTAGTGCACTAGGGTCCTGGTTAAAGTAGTGCACTAGGGTCCTGGTTAAAGTAGTGCACTAGGGTCCTGGTTAAAGTAGTGCACTAGGGTCCTGGTTAAAGTAGTGCACTAGGGTCCTGGTTAAAGTAGTGCACTAGGGTCCTGGTTAAAGTAGTGTCCTAGGGTCCTGGTTAAAGTAGTGCATTAGGGTCCTGGGTAAAGTAGTGTGCTAGGGTCCTGGTTAAAGTAGTCCACTAGGGTCCTGGTTAAATTAGTGCACTAGGGTCCTGGTTAAAGTAGTGTACTAGGGTCCTGGTTAAAGTAGTGTACTTGGGTCCTGGTTAAAGTAGTGCACTAGGGTCCTGGTAGAAAGTAGTGTACCAGGGTCCTGGTTAAAGTAGTGTACTAGGGTCCTGGTTAAAGTAGTGTACTAGGGTCCTGGTTAAAGTAGTGCACTAGGGTCCTGGTTTAAGTAGTGCACTAGGGTCCTGGTTAAAGTAGTGTACTAGGGTCCTGGTTAAAGTAGTGTACTAGGGTCCTGGTTAAAGTAGTGCACTAGGGTCCTGGTTAAAGTAGTGCACTAGGGTCCTGGTTAAATTAGTTCACTAGGGTCCTGGTCAAAGTAGTGCACTAGGGTCCTGGTTAAAGTAGTGTACTAGGGTCCTGGTTAAAGTAGTGTACTAGGGTCCTGGTTAAAGTAGTGTACTAGGGTCCTGGTTAAAGTAGTGTACTAGGGTCCTGGTTAAAGTAGTGTACTAGGGTCCTGGTTAAAGTAGTGTACTAGGGTCCTGGTTAAAGTAGTGCACTAGGGTCCTGGTTAAAGTAGTGTACTAGGGTCCTGGTTAAAGTAGTGCACTAGGGTCCTGGTTAAAGTAGTGTACTAGGGTCCTGGTTAAAGTAGTGCACTAGGGTCCTGGTTAAAGTAGTGTGCTAGGGTCCTGGTTAAAGTAGTGTACTAGGGTCCTGGTTAAAGTAGTGTACTAGGGTCCTGGTTAAAGTAGTGCACTAGGGTCCTGGTTAAAGTAGTGTACTAGGGTCCTGGTTAAAGTAGTGCACTACTAAGGGAACATGGTGCCATTTGTGACGCCTCCTACATGTGCCGATGTCTCTTTAGATACTTATCTGAACTTTTACCACATGTCCATTATTATCCAATGGAACGATGATGAACTAGTTCTGTATGTTACCACATGTCCATTATTATCCAATGGAACGATGATGAACTAGTTCTGCATGTTACCACATGTCCATTATTATCCAATGGAACGATGATGAACTAGTTCTGCATGTTACCACATGTCCATTATTATCCAATGGAACGATGATGAACTAGTTCTGTATGTTACCACATGTCCATTATTATCCAATGGAACGATGATGAACTAGTTCTGCATGTTACCTCATGTCCATTATTATCCAATGGAACGATGATGAACTAGTTCTGCATGTTTCCACATGTCCATTATTATCCAATGGAACGATGATGAACTAGTTCTGCATGTTTCCACATGTCCATTATTATCCAATGGAACGATGATGAACTAGTTCTGCATGTTTCCAAACAGGAAAGAGAAACTGTAGATAACTGCAATGATTAAAAACGCCATCCCTGGGATGTGTATGGGAGTGTAACAATGGAGCAGAACATTCTAAAGTACAGTTGTGTTCTAATATAATGGAACCCTTCCACTTTACAATGGGAGTGTAACAATGGAGCAGAACATTCTAAATTACAGTTGTGTTCTAATATAATGGAACCCTTCCACTTTACAATGGGAGTGTAACAATGGAGCAGAACATTCTAAAGTACAGTTGTGTTCTAATATAATGGAACCCTTCCACTTTACAATGGGAGTGTAACAATGGAGCAGAACATTCTAAATTACAGTTGTGTTCTAATATAATGGAACCCTTCCACTTTACAATGGGAGTGTAACAATGGAGCAGAACATTCTAAAGTACAGTTGTGTTCTAATATATTGGAACCCTTCCACTTTACAATGGGAGTGTAACAATGGAGCAGAACATTCTAAAGTACAGTTGTGTTCTAATATAATGGAACCCTTCCACTTTACAATGGGAGTGTAACAATGGAGCAGAACATTCTAAAGTACAGTTTTGTTCTAATATAATGGAACCTTCCACTTTACAATGGGAGTGTAACAATGGAGCAGAACATTCTGGTTTCTCTTTTCCAAACTGGTTGAATGAATATTTAACCCTGTAACCCAGCAACAAGTCTGACTGATACTAACTCAACGTCCTGCTGACTTCAGACTTGAAAGGCTATTTTAATGTCGGCACGATGACAAAAGCACATTTCTCTCTCGCTCACTCGCTCGCTCACTCACTCTCCCAAATGTGAAATAAATCAAACACAGACAAGAACACAGACCAGGGAGGGAGGGTAGAGGGAGACTAGAGGGAGAACACAGAGAAGGGAGGGAGGGTAGAGGGAGACTAGAGGGAGAACACAGACCAGGGAGGGAGGGTAGAGGGAGACTAGAGAGAGAACACAGACCAGGGAGGGAGGGTAGAGGGAGACTAGAGAGAGAACACAGACCAGGGAGGGAGGGTAGAGGGAGACTAGAGAGAGAACACAGACCAGGGAGGGAGGGTAGAGGGAGACTAGAGAGAGAACACAGACCAGGGAGGGAGGGTAGAGGGAGACTAGAGAGAGAACACAGATCAGGGAGGGAGGCTAGAGGGAGAACACAGACCAGAGAGGGAGGCTAGAGGGAGAACACAGACCAGGGAGGGAGGATAGAGGTAGAACACAGACCAGAGAGGGAGGCTAGAGGGAGAACACAGACCAGGGAGGGAGGCTAGAGGGAGAACACAGACCAGGAAGGGAGGATAGAGGGAGAACACAGACCAGAGAGGGAGAGTAGAGGGAGAACACAGACCAGGGAGGGAGAGTAGAGGGAGAACACAGACCAGGGAGGATAGAGGGAGAACACAGACCAGGGAGGGAGGATAGAGGGAGAACACAGACCAGGGAGGGAGGATAGAGGGAGAACACAGACCAGAGAGGGAGAGTAGAGGGAGAACACAGACCAGGGAGGGAGAGTAGAGGGAGAACACAGACCAGGGAGGATAGAGGGAGAACACAGACCAGGGAGGGAGAGTTGAGGGCGAACACAGACCAGGGAGGGAGAACACAGACCAGGGAGGGAGGATAGAGGGAGAACACAGATGAGGGAGGGAGGCTAGAGGGAGAACACAGACCAGGAAGGGAGAGTAGAGGGAGAACACAGACCAGGGAGGGGGGGTAGAGGGAGAACACAGACCAGGAAGGGAGGATAGAGGGAGAACACAGACCAGAGAGGGAGGGTAGAGGGAGAACACAGACCAGGGAGGGGGGGTAGAGGGAGAACACAGACCAGGGAGGGAGGGTAGAGGGAGGGTAGAGGGAGAACACAGACCAGGAAGGGAGGATAGAGGGAGAACACAGACAAGGGAGGGAGGATAGAGAGAGAACACAGACCAGGGAGGGAGGATAGAGGGAGAACACAGACCAGGGAGGGGGGGTAGAGGGAGAACACAGACCAGGAAGGGAGGATAGAGGGAGAACACAGACCAGGGAGGGAGGATAGAGGAAGGGTAGAGGGAGAACACAGACCAGGGAGGGAGGATAGAGGGAGAACACAGACCAGGGAGGGAGGATAGAGGGAGGGTAGAGGGAGAACACAGACCAGGGAGGGAGAGTAGAGGGAGAGGATATCATAGGAATTCTGGTATTTATATAACATTTCCCATAGAATACATTTTTGGGGGAAGAATACACCCCAATACACCACTATGTGTACATTCAGAGGATAGCTGGTCTCTGTATTACAGTTCTACCAAGTATTCATACCACTGAAAGACTGTTATGAGCTGTTCTGACTGCAACTAAGCATATATATAAGGTCACTTAGATATTATACATGGTAATCCCTAGTTATAACCACTTATAATCATAGGTGAGTACATACAGTGTTTCATCTCTGCAGATAATCTGTCTATCTGGTCAACATCACTGATACAGGTCCCCCTCCACCCTCTGGTGGTATGTAGAAAGAAGAAACCTGGATTCACTAAATACTTTTTAGAGTTGCCCTAGAGTACAGGTCATTTTGGTTTTGTACACAGTCATATGATACATGGTATAGAAAAGTACACTCTGAGGTGAGTACATGGGGAAGTATATCTCTGCAGATGATCAGTCTATCTGGTCAACATTATTGATACAGGTCCCCCTCCACCCTCTGATGGACAACTTGTCATTATGTCTCCAGAGAAACCTAGATAGAAATTAAGGTTCTATTTACCAAATTACTGTGGATGGAATTAGTTGTTTTGGGATTCATTTTGTTAAGTTCATATTGATACAGAATCACTAAACAATTATTTAGATTTGATAAGAACAAGTTGATTGACAAACTCATGAAAAATGTGAAAAATCTTATTAACCACCTATGCTATGATCACTAACATACTTCTGGAATTAACATGACCAGAGTCGGTAGCTTGATGCTGTAGCTCTGCCACCTTCCTCTGCCACCTTCCTCTGAGGATGACGTGTGTTGAGAAACAGATATCTATAGCTTAAACAGGTTTTGTATTCTCATTCTAATTAGATAATACAAAATAAATGTGTGAAGCTTTAATTCAATTGCACACACTATGCATCCATTACCCCTGTCTCAAAGGGATTTATGGCTGATTTAAGATGATATTGTCAACCCAGCATGGTCAACCCTGTTACGGTCAACCCTGTTATGGGCAATTAATAGGCACTTTGAATGTTAAAATTAGGTGAAATCTAAAGTCGTTTTCTTTTTACCAAGTTACACTTCTCAAAAGGCATCAAATTGGTAGAACTACACAGTTACAGTATCAAGTCATGTAGATTGATTGAATTAATTGATTTTATTTGACAAATGTAAAATACATATTAAGTTGCCGAGTACAATACATACATATAGAATCCTAGAGGATATAAACACAATTGTCTACTGACATGTTATCATATTTCCATGTGCATTAGAAGTTGACCTCTTTAACCCTTTTGAATCACAAATATATGAACTAAATGACCCCCAAAAAGTTTGGTCAGATTTTTTTTTATCAACAACAGTTTACATTATTCATCAGTTAAAATGTTCATCCAAAATACTAAAGATACTATACCACCTATAACTCCCCCAACCAACAGAAATGGTCCTGCTACCACGGCACCTGCTACTTCAGCAGCAACAAGTACTGCCCTCCCAACTACTATTGCCCCAACAACTGCTGCTGAAATGAAACCTTTCTTCATATTTTCTCTGTCCCGTCTCCTCTTTTCTTCCTCCTGTCTCCTCCTTTCTTGCTCCTGTATCTCCTCCTCCCTTCTCCTCTTCTCTTCCTCCATCTCCTGTTTCTTTCTCTCTTCCTCCTCTCTCAATTTCCTCTGAACCTCCTGGTACATCTCATTGGTGTAGTGCTCTCCCCCATTCATATCCACCATCTCTTCTATCTTCCTCAGCAGCTCTCTGACCTGAAGACGGTCATCCCTCTGATCATTATTGAGACAATGGTACCTTCCCAAACAACTTTTGATCAGTTCCTGAAGTGCAACACAAGGATTCAGACACTCCTCAACTGTTTTCCCCTTCAACTGATCTTTACCAGTGAACAGAATGATGGTGTACTTTGAGGCTTCTTCTCCAAAGTTCTCCTGGATCCACTTCACAGTGTTCCTCTCTTCCTCTGTGAACCTCCCCAGTCTGATCACCAGCAGGAAGGCGTGGGGTCCTAGGACTGACATGTAGATGGCCTTTTCTATTTCACTTTTCATCTCTTCTTTAGACATTGTTGTGTCATAGAGCCCCGGGGTGTCGATGACATCAATCATCCTCCCATCCACCTCTCCACTCTGTTTCTCACATTTTTCAGTTACAGACACAAAGGAGGCATCTTCTTTAAAGGCATCGCTCCCCAGGATGGTGTTTCCTGTTGCACTCTTCCCTGCTCCAGTCTTCCCCACCAGAACTATCCTCAGGTTAGAGGGGGGCCCTGAAACTGTGGAAACAGACAAGAAATTATTGATTTTGTAATAATATTTTAAGATAAATGCACAACGCAGAGGACTAAAGGTCAAGAGGACTAAAAGTCAAGAGGACTAAAAGTCGATAGAGAACTAACGATCAATGGAAATAGTGTTTTTTCTGTAATAGCGAATTATTGATCAAAGGGTCAGAGACATTGGAGGAATTTGTCTTGACATTGAGCCTGAAATAGGCCATTGGCCCAGTTTTATAGCAAGGAATTATAACTGGTCAACCACAGGCTAGGGTTGGGTTATAAAACTACATCCTGTCCCTTTGTTCTGTGGAAAGAATCACTGAGGAGATAATCACTGAGGACAGGGGAGAATGAACATCTACCTCTCAGCATAACATCTATGATTTGTCCTCTTTGAATAAACCTATTTGTCTCCCCCTGATTTGCTTTGGGGTCTGTGTTATTGAAGAGTAACATCAACTGCTAACACTGATAGTGGGTGTCTTGATAAAAGGCTACTGAAAACCCTATGTAAGTCCATGCATATAAATATATATGTGTGTGTGTGTGTGTGTGTGTGTGTGTGTGTGTGTGTCTTTCCTGGTTGGAGGTTGACGAGACATTAACTGCTTCTCTTCTAATCAAATGTTATTCAGCTTATACACCCATATATACCCCACAAGACATGCCACCAGAGGTCTCTTCACAGTCCCCAAGTTCAACATTAAACAAATAAATAAAAAAGATGAATCAACTTCTCATGGAATGGCAGGACATGTGAAGGGAAACACACACAAACAAACAATATTTTTTTGTATTATTATTATTATTATTAAAATAATATATATGTATTTATTTATTTGTGTGACTGTCCTTGTCTATCAGTGTTTTGTTACTTGTCATGTTTTGTGTTTTTTTGTGGACCCCAGGAAGAATTATGTGCTGCCTCTGGAAAAGACAATGGGATCCAAATAAACAAACAAGTGTGTATGTGTGTGTGTGTGTGTGTGTGTGTGTGTGTGTGCCTTGGCATTGACCAGTGAAGTCTTGCAGACAGAGTGTCAACAGGAACATAATCCTCAGAGTCCTTCCTCTTCCTCGTGCCATTACTACAACTGCAGCCAATCAAAAACATGGAAACAGACGATGACCTCATTACAAATACAAAGTCCACATTTCTTGACTCATGCAACGTTCCTACTTTTACAGATAAAAACATTTTCTCAGCTATTTGACTTTCAAACAATAAAAACTATTAAACTATAAACTATAAAAGAGTGATGATATGTGGTATAACTGTGGATAAACAAGGTACATTCCTTAACAACGTAGCCTACATCAGGTGAACATAATGTACTCATATGGGGCGTATCAAATGACATTCTAAACATGGCTACTATTCTACCGTTGCCTGGCTGCTGCTGTTAAGACCAGATAGACCAGTTAGAGGTCGTGTTCCCATTACCATCAAATATCACAGCTACTGTGTAGACAGACAGGAAGAGTTCAGACAATAATTAAGTGGAATCAGTATAACTGAAACCAGTACTTAATGTGTAAATCAGGAGGTGTCTGAACACAAAGCATGTGTTCCTCTGTTCCTCTGCTCAGATGTTGCTGACGCCAGATCTTACAACACCTGGATAGGTATTTTACATATCAGCTAACCACATCATGTGTTTCAGCAATCTGTCAGTCAACCATTGGTTGATGCATTCAACGACTAAGCAGTGGAATGCGACCTTAGTCAGTAGTGATAAAAACCTGCAGGTGTGTCCCTCACAGCAACAATAAGATGGGTGTTGACCCAAGATCGAACCCCTTGAACAAGATACAGTATACTGCACTATCTCTGCACTAACCAAGGTACAGTATACTGCACTATCTCTGCACTAAACAAGGTACAGTATACTGCACTATCTCTGCACTAAACAAGGTACAGTATACTGCACTATTTCTGCACTAACCAAGGTACAGTATACTGCACTATCTCTGCACTAAACAAGATACAGTATACTGCACTATCTCTGCACTAAACAAGGTACAGTATTCTGCACTAAACAAGGTACAGTATACTGCACTATCTCTGCACTAAACAGGGTAAATGTTTCAGGTTAAAGTCTAACCATGTTTCCCCTTTCACTGTTCTACAATTTTAAAACGTGTATGAATACACACATAGCAGAATGTGATTGTTAACAGCTACATGATTTTACTGTTTTGACATTTTGATGATAAGTAATGTAATCATATGATTATTTATGCATAAATGTTAACAGACCTGGTATCAATAAAAGGTCTACTTAATATTGTGCTACAGTTATTCAAATACTGTAGAGTAGATTGTTGTACAACATTTAATTAGTAAGGTAGTTAAGTTGAATACTCACTTTTAGTGTGGTTGCACGGATCTGTATATTGTTGTCCCCTGTTGTCACTGAGAGACCTGAAGCAGTGGGCCTGCTGGTTTTGCATAGCCAGGTGTCACGATCGTGTTGACATGAATGAGAGGACCAAGGCGCAACATGATATGAATACATCTTCTTTAATTTATAACGACGAAGATGAACACGAAAAACTTAAACCACACTAACAAAAACAAGAAACGATCGTGAAACTTCAAACGCAAGTGCACACACAAACTACTTACGTCGACATATACATATACAAATACAATGACCCACAAACAGCTAAAGCCTATGGCAGCCTTAAATATGGTTCCCAATTAGAGACAACCGAAACCAGCTGTCTCTAATTGAGAACCCATTCAGGCAACCATAGACTTTCCTAGAAAACTACACACCCATAGACACAGCTAGATACATACACTCAACACAAACCCATACACTACCACCAACACCACCTCTACCATATAAATACCCCCAAACACACACATACCCCATGTCACACCCTGACCTAACTAAAATAATAAAGAAAACAAATAATACTAAGGCCAGGGCGTGACATAACCCCCCCCTTAAGGTGCGAACTCCGGGCGCACCAGCACATAGTCTAGGGGAGGGTCTGGGTGGGCGTCCTTCCACGGCGGCGGCTCCGGCACTGGTCGTGGTCCCCACCCCACCTTAGTCACTACCCGCTTACGTAGCCTCCCCCAAATGAATGTCCACCCTCATCTTACCCCCACAAAATCCTCTTGGTAACATCAACAACAGGGGCAGCACCGGGACAGAGGGATAGATCAAGACAGAGGGATAGCTCAAGACAGAGGGATAGATCAGGATATAGAGGTAGCTCAGGATAGAGAGGGAGATCAGGATAGAGGGGCAACTCCGGACTGAAAGGCAGCTCCGGACAGAGAGACAGCTCTGGACTGAGGGGCAGTTCTGGGTAAATAGCCGCTCCGGGCTAAGGGACAGCTCATGACTGGCTAACGGCTCTGGACGCTCATGGCTGGCTGACGGCTCTCGACGCTCATGGCTGGCTGACGGCTCTCGACGCTCATGGCTGGCTGACGGCTCTCGACGCTCATGGCTGGCTGACGGCTCTCGACGCTCATGGCTGGCTGACGGCTCTCGACGCTCATGGCTCGCTGACGGCTCTGGACGCTCATGGCTCGCTGACGGCTCTGGACGCTCATGGCTGGCTGAAGGCTCTGGACGCTCATGGCTCACTGACGGCTCTGGCAGATCCTGTCTGGTTGGCGGCTCTGGCAGATCCTGTCTGGTTGGCGGCTCTGGCAGATCCTGTCTGGTTGGCGGCTCTGGCAGATCCTGTCTGGTTGGCGGCTCTCGCAGATCCTGACTGATAACTGGCTCTAGCGGCTCCTGACTGACTATCGGCTCTGACGGCTCGGGACAGACGGGCGGCTCTAATGGCTCAGGACAGACGGATGGCTCAGACGGCGCTGGGGAGACGGATGGCTCAGACGGCGCTGGGGAGACGGATGGCTCAGACGGCGCTGGGGAGACGGATGGCTCAGATGGCGCTGGGGAGACGGATGGCTCAGATGGCGCTGCGGAGACGGATGGCTCAGACTGCACCTGTCTGGCGGAAGGCTCTGGCTGCTCCTGTCTGGCGGAAGGCTCTGTAGGCTCATGGCAGACGGGCAGCTTTGCAGGCTCATGGCAGACAGGCAGTTCATGCGCCGTTGGGCAGACGGCAGACTCTGGCCGGCTGAGACGCACTGTAGGCTTGGTGCGTGGTGACGTAACTGGAGGCACCTGACTGAGGACACGCACTTCAAGCCTAGTGCGGGGAGCAGGGACAGGGCACACTGGACTCTCAAAGCGTGCTATATTCCTGGTGCGTGGTACCGGCACTGGTGGCACCGGGCTGAGTGCACGCACATCAGGACGAGTACGGGGAGAAACAACAGCGTGCACAGGACTTAGGAGACGCACATGTGGCTTAGTGCGCGGTGCCGGAACTGGAGGCACTAGGCTGGAGACACGCACCATAGGGAGAGTGCGTGGAGGAGGAACAGGACTCTGAAAACGCACTGGAAGCCTGGTGCGTGGTGTAGGCACTGGTGGTACTGGGCTGGGACGGGGAGGTAGTGCCGGAAATACCGGACCGTGAAGGCGTACTGGCTCCCTTGAGCACCGAGCCTGCCCAACCTTACCTGGTTGAATGCTCCCCGTCGCCCGACCAGTGCGGGGAGGTGGAATAACCCGCACCGGGCTATGTAGGCACCATGGGACACCATGCGTAAGGCTGGTGCCATGTAAGCCGGCCCGAGGAGACGCACTGGAGACCAGACGCGTTGAGCCGGCCTCATGACACCTGGCTCAATGCCCAATCTAGCCCTACCAGTGCGGGGAGGTGGAATAACCCGCACTGGGCTATGCACTGTACAGGAGACACCGTGCGCTCTACTGCGTAACACGGCGCCTGCCCGTACTCCCGCTCTCCACGGTAAGCCTGGGAAGTGGGCGCAGGTCTCCTACCTGCCCTTGGCCCACTACCTCTTAGCCCCCCCCCCCCAAGAAATTTTTGGGGTCTCCTCTCGGGCTTCCAGCCACGTCTCCTTGCTGCCTCCTCATACCACCGCCTCTCTGCTTTCGCTGCCTCCAGCTCAGCTTTGGGACGGCGATATTCTCCCGGCTGTGCCCATGAACCTCTCCCGTCCAATATTTCCTCCCAAGTCCATGATTCCTGTGTATAATCCTGCTTGACTTCACGCCGCTTGGTTCTGGATTGGTGGGTGATTCTGTAACTGCTTTCCTCTTCCTCTTCATCAGAAGAGGAGGAGCAGGGATTGAACCAATATGCAGCGGATTGTGAAGACATGATTTATTAAAGAAAAACACGAAAACACGAACTTGACTAATAAACTAACAAAACAACAAACGGTGTAGACAGAATCTGGACGACGGACTCACATAACACACGAGAACGCACGAACAGGGAAAAAAACCTACACAAAAATGACACTGAACAAACAAACCGAAAACAGTCCCGTGTGGCGCAACGACATACACAGGAGACAATCACCCACACCGAACACTGTGAAAACACCTACCTAAATATGACTCTTAATTAGAGGAACGCCAAACACCTGCCTCTAATTAAGAGCCATACCAGGCAACCCATAAACCAACATAGAAACAGAAAACATAGAATGCCCACCCAAACTCACGTCCTGACCAACTAACACATAAAACAAACTAACAGAAATAGGTCAGGAACGTGACATAACGCCCCCCATAAGGTGCGAACTCCGGGCGCACCAGCACAAAGTCTAGGGGAGGGTCTGGGTGGGCATATGACCACGGTGGTGGCTCAGGCTCCGGGCGAGGTCCCCACCCCACCATAGTCAATCCCAGCTTCCATCTCCCCCTATGAATGTCCACCCTCATCTTACCCCCACGTAGTGTAGCCCAGTTCCTTTTCCTGCCTCCGAGCTAGCTCCTCATATCGCCGCCTCTCTGCTTTCGCTGCCTCCAGCTCAGCTTTGGGGCGGTTATATTCTCCTAGTACCTCCCGGTCTAAAATTTCCTCCCATGTCCATGAATCCTTGCGTTGCTCCTGTTGCCGCTGGTCATGTTGCTTGGTCGTAGATTGGTGGGTCATTCTGTCACGATCGTGTTGACATGAATGAGAGGACCAAGGCGCAACATGATATGAATACATCTTCTTTAATTTATAACGACGAAGATGAACACGAAACACTTAAACCACACTAACAAAAACAAGAAACGATCGTGAAACTTCAAACGCAAGTGCACACACAAACTACTTACGTCGACATATACATATACAAATACAATGACCCACAAACAGCTAAAGCCTATGGCAGCCTTAAATATGGTTCCCAATTAGAGACAACCGAAACCAGCTGTCTCTAATTGAGAACCCATTCAGGCAACCATAGACTTTCCTAGAAAACTACACACCCATAGACACAGCTAGATACATACACTCAACACAAACCCATACACTACCACCAACACCACCTCTACCATATAAATACCCCCAAACACAAAAATACCCCATGTCACACCCTGACCTAACTAAAATAATAAAGAAAACAAATAATACTAAGGCCAGGGCGTGACACCAGGTGCCGCAGGTGGGTGGAGATTTACCTTAAGGACCAATGGAATGGTCTAAAACTCATGCAATACTAAAGCGCCCAATGTGCTGCACCTTACATTCTGTTAAGTTTCATTTTCCCAGCAACAAATCATTTCTAGCCAATGAGAGAGTGCTGCTAGGCAAAAATTATTCTACTCAGGACAGGTAGGGTCTGAATTCTGATTGGAAGTTGCTTTTTAACTTTAACCTTGGCTACTTGCCAGAATCAGAAGATAGGCCACATCTTTGGGTTAGATGAAATGTGTTGGACACATGGGACACAAATAAAGGTTACAAATGTAATAACATATAAAACTGCATTTTGAAATGTAACTTTATACTGTAGTTGTAACTTTATAGTTGCCTAACCTGGTCCCAGATCTGTTTCTGCTCTTTCCAACTTCATAGAGTACCACAGCATGAGTCATATTACCCATAAAACCTAGCTGTCAAACAGGGAAATAGTTCCATTCGTTTTTCCACCATTCATTTGTCCCATAGATTTTAGAAACACTTAAAATTATTACACTTCACTTGGCACCCAGCATCATAACATGTTATGACAAAGTCATAACCATGTCATATGTCATAACAGCTAACATAACGTGTCATAATATGGTCACAACACTGTCATGATACATATATTTAGACCTATTGTGACATATCTTACATTATTTTATGGTTGGCTATGACACCTACATAAGAGTCAAAACCCACAGAACCTACCACTGTTGTTATTTTATGGCTGGTTATGACACCTACATAAGAGTCAGAACCTACCACACAGGGCAAAACATTCCATTACAACATAGCCTATATGATTTGCTTAAATTTACCTTTGACCATTAAATGATCATTGTAATTGCCCACACATTGATGTCAGACATGTACCTACCCCAATGCTCTGTTGCTGATGACTGGGATGAATGCAGAATTTGTCATGAGGCTGAGAGAAACAGTCATGTTTTCTTCCCTCATATTTTAAATTAAACTTGTAGAAAATACACTTAATGACACTATCAAGAAGCATTATGACCATCCTAATCATGCAAGCCAGAAAGGCCTATCATGCCCTTATGTCAATCATCAGTCAAAAAGAGGGTGTCTTGTCCTGCTCCTGACATCTGCTCCTGCATTCATTCCATGTTTTGCCTTGTGTGGTAGGTTCTGTGGGTTTTGACTCTGAAAAGTGCAAATCAATCCCAGAACAACAGCAAAGGACGTTGTGAAGATAACCTTGAGGAAACTGGTACAAAAGAATCTATATCCACAGTAAAACGAGTCCTAAATCGACATAACCTGAAAGACCGCTCAGCAAGGAAGAAACCACTGCTCAAAAACCGCCATAAAAAAGTCAGACTACGGTTTGCAACTGCACATGGGGACAAAGATCGTCCTTTTTGGAGAAATGTCCTCTGGTCTGATGAAACAAAAATATAACTGCTTGGCCAAAATGACCATCGTTATGTTTGGAGGAAAAGGGGGACGCTTGCAAGCCGAAGAACACCATCCCAACCGTGTAGCATGGGGGTGGCAGCATCATGTTGTGGGGGTGCTTTGCTGCAGGAGGGACTGGTGCACTTCACAAAATAGTTGGCATCATGAGGATGGAAAATTACATGGATATATTGAAGAAACATCTCAAGACATCAGTCAGGAAGTTAAAGTTTGGTCGCAAACTGGTCTTCCAAATGGATAATGACCCCAAGCATACTTCCAAAGTTGTGGCAAAATGGCTTAAGGACAACACAGTCAAGGTATTGGAGTGAGATTGCCTATTTAACTAGGCAAGTCAGTTAAGAAAAAATTCTTATTTCATTGATGGCCTAGGAGCAGTGGGTTAACTGCCTTGTTTAGGGGCAGAACGACAGATTTTTACCTTGTCAGCTAGGAGATTCGATCTTGCAACCTTTTAGTTATTAGTCCAACGCTCTAACCACTAGGCTACCTGCCGCCCTGAAGTTGTTGCATAAGTCGCATCCAGGTATGTTGAGAATGAAAGGCCTAGCGAGGTCATACGTCTGGTGGCCAAAGATGGACCACGATGTGGAAACTGAGGTTAGCCAGTGAGCAGATTGTCAGAGTAACAGGAAGTCACCCCCCACCGCACCATTACATCCATGGGAATGGCCGGAAAAACCATGGACACGACTACATGTGGACTTCGCTGGACCTTTCCTAGGAAACATTTTCATTGTGCTGATTGATTCTAATTCAAAGTGGATGGATGTTTACCCCATGAACACGTCCACATCGTACGCTACGATTGAGAAGTTGAGACAAAGCTTCAGTGTTATGGGATTGCCTCAAATATTGGTTCGTGACAATGCTACTTGTTTTACAAGCACTGCATTCACAAGTTTCATGAAACAAAATGGAATTCAACATGTAACGTCGGCCCCTTTTCACCCATCTTCAAACGGATTAGTAGAATGTGTGGTTCAGACCTTGAAGGAGGGGATGAGGAAGATGCAAGGGCCCATCATTGAAACAAATGTCTCAAGATTCTTGTTTAGCTACAGGATTACTCCTCAAGCTACAACTGGGTTGTCACCTGCAGAAATGTTAATGTCAAGGAGGTTAAGGTCAACCTTGGATCTCATCAGACCAGACCTGAAAGTGAAAATACATCAAAGGCAATGGAATCAAAAATGGAATCATGACAACCAAGCCAAACTCAGAAGTTTCTCACCTGGAGATGATGTCTATACAGAAACTATGGGTTTGGTCCTAAATGGATTCCAGCTACCATTGAGGATTGCTCAGGACCAGTGTCCTATACTGTGATCATCGGAAATGGACAAAGACTAAGGAGACACGTGGATCAGATCCGAGCTAGAATTCCAGTTCCATCCGGTGATCTGGATCAATGCGTAAACGAGCAGGACAGGACATTGGAACGTTCACCAGAGTTGCAGTTGGACAAACCACCTGAGGCAAACAATGCTCAACTTCCTGAGACCACCAGTCTGGGACGACCTCCTCCTGTGAAGTCTCCACAAAAGGACTTTGTTTCACCATCAAGGGGTGAAGATCTGGTGGCACCAGCTACACCACCTCTGAGACGTTCTATTAGGGAGAGACGTCCGCCAGACTTTTTCCGATCCTAAAGGAGATCATGTTTGGAAAAATGTAAATATGAAAATAGCATAGCTTAGAATGGAATTACATTGTGTTATTAGCTTTAAAGGGGGGGATGTAGTAACAAGGTATATTTATGTTTACCAATAGATGGTGGTATTGACTCGACGGGGGTTTGCTTCCCGCTATCCGTAGCCATTTCCTATGTCTGCCTATATAACCGTGATTAAGAAAGCTTCAGGTAGCTTAAGCCAGGTACATTAGCGAATGTTATTCTAAGTTACAATTAAATACTAAACCGTACTTACGTGTCAGGAGTCATCAATCTACATCAGTAGTGATGGGGACTGTTATCAGCAGTGATGGGACCTGTTATCAGTAATGATGGTGCTTGTTATCAGTAGTGATGGGGGCTGTTATCAGTAGTGATGGAGCTTGTTATCAGTAATGATGGGGCCTGTTATAATTAGTGATGGGGCCTGTTATCATTAGTGATGGAGATTATCAGTAGTGATGGGAACTGTTATCAGTAGTGATGAAGCCTGTTATCAATAGTGATGGAGCCTTTTATCAGTAGTGATGGGGCCTGTTTTCAGTAGTGATGGGGGCTGTTGCCAGTAGTGACAGGTGCTGTTACCAGTAGTGATGGGGGCTATCAGTAGTGATAGAGAATGATATCAGTAGTGATGGGGGCTGTTTTCAGTAGTGATGGAGAATGATATCAGTAGTGATAAATCCTGTTATGAGTAGTGATGGGGGCTGTTGCCAGTAGTGACAGGTGCTGTTACCAGTAGTGATGGGGGCTATCAGTAGTGATAGAGAATGATATCAGTAGTGATGGGGGCTGTTTTCAGTAGTGATGGAGAATGATATCAGTAGTGATAAATCCTGTTATGAGTAGTGATGGGGGCTGTTGCCAGTAGTGACAGGTGCTGTTACCAGCAGTGATGGGGGCTATCAGTAGTGATAGAGAATGATATCAGTAGTGATGGGGGCTGTTTTCAGTAGTGATAGAGAATGATATCAGTAGTGATAGATCCTGTTATGAGTAGTGATGGGGGCTGTTTTCAGTAGTGATGGAGAATGATATCAGTAGTGATGGGGGCTGTTTTCAGTAGTGATAGAGAATGATATCAGTAGTGATAGATCCTGTTATGAGTAGTGATGGGAGCTGATTTCAGTAGTGATGGAGATGTTATGAATAGTGGTGGAGCTTTTTAACAGTAGTGAAAGACAAATTCAACTCCATCTTTCATCGAATCATGGCTTAATCATCACAAAACCATTTGATGTTGCCAATTATTTTCATGATTACTTCATTTGCAAAGACGACAAATTTAGGCAGGAAATACCACCAGTGAACAGTGAGCCATTGTATTCCTGCATAAAATAAAAAATAGTAAAAGAAAAGCATTTTCTGGTTCTACCAGCAGACCTATCAGCTTGCTCCCAGCTCTGAGCAAACTGTTGGAAAAAAATGTGTTTGACCAAATACAATACTTTTTCTGTGTAAACTAATTCACAACAGGCTTCCAGCATGCTTATTGAGAAGGGCACTCAACATGGACTGCACTGAAACAAATGACTGATGATTGGTTGAAAGAAATTAATAATAAGATGATTGTGGGAGCTGTACTGTTAGATTTCAGTTCAGCCTTTGATATTATCAGTGGTGTAAAGTACTTCAGTAAAAATATTTTAAAGTACATCTTATGTCGTTTGGGGGGTATCTGTACTTTACATTATTATTTATATTTTTGCCAACTTTTACATTTACTTCACTACATTCCTAAAAAAAAGAATGTACTTTTTACTCTGTACATTTTCTCTGACACCCAAAAGTACTCGTTACATTTTGACAGGAAAATGGTCCAATTCACACACTTATCAAGAGAACATCCCTGCTGATCCCTACTGCCTCTGATCTGGCGGACTGTGTTGGAGTGTGACCCTGGCTATCCGTCAGTAAAAAAATAAAAATAAAATTGTGCCATCTGGTTTGCTAAATATAAGGATTTTTAAATGATTTATAATTTTACTTTGACTTTTGATACTTAAGTACATTTTAGCAATTACATTTACTTGTTGAAACTGTTCATTACTGTTCACAAAACAATGTCCATACAGGCTAGAACACTTTACAATGTGAGACGATACCGGTAGCTTCTAGCTTTAATTGTAGGCTAACTTTCCTTGCTAGCTTACAGCTGAATTCACTACCCCTAGTACTTTGTTTGTGATAGTATGCACACCATAATGCAAAATATGTTGATTTGAAAGCTGATTGCCACCAAAAACGTTATTAATAACCAATGTGAATCAATATAAGCAACATAATAACAACATACCCATCAAAATACATCAGTTTAAATAATATCCAAATTGATGAGTTTTCTAAATGAGATATTGTAAACTTTTTCCGAACTAATCTACATGAAGCAACTTCTCAGCTTAATTAAAATTTAATTCCCAAATAGCCTATACAGGTTTGATTTATCATTAAATTGATCAATCAGTAAAATTTGGGTTTTGCAAAACCCATTCAGTAACCCAGTACTGGCAGAAGTCCCGCCCCAAGCGGGAATGTCACACCCTGGCCTTGGTTATCTTTGTTTTCATTATTATTTTAGTTAGGTCAGGGTGTGACATGGGGAATGTATGTGGTTTGGTTTGTCTAGGGGTTTTGTACGTTTAATGGGTCAGTGTCTTGTCGAGGTGTTTGTATGTCTATGGCTGCCTAGATTGGTTCTCAATTAGAGGCAGCTGTGGTTTATTGTCTCTGATTGGGAGCCATATTTAAGGCAGCCATAGGCATTTGGGTTTTGTGGGTAATTGTCTATGTGTAGTGTTTGTGTCAGCACTATTTGTCATATTAGCTTCACGGTCGTCATTTTGTTAGTTTGTGTTTAGTGTTCGTTTCCGTGTTTTCCCTCTTCTAATAAAAGAAGATGTATTTTGCACATGCTGCGCCTTGGTCCACTCTCTCACAGAAAGACGATCGTGACAGGGAATCCCATGTGGCTTGGGAGAAGTGTACCACAGTGGTGAATGTTCCCAACATTTGATCTACTGTTTACACTTATGATATCCAATCAATGGAGATTGCATGGATTATCGTTTCATTCAATTGAATAAGTTAAATTGTTGAACATACCTTAATGTTCTTCCAATCAAATGAGACACTTTTAAGCGCTAGGGGTCAGATTATTATTTTATTTTTTAAACGTTCCCAACGTAAACGGACATTTTCTCTGGCCCAGATCGTAGAATATGCATATAATTTACCGATTAGGATAGAAAACACTCCAAAGTTTCCAAAACTGTCAAAATATTGTCTGTGAGTATAACAATACTTATTCTGCAGGCGAAATCCTGAGAAAATATACCCAACCCAAATGGCGTTTTTTTGTTATAAAAGTAATATTTATCGAAGAAAAATAACATTTGTTGTGTAACGGGGAGTCTCGTGAGTGCAAACATCCGAAGATTATCAAAGGTAAGCGATTAATTTTATTGCTTTTCTGACTTTCGTGACCATGCTAATTTGGGGCTATTTGTTGTAGCATTGATTTATACACTCACAAAAGCTTGGATTGCTTTCGCTGCAAAGCATATTTTCAAAATCTGACACGATAGGTGGATTAACAACAAGCTAAGCTGTGTTTTGGTATATTTCACTTGTGATTGCATGATTATAAATGTTTTTAGTAATATTTGGCGCCCTGCAATTCAGCGGTTGTTCAGGAAAATGATCCCGCTAACGGGATCCGTAGCGCAGTGAAGTTAAACTAGATGATAGGAACACTGTGGACAATTTTCAGCAAGTTTCAACCATGAAATAAAAAATAAAAACTTTTCCATAAACAAGCTTAACTTTTTATTGCTGAAGGGGCAGTATTGAGTAGCTTGGATGAAAGGTGCACAGAGGTGCCCATATTAAACGGCCTGCTACTCAGTCCCAGTTGCTAATATATGCATATTATTATTAGTATTGGATAGAAAACACTCTGACGTTTCTAAAAATGTTTAAATTATGTCTGTGAGTATAACAGAACTCATATGGCAGGCAAAAACCTGAGAAGTTCCACTTCCTGTTTATATTTTTTCTGGGGGTGCCAAATTTTCAACCAAGGTCCCATTGAAATCACAGCGAGATATTGATGAGTTTTCACTCCCTACGGCTTCCACTAGATGTCAACAATCAATGGAACTTTGTCTGATGACTCTAATGTGAAGGGGGGCCGAAGGAGACAGGAATTAGTGACCACTGCCAGGAGGTGATCACGCGCGTTCACGTGATAGGCAGCTCCGTTCCTTCGGTCAACTGAAGTCGATGAAATTCTCAGGTTGGAACGGTATTCAAGATGTATGTTAACAAAGGCTTTTCAAGAGTCCTTCAGTAGAGTCAAGAGAGGAAAGGGAGAAAGGTATTTATGGAGGGGTCATAAACCTTACCCACAGGCTAACGTCATGACAGTCCCCCCATGTTGGGTTCAATCTTGCGATTAGCCTGCACGTTGCAAACCAACATTAAAATGACTGTGGGTTGACCTGGTTGTGGACCATTGGACCAACCCCCTTTCCTTTGTGTTACCAGCCATCATGTCGGCTCCGTCCACCAGGGACGTTTTCTGTATGACATAATTTGCATTCTTCATTCTGGGGCCCGTAATGTACTAGTTACATAGGTGGGGCCGGTAATGTACTAGTTACATAGGTGGGGCCCATAATGTACTAGTTACATAGGTGGGGCCCATAATGTACTAGTTACATAGGTGGGGCCCATAATGTACTAGTTACATAGGTGGGGCCCATAATGTACCAGTTACATGGGTGGGGCCCATAATGTACCAGTTACATAGGTGGGGCCCATAATGTACTAGTTACATAGGTGGGGCCCATAATGTACTAGTTACATGGGTGGGGCCCATAATGTACCAGTTACATAGGTGGGGCCCATAATGTACTAGTTACATAGGTGGGGCCCATAATGTACTAGTTACATAGGTGGGGCCCATAATGTACCAGTTACATGGGTGGGGCCCATAATGTACTAGTTACATAGGTGGGGCCCATGAAGACAATACATCTCTTGGCACTGAATAGATTCATACTATAGTCAGACAGGAAGAAATACTTTAACTTCTCCAGCGAGCCAACACTGGAATGAATGTAGTCCAACAAGAAAGACAGAAAAAAAAACTCCTTACAACACTGTTCAATTGAAATGGGACACCTTTCCCTTATCCAGATTGACATTCCTCTAAACTGGGAAGTAAAAGTGAGTTTAACATCATCACTCCCTTGTTCCAGCTTAATCTGTTCACTATCACATAGAGACAGATCAGATTCTTGCAGAAAGCATTAAGGCTTTTCAGATATATATTTTTTTGTGCAGGCCAAACTGTTAGGACGCTATAGAGGGAAGTAGGCAAAAATTAAAACAATTTAAAAAATATTAAAAAATATTAAAATAAAGAAAAACCCTTGAATGACTAGGTGTGTCCAAACTCTTTGACTGGTACTGTATATCAGCTTCATATCAAAATGTTGAAAATAGCATGAGATTAGCTGGGTACGTCTCACGTTACTGTGTGCGGTTACATATCTATCGCCATAGGATGCTGGGAAATCCTGCCTAAAATGTAATTTGCTCATCAGAGTGTCTGTTATATTTCTGTGGAAGGATACGCCCGACTGTCTCGACTACAACACTGCCCTCAGGTGACATGGTAGGGCCCTGTGTTTTGGTTGACCCTGTCACATGACCTGGATTTTAACTTTTTATTTAAAGCCTTTTCCGGAAATAAGAATTAGACCAAAAATGTAAGGAATTGTCTGAAGATGGTGCTGGACCATCTGACATAAAAGAAAAAGGGGACAGTTTGATGAAAAATATTTAAGTAAAGGTTAATATCCAGGTCATGTGACATAATCAACCAAAACACATGACCCCATGATGTATTCACATCAAGTTGGAAGTTCGGGACCTCTGAGTTAAAATGAACCTTATAAAATGAACCTTAAAATTAAGTTATTTGAATAGAGCTTTGTATTGGTTGATTCTGATACCTCCCAAGTGGGAAACTCCAACTCTTCCACCTAGGTTAGCAAGTGGGAAACTCCAACTCTTCCACCTAGGTTAGCAAGTGGGAAACTCCAACTCATCCACCTAGGTTAGCAAGTGGGAATCTCCAACTCTTCCACCTAGGTTAGCAAGTGGGAAACTCCAACTCTTCCACCTAGGTTAGCAAGTGGGAAACTCCAACTCTTCCACCTAGGTTAGCAAGTGGGAAACTCCAACTCTTCCACCTAGGTTAGCAAGTGGGCAACTCCAACTATTCCACCTAGGTTAGCAAGTGGGAAAATCCAACTCTTCCACTTAGGTTAGCAAGTGGGAAACTCCAACTCTTCCACCTAGGTTAGCAAGTGGGAAACTCCAACTCTTCCACCTAGGTTAGCAAGTGGGCAACTCCAACTATTCCACCTAGGTTAGCAAGTGGGAAAATCCAACTCTTCCACCTAGGTTAGCAAGTGGGAAACTCCAACTCTTCCACCTAGGTTAGCAAGTGGGAAACTCCAACTCTTCCACCTAGGTTAGCAAGTGGGAAACTCCAACTCTTCCACCTAGGTTAGCAAGTGGGAAACTCCAACTCTTCCACCTAGGTTAGCAAGTGGGAAACTCCAACTCTTCCACCTAGGTTAGCAAGTGGGAAACTCCAACTCTTCCACCTAGGTTAGCAAGTGGGAAACTCCAACTCTTCCACCTAGGTTAGCAAGTGGGAAACTCCAACTCTTCCACCTAGGTTAGCAAGTGGGAAATGTCTGAGTTCCCAACATGACGTGAAGTCGCGTTAGACAGGGGGAATTGCCAAAGTAAACTTTTCAGATTCCACTGCAAAGTATCCATCCTTACAGTAATTGACAATAAAATGTGGACTTTATTTAGAAATCTAGTATATAATGTTGATATATTCTCTGTAACAAGGTTTTGATATTCTCTGAAACACTGAAAGTCTATCTGTAAATGTTGATATTACTAATATTGTATCCTAAATGTATATATTCACATAATGTAAAAATACTCACACTGTATATGTATAGACCAAGCTGTAGATTTAGAATGAAACTAAACAGAGCCTGTTATAAGCAGTAATGGAGCTTGATCAGTTGCAACAGTTTTATGGTGCTGCTGTAAATGGGCCTGTCCTTAACCTTACTTACTGTATATCTTGTGAAAGTTGTATGGTGCTGCTGTAAATGGGCCTGTCCTTAACCTTACTTACTGTATATCTTGTGAAAGTTGTATGGTGCTGCTGTAAATGGGCCTGTCCTTAACCTTACTTACTGTATATCTTGTGAAAGGATGAAAAAGTATAAATACATTTATCAAAATAACTAATTTAATGAAAATATGTCAATCATTATTTGAACATGTTGGTAAGACGTTTTATAAAAGTGATAATTCCCTCGAAGCCAGTGCTTGGATATATAGGCACGGTTTGCAACACCAGTGGCACCGTTTGCAACACCTAACACCCCTAACACCTATCACCTAACACCCCCAACACCCCTAACACCTATCACCCCTAACACCTAACACCTAACACCCCTAACACCTAACACCCCTAACACCTAACACCCCTAACACCTAACACCTAACACCCCTAACACCTAACACCCCTAACACCCCTAACACCCCTAACACCTAACACCCCTAACACCTAACACCCCTAACACCCCTAACACCTAACACCCCTAACACCCCTAACACCTAACACCCCTAACACCCCTAACACCCCTAACACCTAACACCCCTAACACCTAACACCCCTAACACCTAACACCCCTAACACCTAACACCCGTGCCAATAACACTTGTTTGTCACTTAATTAGAATTTTCTACTCAGCAATTTGAGTCAGGGCTCGCAGGACAGGCAGAGGCTGAAATATGATTGGGTGTCGCTGTAATCAACCTCCTCCTGACAAATTAACCCTGTCTGTCTGCCCAGAATCAGAAGGTAGACCACATCTCTGATGAAATGAATTCTGATTGGGTGTCGCTGTAACCAACCTCTTCCTGTCAACTTAACCCTGTCTGTCTGCCCAGAATCAGAAGGTAGACCACATCTCTGATGAAATTAATTCTGATTGGGTGTCGCTGTAACCAACCTCTTCCTGTCAACTTAACCCTGTCTGTCTGCCCAGAATCAGAAGGTAGCCCACATCTCTGAATAAAATGAAATGTGCCAGACACCTTTAGGGGAAAAGGTATATGAATGTTTTGGTTTTTTACAGCATTTTAAAATGTAACTATGTAGTTGTCTAGCCTGGTTCCAGATCTGGTTGTGGTCTTTCCAAATCCATTGTTCACTATCAAGCCATGACAATGAGTTGTAATGATGGCACACACAGACTGGTACTCAGGGTATTAGTTGCCTAGGTCCTCTAATGTAATTGTTGTACATCATTTAGTTAGTAAGGTAGTTAAGTTGAATAGTCACTGTTAGTGTAGTTGCACAAATCTGTTAATTGTTGTCGCCAGCTGAGAGGTGAAGCTATTATCTGGACCTTACAGGTAACTGTCAAAATAAAGGAAACACCAACATAATGAGTCTTAATAGGGCGTTGGGCACCACGAGACTCCAGAACTGCTTCAATGTGCCTTGGCATAGATTTGACAACTGTCACATCCCTCTTATCATGTTGGTGTTTTGTTGAAGGTGATGGAAAGCGCCGTCTCAGGCGCCGCTCCAGAATCTCCCACTAGTGTACAATTGGGTTTAGATCGCGGGACGGCCATGGCATATGGTTTACATAGTTTAATGCTCATCAAGTCATTCAGTAACCACTCATGCCCTGTGGATGGGGGCATTATCATCCTGGAAGAGACCACTCCCGTCAGGATAGACATTATTCACCACAGGTTGAAGGTGATCACTCAGAATAGCTGTGTATTTACTGGTGTTTACCTTGGTCTCTAAGTGGTTGAGAGGACCTAAACCACGGCAGGAAAATGCACCACACAACATAGCTGCCAGATCCCTCATTTACACAAGTGTTTCCATTATTTCTGCAGTTACCTGTACATTCCGAGTTAAGTTTAATTTCCCCTGTAAAGCCAATGAGAGAGTGTTGCTAGGCAAAAATAATTCCACTCAGGACAGGCAGAGTCTGATTGGGTGTTGCTATTATCAAACTCCTCCTGACAACTCAACATTGTGTGTCTGCCCAGAAACATAAGATAGTCCACAGCTCTGAGTAAAATTAAATGTGTTGCACACAGAGACAGCACCTTCAGGGGGAAAAGGTTGAATAAAATAAAAATGCATTGTGAAATTTAAGTATATAGTTACCTAGCCTGGTCCCAGATCTGTTTATACTCTTTTCCAACTTCTGCTCAGTGACACCCTCAGCAGAGTCTGAAATAAACTTTTTTTGGACCCTGCTCAGGCATCTCTTTTACTCCAGCCACGTTAGGTTAACTCAGTCTCTACCTGACTCTCTACCCTTGTACCTGCAGTGGACCTACACCAGTGTTGAGACTCTACCCCTGTCTCTGCATTAGGCCTACACCAGTGCTGAGACTCTACCTCTGTCTCTGCATTAGGCCTACACCAGTGCTGAGACTCTACCTCTGTCTCAGCATTAGGCCTACACCAGTGTTGAGACTCTACCTCTGTCTCTGCATTAGGCCTACACCAGTGCTGAGACTCTACCTCTGTCTCTATATTAGACCTACACCAGTGTTGAGACTCTACCTCTGTCTCTGCATTAGACCTACACCAGTGCTGAGACTCTACCTCTGTCTCTGCATTAGGCCTACACCAGTGCTGAGACTCTACCTCTGTCTCTGCATTAGGCCTACACCAGTTTTGAGACTCTACCCCTGTCTCTGCATTAGGCCTACACCAGTGTTGAGACTCTACCTCTGTCTCTGCATTAGGCCTACACCAGTGTTGAGACTCTACCTCTGTCTCTGCATTAGGCCTACACCAGTGCTGAGACTCTACCTCTGTCTCTGCATTAGGCCTACACCAGTGTTGAGACTCTACCTCTGTCTCTGCATTAGGCCTACACCAGTGGTGAGTCTCTACCTCTGTCTCTACATTAGGCCTACACCAGTGCTGAGACTCTACCTCTGTCTCTGCATTAGGCCTACACCAGTGTTGAGACTCTACCTCTGTCTCTGCATTAGGCCTACACCAGTGTTGAGACTCTACCTCTGTCTCTGCATTAGGCCTACACCAGTGTTGAGACTCTACCTCTGTCTCTGCATTAGGCCTACACCAGTGTTGAGACTCTACCTCTGTCTCTGCATTAGGCCTACACCAGTGGTGAGTCTCTACCTCTGTCTCTACATTAGGCCTACACCAGTGCTGAGACTCTACCTCTGTCTCTGCATTAGGCCTACACCAGTGTTGAGACTCTACCTCTGTCTCTGGGTGGGCAGTAATTTTACTGCTGGCATCAGTTACTTGATGTGGAATAGTGTTCTATCTAGTCATGGCTCTATGCACCTCCCATAGTGTGTTCTGGACTTGGGGACTGTGAAGAGACTTCTGGTGGCATGTCTTGTGGGGTATGCATGCGTGTCTGAGCTGTGAGCCAGTATTTCAAACAGACTGCTCGGTGCATTCAACATGTCAATACATTCTCACAAATACAAGTAGTGATGAAGTTAATCTCTCCTCTACTTCGAGCCAGTAGAGATTGACATGCATAGTATTAATATTAGCTCTCTAGTGGTCATAAGAAATAGTAATACAAATAAGCTAAGTCTAAATACCAACTACTGAGAACTGAGTAGGAAAGGCAAGCATAGGAAATACATTTCCTAAGAGTGAGAGAAACCAACTTGCCTTCTCAAATCAAATCTTATTGGTCACATACAGGTTAGCAGATGTTAATGCGAGTGCAGCAAAATGCTTGTGCTTCTAGTTGTATGCATAGTGGTTTTTGAACAAATTATGAAAATAACATTTTCTTGATTTTGCTTTATTATATATTGTTGAAATCTGGGTAAAGTTTACACCAACAATGACTAAATGTCCTTTAACATCCAAGGTTGGCAAATCATGAAACATCATATGCAGCACAAGCATGAAACAATCAAAATATAATAATCAATGTATCTTAAAGCGGCAATCAGCAGTTAAAACAATAAAGTTGTCTCCCCGCCTCTGTTTCAGTAAAGACCTGAGGGATGGAGCTGGAGAAATGTAACCACTATCCCATTCATAGACAGAGCTATGGATGTAAAAGGACTGACCATCCATGATGTCAACATTATAGTTTTGATGTTTTAAGGGCTAGTGTGTGTTTACATTTACTTTGTTCACAAACATTGGAGTAAAACAAGCTTATATTTGGGTTCTTTGAACACTTGAACTAAGCTCATGAGACATTTGTAAGTTATATTCTTCAAGAATTAATGGGTACATTTAATTAATTTATAAGTCTTAAAATGGATGTAGCAACTGCACATTTCCCCTTTAACCTGGGCATGTTTTATCATTAAATACAGGTCAACACACTTCCCCTTTAACCTGGGCATGTTTTATCATTAAATACAGGTCAACACACTTCCCCTTTAACCTGGACATGTTTTATCATGAAATACAGGTCAGCACACTTCCCCTTTAACCTGGGCATGTTTTATCATTAAATACAGGTCAACACACTTCCCCTTTAACCTGGACATGTTTTATCATTAAATACAGGTCAACACACTTCCCCTTTAACCTGGGCATGTTTTATCATTAAATACAGGTCAACACACTTCCCCTTTAACCTGGGCATGTTTTATCATTAAATACAGGTCAACACATTTCCCCTTTAACCTGGGCATGTTTTATCATTAAATACAAGTCAACATCAAGGTTTCAATCAATCAACAACATCTTACATTTCTCTATTTTGTAAATAATCTAAAAGTATTACAACATTTTAAATAAATGAATTATTATGTAATGAAAGACAGTAATGGTGGGCACCAAAATCGATAATTCAATATGATATCGATCAATATGAGCGTTTCTTGACATAGCCTTATCCTTGCTGTTAACCTTAGTGTATGTAAAAGAGCATACATGACTGTTCCTACAGGCACAATACCTTCTCACAGGCTCAACTTATCATACATATGTAACTGCCTGCTGATGGCCATCAACAGGCTTCAAATTGTATTCACTTGGTTGGGTAAGTTAGAAAAAAGATATAACTGATATAGATTTTCCATATTAGTGCCCATCACTACCTAACATCATGTTAAACGTACGTAACAAAGAAAATAAATAAATGTGATTAGCGAGCAGCACATTGAACAACTTTACATTACAACCATGATTACAGCTTCAACACATCAGGTATGGAAGCCATGTTGTACAAATGTACTGTCTCTTCCTTTATGTGAAGTAAAAAAAATAATTAACTTAATAACTTTAATGAATGATTTAGTCATTTGGTTAAATGCAGTGACATAACCAAACGAGGGTCAAGGTTAAACCATATCACATCATAAATAATAAATCGTGCAAAGCATAATAGCAATAATCATTTTGGTCCTTCAGGGCTTATTTACAGACACTAATCGTGTAGTTAATTATTGTTTTTCTTCTTGGTTACAAGCTCTGCTATCTCTCCTCCTATAACTCTTGCTGCTCCTATCCCTATAATGAAACCATTTTTTGGGCTTCTAGACCTACTCCTAATGCTATAGCTCTGCAGCCAACTCCTACACCCAACTCTAACAACTGTCTGTTCCTGATCTCTTTCTGAGCCTTCTCATACATCTCATTGGTGTAGTGTTTTCCTCCATTACGCTTCACCATCTCCTCTATCTTCCTCAGCAGCACTCTGACCTGGGTACGGTCTCTCTGCTCTCTGTTGTTAAAGACATGATATCTTCCTCCACAGCTTTTGACCAGTGTGTGAAGTTCCTGACTCTCCTTCAGAAACTCCTTTGCTGATTTTCCCTCCAGCTGATCTGCACCAGTGAATAATACCATAGTGTAGTCAGAGGCCCCTTTTCCATAGTTGTCCTGGATGTACTCCACAGCTTTTCTTTGCTCCTCTGTGTATCTATCCAGTCTGATCACCAGCAGGAACACATGGGGTCCTGGGACTGACATCTTGATGCATCTCTCTATTTCTACTTTATCTGTTCTCCAAAACTGTTTCCACATTTTATAAATCAAATATGTGTCTGTCAATGATATGTCACTGATCCCAGGAGTGTCGATGACAACAATCTTCCTCCCATCAACCACTCCACTCTGTTTCTCACACTTTTCAGTCACTGGATTTGGACTCATGTCAGAAGTAAACAACTCTCTCTCCAGGATGGTGTTTCCTGTTGAACTCTTCCCTGCTCCAGTCTTCCCCACCAGAACTATCCTCACTTCAGCTGGCTGCACAAAACCTGTGGAAAAACAAAATGCAATGTAGTTTCAACATTGTCAGTTACTAAATTAATTAAATTAGATTTAACAGTGACATTATCAGTTACTAAAGTCAATAAATTAGATTAGCAGTGACATCATCAGTTACTAAAGTCAATAAATTAGATTAGCAGTGACATCATCAGTTACTAAAGTCACTAAATTAGATTAAGTGACATTGACAGTTACTAAAGTCAATAAATTAGATTAAGTGACATTGACAGTTACTAAAGTCAATACATTAGATTAAGTGACATTGACAGTTACTAAAGTCATTAAATTAGATTAAGTGACATTGACAGTTACTAAAGTCATTAAATTAGATTAAGTGACATTGACAGTTACTAAAGTCAATACATTAGATTCACAGTGACCATATTCAGCTATAAGAGCAACAGTCAAGCCTACCCCTCTATGCAACATTAATTCAAGGATTACATAATTTAACAGGGTGGATATTCCTTCGAACTCATAGCCTTTTTGACTGTTTGTTGTGTGCAATTATGTGTTGAATGTGGGGAGGCCTCGTGGTTAGAGTGTTGGACTAGTAACTGAAAGGTTGCAAGTTCAAATCCCTTAACTGACAATGTACAAATCTGTTGTTCTGCCCCTGAACAAGGCAGGTAACCTACTGTTCCTAGGCTGTCAATGAAAGTAAGAACTTGTTCTAAACTGACTTGCCTAGTTAAATAAAGAAAATAGGTGATCCATGTTTGTATTCCTCCTTTCAGGTTTACAATGTGATTGTGCACACCTGTGCCCCCTGCTGGATGCAATGAAGGTAGTGGTTTTTTGAAGGTCTTGTCAGTTACTAAAATCAATAAATTAGATTAAGTGACATTGTCAGTTACTAAAGTCAACACAGGTTGTGATTTTTTGAAATATTGGAGGATCATTTGGTGAAGCAGATGAAAGACATTTGCTGTTGCTTTGGTGTGTCAGCTAGGAGGCCAACAAGGTAAAATGTGACCTGTTATTTTGAATTTATAAAGGCTCACAGAACTGTATCCATTTTGTTGGTCTAAGCTTATTGGGTGCATTGCAGCGAACAAGCTGAACTTCACATGTATCGCTGTGTTAATGCTGGTTTCCGTAAAATAATACTTCTGGGAGATTACACTAAACTAATAGGGGTTGCAATGAAAAGAACACCAGAATAAATGATCAGCTGATCTGACATTGTTAGGGGGTCAAGCTGGATTGATACCAGTAATGGTGGGTGTGTAAAATCACTGGGAAAGCCAGGAAAAAATCCATCTTACAACCTATGTGTTGAGATAATTGTGCTTTCTCTATCACCTGTAAGTAAACCATGCCCAACCCTCCAGTAAGTCAAAATGAGACTGACTTCATGACAAATTATCCAATTTACACTTAGTCAATTTTGACACTAGAATAATGTTTCTGACTCCTATATAGACATTTTGGCAAGCATCCACACCAGCAGACAGTTTATTGTTCTGCAGTACACCTGTCAATCAAAAGATCAACACATTATACTGCACGCTCTTTAGTCTGTTACCAATCAAATGTACATGTTAATAATATCTTCTGATTAAGATTATTATCTCATATTTGATCAAAATTCAATCTATTAGCTCCCAAAATGTAAGTAGAATAAGATCTTGGTTCCTTTCTAAACATAGCAATGTGAATGCAAAGAGGACTTGGTTCACAAAATAGTTCAACTGAACTGGCAAAAATCATTCAAAGGCAAGGGCAGTGTGAATACAGAGACCTGAGTTCTTATTTCCCCCCAATAGTTCTCGTTGAAAAGGACTGAGATCGGGTATTTGAAAGAGGACTATGTGAAAACACCCTTACACGAGCAGAACAAAAATGACATTTTTCCTTGCAGCTCGGCCTATTCAGCCTGACATCACGAGGACCAATCCCTCCCCCTGCCACAGTCAGCAGGACAACGGTAGTCAGAACCACAGGTAACCTCTAAACCAGTGTTGCTCATTCCTGTTCTGTGGAACTCCAAGGGCTGCACATTCTATATAGAACAAAAATATAAATGCAACATGAAACAATTTCAAAGATTGGAACACTCTGTCATATGTCAATCCAGAGCATCCCAAACATGCTCAATTTGTGACAGTATGCAGGCCATGGAAGAACTGGGACATTTTCAGCTTCCAGGAATTTTGTACAGATCATGGGGGCCATGCGTTATCATGCTGAAATATGAGGTGATGGGCCTCAGGATCTCGTCACGGGATCTCTGCATTCAAATTGCCATCAATAAAATGCAATTGTGTTCAGTGTCCGAAGTTATATCAGTGTCCTGACCATATCAAAACCCCACTGCACCAAGGGGCACTCTGTTCACAACATTGACAACAGCAAGCCACTTTCCTGCACAACGCCAGACACGTGGTCTGCGGTTGAGGCCGGTTGGACGTACTGCCAAATTCTCTGAAACAACAAAAGCCGCTTACGGTAGAGAAATTAACATTCAATTCTATGGCAACAGCTCTGGTGGACATTCCTGCAGTCAGCATTCCAATTGCACGCTCTCAACTTGAAACATCTGTGGCATTCTGTTTGGCAAAACTGCACATGTTGCATCTGTGTCATGATCATGCTGTTTAATCAGCTTCTTGATATGCCACACCTGTCAGGTGGATTGTCTTGACAAATGTGAAATGCTCACTAACAGGGATGTAACTAATTTGTGCACATTTGAGGTTTTTGTGAATGGACAATTTCTGGGATCTTTCTGGGATCTTTTATTTAATCTCATGACACTTAAAAAAAAAATTGTTCAGTATATGTATTTTTCTATTTCCTGTTTGAAGTATGATCTGTTTCCATGACCACGTACCAAGTTGAGGTCAGCTTTGACTAACTTATTCGACAATCTGTTTGCTACTGTCACGCCCTGACAATAGAGATCCTTTTTATGTCTCTATTTTGGTTGGTGAGTTTGGGTGGGCCTTCTACGTCTGGGTTTCTATGTTGTCTTATTCTTTGTGTTTGGCCGTGTGTGGTTCTCAATCAGAGGCAGCTGTCTATTGTTGTCTCTGATTGAGAACCATATTTAGGTAGCCTGTTTTCTCACTTTGAGTTGTGGGTGATTATTTTCTGGTTAGTGTTTGTTGCACCTGTCAGAACTGTTCGTTGGTCGTTTTGTTGTTTTTGTTTGTGTATTCATCTTGATTAAAAGTATTATGAATACTTACCACGCTGCACCTTGATCCTCTTCTTCTTCTCCCGATGACAATCGTTACAGCTACATGGTGTACTCTGACATGTTTATTAATTATGACAGAATAATGTGATCTGGTTTTCTGTGCATTTGTTGGCTTTCCCTCTGAATTCTCAGAATCTTTCTGACTATAAAGGAATCAAGACTTACACACCGAACCATGTCTCATCTTCCTCCAAATGTAAACGAGCTGTAGAAGACATAAAGTAAAGTAATATATTCAGGCTCAGATTGACATCCTGTATAGTTTTACTTATTTAATGGAACTTTTCAAAATGTTTTTTTGTGAATCCCACTACATAACTGTTGTTCACCCCTTATTTGCGTTTCAGCCTCCTGGCAGAGGAGGCAACCAGGTGTTTGGCTAAAATGACCTAGTACTTGGTAGAGTTCATAATGCTGTTGACCTTAACCCTTTACACCCGTGGGAATTGGATACTCAATTGTGTTCTTTCCAATTACACACATGTTTTTAAGAAAATCAACTAGGTCGTCAATGGAAGAATGGAGTTCAGCTAATTTATCATTATTCTTTTTTTCTTTTCAATTTTCAGAGAGACTTTTGTTACCATCTTGAATTTCCAGGAGGAGAGTAGCAAGCATGACGGCATGCTCGTAAGAGTCTGCTGAGAGCAACAGTCTGGAACTGTCGTCTGAGTTATGAGGGCTAATGCTAATCTTGCTAGCTGTAGCATTATCGTTATCTTGGGAATCAACGGCGTTTTGGTCGTCCTTCTTGCCTTTCGGTCGGAGGTCCATGGCTCTTTGGGAAGGTAAGTACTTGACAATTTATCAGCCGATGTTAGAATATTGTTTCAACGTTGTTATTTAGGTAATAATAGAATAACTTTGAAGAGCTCGGTTTGTCAACGTCTGCTCAGCTCCGCTGCATCACGTGCTCCTCTGTCTGATGCTTTTAGGCGCACAGTTTTATGAAATTATTGAGACACACACATGACTTGAGGGAGTCCAACTGCAATTGATTTGATTTTGCTCAGACTTGCTGAGGTTGTGTTAAAAAGAAGACTGCAGTGAGCTGCATCAGCTGTGTCTCTCTCCTTCCGGCTGCAGCGACCACCACAGAACATCAACAGTGTTTGTCATGCTGTCCGTGTTGCTGAAGCTGCTACATAATTACAGACATGTCTTACTGAAAAGTTCTGTCACCAAAACCCAGTCATTTTGTTTAAGAAAAACATTCCCTTTTTACGTGACATGTATGCATTGCATGCACATGATCAATGAGGCCTGAATTATAGCCTATCATAATTGCATCAATAAATTGGTTATAAAAAAAATCGGAACACCGCACCACGTGACAGCAATATGGATCAGGAGGACGAGAACTTGAAATGGGGGAATGTTTACTGGGTGCTCAGGAGGGAAAGGGGAAGCCATATGTGTAGAAAAAAATTGACAGATTTGTGGAAGCTACTGGAGATCAAGAAAAAGGAGGAAGGTAAGAAGCAAGTGCATATGTGTCAAGAACTGCAATGCTACTGCGCTCCAGTTTCCCGTGTATCAAGAATGGTCCACCATCCAAAGAACATCCAGCCAACTTGACACAACTGTGGGAAGCATTGGAGACAGTATCCCTGTGGAACACTTTTGACACCTTGTAGAGTCCATGCCCCAACAAATTAAGGCAGTTCTGACGGCAAAAGGGGGTGCAACTCAATAGGACGGTGTTCCTAATGTGTTGTACACTCAGTGTATATTGAAAATGTAGGACTAAGTAAGTTACGGCATAGAGACAGCTAAATAGGATGCATTCTTTGGCCTAAAGATCGATGGTGGTTATACAAGGCTGCTATACTAAGCCTACTAATGACATTACTTATTGTTATGATGATCACTAATTGTAATAATAAGAGCGAGAGCAAATAGGTTCTGTTAAATATTATTACAATATAATTTTTCTAACCATTTGAAACAGTGTAAACAACACTAAATAAATCATAAGTAATACCAGAGATGCTGCTCCAACAAAACAAATTCTAAAGCCTTTAATTTGTGAGATTGCTTTACCCGACATGTTGTGGATGTGTGAGGCTTGGAGCTCACGGAATCAGTTATTAATCATTAAAAACCTCTTAAGGATTGGCCCCTTTTTAATTTTTTTTGCCTAAAATGACATACCCAAATCTAACTGCCTGTAGCTCAGGCCCTGAAGCAGGATATACATATTCTTGGTACCATTTGAAAGGAAACACTTTGAAGTTTGTGGAAATGTGAAATTAATGTAGGAGAATATAACACATTAGATCTGGTTAAAGTTAATACCTAGAAAAAAACATGCATTTTCCCAACTTTGAAATGCAAGAGAGGCCATTATCTGACATAGGACTCTAGCTGCAATTTAGGTTTTGGTGTATGTGCAAAGTTTTAGATTGATCCAAATAATCATTGTATTTCTGTTCAAAATGTTGCATCAAGTCTGCCCAAGTACATAACTGTGCTCTCTCCTCAAACAATAGTATGGTATGTTTTCACTGTAATAGCTACTGTAAATTGGACAGCGCAGTTAGATTAACAAGAATTTATTATTTCTGCCCATATAAGATAAGTCTGTCCTGGGAAATGTTCTTGTTACTTATGTAACAGTATTGCTTCCGTCCCTCTCCTTGCCCCTACCTGGGCTCAAACCAGGGACCCTCTGCACACATCAACAACAGTCACCCATGAAGCATCATTACCCATCGCTCCACAAAAGCCACGGCCCTTGCAGAGCAAGGGGAACCACTACTGCAAGGCCTCAGAGCGAGTGACATCACCAATTGAAACACTATTAGCGCGCACCACTGCTAACCATTTCACATCGGTTACACTCACCCCCCTTTTGACCTCCTCTTTTGACGCAGAAACCAGTGATCTGGGTTAACAGCATCAATGTAACAGTATTACTTGCATCCGTCCCCTCGCCCCGTCCCGGGCTCGAAATAGGGACCCTCTGCACACAGACAACTGACACCCACGAAGCATCGTTACCCATCGCTCCACAAAAGCCACAGCTCTTGCAGAGCAAGGGGAACCACTACTTCAAGGCCTCAGAGCGAGTAACGTCACTGATTGAAACGCTACTAGCGCGCACCACCGTTAACTAGCTAGCCATTTCACATCGGTTACACTTACAAAGTCATGCTAATCACATTAGTGCAAGTTAGCTCAACTGTCCCGATGGGGGACACACCGATCACGTAGAGGTTGATCAACTTCTTGATATGCTACACCTGTCAGGTGGATTATCTTGGCGAAGGAGAAATGCTCAGTAATAGGGATGCAAATAAATGTGCGCACAAAATTGGACAGAAATAAGCTTGTTGTGCCTATGGAAAATTTCAGGGATCTTTTATTTCAGCTCATGAAACATGGGACCAACACTTTACATGTTGCATTTAGATTTCTGTTTATTATATAATTTAGACAGTCTGTGTCAGAAATACACAAACTACTTAAAAATAACTGCAAATGACCTCGATCCATGTTGGCATATCAAAACAAAAATATTAAGTATTTTAATTTTGGGACAGTTCAAGTTCAGTTTGGGACATTTTAAAATTGTACTTCGGGAAGGTACCGGGACAGTGAGGAAGTGAGGAAAAAAGTCATCACAAAATTGAGGGGATATTCACTTTTTGTTCCACCAGCCAATGTGGAAGGTAGATAAAAAGTCAAATCTACCAACCACTCAGATTTGTTACCCTACAATTTATTATTTCTGCCCATATCTTCCGATGTTTCAAAACTTCAAAATGTAGTAATAGTACAAATGGGTCATATCTTCATTTTATTATTGTGACTTTTAACCAATGATTTTATATTCTTTTTTTACATTCACTGTACTTTTCGTTGCATTCGTTGACATAATTGGAAAATACTCTGGAAACATTCAGTAGCATAAGAATAATATTGTAAATTGGGTTCGGTGCAACAAGACAAAATTACAAGGGTTTGAGTGAGCTGTCTAATTGCTGTTTCCTAGTGGAAACACCTCTCAAATGTGCACGGTTCCTTAGTATTTTCAAAGCACTTTTAAGACTCAAAGAAGAGTCATCACCTATATGGTGCTTTTTTTTTTAGCTTTGCTATCTGTGCTGTTGAGGAACTAGAGAAAACACTTCTAGTTTTGTTTGGAACACAGCCCTGCATCCCTGCCTTTACACAACTGTTTACGCAATAAAAAACGACCCATTATAAATCGCAATCTGTGTCAGGTGGGCTTCATTTAAAAGCTTGTTCTATTGACAACATGACAAGCTAAATGATGAAATACGATCTTAGTGATGGGCTTTCACAAGGCAATTCAGAGTAGGAGATGGTAATTTTGCTGCTCATAGAATGAAGTCATGAGTGCATTCAGATGTGTGGTCCACTGCAAACAGTGTTAAACGTTGACATTTAGTTTAATGATATGGAACTGTGAAGTGCACATTTGGACTCAGATGTTTGGATTGCTTATATGACATTGAAGTGGTATTTATTATAATCCTCAACGTCTCATCTTCCCAAATACAGAGAGTCCTCATTTACAGCATTTCCTTGCCCAATTAGCGGGAGGGATGGGGGCATCTTCTTGTCGTGCTGGAGATCAGAATGGCTGACAGCTATGGTGGAACATTTACAAGACTATATTCTATACTGCTTATGCATTTAATGATCGACCAGTACTTTTCCACTCTGACTGCCAGCCTGGGTCATGTCGCTGGTCTTTACGCTAACAGCCGATTGGGGGTAATCTTGTGATAAGGCCTTTCTGTATACTGAGGTTGCAGCTTTGTGGAAAGGTACAGGAAGACAACCGTTGTATCGCAACAGCAAAAAGCCTTCACACTTCTGCTGACTGCTACGTAAACAAAGGTTGTACTTTTTTATAAAAACTGAGACCCAACTTTGTTCGTTGGGCTCTTAACTCTGCATCATTGAGTGATTGTTAACCACTTCAGAATTGCAATTCTTATATAAAAGTTGTTGTTTGAAGAATCTACAGTCTCTCCCTTTTGATTAGAATTTCCACAATAGTCAAAACCCATACAGAGCTGTGAAGAGGAGACCCTGAGCTCTGTCATGTAGCCTATAGCATGTTACTGTACAGAAACTGCTTTCCAATTTAGGTGCTTACCAGTGCCCAAATCTTCAATTTTTAACCTAAAATGAGTACTGAGTGTAAAGGGCTAGGCTATAATGCCCGAGGGAGTATAGAATGTGGCCTGTGCAGTAAACTTGAATAAGAGTTAAATACTCTGAACTGACATAATAGACAGGTATAAAAGCACAATGGTAGTACTCACTTGGATGATCACTTCTTGCCCTTCTGTTCATCTTCTTTCTTGCGTTTGCACTTGAAATAGCTGCAGTCTGTAGTTTGCCAGCTCCAGTGGTTTTTCAGTAACACTTGAAATGGCTGCTCTCTATAGTTCTTATTGGCTACTTCAACGGGTGTGTCCTTAAGTACAGCATCTTGTTTATATAATATTCTGTTCTCTTATTGGCTATCCTACTTCTACAGGTGTGGCTTGAAGAACAGTAAACACTGTAACTGGTTTTGATTTAATGACTTCATCTATTCTAGACTCACTGTCCTTCTCATAAAGAGGTGCATTTCCAGTAAAAGGTGTGGCAATGTAGCTTTGGTACCAGTCTGTTTAGCTAACATTGTACTCTTGTGGCGGAAAAAAAGTTATGCAAATACATTTGCTTAGAAACCTAATATACTTCTCCCATGGGCAAAGAAACTCAACAGGGGTAATATGAATGTACAAATTGTTCAAACAGATCCAAAAGGAAGATGGAGTCATTGAGCCAAAAATGTTTAACATATTACAGTCTATTTGGTCCAAATAATGATGATCCACGCTTCTTTGAAAATAATTGTAATAATTGATCAAGTCTACAAGCAATACAAGATTCTTATTGTGGTGGGAGATTATAACTTGGTGTTAAATACCTCAATGGACTGTAAAAGGAAATCACACTACAAACTATCACCCTTGTGCACTTAAGGAAATCATGAATATCATGGATATGTAAGAACTAGTGGATTTCTGGAAGGTTAAATACCCTGACCTAGTGAGATACACATGACGGAGGTTTAATCAAGCTAGTCGTCTTGACTACTTTCTTATGTCATTCTCGCTGGCACCAACATTTGTGGTGATAAGGGACAGAATGCGGTCGGACCGTCAAACAATTGACATATACATTACACTTACAGAATTTACATGTGGGTGAGGATATTGGACATTTTATCAAAGCCTATTGGATGACAACTTGTTTTTAACCAGGATAGAATAATTCATAACTGACTTTTCTGACATACCATGGGTACAGCAGATCCCCTTATTGTATGGGACACTTGTCCTGGTAGTGCTCTAGGGCCCTGGTAGTGTTCTAGGGTCCTGGTAGTGCACTAGAGTCCTGGTAGTGCACTAGAGTCCTGGTAGTGCTCTAGGGTCCTGGTAGTGCACTAGGGTCCTGGTAGTGCACTAGGGTCCTGGTAGTGCACTAGGGTCCTGGTAGTGCTCTAGGGTCCTGGTAGTGCACTAGAGTCCTGGTAGTGCTCTAGGGTCCTGGTAGTGTTCTAGGGTCCTGGTAGTGTTCTAGGGTCCTGGTAGTGCTCTAGGGTCCTGGTAGTGCTCTAGGGTCCTGGTAGTGTTCTAGGGTCCTGGTAGTGTTCTAGGGTCCTGGTAGTGTTCTAGGGTCCTGGTAATGTTCTAGGGTCCTGGTAGTGTTCTAGGGTCCTGGTAGTGCTCTAGGGTCCTGGTAGTGCTCTAGAGTCCTGGTAGTGCTCTAGGGTCCTGGTAGTGTTCTAGGGTCCTGGTAGTGTTCTAGGGTCCTGGTAGTGCTCTAGGGTCCTGGTAGTGTTCTAGGGTCCTGGTAGTGTTCTAGGGTCCTGGTAGTGCTCTAGGGTCCTGGTAGTGCTCTAGGGCCCTGGTAGTGTTCTAGGGTCCTGGTAGTGCTCTAGGGTCCTGGTAGTGCTCTAGGGTCCTGGTAGTGCTCTAGGGTCCTGGTAGTGTTCTAGGGTCCTGGTAGTGCTCTAGGGTCCTGGTAGTGTTCTAGGGTCCTGGTAGTGTTCTAGGGTCCTGGTAGTGTTCTAGGGTCCTGGTAGTGTTCTAGGGTCCTGGTAGTGTTCTAGGGTCCTGGTAGTGTTCTAGGGTCCTGGTAGTGTTATAGGGTCCTGGTAGTGCTCTAGGGTCCTGGTAGTGCTCTAGAGTCCTGGTAGTGCTCTAGGGTTACAATCGTTACAAACGTTACAATCCCAGCCTGTGTGTCTATATAGTTGACCATCATTTCTTATTTAGATGGTGGAGTCTCTTGCAGTTCTAAAGTACAGTTGTGTTCTAATATATAGGAACTCTTCCACTTTACAATGGGAGTGTAACAATGGAGCAGAACATTCTAAAGTACAGTTGTGTTCTAATATAATGGAACCCTTCTACTTTACAATGGGAGTGTAACTATGGAGCAGAATATTCTAAAGTGCAGTTGTGTTCTAATATAATGGAACCCTTCCACTTTACAATGGGAGTGTAACAATGGAGCAGAACGTTCTGTTCTCTCTTTTCCAAACTGGTTGAATGACTATTTAACCCTGTAACCCAGCAACAAGTCTGGCTGATACTAACTCACAGTCCTGCTGACTTCAGACTTGACAGGCTCTTTTGATGTTGGCGGCATGATGCGTTGATAATGAAGGGGGCTGTACTTTTACAGGTTGTCTCTCCTCCCTGTCTCATTCCTATGCTTAGACACTGCTGACGCCTGACATATCTTATGACGCCTGGATAGGTATTTTAAGTATCATCTAACCACATCATATGTTATAGCAATTTTCCAGTTGATGACACAGTCGATGGCGTGGCACGCAACCATTGGTTGTTGCGTCGCCTCACCTTAGCTGTGGAACGCACCCTTTCTCAATCACACCCACACACAGTAACGGCTTCTTGTCCAGACCAGTGAGTTACAGCTCTTCCTCGTTGTACAGTTTACCACGTGGTTTGTGTCAGCCAGGCTACCTGCAATTTACCACAGGGGAGATAAATTGCACAGTAAACAAAATAATTCAGAATAATTTTTTTACTTGTTTTTTCTGTGCAGTTGATCATCAAACATTCATGTGTGAACAGGTTTTTTTCAACATATTTAGAAAAAATGCAAGTGTGCCAATATTAATTATCACAACTGTAATTGTTATTATGGTTTTGGTATGGTATTTTGCTCTACGACCCCCACAAGTGTCATGGGACTCGTCTCTAGGTAACCCGGTACCGGTTAAAAAATGAATGGAAGTAGTATTGTGGTAAATATGTGTCCCAAATTTTCAGCTTTCTTATATGGCCTAGATATAGGACAGACACTTCAAAACCTTGTTCCTTATCATTTATTTTATCACTGCCTGTTTTGACTGAAAGTCTGAATCATCATGGTCCCAGATCTGTTCGTGCTCTTTCCAATGGCACTGATCCAGAGATTGTTGTGTTCAAGGTCACCACTAGAGGGACCCATAGCACAAGAACATTGAGTTCAGTTGTTATCAGGTATTTAATACAAAATCCCCACAAATCATATGCCTTACATTTTCTTTACTCATAATTGTGTGTGTAAAATGAAAAGATATGTGCATGCACTCCAAGTAGCTGAAGTCAAATCAAATAGAATACAACAGGTGTACCCACCTTACATCGTACTTTAAGACAACAGCAAAAAAGTTAGATAACAATAACACATAATTAAAGAGCAGCAGTAAATAACAATAGCGGGGCTGTATACAGGGGGTACCGGTACAGTCAATGTGCAGGGGCACTGGTGTCCAGGTAATTATGTACATGTAATTAGTTATTAAAGTGTCTATGCATAGATAATAACAGAGTAGCTGCAGGGGGGGGGGGGGGGGGGCAATGCAAATAGTCTGGGTAGCCATTTGATTAGCTGTTCAGGAGTCTTATGGCTTGGGGGCAGTAGCTGTTTAGAAGGCTCTTGGACGTAGACTTGGTGCTCTGGTACCGCTTGCCATGCGGTAGCAGAGAGAACAGTCTATGACAATTTTTAGGGCCTTCCACTGACACCGCCTGGTATAGAGGTCCTGGATGGCAGGAAGCTTGGCCCCAGTGATGTACTGGGCCATACGCACTACCCTCTGTAGTGCCTTGCGGTCGTAGGCCGAGCAGTTGCCATACCAGGCAGTGATGCAACCCGTCAGGATGCTCTCGATGGTGCAGCTCTAAAACCTTTTGAGGATCTGAGGACCCATGCCAAATCTTTTCAGTCTCCTGAGGGGGAATAGGTTTTGTCATGCTGACTGTCTTAGTGTGCTTGGCCCATGTTAGTTTGTTGGTGATGTGGACGCCAAGGACCTTGAAGCTCTCGGCCTGCTCCACTACAGCCCCGTCGATGAGAATGGGGGCTTGCTCAGTGAGTACACATCCTAGTAATGTTGACCTGTTTAATGGTCTTACTCACATCGGCTGCAGAGAGCGTGTTCACACAGTTGTCCGGAACACCCGATGCTCTCATGCATGTTTCAGTGTTACTTGCCTCGAAGCGAGCATATGAGTTATTTAGCTCGTCTGGTATCACTGGGCAGCTCTCGGCTGTGCTTTCCTTTGTAGTGTGTTAGCAACTCCTGCAACATCCGACGAGCGTTTTAGCCGGTGTAGTACGATTCGATCTACATTTAAGTCCAGACTTAGTTGGTGGTATGGTAGACAATATATAAAACCTAGGTTTGACACAGTAACTCATTTTGGCTAATTTCATGTATCTCTCGCTCTCTGTGTGTGTGAACAAAATGGCATGTTGTAAAGAATTTGGTCTTTGAAAAAAATGTGAGGTGTGGATATTCTGGATTTTACTTTATTATTTATTGTTGAAATTTGGGGAATTCCTACATGCAACACTAAGTACACACTATCAACAACTAAATGTCCTCAAAGATTTTTACATTATACAGTGCAAGCACTACACAAAAATATAAAAAATCTATTTGATGGACTTTTATATTTTTACAATATAAAAATCCCTCTAAATCCCTTACAGTAGGTATACAAAATCCCTCTAAGTTTACAATTAAGGAATCTCTCTATAGTAATTAAGTAATAAAAAGAGTTGTTCCAACGTTATTGTTTAGTAATATGTGTCCTACAGTGCTGAGCCCCCATCCCTTCCCCTGGATTATGAAATACAGTGATGAAGTACAGAAGAAATACAGTGATAATGTACAGTAGAAATACAGTGATAATGTACAATAGAAATACAGTGATGAAGTACAGAAGAAATACAGTGATAATGTACAGTAGAAATACAGTGATGAAGTACAGTGAATTGATAATGCCCGTGTTCCTGGTGTTAGGAGGATATACTGGCACAGGTTTTGTTAGGCCTGAGACAAACCGTGCACATACGGTATATATCCTTCGAACACCGCCTTTGAGGGCATTATCACTTTTATACTATGGGTTACCAACATATTCAAATAATGACGTTAACAACAAAGAAGCTGCATTTGCATTTGTTTAAACTGTTTCTAGTGAACATTTATTTGGATACATCCATAACAATGAGCAAATGATGCACGATTTCACCCGGCATAGAAAATATACTTTCTCGCCAGGACACTGTTGTTCAGAGGAGCCAACAACACAGTTAACACAATCACTTCAAACTGAGCCAACAACACAGCAACACAATCACTTCAAATTGAGCCAACAACACAGCAACACAATCACTAAATACTGAAACTGGAAAGACTGCAAACTAGCTGCACTTTGTTTTGTTTTAACTTTTGTCAATTGACATTTCTATGTAAATATCCATAGAAACGATGCTGATTCATGATTTCGACTGGCTCATCCTGACTCTCGAGGGATCTGATTTTGTTGTTTGTTATCCCTCGTCCTATAGCTGTTCCTATAGTTGTTGCTGCTCCTTCCCCCATCACTGTCCCTAGCCTCTATTGCGGCTGCAATAATACCTAGTCCTACTGCTGTAGTTGTGCAGCCAACTACTATAACTTGATTAACCAACTCTAACAACTGACTGTTCCTGATCTCTTTCTGAGCCTGTCATTGGGCCTGTCACATGTCATTGGTGTAGTATTGTCCTCCACTCTCCTCCACCATCTCCTCTATCTTCCTCATCAGCTCTATGACCTGAGTACAGTCTCTCTTCTCTCTATTATTAAAGACATGATAACATACAGGTTAGCAGATGTTAATGCGAGTGCAGCGAAATGCTTGTGCTTCTAGTTGTACGTATAGTGGTTTTGGAACAAATTATGAAAATAACATTTTCTTGATTTTGCTTTATTATATAAAGTTGAAATCTGGGTAAAGTTTACACCAACAATGACTAAATGTCCTTCTTCTCAATAGGGGGGCGCTATTTTCACTTTGTAAAAAATCGTGCCCAATTTAAACGGCCTCGTACTCTATTCTAGATCATACAATACGCATATTATTATTACTATTGGATAGAAAACACTCTCAAGTTTCTAAAACTGTTTGAATTATATCTGTGAGTAAAACAGAACTCATTTGGCAGCAAACTTCCAGACAGGAAGTGAAAATTCTGAAAATGGGGCTCTGTTTCAGGGCCTGCCTATTCAACTGGCTCATATTTATCGATATACATGCACTTCATACGCCTTCCACTAGCTGTCAACAGGCAGCGGAAGATGGAATGGGGTGTCTAGCTTGATCTGAGGTCGAACAAGAGCTTTTGGAGTGGCAGGTCAGGAATTTCCTTTGTCTACCAAGGCGGGCAAAGCACCTCGATATTGTCTTCTGATAAGCGTTCGGTTTACACGGCGAATAACTCCGGCTCTGATTTTATTTGATACATGTGATAATAACATCGTAAAGTAGGTTTTTTCAACCAAGTTTTATCCGATTATTCAACGTTTATTGGGACTTTTGGAGTTTTCCGTTCTTTGCGTCGAGAGAAAATGGGAACGTTATCAACATTGGCTAGCATTGTGGCGCTAATTCGACAGAAGAAAAGGACATTCTAAAATTCTGATGGAAGCTCAGCAAAAGTAAGAACAATTTATGATGTTATTTCGTATTTCTGTGGAAAATGTTGATTCCTATTCTCTGCCGTTTTGGCGAGCGCTGTCTCGCAATCACGCAAGCTGTTTGTTATGGTAAAGTTATTTTTAAAAATCTAACACGGCGGTTGCAATAAGAACCAGTGTATCTTTCATTTGCCATACAACAAGTATTTTTATGTAAAGTTTATGATGAGTTCTTTTGGTCAGATTAGGTGAGTGTCCAAAATATCTCTGGAGATTCTGGTGAATCGATGCTACGTATTCACAATGTATAATCAGAATTTTTGAACAAAACATAAGTGTATTGTATAACCTGATGTTATAAGACTGTCATCTGATGAAGTTGTTCAAGGTTAGTGATTAATTTTATATCTTTTGCTGGTTTTTGCGATAGCTACCTTTTGCGGTGAATAAATGCATTTGTGTGTTTGGCTATTGTGGTAAGCTAATATAATTATATATTGTGTTTTCGCTGTAAAACACTTAAAAAATCGGAAATATTGGCTGGATTCACAAGATGTTTATCTTTCATTTGCTGTACACCATGTATTTTTCATAAATGTTTTATGATGAGTATTTATGTATTTCACGTTGCTCTCTGTAATTATTCTGGCTGCTTCGGTGCTATTTGTGATGGTAGCTGCAATGTAAAACTATGATTTATACCTCAAATATGCACATTTTTTGAACAAAACATAAATGTATTGTATAACATGTTATAAGACTGTCATCTGATGAAGTTGTTTCTTGGTTAGTGACTAATTATATCTCTATTTGGTCGGTTTTGTGATAGCTACCTATGCGGTAGAAACATGGTGAAAAAATGCGGTTGAGTCTTTGGCTATTGTGGTTAGCTAATAGAAATACATATTGTGTTTTCGCTGTAAAACATTTTAAAAATCGGAAATGATGGCTGGATTCACAAGATGTTTATCTTTCATTTGCTGTATTGGACTTGTGATTTCATGAAAATTATATTATATGATATCCCTGTCCCGTTAGGCTAGGCTAGTCAGCTTTTTTGATGAGGAGGATCCCGGATCCGGGATGGGTATTAAGTAAAGTTAAACATCAAAGGTTGGCAAATCATGAAGGATCATATGCGGCAATCAGCAGTTAAAATAATAAAGTGGGACTCCCCGCCTCTGTTTCGGTAAAAACCTGATGGATGGAGCTGGAGAAATGTAACCACTATCCCTTTCATAGACAGAGCTCTGGATACAAGGACTGACCATCCATGATATCAACATTATAGTTTTGATGTTTTAAGGGCTAGTGTGTGTTTACATTTACTTTGTTCACAAACATTGGAGTAAAACAAGCTGATATTTGGGTTCTTTGATGGGGTATGACAGTTGAACTAAGCTCCTGAGACATTTGTAAGTTATATTCTTCAAGAATTAATGGGTACATTTAATTAATTTAAAATGGATGTAGCAACTGCAGATTGTCCCTTTAACCTGGGCATGTGTTATCATTAAATACAGGTCAACACACTTTCCCTTTAACCCGGGCATGTCTTATCATTAAATACAGGTCAACACATTTCCCCTTTAGCCTGGGCATGTTTTATCATTAAATACAGGTCAACACACTTCCCCTTTAACCTGGGCATGTTTTATCATTAAATACAGGTCAACACACTTCCCCTTTAACCTGGGCATGTTTTATCATTAAATACAGGTCAACACACTTCCCCTTTAACCTGGGCATGTTTTATCATTAAATACAGGTCAACACACTTCCCCTTTAACCTGGGCATGTTTTATCATTAATATACAGGTCAACACACTTCCCCTTTAACCTGGGCATGTTTAATCATTAAATACAGGTCAACACACTTCCCCTTTAACCTGGGCATGTTTTATCATCAGGTCAACATCAAGGTTTCAATGAATCAACAAAATCTTACATTTCTCTATTTTGTAAATAATCTAAAAGTATTACAACATTTTAAATAAATGAATTATTATGTAATGAAAGACAGTAAAGATGGGCACCAATATCGATAATTCAATATGATATCGATATCGATCAATATGAGCGTTTCTTGACATAGCCTTATCCTTGCTGTTAACCTTAGTGTATGTAAAAGAGCATACATGACTGTTCCTACAGGCACAATACCTTCTCACAGGCTCAACTTATCATACATATGTAACTGCCTGCTGATGGCCATCAACAGGCTTCAAATTGTATTCACTTGGTTGGGTAGGTTAGAAAAAATATATAACTGATATAGATGTTCCATATTAGTGCTCATCACTATCTAACATCATGTTAAAAGTACGTAACAAATACCATAAATAAATGTGATTAGTGAGCAGCACATTAAACTAGATTACAACCATGATTACAGCTTCAACACATCAGGTATGGAAGCCATGTTGTACCAATGTACTGTCTCTTCCTTTATGTGAAGTAAAACAGTAATTAACTTAATAACTTTAATGAATGATTTAGTCATTTGGTTAAATGCAGTGACATAACCAAACGAGGGTCAAGGTTAAACCATATCACATCATAAATAATAAATCGTGCAAAGCATAATAGCAATAATCATTTTGGTCCTTCAGGGCTTATTTACAGACACTAATCGTGTAGTTAATTATTGTTTTTCTTCTTGGTTACAAGCTCTGCTATCTCTCTTCTTATAACTGTTGCTGCTCCTATCCCTATAACGGAAACCTTGATTGGGGCATTTAGACCTACTCCTACTGCTATAGCGGTGCAGCCAACTTCTACACCCAACTCTAACAACTGTCTGTTCCTGATCTCTTTTTGAGCCTTCTCATACATCTCATTGGTGTAGTGTTTTCCTCCATTACGCTTCACCATCTTCTCTATCTTCCTCAGCAGCACTCTGACCTGGGTACGGTCTCTCTGCTCTCTGTTGTTAAAGACATGATATCTCCTTCCACAACTGTTGACCAGTGTCTGAAGCTCCTGACTCTCCTTCAGAAACTCCTCTGCTGATTTTCCCTCCAGCTGATCTGCACCAGTGAATAATACCATAGTGTAGTCAGAGGCCCCTTTTCCATAGTTGTCCTGGATGTACTCCACAGCTTTTCTTTGCTCCTCTGTGTATCTATCCAGTCTGATCACCAGCAGGAACACATGGGGTCCTGGGACTGACATCTCAATGCATTTCTCTATGTCTACTTTATCTGTTCTCCAAAATTGTTTCCATATTTTATAAATCAAATATGTTTCTGTCAATGATATGTCACTGATCCCAGGAGTGTCGATGACATCAATCTTCCTCCCATCCACCACTACACTTTGTTTCTCACACTTTTCAGTCACTGGATTTGGACTCATGTCAGAAGTAAACAACTCTCTCCCCAGGATGGTGTTTCCTGTTGCACTCTTCCCTGATCCAGTCTTCCCCACCAGAACTATCCTCAGGTAAGAGGGCTGTCCTGAATCTGTGGAAAAACAAAATGCAATGTAGTTTCAACATTGTCAGTTACTAAATTAATTAAATTAGATTTAACAGTGACATTATCAGTTACTAAAGTCAATAAATTAGATTAGCAGTGACATCATCAGTTACTAAAGTCAATAAATTAGATTAGCAGTGACATCATCAGTTACTAAAGTCATTAAATTAGATTAAGTGACATTGTCAGTTACTAAATTAATTAAATTAGATTTAGTGACATTGTCAGTTGCTAAAGTCAAAACATTAGATTAAGTGACATTGACAGTTACTAAAGTCAATAAATTGAATTAAGTGACATTGTCAGTTACTAAAGTTAATACATTCGATTTAGTGACATTGACAGTTACTAAAGTCAATACATTAGATTAAGTGACATTGACAGTTACTAAAGTCATTAAATTAAATTAAGTGACATTGACAGTTACTAAGGTCATTCAATTAGATTAAGTGACATTGACAGTTACTAAAGTCAATACATTAGATTAAGTGACATTGACAGTTACTAAAGTCAATAAATTAGTTTAAGTGACATTGCCAGTTACTAAAATCATTAAATTAGATCAAGTGACATTGACAGTTACTAAAGTCATTAAATTAGATTAAGTGACATTGACAGTTACTAAAGTCAATAAATTAGATTAAGTGACATTGACAGTTACTAAAGTCAATACATTAGATTAAGTGACATTGACAGTTACTAAAGTCAATACATTAGATTCACAGTGACCATATTCAGCTATAAGAGCAACAGTCAAGCCTACCCCTCTATGCAACATTAATTCAAGGATTACATAATTTAACAGGGTGGATATTCCTTCTAACTCATAGCCTTTTTGACTGTTTGTTGTGTGCAATTATGTGTTGAATGTGGGGAGGCCTAGTGGTTAGAGTGTTGGACTAGTAACTGAAAGGTTGCAAGTTCAAATCCCTGAGCTGACAATGTACAAATCTGTTGTTCTGCCCCTGAACAAGGCAGGTAACCCACTGTTCCTAGGCAGTCAATGAAAGTAAGAACTTGTTCTTAACTGACTTGCCTAGTTAAATAAAGAAAATAGGTGATCCATGTTTTTATTCCTCCTTGCAGGTTTACAGGGTGTTTGTGCACACCTGTGCCCCCTGCTGGATGCCAAGCTGCAATGAAGGTAGTGGTTTTTTGAAGGTCTTGTCAGTTACTAAAATCAATAAATTAGATTAAGTGACATTGTCAGTTACTAAAGTCAACACAGGTTGTGATTTTTTGAAATATTTGAGGATCATTTGGTGAAGCAGATGAAAGACATTTGCTGTTGCTTTGGTGTGTCAGCTAGGAGGCCAACAAGGTAAAATGTGACCTGTTATTGAAATTATAAAGGCTCACAGAACTGTATCCATTTTGTTGGTCTAAGCTTATTGGGTGCATTGCAGCGAACAAGCTGAACTTCACATGTATCGCTGTGTTAATGCTGGTTTCCGTAAAATAATACTTCTGGGAGATTACACTAAACTAATAGGGGTTGCAATGAAAAGAACACCAGAATAAATGATCAGCTGATCTGACATTGTTAGGGTGTCAAGCTGGATTGATACCAGTAATGGTGGGTGTGTAAAGTCACTGGGAAAGCCAGGAAAAAATCCATCTTACAACCTATGTGTTGAGATAATTGTGCTTTCTCTATCACCTGTAAGTAAACCATGCCCAACCCTCCAGTAAGTCAAGACGAGACTGACTTCATGACAAATTATCCAATTTACACTTCGTCAATTTTGACACTAGAATAAATGTTTCTGACTCCTATATATACATTTTGGCTAGCATCCACACCAGCGGACAGTTTATTGTTCTGCAGTACACCTGTCAATCAAAAGATCAACATATTATACTGCACGCTCTTTAGTCTGTTACCAATCAAATGTACATGTTAATAATATCTTCTGATTACGATTATTATCTCATATTTCAACAAAATTTAATCTATTAGCTTCCAAAATGTAAGTGGTTAGAATAAGATCTTGGTTCCTTTCTAAACATAGCAATGTGAATGCAAAGAGGACTTGGTTCACAAAATAGTTCAACTGAACTGGCAAAAATCATTCAAAGGCAAGGGCAGTGTGAATACAGAGAAATTAGTTCTTATTTCCCCCCAGTAGTTCACGTTGAAAAGGACTGAGATCGGGTATTTGAAAGAGGACTATGTGAAAACACCCTTACACAAGCAGAACAAAAATGACATTTTTCCTTGCAGCTCGGCCTATTCAGCCTGACATCACTAGGACCAATCACTCCCCCTGCCACAGTCAGCAGGACAACGGTACTCAGAACCACAGGTAACCTCTAAACCAGTGTTGCTCATTCCTGTTCTGTGGAACCCCAAGGGCTGCACATTCTATACAGAACAAAAATATAAATGCAACATGAAACAATTTCAAAGATTGGAACACTCTGTCATATGTCAATCCAGAGCATCCCAAACATGCTCAATTTGTGACAGTATGCAGGCCATGGAAGAACTGGGACATTTTCAGCTTCCAGGAATTTTGTACAGATCATGGGGGCCATGCGTTATCATGCTGAAATATGAGGTGATGGGCCTCAGGATCTCGTCACGGGATCTCTGCATTCAAATTGCCATCAATAAAATGCAATTGTGTTCAGTGTCCGAAGTTATATCAGTGTCCTGACCATATCAAAACCCCACTGCACCAAGGGGCACTCTGTTCACAACATTGACAACAGCAAGCCACTTTCCTGCACAACGCCAGACACGTGGTCTGCGGTTGAGGCCGGTTGGACGTACTGCCAAATTCTCTGAAACAACAAAAGCCGCTTACAGTAGAGAAATTAACATTCAATTCTATGGCAACAGCTCTGGTGGACATTCCTGCAGTCAGCATGCCAATTGCACGCTCTCAACTTGAGACATCTGTGGCATTCTGTTTGGCAAAACTGCACATGTTGCATCTGTGTCATGATCATGCTGTTTAATCAGCTTCTTGATATGCCACACCTGTCAAGTGGATTGTCTTGACAAAAGTGAAATGCTCACTAACAGGGATGTAACTAATTTGTGCACAAAATTTGAGTTTTTTGTGAATGGACAATTTCTGGGATCTTTTATTTAATCTCATGACACTTTTTTTAAATATTTTTGTTCAGTATATGTATTTTTCTATTTCCTGTTTGAAGTATGATCTGTTTCCATGACCACGTACCAAGTTGAGGTCTGCTTTGACTAACTTATTCGACAATCTGTTTGCTACTGTCACGCCCTGACCGTAGAGATCCTTTTAATGTCTCTATTTTGGTTGGTGAGTTTGGGTGGGCCTTCTATGTCTGGGTTTCTATGTTGTCTTATTCTTTGTGTTTGGCCGTGTGTGGTTCTCAATCAGAGGCAGCTGTCTATCGTTGTCTCTGATTGAGAAACGTACTTAGGTAGCCTGTTTTCCCACTTTGAGTTGTGGGTGATTATTTTCTGGTTAGTGTTTGTTGCACCTGTCAGAACTGTTCGTTGGTCGTTTTGTTGTTTTTGTTCGTGTATTCATCTTGATTAAAATTATTATGAATACTTACCACGCTGCACATTGGTCCTCTTCTCCTTCTCCCGACGACAATCGTTACAGAATCACCCAACAACAAAGGACCAAGCAGCGTGGGAACATGGACTCCTGGACATGGGAGGAAATTTTGGACGGCAAAGGACCATGGGCACAGCCGGGAGAGTATCGCAGTCCGAAAAAGGAGCTGGAGGCAGCAAAAGCGGAGCGGCGACGCTATGAGGAGTTGGCTCGAGGAGAAGTGCACGAGAGGCAGCCCCAGATTTTTTTTGGAGGGGGCACACGGGGTGATTGGCGGAGTCAGGTAGGAGACCTGAGCTAACTCCCCGTGCTTACCGTGGCAAGAGTCGTGTTGGTCAGGCACCGTGTTATGCGGTGGAACGCACGGGATCTCCAGTACGTGTTCTTAGCCCGGTACGTTACATCGCAGCTCCTCGCATCTGCCGGGCTAGAGTGGGCATCAAACCAGGAGGGATGATGCCGGCTCAGCGCATCTGGTCTTCAGTGCGTCTCCTCGGTCCGGGTTATCCTTCGCCAGCTTTGCGCACTGTGTCTCCAGTGCGTCTGCACAGCCCAATGCGTCCTGTGCTTGCGCCCCGCAGGTGCAGGGCCAAAGTCACCATACAGCCAGGACGGGTTGTGCAGGCTTTCTCCTCGAGACCTCCAGTGCGCCTCCACGGCCCAGTGTATCTGGTGCCTCTGCCAAGGACAAGGCCTCCTGCATGTCTCCCCTCCCTCTTGTCTCCAGCGACGCCCTCTAGTCCGGAGCCTCCAGCGACGCCCTCTTGTCTCCAGCGACGCCCTCTAGTCCGGAGCCTCCAGCGACGCCCTCTAGTCCGGAGCCTCCAGCGACGCCCTCTAGTCCGGAGCCTCCAGCGACGCCCTCTAGTCCGGAGCCTCCAGCGACGGGCTTCAGTCAGGAGCAGCCAAAGTCTCACTCCTGTCCGGAGCAGCCAGAGTCTCCCTCCTGTCCGGAGCAGCCAGAGTCGCCCTCCTGTCCGGGGCAGCCAGAGTCGCCCTCCTGTCCGGGGCAGCCAGAGTCGCCCTCCTGTCCGGGGCAGCCAGAGTCGCCCTCCTGTCCGGGGCAGCCAGAGTCGCCCTCCTGTCCGGGGCAGCCAGAGTCGCCCTCCTGTCCGGGGCAGCCAGAGTCGCCCTCCTGTCCGGAGCAGCCAGAGTCGCCCTCCTGTCCGGAGCAGCCAGAGTCGCCCTCCTGTCCGGAGCAGCCAGAGTCGCCCTCCTGTCCGGAGCAGCCAGAGTCGCCCTCCTGTCCGGAGCAGCCAGAGTCGCCCTCCTGTCCGGAGCAGCAAGAGTCGCCCTCCTGTCCGGAGCAGCCAGAGTCGCCCTCCTGTCCGGAGCAGCCAGAGTCGCCCTCCTGTCCGGAGCAGCCAGAGTCGCCCTCCTGTCCGGAGCAGCCAGAGTCGCCCTCCTGTCCGGAGCAGCCAGAGTCGCCCTCCTGTCCGGAGCAGCCAGAGTCGCCCTCCTGTCCGGAGCAGCAAGAGTCGCCCTCCTGTCCGGAGCAGCCAGAGTCGCCCTCCTGTCCGGAGCAGCCAGAGTCGCCCTCCTGTCCGGAGCAGCCAGAGTCGCCCTCCTGTCCGGAGCAGCAAGAGTCGCCCTCCTGTCCGGAGCAGCAAGAGTCGCCCTCCTGTCCGGAGCAGCCAGTGTCGCCCTCCTGTCCGGGGCCCGCTGCGAGGGTCCCCGGTCCAGGGTCGGCGGTCCACGTCCTGCACCAGAGCCGCCACCGCGGTGAAATGCCCACCCAGACCCTCCCCTATATGTTCAGGTTTTGCGGCCGGAGTCCGCACCTTTGGGGGGGGTACTGTCACGCCCTGACCGTAGAGATCCTTTTTATGTCTCTATTTTGGTTGGTATTTGGTTGGTGAGTTTGGGTGGGCATTCTATGTCTGGGTTTTTATGTTGTCTATTTCTTTGTGTTTGGCCGTGTGTGGTTCTCAATCAGAGGCAGCTGTCTATCGTTGTCTCTGATTGAGAACCATATTTAGGTAGCCTGTTTTCTCACTTTGAGTTGTGGGTGATTATTTTCTGGTTAGTGTTTGTTGCACCTGTCAGTACTGTTCGTTGGTCGTTTTGTTGTTTTTGTTCGTGTATTCATCTTGATTAAAAGTATAATGAATACTTACCACGCTGCACCTTGGTCCTCATCTTCTTCTCCCGATGACAATCGTTACAGCTACATGGTGTACTCTGACATGTTTATTAATTATGACAGAATAATGTGATCTGGTTTTCTGTGCATTTGTTGGCTTTCCCTCTGAATTCTCAGAATCTTTCTGACTATAAAGGAATCAAGACATACTCACCGAACCATGTCTCATCTTCCTCCAAAAGTAAACGAGCTGTAGAAGACATAAAGTAAAGTAATATATTCAGGCTCAGATTGACATCCTGTATAGTTTTACTTATTTAATGGAACTTTTCAAAATGGTTTTTTGTGAATCACACTACATAACTGTTGTTCACCCCTTATTCTCGTTTCAGCCTCCTGGCAGAGGCAACCAGGTGTTTGGCTAAAATGACCTAGTACTTGGTAGAGTTCGTAATGCTGTTGACCTTAACCCTTTACACCCGTGGGAATTGGATACTCAATTGTGTTCTTTCCAATTACACACATGTTTTTAAGAAAATCAACTAGGTCGTCAATGGAAGAATGGAGTTCAGCCAATTTATCATTATTCTTTTTTTCTTTTCAATTTTCAGAGAGACTTTCGTTACCATCTTGAATTTCCAGGAGGAGAGTAGCAAGCATGACGGCATGCTCGTAAGAGTCTGCTGAGAGCAACAGTCTGGAACTGTCGTCTGAGTTATGAGGGCTAATGCTAATCTTGCTAGCTGTAGCGTTATCGTTATCTTGGGAATCAACAAATTTTGGTTGGCCTTCTTGCCTCTCAGTCGGAGGTCCATGGCTCTTTGGGAAGGTAAGTACTTTACAATTTATCAGCCGATGTTAGAATATTGTTTCAACGTTGTTATTTAGGTAATAATATAATAACTTTGAAGAGCTCGGTTTGTCAACGTCTGCTCAGCTCCGCGGCATCAGGTGAGCTGCATCAGCTGTGTCTCTCTCCTTCCGGCTGCAGCGACCACCACAGAACATCAACAGTGTTTGTCATGCTGTCCGTGTTGCTGAAGCTGCTACATAATTACAGACATTTCTGACTGAAAAGTTCTGTCACCAAAACCCAGTCATTTTGTTTAAGAAAAACATTCCCTATTCCCTTTTTACGTGACATGTATGCATTGCATGCACATGATCAATGAGGCCTGAATTATAGCCTATCATAATCGCATCAATTAATTGGTTATAAAAAAAATCGGAACACCGCACCACGTGACAGCAATATGGATCAGGAGGACGAGAACTTGAAATGGGGGAATGTTTACTGGGTGCTCAGGAGGGAAAGGGGAAGCCATATGTGTAGAAAAAAATTGACAGATTTGTGGAAGCTACTGGAGATCAAGAAAAAGGAGGAAGGTAAGAAGCAAGTGCATATGTGTCAAGAACTGCAATGCTACTGCACTCCAGTTTCCCGTGTATCAAGAATGGTCCACCACCCAAAGAACATCCAGCCAACTTGACACAACTGTGGGAAGCATTGGAGACAGTATCCCTGTGGAACACTTTTGACACCTTGTAGAGTCCATGCCCCAACAAATTAAGGCAGTTCTGACGGCAAAAGGGGGTGCAACTCAATAGGACGGTGTTCCTAATGTGTTGTACACTCAGTGTATATTGAAAATGTAGGACTAAGTAAGTTACGGCATAGAGACAGCTAAATAGGATGCATTCTTTGGCCTAAAGATCGATGGTGGTTATACAAGGCTGCTATACTAAGCCTACTAATGACATTACTTATTGTTATGATGATCACTAATTGTAATAATAAGAGCGAGAGCAAATAGGTTCTGTTAAATATTATTACAATATAATTTTTCTAACCATTTGAAACAGTGTAAACAACACTAAATAAATCATAAGTAATACCAGAGATGCTGCTCCAACAAAACAAATTCTAAAGTCTTTAATTTGTGAGATTGCTTTACCCGACATGTTGTGGATGTGTGAGGCTTGGAGCTCACGGAATCAGTTATTAATCATTAAAAACCTCTTAAGGATTGGCCACTTTTTATTTTTTTTTGCCTAAAATGACATACCCATATCTAACTGCCTGTAGCTCAGGCCCTGAAGCAAGGATATACATATTCTTGGTACCATTTGAAAGGAAACACTTTGAAGTTTGTGGAAATGTGAAATTAATGTAGGAGAATATAACACATTAGATCTGGTTAAAGATAATACCTAGAAAAAAACATGCTTTTTTCCCAACTTTGAAATGCAAGAGAGACCATTATCTGACATAGGACTCTAGGTGCAATTTAGTGTATGTGCAAAGTTTTAGATTGATCCAATGAATCATTGTATTTCTGTTCAAAATGTTGCATCAAGTCTGCCCAAGTACATAACTGTGCTCTCTCCTCAAACAATAGTATGGTATGTTTTCACTGTAATAGCTACTGTAAATTGGACAGCGCAGTTAGATTAACAAGAATTTATTATTTCTGCCCATATAAGATAAGTCTGTCCTGGGAAATGTTCTTGTTACTTATGTAACAGTATTGCTTCCGTCCCTCTCCTTGCCCCTACCTGGGCTCAAACCAGGGACCCTCTGCACACATCAACAACAGTCACCCATGAAGCATCATTACCCATCGCTCCACAAAAGCCACGGCCCTTGCAGAGCAAGGGGAACCACTACTGCAAGGCCTCAGAGCGAGTGACATCACCAATTGAAACACTATTAGCGCGCACCACTGCTAACCATTTCACATCGGTTACACTCACCCCCCTTTTGACCTCCTCTTTTGACGCAGAAACCAGTGATCTGGGTTAACAGCATCAATGTAACAGTATTACTTGCATCCGTCCCCTCGCCCCGTCCCGGGCTCGAACCAGGGACCCTCTGCACACAGACAACTGACACCCACGAAGCATCGTTACCCATCGCTCCACAAAAGCCACAGCTCTTGCAGAGCAAGGGGAACCACTACTTCAAGGCCTCAGAGCGAGTGACGTCACTGATTGAAACGCTACTAGCGCGCACCACCGTGAACTAGCTAGCCATTTCACATCGGTTACACTTACAAAGTCATGCTAATCACATTAGCGCAAGTTAGCTCAACTGTCCCGATGGGGGACACACCGATCACGTAGAGGTTAATCAGCTTCTTGATATGCTACACCTGTCAGGTGGATTATCTTGGCGAAGGAGAAATGCTCACTAATAGGGATGCAAATAAATGTGCGCACAAAATTGGACAGAAATAAGCTTTTTATGCGTGGAAAATTTCAGGGATCTTTTATTTCAGCTCATGAAACATGGGACCAACACTTTACATGTTGCATTTAGATTTCTGTTTATTATATAATTTAGACAGTCTGTGTCAGAAATACACAAACTACTTAAAAATAACTGCAAATGACCTCGATCCATGTTGGCATATCAAAACAAAAATATTAAGTATTTTAGATTTGGGACAGTTCAAGTTCAGTTTGGGACATTTTAAAATTGTACTTCGGGAAGGTACCGGGACAGTGAGGAAGTGAGGAAAAAAGTCATCACAAAATGGAGGGGATATTCACTTTTTGTTCCACCAGCCAATGTGGCAGGTAGATAAAAAGTCAAATCTACCAACCACTCAGATTTGTTACCCTACAATTTATTATTTCTGCCCATATCTTCTGATGTTTCAAAACTTCAAAATGTATTAATAGTACAAATGGGTCATATCTTCATTTTATTATTGTGACTTTTAACCAATGATTTTATGTGTTTTTTTTACATTCACTGTACTTTTCGTTGCATTCGTTGACATAATTGGAAAATACTCTGGAAACATTCAGTAACATAAGAATAATATTGTAAATTGGGTTCGGTGCAACAAGACAAAATTACAAGGGTTTGAGTGAGCTGTCTAATTGCTGTTTCCTAGTGGAAACACCTCTCAAATGTGCACGGTTCCTTAGTATTTTCAAAGCACTTTTAAGACTCAAAGAAGAGTCATCACCTATATGGTGCTTTTTCTTAGCTTTGCTATCTGTGCTGTTGAGGAACTAGAGAAAACACTTCTAGTTTTGTTTGGAACACAGCCCTGCATCCCTGCCTTTACACAACTGTTTACGCAATAAAAAACGACCCATTATAAATCGCAATCTGTGTCAGGTGGGCTTCATTTAAAAGCTTGTTCTATTGACAACATGACAAGCTAAATGATGAAATACGATCTTAGTGTTGGGATTTCACAAGGCAATTCAGAGTAGGAGATGGTAATTTTGCTGCTCATAGAATGAAGTCATGAGTGCATCCAGATGCGTGGTCCACTGCAAACAGTGTTAAACGTTGACATTTAGTTTAATGATATGGAACTGTGAAGTGCACATTTGGACTCAGATGTTTGGATTGCTTATATGACATCGAAGTGGTATTTATTATAATCCTCAACGTCTCATCTTCCCAAATACAGAGAGTCCTCATTTACAGCATTTCCTTGCCCAATTAGCGGGAGGGATGGGGGCAACTTCTTGTCGTGCTGGAGATCAGAATGGCTGACAGCTATGGTGGAACATTTACAAGACTATATTCTATACTGCTTATGCATTTAATGATCGACCAGTACTTTTCCACTCTGACTGCCAGCCTGGGTCATGTCGCTGGTCTTTACGCTAACAGCCGATTGGGGGTAATCTTGTGATAAGGCCTTTCTGTATACTGAGGTTGCAGCTTTGTGGAAAGGTACAGGAAGACAACCGTTGTATCGCAACAGCAAAAAGCCTTCACACTTCTGCTGACTGCTACGTAAACAAAGGTTGTACTTTTTTATAAAAACTGAGACCCAACTTTGTTCGTTGGGCTCTTAACTCTGCATCATTGAGTGATTGTTAACCACTTCAGAATTGCAATTCTTATATAAAAGTTATTGTTTGAAGAATCTACAGTCTCTCCCTTTTGGTTAGAATTTCCACAATAGTCAAAACCCATACAGAGCTGTGAAGAGGAGACCCTGAGCTCTGTCATGTAGCCTATAGCATGTTACTGTACAGAAACTGCCTTCCAATTTAGGTGCTTACCAGTGCCCAAATCTTCCATTTTTAACCTAAAATGAGTACTGAGTGTAAAGGGCTAGGCTATAATGCCCGAGGGAGTATAGTATGTGGCCTGTGCAGTAAACTTGAATAAGAGTTAAATACTCTGAACTGACATAATAGACAGGTATAAAAGCACAATGGTAGTACTCACTTGGATGATCACTTCTTGCCCTTCTGTTCATCTTCTTTCTTGCGTTTGCACTTGAAATAGCTGCAGTCTGTAGTTTGCCAGCTCCAGTGGTTTTTCAGTAACACTTGAAATGGCTGCTCTCTATAGTTCTTATTGGTTACTTCAACGGATGTGTCCTTAAGTACAGCATCTTGTTTATATAATATTCTGTTCTCTTATTGGCTATCCTACTTCTACAGGTGTGGCTTGAAGAACAGTAAACACTGTAACTGGTTTTGATTTAATGACTTCATCTATTCTAGACTCACTGTCCTTCTCATAAAGAGGTGCATTTCCAGTAAAAGGTGTGGCAATGTAGCTTTGGTACCAGTCTGTTTAGCTAACATTGTACTCTTGTGGGGGAAAAAAAGTTATGCAAATACATTTGCTTAGAAACCTAATATACTTCTCCCATGGGCAAAGAAACTCAACAGGGGTAATATGAATGTACAAATTGTTCAAACAGATCCAAAAGGAAGATGGAGTCATTGAGCCAAAAATGTTTAACATATTACAGTCTATTCGGTCCAAATAATGATGATCCACGCTTCTTTGAAAATAATTGTAATAATTGATCAAGTCTACAAGCAATACAAGATTCTTATTGTGGTGGGAGATTATAACTTGGTGTTAAATACCTCAATGGACTGTAAAAGGAAATCACACTACAAACTATCACCCTTGTGCACTTAAGGAAATCATGAATATCATGGATATGTAAGAACTAGTGGATTTCTGGAAGGTTAAATACCCTGACCTAGTGAGATACACATGACGGAGGTTTAATCAAGCTAGTCGTCTTGACTACTTTCTTATGTCATTCTCGCTGGCACCAACATTTGTGGTGATAAGGGACAGAACGCGGTCGGACCGTCAAACAATTGACATATACATTACACTTACAGAATTTACATGTGGGTGAGGATATTGGACATTTTATCAAAGCCTATTGGATGACAACTTGTTTTTAACCAGGATAGAATAATTCATAACTGACTTTTCTGACAAAACATGGGTACAGCAGATCCCCTTATTGTATGGGACACTTGTCCTGGTAGTGCTCTAGGGCCCTGGTAGTGTTCTAGGGTCCTGGTAGTGCACTAGAGTCCTGGTAGTGCACTAGAGTCCTGGTAGTGCTCTAGGGTCCTGGTAGTGCACTAGGGTCCTGGTAGTGCTCTAGGGTCCTGGTAGTGCACTAGAGTCCTGGTAGTGCTCTAGGGTCCTGGTAGTGTTCTAGGGTCCTGGTAGTGCTCTAGGGTCCTGGTAGTGCTCTAGAGTCCTGGTAGTGCTCTAGGGTCCTGGTAGTGTTCTAGGGTCCTGGTAGTGTTCTAGGGTCCTGGTAGTGCTCTAGGGTTCTGGTAGTGTTCTAGGGTCCTGGTAGTGCTCTAGAGTCCTGGTAGTACTCTAGGGTCCTGGTAGTGTTCTAGGGTCCTGGTAGTGCTCTAGGGTCCTGGTAGTGCTCTAGGGCCCTGGTAGTGTTCTAGGGTCCTGGTAGTGCTCTAGGGTCCTGGTAGTCCTCTAGGGTCCTGGTAGTGCTCTAGGGTCCTGGTAGTGTTCTAGGGTCCTGGTAGTGCTCTAGGGTCCTGGTAGTGTTCTAGGGTCCTGGTAGTGTTCTAGGGTCCTGGTAGTGTTCTAGGGTCCTGGTAGTGTTCTAGGGTCCTGGTAGTGTTCTAGGGTCCTGGTAGTGCTCTAGGGTCCTGGTAGTGTTCTAGGGTCCTGGTAGTGCTCTAGGGTCCTGGTAGTGCTCTAGAGTCCTGGTAGTGCTCTAGGGTCCTGGTAGTGCACTAGGGTCCTGGTAGTGTTCTAGGGTCCTGGTAGTGCAATAGGGTCCTGGTAGTGCACTAGGGTCCTGGTAGTGTTCTAGAGTCCTGGTAGTGCAATAGGGTCCTGGTAGTGCTCTAGGGTCCTGGTAGTGCTCTAGCGTCCTGGTAGTGCACTAGGGTCCTGGTAGTGCAATAGGGTTGTGGTAGTGCACTAAGGTCGTGGTAGTGCACTAGGGTCCTGGTAGTGTACTAGGGTCCTGGTAGTGCAATAGGGTCCTGGTAGTGCACTAGGGTCCTGGTAGTGCTCTAGGGCCCTGGTAGTGCTCTAGGGTCCTGGTAGTGCTCTAGGGTCCTGGTAGTGCACTAGGGTCCTGGTAGTGCACTAGGGTCCTGGTAGTGCTCTAGGGTCCTGGTAGTGCTCTAGGGTCCTGGTAGTGCTCTTGGGTCCTGGTAGTGTTCTAGGGTCCTGGTAGTGTTCTAGGGTCCTGGTAGTGCTCTTGGGTCCTGGTAGTGTTCTAGGGTCCTGGTAGTGCTCTTGGGTCCTGGTAGTGCTCTAGGGTCCTGGTCGTGCTCTAGGGTCCTGGTAGAAAGTAGTTTTATTAATAGAATATGGTGCCATTTGTGGCTCATCCTACATGTGCTGATGTGTCTTTAGAAACATTATCTTTTACCACATGTCCACTATTATCCAATGGAACGATGAAGAATTAGTTCTGCATGTTTCCAAACAGGGAAAGAGAAACTGTAGATAACTGCCATGATTAAAACCAGTCATGAGATGTGCAGGGGTTATTTCAGGTCAGACTCACTAGCATGGTGACTATAGTAGCTGTTTTTATTTGTCCTATTTCACACTTGTACATGTGTGAGTTGGACATGTGTTTCTTACATATCCCAACACCTGCAGAGAGCTGAGGTCTTTAGACAGGGTCAGACATTATTAACAACACCCACAGAGAGCTGGGGTGTTTAGACAGGGTCAGACATTATTAACAACACCCACAGAGAGCTGGGGTCTTTAGACAGGGTCAGACATTATTAACAACACCCACAGAGAGCTGGGGTCTTTAGACAGGGTCAGACATTATTAACAACACCCACAGAGAGCTGGGGTCTTTAGACAGGGTCAGACATTATTAACAACACCCACAGAGAGCTGGGGTCTTTAGACAGGGTCAGACATTATTAACAACACCCACAGAGAGCTGAGGTCTTTAGACAGGGTCAGACATTATTAACAACACCCACAGAGAGCTGGGGTCTTTAGACAGGGTTAACAGCATCCCTGGAGCAATTGAGGTTAAGTGCCTTGCTCAAGGACACACGGTCAAATGTTTCACCATGTCTGCTCCTGGAGTTGAACCAGCAACCTTGTTGTTACTGACCCAATGCTCTGACCTCAGGTAGATGTACAGAACAAGACTACGGCCTGGATTCAGTCTAAGGTGTGTTATAGAGCAGTTCACTAGACAGCTGACAATGCCTCGCAGGCCATTTCCCCATTCACAGAGATCACATTTATAGTAAAGGCATATGAATGTCTGCTGAAGTTGCATTTGTCAGCTATCTAGTGCTCTATAACATGTATGGCATTGAATCCCAGCCTGTGTGTGTCTATACAGTATTGGATTGAATCCCAGCCTGTGTGTGTCTATACAGTATTGGATTGAATCCCAGCCTATGTGTGTCTATACAGTATTGGATTGAATCCCAGCCTATGTGTGTCTATATAGTATTGTATTGAATCCCAGCCTATGTGTGTCTATACAGTATTGGATTGAATCCCAGCCTATGTGTGTCTATACAGTATTGGATTGAATCCCAGCCTGTGTGTGTCTATATAGTATTGTATTGAATCCCACCTGTGTGTGTCTATGTAGTATTGCATTGAATCCCTGTCACGTTCTGACCCTAGTTCTTGTGTTTATCTGTTGTTTTGTTGGTCAGGACGTGAGCTGGGTGGGCATTTCTATGTGTTGTGTTTCTATGTTGGGTTAAAGGGTTGCCTGGTATGGCTCTCAATTAGAGGCAGGTGTTTGGCATTTCCTCTGATTGAGAGTCATATTAAGGTAGGTTGTTCTCACTGTTTGTTTGTGGGTGATTGTCGCTGTGTCTGTGTTTATTGCACCACACGGTACTGTCTCGTTCGTTTTTCCTGTTCATTGCGTGCGTCGTTATATGTAGTTTGCATGTTTACATTTACATTACATTTAAGTCATTTAGCAGACGCTCTTGTCCAGAGCGACTTACAAATTGGTGCATTCACCTTATGACATCCAGTGGAACAGCCACTTTACAATAGTTCAGGTCAGTCTACGTTGTTTGTTATTTTGTAATATTTCAAGTATAGTTCGTGTCTAATAAATTCATTATGTCTACATACCTTGCTGCACATTGGTCTTCCGATCCCTCTCTCCTCTCCTCGTCTGAGGAGGAAGAAGTAGACAAACGTTACAATCCCAGCCTGTGTGTCTATATAGTTGACCATCATTTCTTATTTAGATGGTGGAGTCTCTTGCAGTTCTAAAGTACAGTTGTGTTCTAATATAATGGAACCCTTCCACTTTACAATGGGAGTGTAACAATGGAGCAGAAGGTTCTAAAGTACAGTTGTGTTCTAATATAATGGAACCCTTCCACTTTACAATGGGAGTGTAACAATGGAGCAGAACATTCTAAAGTACAGTTGTGTTCTAATATAATGGAACCCTTCCACTTTACAATGGGAGTGTAACAATGGAGCAGAACATTCTAAAGTACAGTTGTGTTCTAATATAATGGAACCCTTCCACTTTACAATGGGAGTGTAACAATGGAGCAGAAGGTTCTAAAGTACAGTTGTGTTCTAATATAATGGAACCCTTCCACTTTACAATGGGAGTGTAACAATGGAGCAGAATATTCTAAAGTACAGTTGTGTTCTAATATAATGGAACCCTTCCACTTTACAATGGGAGTGTAACAATGGAGCAGAACATTCTAAAGTACAGTTGTGTTCTAATATAATGGAACCCTTCCACTTTACAATGGGAGTGTAACAATGGAGCAGAAGGTTCTAAAGTACAGTTGTGTTCTAATATAATGGAACCCTTCCACTTTACAATGGGAGTGTAACAATGGAGCAGAACATTCTAAAGTACAGTTGTGTTCTAATATAATGGAACTCTTCCACTTTACAATGGGAGTGTAACAATGGAGCAGAACATTCTAAAGTACAGTTGTGTTCTAATATAATGGAACCCTTCCACTTTACAATGGGAGTGTAACAATGGAGCAGAACATTCTAAAGTACAGTTGTGTTCTAATATAATGGAACCCTTCCACTTTACAATGGGAGTGTAACAGTGGAGGAGAACATTCTAAAGTACAGTTGTTTTCTAATATAATGAAACCCTTCCACTTTACAATGGGAGTGTAACAATGGAGCAGAACGTTCTGTTCTCTCTTTTCCAAACTGGTTGAATGACTATTTAACCCTGTAACACAGCAACAAGTCTGGCTGATACTAACTCACAGTCCTGCTGACTTCAGACTTGACAGGCTCTTTTGATGTTGGCGGCATGATGTGTTGATAATGAAGGGGGCTGTACTTTTACAGGTTGTCTCTCCTCCCTGTCTCATTCCTATGCTTAGACACTGCTGACGCCTGACATATCTTATGACGCCTGGATAGGTATTTTAAGTATCATCTAACCACATCATATGTTATAGCAATTTTCCAGTCGATGACACAGTCGATGACGTGGCACGCAACCATTGGTTGTTGCGTCGCCTCACCTTAGCTGTGGAACGCACCCTTTCTCAATCACACCCACACACAGTAACGGCTTATTGTCCAGACCAGTGAGTTACAGCTCTTCCTCGTTGTACAGTTTACCACGTGGTTTGTGTCAGCCAGGCTACCTGCAATTTACCACAGGGGAGATAAATTGCACAGTAAACAAAATAATTCAGAATAATTTTTTTACTTGTTTTTTCTGTGCAGTTGATCATCAAACATTCATGTGTGAACAGGTTTTTTTCAACATATTTAGAAAAAATGCAAGTGTGCCAATATTAATTATCACAACTGTAATTGTTATTATGGTTTTGGTATGGTATTTTGCTCTACGACCCCCACAAGTGTCATGGGACTCGTCTCTAGGTAACCCGGTACCGGTTAAAAAATGAATGGAAGTAGTATTGTGGTAAATATGTGTCCCAAATTTTCAGCTTTCTTATATGGCCTAGATATAGGACAGACACTTCAAAACCTTGTTCCTTATCATTTATTTTATCACTGCCTGTTTTGACTGAAAGTCTGAATCATCATGGTCCCAGATCTGTTCGTGCTCTTTCCAATGGCACTGATCCAGAGATTGTTGTGTTCAAGGTCACCACTAGAGGGACCCATAGCACAAGAACATTGAGTTCAGTTGTTATCAGGTATTTAATACAAAATCCCCACAAATCATATGCCTTACATTTTCTTTACTCATAATTGTGTGTGTAAAATGAAAAGATATGTGCATGCACTCCAAGTAGCTGAAGTCAAATCAAATAGAATACAACAGGTGTACCCACCTTACATCGTACTTTAAGACAACAACAAAAAAGTTAGATAACAATAACACATAATTAAAGAGCAGCAGTAAATAACAATAGCGGGGCTGTATACAGGGGGTACTGGTACAGTCAATGTGCAGGGGCACTGGTGTTCAGGTAATTATGTACATGTAATTAGTTATTAAAGTGTCTATGCATAGATAATAACAGAGTAGCTGCAGGGGGGGGGGGGGGGGGGCAATGCAAATAGTCTGGGTAGCCATTTGATTAGCTGTTCAGGAGTCTTATGGCTTGGAGGCAGTAGCTGTTTAGAAGCCTCTTGGACGTAGACTTGGTGCTCTGGTACCGCTTGCCATGCGGTGGCAGGGAGAACAGTCTATGAGAATTTTTAGGGCCTTCCACTGACACCGCCTGGTATAGAGGTCCTGGATGGCAGGAAGCTTGGCCCCAGTGATGTACTGGGCCATACGCACTACCCTCTGTAGTGCCTTGCGGTCGTAGGCCGAGCAGTTGCCATACCAGGCAGTGATGCAACCCGTCAGGATGCTCTCGATGGTGCAGCTGTAAAACCTTTTGAGGATCTGAGGACCCATGCCAAATCTTTTCAGTCTCCTGAGGGGGAATAGGTTTTGTCATGCTGACTGTCTTAGTGTGCTTGGCCCATGTTAGTTTGTTGGTGATGTGGACGCCAAGGACCTTGAAGCTCTCGGCCTGCTCCACTACAGCCCCGTCGATGAGAATGGGGGCTTGCTCAGTGAGTACACATCCTAGTAATGTTGACCTGTTTAATGGTCTTACTCACATCGGCTGCAGAGAGCGTGTTCACACAGTTGTCCGGAACACCCGATGCTCTCATGCATGTTTCAGTGTTACTTGCCTCGAAGCGAGCATATGAGTTATTTAGCTCGTCTGGTATCACTGGGCAGCTCTCGGCTGTGCTTTCCTTTGTAGTGTGTTAGCAACTCCTGCAACATCCGACGAGCGTTGGAGCCGGTGTAGTACGATTCGATCTACATTTAAGTCCAGACTTAGTTGGTGGTATGGTAGACAATATATAAAACCTAGGTTTGACACAGTAACTCATTTTGGCTAATTTCATGTATCTCTCGCTCTCTGTGTGTGTGAACAAAATGGCATGTTGTAAAGAATTTGGTCTTTGAAAAAAATGTGAGGTGTGGATATTCTGGATTTTACTTTATTATTTATTGTTGAAATTTGGGGAATTCCTACATGCAACACTAAGTACACACTATCAACAACTAAATGTCCTCAAAGATTTTTACATTATACAGTGCAAGCACTACACAAAAATATAAAAAATCTATTTGATGGACTTTTATATTTTTACAATATAAAAATCCCTCTAAATCCCTTACAGTAGGTATACAAAATCCCTCTAAGTTTACAATATAGGAATCTCTCTATAGTAATTAAGTAATAAAAAGAGTTGTTCCAATGTTATTGTTTAGTAATATGTGTCCTACAGTGCTGAGCCCCCATCCCTTCCCCTGGATTATGAAATACAGTGATGAAGTACAGAAGAAATACAGTGATAATGTACAGTAGAAATACAGTGATAATGTACAATAGAAATACAGTGATGAAGTACAGAAGAAATACAGTGATAATGTACAGTAGAAATACAGTGATGAAGTACAGTGAATTGATAATGCCCGTGTTCCTGGTGTTAGGAGGATATACTGGCACAGGTTTTGTTAGGCCTGAGACAAACCGTGCACATACGGTATATATCCTTCGAACACCGCCTTTGAGGGCATTATCACTTTTATACTATGGGTTACCAACATATTCAAATAATGACGTTAACAACAAAGAAGCTGCATTTGCATTTGTTTAAACTGTTTCTAGTGAACATTTATTTGGATACATCCATAACAATGAGCTAATGATGCACGATTTCACCAGGCATAGAAAATATACTTTCTCGCCAGGACACTGTTGTTCAGAGGAGCCAACAACACAGTTAACACAATCACTTCATACTGAAGCTGGAAAGACTGCAAACTAGCTGCACTTTGTTTTGTTTTAACTTTTGTCAATTGACATTTCTATGTAAATATCCATAGAAACGATGCTGATTCATGATTTCGACTGGCTCATCCTGACTCTTTAGAGTTCCTATTTTGTTGTTTGTTATCCCTCCTCCTATAGCTGTTCCTATAGTTGTTGCTGCTCCTTACCCCATCACTGTCCCTAGCCTCTATTGCGGCTGCAATAAGACCTAGTCCTACTGCTGTAGTTGTGCAGCCAACTACTATAGCTTGATTAACCAACTCTAACAACTGACTGTTCCTGATCTCTTTCTGAGCCTGTCATTGGGCCTGTCACATGTCATTGGTGTAGTATTGTCCTCCACTCTCCTCCACCATCTCCTCTATCTTCCTCATCAGCTCTATGACCTGAGTACAGTCTCTCTTCTCTCTATTATTAAAGACATGATAACATACAGGTTAGCAGATGTTAATGCGAGTGCAGCGAAATGCTTGTGCTTCTAGTTGTATGCATAGTGGTTTTTGAACAAATTATGAAAATAACATTTTCTTGATTTTGCTTTATTATATATAGTTGAAATCTGGGTAAAGTTTAAACCAACAATGACTAAATGTCCTTCTTGTCAATAGGGGGGCGCTATTTTCACTTTGGAAAAAATCGTGCCAAATTTAAACGGCCTCGTACTCTATTCTAGATCATACAATATGCATATTATTATTACTATTGAATAGAAAACACTCAAGTTTCTAAAACTGTTTGAATTATATCTGTGAGTAAAACAGAACTCATTTGGCAGCAAACTTCCAGACAGGAAGTGAAAATTCTGAAAATGGGGCTCTGTTTCAGGGCCTGCCTATTCAACTGGCTTATATTTATCGATATACATGCACTTCATACGCCTTCCACTAGATGTCAACAGGCAGTGGAAGGTGGAATGGGGTGTCTAGCTTGATCTGAGATCGAACAAGATCTTTTGGAGTGGCAGGTCAGGAATTTCCTTTGTCTACCAAGGCGCGCGAAGCACCTCGATATTGTCTTCTGATAAGCGTTCGGTTTGCACAGCGAATATCTCCGGCTCCGATTTTATTTGATACATGTGATAATAACATCGTAAAGTAGGTTTTTTCAACCGAGTTTTATCAGATTATTCAACGTTTATTGGGACTTTTGGAGTTTTCCGTTCTTTGCGTCGAGAGAAAATGGGAACGTTATCAACATTGGCTAGCATTGTGGCGCGAATTTGACAGAAGAAAAGGACATTCTAAAACCAAACAACGATTTATTCTGGACCAAGGACTCCTTGTACAATATTCTGATGGAAGCTCAGCAAAAAGTAAGAACAATTTATGATGTTATTTCGTATTTCTGTGGAAAATGTTGATTCCTATTCTCTGCCGTTTTGGCGAGCACTGTCTCGCAATAACGCAAGCTGTTTGTTATGGTAAAGTTATTTTTAAAAATCTAACACGGCGGTTGCATTAAGAACCAGTGTATCTTTCATTTGCCATACAACAAGTATTTTTATGTAAAGTTTATGATGAGTTCTTTGGTCAGATTAGGTGAGTGTCCAAAATATCTCTGGAGATTCTGGTGAATCGATGCTACGTATTCACAATGTATAATCAGGATTTGTAGCTCTAAATATGCACATTTTCGAACAAAACATAAGTGTATTGTATAACCTGATGTTATAAGACTGTCATCTGATGAAGTTGTTCAAGGTTAGTGATTAATTGTATATCTTTTGCTGGTTTTTGCGATAACTACCTTTTGCGGTGAATAAATGCATTTGTGTGTTTGGCTATTGTGGTAAGCTAATATAATTCTATATTGTGTTTTCGCTGTAAAACACTTAAAAAATCGGAAATATTGGCTGGATTCACAAGATGTTTATCTTTCATTTGCTGTACACCATGTATTTTTCATAAATGTTTTATGATGAGTATTTATGTATTTCACGTTGCTCTCTGTAATTATTCTGGCTGCTTCGGTGCTATTTGTGATGGTAGCTGCAATGTAAAACTATGATTTATACCTCAAATATGCACATTTTTCGAACAAAACATAAATGTATTGTATAACATGTTATAAGACTGTCATCTGATGAAGTTGTTTCTTGGTTAGTGACTAATTATATCTCTCTTTGGTCAGTTTTGTGATAGCTATGCGGTAGAAACATGGTGAAAATATGCGGTTGAGTCTTTGGCTATTGTGGTTAGCTAATAGAAATACATATTGTGTTTTCGCTGTAAAACATTTTGAAAATCGGAAATGATGGCTGGATTCACAAGATGTTTATCTTTTATTTGCTGTATTGGACTTGTGATTTCATGAAAATTATATTATATGATATCCCTGTCCCGTTAGGCTAGGCTATGCTAGTCAGCTTTTTTGATGAGGAGGATCCCGGATCCGGGATGGGTATATAGTAAAGGTTTGCAAATCATGAAGCATCATATGCAGCACAAGCATGAAACAATCAAAATATAATAATCAATGTATCTTAAAGCGGCAATCAGCAGTTAAAACAATAAAGTGGGACTCCCCGCCTCTGTTTCGGTAAAAACCTGATGGATGGAGCTGGAGAAATGTAACCACTATCCCATTCATAGACAGAGCTATGGATAAAAGGACTGACCATCCATGATATCAACATTATAGTTTTGATGTTTTAAGGGCTAGTGTGTGTTTACATTTACTTTGTTCACAAACATTGGAGTAAAACAAGCTGATATTTGGGTTCTTTGATGGGGTATGACAGTTGAACTAAGCTCCTGAGACATTTGTAAGTTATATTCTTCAAGAAATAATGGCTACATTTAATTAATTTATAAGTCTTAAAATGGATATAGCAACTGCAGATTATCCCTTTAACCTGGGCATGTTTTATCATCAAATACAGGTCAGCACACTTCCCCTTTAACCTGGGCATGTTTTATCATTAAATACAGGTCAACACACTTCCCCTTTAACCTGGGCATGTTTTATCATTAAATACAGGTCAACACACTTCCCCTTTAACCTGGGCATGTTTTATCATTAAATACAGGTCAACACACTTCCCCTTTAACCTGGGCATGTTTTATCATTAAATACAGGTCAACACACTTCCCCTTTAACCTGGGCATGTTTTATCATTAAATACAGGTCAACACACTTCCCTTTTAACCTGGGCATGTTTTATCATTAAATACAGGTCACCACACTTCCCCTTTAACCCGGGCATGTTTTATCATTAAATACAGGTCAACACACTTCCCCTTTAACCTGGGCATGTTTTATCATTAAATACAGGTCAACACACTTCCCCTTTAACCTGGGCATGTTTTATCATTAAATACAGGTCAACACACTTCCCCTTTAACCTGGGCATGTTTTATCATTAAATACAGGTCAACACACTTTCCCCTTTAACCTGGGCATGTTTAATCATTAAATACAGGTCAACACACTTCCCCTTTAACCTGGGCATGTTTTATCATCAGGTCAACATCAAGGTTTCAATGAATCAACAAAATCTTACATTTCTCTATTTTCTAAATAATCTAAAAGTATTACAACATTTTAAATAAATGAATTATTATGTAATGAAAGACAGTAAAGATGGGCACCAATATCGATAATTCAATATGATATCGATCAATATGAGCGTTTCTTGACATAGCCTTATCCTTGCTGTTAACCTTAGTGTATGTTAAAGAGCATACATGACTGTTCCTACAGGCACAATACCTTCTCACAGGCTCAACTTATCATACATATGTAACTGCCTGCTGATGGCCACCAACAGGCTTCAAATTGTATTCACTTGGTTGGGTAGGTTAGAAAAAATATATAACTGATATCGATTTTCCATATTAGTGCCCATCACTACCTAACATCATGTTAAAAGTACGTAACAAAGAAAATAAATAAATGTGATTAGTGAGCAGCACATTGAACCACTTTACATTACAACCATGATTACAGCTTCAACACATCAGGTATGGAAGCCATGTTGTACAAATGTACTGTCTCTTCCTTTATGTGAAGTAAAACAATAATTAACTTAATAACTTTAATGAATGATTTAGTAATTTGGTTAAATGCAGTGACATAACCAAACGAGGGTCAAGGTTAAACCATATCACATCATAAATAATAAATCATGCAAAGCATAATAGCAATAATCATTTTGGTCCTTCAGGGCTTATTTACAGACACTAATCGTGTAGTTAATTATTGTTTTTCTTCTTGGTTACAAGCTCTGCTATCTCTCCTCCTATAACTGTTGCTACTCCTATCCCTATAACGGAAACCTTGTTTGGGGCTTTTAGACCTACTCCTAATGCTGTAGCTGTGCAGCCAACTCCTACACCCAACTCTAACAACTGTCTGTTCCTGATCTCTTTTTGAGCCTTCTCATACATCTCATTGGTGTAGTGTTTTCCTCCATTACGCTTCACCATCTTCTCTATCTTCCTCAGCAGCACTCTGACCTGGGTACGGTCTCTCTGCTCTCTGTTGTTAAAGACATGATATCTCCTTCCACAACTGTTGACCAGTGTCTGAAGCTCCTGACTCTCCTTCAGAAACTCCTCTGCTGATTTTCCCTCCAGCTGATCTGCACCAGTGAATAATACCATAGTGTAGTCAGAGGCCCCTTTTCCATAGTTGTCCTGGATGTACTCCACAGCTTTTCTTTGCTCCTCTGTGTATCTATCCAGTCTGATCACCAGCAGGAACACATGGGGTCCTGGGACTGACATCTCAATGCATTTCTCTATGTCTACTTTATCTGTTCTCCAAAATTGTTTCCATATTTTATAAATCAAATATGTTTCTGTCAATGATATGTCACTGATCCCAGGAGTGTCGATGACATCAATCTTCCTCCCATCCACCACTACACTTTGTTTCTCACACTTTTCAGTCACTGGATTTGGACTCATGTCAGAAGTAAACAACTCTCTCCCCAGGATGGTGTTTCCTGTTGCACTCTTCCCTGATCCTGTCTTCCCCACCAGAACAATCCTCAGATCAGCTGGCTGTCCTGAATCTGTGGAAAAACAAAATGCAATGTAGTTTCAACATTGTCAGTTACTAAATTAATTAAATTAGATTTAACAGTGACATCATCGGTTACTAAAGTCATTAAATTAGATTAGCAGTGACATCATCAGTTACTAAATTCATTCAATTAGATTAAGTGACATTGACAGTTACTAAAGTCAATACATTAGATTAAGTGACATTGACAGTTACTAAAGACATTAAATTAGTTCAAGTGACATTGTCAGTTACTAAAGTCAATACATTAGATTAAGTGACATTGTCAGTTACTAAAGTCAATACATTAGATTAAGTGACATTGTCAGTTACTAAAGTCAATAAATTAGATTAAGTGACATTGACAGTTACTAAAGACATTAAATTAGATCAAGTGACATTGTCAGTTACTAAAGTCAATACATTAGATTAAGTGACATTGACAGTTACTAAAGTCATTCAATTAGATTAAGTGACATTGACAGTTACTAAAGTCAATACATTAGATTCACAGTGACCATATTCAGCTATAAGAGCAACAGTCAAGCCTACCCCTCTATGCAACATTAATTCAAGGATTACATAATTTAACAGGGTGGATATTCCTTCTAACTCATAGCCTTTTTGACTGTTGTGTGCAATTATGTGTTGAATGTGGGGAGGCCTAGTGGTTAGAGTGTTGGACTAGTAACTGAAAGGTTGCAAGTTCAAATCCCTGAGCTGACAATGTACAAATCTGTTGTTCTGCCCCTGAACAAGGCAGGTAACCCACTGTTCCTAGGCAGTCAATGAAAGTAAGAACTTGTTCTTAACTGACTTGCCTAGTTAAATAAAGAAAATAGGTGATCCATGTTTGTATTCCTCCTTGCAGGTTTACAAGGTGATTGTGCCCCCTGCTGGATGCCAAGCTGCAATGAAGGTAGTGTTTTTTTGAAGGTCTTGTCAGTTAGTAAAATCAATAAATTAGTTTAAGTGACATTGTCAGTTACTAAAATCAATAAATTAGATTAAGTGACATTGTCAGTTACTAAAGTCAACACAGGTTGTGATTTTTTGAAATATTGGAGGATCATTTGGTGAGGCAGATGAAAGACATTTGCTGTTGCTTTGGTGTGTCAGCTAGGAGGCCAACAAGATAAAATGTGACCTGTTATTGAAATTATAAAGGCTCACAGAACTGTATCCATTTTGTTGGTCTAAGCTTATTGGGTGCATTGCAGCGAACAAGCTGAACTTCACATGTATCGCTGTGTTAATGCTGGTTTCCGTAAAATAATACTTCTGGGAGATTACACTAAACTAATAGGGGTTGCAATGAAAAAAACACAGAAATAAATAATCAGACCAGCTGATCTGACATTGTTAGGGTGTCAAGCTGGATTGATACCAGTAATAGTGGGTGTGTAAAATTACTGGGAAAGCCAGGAAAAAATCCATTTTACAACCTATGTGTTGAGATAATTGTGCTTTCTCTATCACCTGTAAGTAAACCATGCCCAACCCTCCAGTAAGTCAAAATGAGACTGACTTCATGACAAATTATCCAATTTACACTTCGTCAATTTTGACACTAGAATAAATGTTTCTGACTCCTATATATACATTTTGGCTAGCATCCACACCAGCGGACAGTTTATTGTTCTGCAGTACACCTGTCAATCAAAAGATCAACACATTATACTGCACGCTATTTAGTCTGTTACCAATCAAATGTACATGTTAATAATATCTTCTGATTAAGATTATTATCTCATATTTCAACAAAATTCAATCTATTAGCTTCCAAAATGTAAGTAGGTTAGAATAAGATCTTGGTTCCTTTCTAAACATAGCAATGTGAATGCAAAGAGGACTTGTTTCACAAAATAGTTCAACTGAACTGGCAAAAATCATTCAAAGGCAAGGGCAGTGTGAATACAGAGAACTGAGTTCTTATTTACCCCCAATAGTTCACTTTGAAAAGGACTGAGATCGGGTATTTGAAAGAGGACTATGTGAAAACACCCTTACACGAGCAGAACAAAAATGACATTTTTCCTTGCAGCTCGGCCTATTCAGCCTGACATCACTAGGACCAATCCCTCCCCCTGCCACAGTCAGCAGGACAACGGTAGTCAGAACCACAGGTAACCTCTAAACCAGTGTTGCTCATTCCTGTTCTGTGGAACCCCAAGGGCTGCACATTCTATACAGAACAAAAATATAAATGCAACATGAAACAATTTCAAAGATTGGAACACTCTGTCATATGTCAATCCAGAGCATCCCAAACATGCTCAATTTGTGACAGTATGCAGGCCATGGAAGAACTGGGACATTTTCAGCTTCCAGGAATTTTGTACAGATCATGGGGGCCATGCGTTATCATGCTGAAACATGAGGTGATGGGCCTCAGGATCTCGTCACGGGATCTCTGCATTCAAATTGCCATCAATAAAATGCAATTGTGTTCAGTGTCCGAAGTTATATCAGTGTCCTGACCATGTCAAAACCCCACTGCACCAAGGGGCACTCTGTTCACAACATTGACAACAGCAAGCCACTTTCCTGCACAACGCCAGACACGTGGTCTGCGGTTGAGGCCGGTTGGACGTACTGCCAAATTCTCTGAAACAACAAAAGCCGCTTACGGTAGAGAAATTAACATTCAATTCTATGGCAACAGCTCTGGTGGACATTCCTGCAGTCAGCATGCCAATTGCACGCTCTCAACTTGAGACATCTGTGGCATTCTGTTTGGCAAAACTGCACATGTTGCGTCTGTGTCATGATCATGCTGTTTAATCAGCTTCTTGATGTGCCACACCTGTCAGGTGGCTTGTCTTGACAAAAGTGAAATGCTCACTAACAGGGATGTAACTTATTTGTGCACAAAATTTGAGGTTTTTGTGAATGGACAATTTCTGGGATCTTTTATTTAATCTCATGACACTTTTTAAAAATATTTTTGTTCAGTATATGTATTTTTCTATTTCCTGTTTGAAGTATGATCTGTTTCCATGACCAAGTACCAAGTTGAGGTCTGCTTTGACTAACTTATTCGACAATCTGTTTGCTACTGTCACGCGAAGACCGTAGAGATCCTTTTTATGTCTCTATTTTGGTTGGTGAGTTTGGGTGGGCCTTCTACGTCTGGGTTTCTATGTTGTCTTATTCTTTGTGTTTGGCCGTGTGTGGTTCTCAATCAGAGGCAGCTGTCTATCGTTGTCTCTGATTGAGAACCATACTTAGGTAGCCTGTTTTCCCACTTTGAGTTGTGGGTGATTATTTTCTGGTTAGTGTTTGTTGCACCTGTCAGAACTGTTCGTTGGTGTTTTTGTTGTTTTTGTTCGTGTATTCATCTTGATTAAAATTATTATGAATACTTTCCACGCTGCACCTTGGTCCTCTTCTCCTTCTCCCGACGACAATCGTTACAGAATCACCCAACAACAAAGGACCAAGCAGCGTGGGAACATGGACTCCTGGACATGGGAGGAAATTTTGGACGGCAAAGGACCATGGGCACAGCCGGGAGAGTATCGCAGTCCGAAAAACGAGCTGGAGGCAGCTAAAGCGGAGCGGCGACGCTATGAGGAGTTGGATCGAGGAGAAGTGCACGAGAGGCAGCCCCAGAATTTTTTTTGGGGGGGCACACGGGGTGATTGGCGGAGTCAGGTAGGAGACCTGAGCTAATTCCCCGTGCTTACCGTGGCAAGCGTCGTGCTGGTCAGGCACCGTGTTATGCGGTGGAACGCACGGGGTCTCCAGTACGTGTTCTTAGCCCGGTACATTACATCGCAGCTCCTCGCATCTGCCAGGCTAGAGTGGGCATCAAACCAGGAGGGATGATGCCGGCTCAGCGCATCTGGTCTCCAGTGCGTCTCCTCGGTCCGGGTTATCCTTCGCCAGCTTTGCGCACTGTGTCTCCAGTGCGTCTGCACAGCCCAATGCGTCCTGTGCTTGTGCCCCGCAGGTGCAGGGCCAAAGTCACCATACAGCCAGGACGGGTTGTGCAGGCTTTCTCCTAGAGACCTCCAGTGTGCCTCCACGGCCCAGTGTATCCGGTGCCTCGGCCAAGGACAAGGCCTCCTGCATGTCTCCCCAGCCTGGTGAGTGCTGTGCCTGTGCTAAGCCCTAATCCTCCTGCATGTCTCCCCAGCCTGGTGAGTCATGTGCCTTCTCCCAGAGCCAAGCCTCCTGTGATGATCCATGGCACAAAGCCTCCAGTGAAGATCCATGACAAGAAGCCTCCAGTGGTGATCCATGGCATGAAGCCTCCAGTGATGATCCATGGCGCGAAGTCTCCAGTGATGATCCATGGCACGAAGCCTCCAGTGATGATCCATGGCAAGAAGCCTCCAGTGATAATCCATGGCACGAAGTCTCCAGTGATGATTCATGGCACAAAGCCTCCAGTGATGATCCATGGCACGAAGCCTCCAGTGATGATCCATGGCACGAAGCCTCCAGTGATGATCCATGGCACGAAGCCTCCAGTGGTGATCCATGGCACGAAGCCTCCAGTGATGATCCATGGCACAAAGCCTCCAGTGATGATCAATGGCACGAAGCCTCCAGTGATGATCCATGGCACGAAGCCTCCAGTGATGATCGATGGCACGAAGCCTCCAGTGATGACCCATGGCACAAAGCCTCCAGTGAAGATCCAGGGCACGAAGCCTCCAGTGAGGAGTTATGGCACGAAGCCTCCAGTGATGATCCATGGCACGAAGCCTCCAGTGATGACCCATGGCACGAGGCCTCCAGTGATGATCCAGGGCACGAAGCCTCCAGTGAGGAGTTATGGCACGAAGCCTCCAGTGATGATCCATGGCACGAAGCCTCCAGTGATGATCCATGGCACGAAGCCTCCAGTGATGATCCATGGCCCGAAGCCTCCAGTGATGACCCATGGCACGAGGCCTCCAGTGAAGATCCATGGCACAAAGCATCCAGTGAGGAGTTATGGCACGAGGTCTCCAGCGTCGCCATCTAGTACGGAGCCTCCAGCGACGCCCTCTCGTCCGGAGCCTCCAGCGACACCCTCTTGTCTCCAGCGACGCCCTCTAGTCCGGAGCCTCCAGCGACGCCCTCTTGTCTCCAGCGACGCCCTCTAGTCCGGAGCCTCCAGCGACGCCCTATAGTCCGGAGCCTCCAGCGTCGCCCTCTAGTCCGGAGCCTCCAGCGACGCCCTCTTGTCCGGAGCCTCCAGCGACGCCCTCTAGTCCGGAGCCTCCAGCGACGCCTTCTAGTCCGGCGCCTCCAGCGTCGCCTTCTAGTCCGGCACCTCCAGCGTCGCCCTCTAGTCCAGAGCCTCCAGCGACGCCATCTAGTCCGGAGCCTCCAGCGACGGGCTTCAGTCAGGAGAGGCCAGAGTCGCCCTCCTGTCCGGAGCAGCCAGAGTCGCCCTCCCGTCCGGAGCAGCCAGAGTCGCCCTCCTGTCCGGAGCAGCCAGAGTCGCCCTCCTGTCCGGAGCAGCCAGAGTCGCCCTCCTGTCCGGAGCAGCCAGAGTCGCCCTCCTGTCCGGAGCAGCCAGAGTCGCCCTCCTGTCCGGAGCAGCCAGAGTCTCCCTCCTGTCCGGAGCAGCCAGAGTCGCCCTCCTGTCCGGGGCCCGCTGCGAGGGTTCCCGGTCCAGGGTCGGCGGTAAGGGTCCCCGCTCCAGAGGCGCCACCTAAGTGGGCCAAGACTAAGGTGGAGCGGGGTCCACGTCCTGCACCAGAGCCGCCACTGCGGTGAAATGCCCACCCAGACCCTCCCCTATATGTTCAGGTTTTACGGCCGGAGTCCGCACCTTTGGGGGGGGTACCTTCAAGCCCTGACCGTAGAGATCCTTTTTATGTCTCTATTTTGGTTGGTATTTGGTTGGTGAGTTTGGGTGGGCATTCTATGTCTGGGTTTCTATGTTGTCTATTTCTTTGTGTTTGGCCGTGTGTGGTTCTCAATCAGAGGCAGCTGTCTATTGTTGTCTCTGATTGAGAACCATATTTAGGTAGCCTGTTTTCTCACTTTGAGTTGTGGGTGATTATTTTCTGGTTAGTGTTTGTTGCACCTGTCAGAACTGTTCGTTGGTCGTTTTGTTGTTTTTGTTTGTGTATTCATCTTGATTAAAAGTATTATGAATACTTACCACGCTGCACCTTGATCCTCTTCTTCTTCTCCCGACAACAATCGTTACAGCTACATGGTGTACTCTGACATGTTTATTAATTATGACAGAATAATGTGATCTGGTTTTCTGTGCATTTGTTGGCTTTCCCTCTGAATTCTCAGAATCTTTCTGACTATAAAGGAATCAAGACATACTCACCGAACCATGTCTCATCTTCCTCCAAAAGTAAACGAGCTGTAGAAGACATAAAGTAAAGTAATATATTCAGGCTCAGATTGACATCCTGTATAGTTTCACTTATTTAATGGAACTTTTCAAAATGTTTTTTTGTGAATCACACTACATAACTGTTGTTCACGCCTTTTTCTCGTTTCAGCCTCCTGGCAGAGGCAACCAGGTGTTTGGCTAAAATTACCTAGTACTTGGTAGAGTTCGTAATGCTGTTGACCTTAACCCTTAACCCTTTACACCCGTGGGAATTGGATACTCAATTGTGTTCTTTCCAATTACACACATGTTTTTAAGAAAATCAACTAGGTCGTCAATGGAAGAATGGAGTTCAGCCAATTTATCATTATTCTTTTTTTCTTTTCAATTTTCAGAGAGACTTTCGTTACCATCTTGAATTTCCAGGAGGAGAGTAGCAAGCATGACGGCATGCTCGTAAGAGTCTGCTGAGAGCAACAGTCTGGAACTGTCGTCTGAGTTATGAGGGCTAATGCTAATCTTGCTAGCTGTAGCGTTATCGTTATCTTGGGAATCAACACATTTTGGTCGTCCTTCTTACCTCTCAGCCGGAGGTCCATGGCTCTTTGGGAAGGTAAGTACTTTACAATTTATCAGCCGATGTTAGAATATTGTTTCAATGTTGTTATTTAGGTAATAATAGAATAACTTTGAAGAGCTCGGTTTGTCAACGTCTGCTCAGCTCCGCGGCATCAGGTGCTCATCTGTCTGATGCTTTTAAGCTCACAGTTTTATGAAATTCTTGAGACACACACATGACTTGAGGGAGTCCGACTGCAATTGATTTGATTTTGCTCAGACTTGCTGAGGTTGTGTTAAAAAGAAGACTGCAGTGAGCTGCATCAGCTGTGTCTCTCTCCTTCCGGCTGCAGCGACCACCACAGAACATCAACAGTGTTTGTCATGCTGTCCGTGTTGCTGAAGCTGCTACATAATTACAGACATTTCTGACTGAAAAGTTCTGTCACCAAAACCCAGTCATTTTGTTTAAGAAAAACATTCCCTTTTTACGTGACATGTATGCATTGCATGCACATGATCAATGAGGCCTGAAATATAGCCTATCATAATCGCATCAATAAATTGGTTATAAAAAAAATCGGAACACCGCACCACGTGACAGCAATATGGATCAGGAGGACGAGAACTTGAAATGGGGGAATGTTTACTGGGTGCTCAGGAGGGAAAGGGGAAGCCACATGTGTAGAAAAAAATTGACGGATTTGTGGAAGCTACTGGAGATCAAGAAAAAGGAGGAAGGCAAGAAGCAAGTGCATATGTGTCAAGAACTGCAATGCTACTGCACTCCAGTTTCCCGTGTATCAAGAATGGTCCACCACCCAAAGAACATCCAGCCAACTTGACACAACTGTGGGAAGCATTGGAGACAGTATCCCTGTGGAACACTTTTGACACCTTGTAGAGTCCATGCCCCAACAAATTAAGGCAGTTCTAACGGCAACTCAATAGGAAGGTGTACCTAATGTGTTGTACACTCAGTGTATATTGAAAATGTAGGACTTAGTAAGTTACGGCATAAAGACAGCTAAATAGGAAGCATTCTTTGGCCTAAAGATCGATGGTGGTTATACAAGGCTGCTATACTAAGCCTACTAATGACATTACTTATTGTTATGATGATCACTAATTGTAATAATAAGAGCGAGAGCAAATAGGTTCTGTTAAATATTATTACAATATAATTTTTCTAACCATTTGAAACAGTGTAAACAACACTAAATAAATCATAAGTAATACCAGAGATGCTGCTCCAACAAAACAAAGTCTAAAGTCTTTAATTTGTGAGATTGCTTTACCCGACATGTTGTGGATGTGTGAGGCTTGGAGCTGTAATGGCTGTCGTAGTCGTTCTCCTCCTCAGACGAGGAGGAGCATGGATCGGACCAAGATGCAGAGTGGTAAGTGTTCATATTTAATGAAAAAACAACAAAACACTTCAAAATACAAAAAACAGCAAACGTGACTAACCCGAAACAGTCCTGTGTGGCCCAAACGCTGACACAGGAACAAACACCCATAAAACACAAGTGAAACCCAGGCTGCTTAAGTATGATTCTCAATCAGGGACAACGATTGACAGCTGGCTCTGATTGAGAATCATACCAGGCCGAACACCAAATCCCAACATAGAAAATCAACCATAGAACAACCCACCCAACTCACGCCCTGACCAACTAAAATAAATACAAGACAAAGGAAAACAGGTCAGGAACGTGACAGGAGCTCACGGAATCAGTTATTAATCCTTAAAAATCTCTTAAGGATTGGCCCCGTTTTATTTATTTTTGCCTGAAATGACATACCCAAATCTAACTGCCTGTAGCTCAGGCCCTGAAGCAAGGATATACATGTTCTTGGTACCATTTGAAAGGAAACACTTTGAAGTTTGTGGAGAGGTTTGTAGGAGAATATAACACATTAGATCTGGTTAAAGATAATACCTAGAAATACCTAGAAAAAACCTAGAAATACCTAGATAATACCTAGAAATACCTGGATAATACCAAGAAAAAAACATGCATTTTTCCCAACTTTGAAATGCAAGAGAGGCCATTATCTGACATAGGACTCTAGCTGCAATTTAGGTTTTTGTGTATGTGCAAAGTTTTAGATTGATCCAAATAATCATTGTATTCCTGTTCAAAATGTTGCATCAAGTCTGCCCAAGTACATAACTGTGCTCTCTCCTCAAACAATAGTATGGTACGTTTTCACTGTAATAGCTACTGTAAATTGGACAGCGCAGTTATATTAACAATAATTTATTATTTCTGCCCATATAAGATATGTCTGTCCTGGGAAATGTTCTTGTTACTTATGTAACAGTATTGCTTCCGTCCCTCTCCTTGCCCCTACCTGGGCTCGAACCATGGACCCTCTGCACACATCAACAACAGTCACCCATGAAGCATCATTACCCATCGCTCCACAAAAGCCACGGCCCTTGCAGAGCAAGGGGAACCACTACTGCAAGGCCTCAGAGCGAGTGACATCACCGATTGAAACACTATTAGCGCGAACCACTGCTAACCATTTCACATCGGTTACACTCACCCCCCTTTTGACCTCCTCTTTTTCCGCAGAAACCAGTGATCTGGGTTAACAGCATCAATGTAACAGTATTACTTGCATCCGTCCCCTCGCCCCGTCCCGGGCTCGAACCAGGGACCCTCTGCACACAGACAACTGACACCCACGAAGCATCGTTACCCATCGCTCCACAAAAGCCGCAGCTCTTGCAGAGCAAGGGGAACCACTACTTCAAAGCCTCAGAGTGAGTGACGTCACCGATTGAAACGCTACTAGCGCGCACCACCGCTAGCTAGCTAGCCATTTCACATCGGTTACACTTACAAAGTCATGCTAATCACATTAGCGCAAGTTAGCTCAACTGTCCCGATGGGGGACACACCGATCACGTAGAGGTTAATCAGCTTCTTGATATGCTACACCTGTCAGGTGGATTATCTTGGCGAAGGAGAAATGCTCAGTAATAGGGATGCAAATAAATGTGCGCACAAAATTGGACAGAAATAAGCTTGTTGTGCGTGGAAAATTTCAGGGATCTTTTATTTCAGCTCATGAAACATGGGACCAACACTTTACATGTTGCATTTAGATTTCTGTTTATTATATAATTTAGACAGTCTGTGTCAGAAATACACAAACTACTTAAAAATAACTGCAAATGACCTCGATCCATGTTGGCATATCAAAACAAAAATATTAAGTATTTTAATTTTGGGACAGTTCAAGTTCAGTTTGGGACATTTTATAATTGTACTTTGGGAAGGTACTGGGACAGTGAGGGGAAAAAAATTGTTCAAAGTCATCACAGCCCGGGGGGGATATTCACTTTTTGTTCCACCAGCCAATGTGGCAGGTAGATAAAAAGTCAAATCTACCAACCACTCAGATTTCTTACCCTACAATTTATTATTTCTGCCCATATCTTCCGATGTTTCAAAACTTCAAAATGTAGTAATAGTACAAATGGGTCATATCTTCATTTTATTATTGTGACTTTTAACCAATGATTTTATGTGTTTTTTTTACATTCACTGTACTTTTCGTTGCATTCGTTGACATAATTGGAAAATACTCTGGAAACATTCAGTAACATAAGAATAATATTGTAAATTGGGTTCGGTGCAACAAGACAAAATTACAAGGGTTTGAGTGAGCTGTCTAATTGCTGTTTCCTAGTGGAAACACCTCTCAAATGTGCACGGTTCCTTAGTATTTTCAAAGCACTTTTAAGACTCAAAGAAGAGTCATCACCTATATGGTGCTTTTTCTTAGCTTTGCTATCTGTGCTGTTGAGGAACTAGAGAAAACACTTCTAGTTTTGTTTGGAACACAGCCCTGCATCCCTGCCTTTACACAACTGTTGGTGCTCATAGAACGGAGTCATGAGTGCATCCAGATGTGTGGTCCACTGCAAACAGTGTTAAATGTTGACATTTAGTTTAATGATATGGGACTGTGAAGTTCACATTTGGACTCAGATGTTTGGATTGCTTATATGACATCGAAGTGGTATTTATTATAATCCTCAACGTCTCATCTTTCAAAATACAGAGAGTCCTCATTTACAGCATTTCCTTGCCCACTTAGCGGGAGGGATGGGGGCATCTTCTTGTCGTGCTGGAGATCAGAATGGCTGACAGCTATGGTGGAACATTTACAAGACTATATTCTATACTGCTTATGCATTTAATGATCGGCCAGTAATTTTCCACTCTGACTGCCAGGCTGGGTCATGTCGCTGGTCTTTACGCTAACAGTCGATTGGGGGTAATCTTGTGATTAGGCCAGATCCTGCCTTTCTGTATACTGAGTGTGCAGCTTTGTGGAAAGGTACAGGAAGACAACCGTTGTATCGCAACAGCAAAAAGCCTTCACACTTCTGCTGACTGCTACGTAAACAAAGGTTGTACTTTTTTATAAAAACTGAGACCCAACTTTGTTCGTTGGGCTCTTAACTCTGCATCATTGAGTGATTGTTAACCACTTCAGAATTGCAATTCTTATATAAAAGTTATTGTTTGAAGAATCTACAGTCTCTCCCTTTTGGTTAGAATTTCCACAATAGTCAAAACCCATACAGAGCTGTGAAGAGGAGACCCTGAGCTCTGTCATGTAGCCTATAGCATGTTACTGTACAGAAACTGCCTTCCAATTTAGGTGCTTACCAGTGCCCAAATCTTCCATTTTTAACCTAAAATGAGTACTGAGTGTAAAGGCCTAGGCTATAATGCCCGAGGGGGTATAGTATGTGGCCTGTGCAGTAAACTTGAATAAGAGTTAAATACTCTGAACTGACATAATAGACAGGTATAAAAGCACAATGGTAGTACTCACTTGGATGATCACTTCTTGCCCTTCTGTTCATCTTCTTCCTTGCGTTTGCACTTGAAATAGCTGTAGTCTGTAGTTTGCCAGCTCCAGTGTTTTTTTTGTAACTCTTGAAATGGCTGCTCTCTATAGTTCTTATTGGCTACTTCAACAGGTGTGGCCTGAAGTACATAATCTTGTTTGTAATATTTGGTTCTCTTATTGGCCAGCCTACTTCAACAGGTGTGGCTTGAAGAACAGTAAACACTGTAACTGGTTATGATGTAATGACTTCATCTATTCTAGACTCACAGTCCTTCTCATAAGGAGGTGCATTTCCAGTAAAGGGTGTGGAAATGTAGCTTTGGTACCAGTCTGTTTAGCTAACATTGTACTCTTGTGGCGGAAAAAAAGTTATGCAAATACATTTGCTTAGAAAACTAATATACTTCTCCCATGGGCAAAGCAACTCAACAGGGGTAATATGAATGTACAAATTGTTCAAACAGATCTAAAAGGAAGATGGAGTCATTGAGCCAAAAATGTTTATAACATATTACAGTCTATTCGGTCCAAATAATGATGATCCACGCTTCTTTGAAAATAATTGTAATAATTGATCAAGTCTACAAGCAATACAAGATTCTTATTGTGGTGGGAGATTATAACTTGGTGTTAAATACCTCAATGGACTGTAAAAGGAAATCACACTACAAACTATCACCCTTGTGCACTTAAGGAAATCATGAATATCATGGATATGTAAGAACTAGTGGATTTCTGGAAGCTTAAATATCCTGACCTAGTGAGATATACATGACGGAGGTTTAATCAAGCTAGTCGTCTTGACTACTTTCTTATGTCATTCTCGCTGGCACCAACATTTGTGGTGATAAGGGACAGAATGCGGTCGGACCGTCAAACAATTGACATATACATTACACTTACAGAATTTACATGTGGGTGAGGATATTGGACATTTTATCAAAGCCTATTGGATGATAACTTGTTTTTAACCAGGATAGAATAATTCATAACTGACTTATTTGACATAACATGGGTACAGCAGATCCCCTTATTGTATGCCCTGATAGTGCTCTAGGGTCCTGGTTGTGCTCTAGGGTCCTGGTAGTGCACTAGGGTCCTGGTAGTGTTCTAGGGTCCTGGTAGTGTTCTAGGGTCCTGGTAGTGTTCTAGGGTCCTGGTAGTGCTCTAGGGTCCTGGTAGTGCTCTAGGGTCCTGGTAGTGCTCTAGGGTCCTGGTAGTGCTCTAGGGTCCTGGTAGTGCTCTAGAGTCCTGGTAGTGCTCTAGGATCCTGGTAGTGCTCTAGGGTCCTGGTAGTGTTCTAGGGTCCTGGTAGTGCTCTAGGGTCCTGGTAGTGCTCTAGGGTCCTGGTAGTGCACTAGGGTCCTGGTAGTGCTCTAGGGTCCTGGTAGTGCTCTAGGGTCCTGGTAGTGCTCTAGGGTCCTGGTAGTGTTCTAGGGTCCTGGTAGTGTTCTAGGGTCCTGGTAGTGCTCTAGGGTCCTGGTAGTGCACTAGGGTCCTGGTAGTGCTCTAGGGTCCTGGTAGTGCTCTAGGGTCCTGGTAGTGCTCTAGGGTCCTGGTAGTGCTCTAGGGTCCTGGTAGTGCACTAGGGTCCTGGTAGTGCTCTAGGGTCGTGGTAGTGCTCTAGGGTCCTGGTAGAAAGTAGTTTTATTATTAGAATATGGTGCCATTTGTGACTCATCCTACATGTGCTGATGTGTCTTTAGAAACATTATCTTTTACCACATGTCCATTATTATCCAATGGAACGATGATGAACTAGTTCTGCATGTTTCCACATGTCCATTATTATCCAATGGAACGATGATGAACTAGTTCTGCATGTTTCCACATGTCCATTATTATCCAATGGAACGATTAGAAACTAGTTCTGTATGTTTCCACATGTCCATTATTATCCAATGGAACGATGATGAACTAGTTCTGTATGTTTCCACATGTCCATTATTATCCAATGGAACGATGATGAACTAGTTCTGTATGTTACCACATGTCCATTATTATCCAATGGAACGATGATGAACTAGTTCTGCATGTTACCACATGACCATTATTATCCAATGGAACGATGATGAACTAGTTCTGCATGTTACCACATGTCCATTATTATCCAATGGAACGATGATGAACTAGTTCTGCATGTTACCACATGTCCATTATTATCCAATGGAACGATGATGAACTAGTTCTGCATGTTACCACATGTCCATTATTATCCAATGGAACGATGATGAACTAGTTCTGCATGTTTCCACATGTCCATTATTATCCAATGGAACGATGATGAACTAGTTCTGCATGTTACCACATGTCCATTATTATCCAATGGAACGATGATGAACTAGTTCTGCATGTTACCACATGTCCATTATTATCCAATGGAACGATGATGAACTAGTTCTGCATGTTACCACATGTCCATTATTATCCAATGGAACGATGATGAACTAGTTCTGCATGTTACCACATGTCCATTATTATCCAATGGAACGATGATGAACTAGTTCTGCATGTTTCCACATGTCCATTATTATCCAATGGAACGATGATGAACTAGTTCTGCATGTTACCACATGTCCATTATTATCCAATGGAACGATGATGAACTAGTTCTACATGTTTCCGAACAGGGAAAGAGAAACTGTAGATATCTGCCATGATTAAAAACAGTCATGAGATGTGCAGGGGTTATTTCAGGTCAGACTCACTAGCATGATGACTATAGTATCTTATTTTATGTGTCCTATTTCACACTTGTACATGTGTGAGTTGGACATGTGTTTCTTGCATATCCCAACACCCACAGAGAGCTGGGGTCTTTAGACAGGGTCAGACATTATTAACAACACCCACAGAGAGCTGAGGTCTTTAGACAGGGTCAGACATTATTAACAACACCCACAGAGAGCTGGGGTCTTTAGACAGGGTCAGACATTATTAACAACACCCACAGAGAGCTGGGGTCTTTAGACAGGGTCAGACATTATTAACCTCTAACGAGCCTCAACCCCGGATCCGGGATCACCCCCCACCCCCCCCACACTGATTAGCATCGCTAGCATAGCGTCACAATTAAATAGTAGCATCTAAATATCATTAAATCACAAGTCCAAGCCACCTAATGAAAGATACAGATCTTGTGAATAAAGCCACCATTTCAGATTTTTAAAATGTTTTACAGGGAAGACACAATATGTAAATCTATTAGCTAACCACGTTAGCAAAGGACACGATTTTTTTACTCCCAACAGCTTTTTCCTGCGTCAGTAGCTATCACTAATTCGACTAGATAAAAATATATATAGCCACTAACCAAGAAACAACTTCATAATATGACAGTCTGATAACATATTTATGGTATAGCATAGTTTTTTTGGGGAAAAATGTGCATTTTTCAGGTATAAATCACAGTTCTACATTGCAGCTGCAATCTGAAATAGTGCTGACCCAGCCAGAACAATTACAGAGACCAACGTCATATAACGAATTACTCATCTTAAAACATTTCAGAAAAATACACAGCGTACAGATATTGAAAGCCCAACATCTGGTGAATCCAAACAATATTTCAGATTTATTAAATGTTTTATAACGAAAACAAAATGTAGCGCTAAATTAGCATAGCTATACAAGGCAGATTCGGCTAGGCGCCCACGGTCAGTTCACATGCACAACAGATATGATATAACATCGTAAATTGGGTCTTACTATGGCTGATCTTTCATCAGAATGTTGATCAAAGTGTCCTTTGTCAAGATGAGTCGTTGGTTCCGTTCAGAAATCTTCCTTTCCCACTCCATTTAGCACAGGTACCGGTCGAGTGGCACAGATCTCTCAAATGTAAATAAATTGTGACAACGGAACACCGCAAAACTCCCAAAAAAATTCAAATAATCTGATTAAACTATATTGAAAAAACATACATTACGATGATATGGTCACATGTATCAAACAAAATTCGACACGGAGATAGTTTTCATCCATAACGCCAGCAAAACAGTACACAATCGCAGCTCCAACTCGTGCGAATCAGCAAACCGGAAGTTGTCGGTCACGCCAAAGAAATAGGTCTTATTTCACGTCAGTACCAGATAAACAAAGAATTTCTCCTCTGACGTCTTCTTGACACCCAGAGGAAGGCGAATGAGGTGTGTTTCGGGTCATAGGGGGCACGACCATATATAGGCAGAGCTTTGAAGCCAGCATAACACATCTTGATTTTATGTTCTTGGTCATGGAAAGTGCTGTGAAATGACTTCTGTATCACTCAGAGACAAAATTGAAACGGTTTTAGAAACTAGAGATTGTTTTCTTTCCAATGGTATTATTTATATGCATGTAGTAAGAGCAATAATTGAATAAGAGGCAGTTTAATCTGTTGAGCAAATTATGCTAATGGGAAAATAGCACCCCCTGTATTCTCAAGAAGTTAACAACACCCACAGAGAGCTGGGGTCTTTAGACAGGGTCAGACATTATTAACAACATCCCTGGAGCCATTGAGGTTAAGTGCCTTGCTCAAGGACACACGGACAAATGTTTCACCATGTCTGCTCCTGGAGTTGAACCAGCAACCTTGTTGTTACTGACCCAATGCTCTGACCTCAGGTAGATGTACAGAACAAGACTACGGCCTGGATTCAGTCTAAGGTGTGTTATAGAGCAGTGCACTAGACAGCTGACAATGCCTCGCAGGCCATTTCCCCATTCACAGAGATCACATTTATAGTAAATGCATATGAATGTCTGCTGAAGTTGCATTTGTCAGCTATCTAGTGCTCTATAACATGCATGGCATTGAATCCCAGCCTATGTGTCTATATAGTTTACCATCACTTCTTATTTTGATAGTGGAGTCTCTTCTAGTTCTAAAGTACAGTTGTGATTGAATATAATGGAACCCTTCCACTTATAATGGGAGTGTAACAATGGAGCAGAAGGTTCTGTTTTTTCTTATCTAAACTGGTTGAATGGCTATTTTACCCTGTAACCCAGCAACAAGTCTGGCTGATACTAACTCAAAGTCCTGCTGACTTCAGTCTTGAAGGGATATCAGACATTCTTGTTGCGTGTCTGATATTCTACCATTTATATAGGAGTGGCTAAAACATGCTAATAAATGTCCTCTGAGTATATCATTTTTTTTTAATATACTTCCACTGGTATGCCATCCAGCCCTGGAGTTTCCCCATCCTTAAAGACCCCAAATGCATCAAGTAGTCCCTCCTCTGTAATTTGGCCTTCATGTGTCTTTCTGTACAGATGTTAATTTTATATTATTATTAGGGAAAAAATCCATACAATTAGTTTCAGTAGTGGAGATGGAGGAGACTGAAATATTTCCGATTTTTTTAAGTGTTTTACAGCGAAAACACAATATAGCATTATATTAGCTTACTACAATAGCCCTACCACACTACCGCATTCATTCATCAAGGAACGTTAGCGATAGCAATAGGCACGTTAGCGATCGTAACAAACCAGCAAAAGATATATAATTTTTGACTAACCTTGATAAGCTTCATCAGATGACAGTCCTATAACATCAGGTTATACATACACTTATGTTTTGTTCGAAAATGTGCATATTTAGAGCTGAAATCAGTGGTTACATATTGTGCTAACGTAGCATATTTTTCCCAGAATGTGCGGATATTTCTATTAGACTCTCACATATTCTGACCAAATAACTATTCATAAACATTACAAAAAAATACATGTTGTATAGGAAATGATAGATACACTAGTTCTTAATGCAATCGCAGTGTTAGAATTCTAAAAATATCTTCATTACGACATAAGGCTTAGGTTATGGCGAGATAGTGCCCAAAACCTAGGCGCAAAGCTAATAGTACACAGTTCGACAGATATATGAAATATCATCATAAAATGGATCCTACTTTTGATGAGCTTCCATCAGAATGTTGTACAAGAGGTCCTTTGTCGGGAACAATCGTTGTTTGGTTTTAGAACGTCCTTTGTCCCTCTTGAATTAGCAAGCACACTAGCCAAGTGGCGTGAAGCTCTCCATCGTCAACAAACACAGACAACGCAACACGCCTAACGTCCCGAAAAAATTTCAATAATCTAATAAAACTATATTGAAAAAACATACTTTACGATGATATTGTCACATGTATCAAATAAAATCAAAGCCGGAGATAGTAGTCGCCTATAACGACAGCTTTTCAGAAGACAATTCCAGGTCCATCTTCGCGCTTTCCAGAAAACAGGAAATGGCTGACTCGTCATGCCAAGAGGATTTATTCCACCTCAGACAAAGATAGTCACTCCATTTCTTCTCTCACTTCCTCTTGACATCTAGTGGAAGGTGTATGACGTGCATGTATACTAATACGTATCATGCCCATTTATAGGCAGGCCCGAGAACAGATCATCGATTTCAGACTTTCCACTTCCTGGTCAGGAAGTGTGCTGCCAAATGAGTTCTGTTTTACTCACAGACATAATTCAAACGGTTTTAGAAACTAGAGAGTGTTTTCTATCCAATAGTAATAATAATATGCATATTGTACGAGCAAGAATTGAGTACGAGGCCGTTTGAAATGGGCACCTTTTATCAGAGCTACTCAATACTGCCCCTGCAGCCAGAAGAGGTTAAGTTGTATTACAAAAGTAGTTTGAAATGTTTTGGCAAAGTTTAGAGGTAATAGTTGAGATATTTTTAGTGACGTTGCGCAAATTGGAAGCTGTTTTTTTCTGGATCAAACGCGCCAAATAAATGGACATTTTGGACATATATGGACGGAATTAATCGAACAAAATGACCATTGTGATGTTTATGGGACATATTGGAGTACCAACAAAAGAAATTCGTCAAAGGTAAGGCATGATTTATATTTTATTTCTGCGTTTTGTGTTGCGCCTGCAGGGTTGAAATATGCTACACTCTCTTTGTTTACTGTTGTGCTATCATCAGATAATAGCATCTTATGCTTTCACCGAAAATCCTTTTTGAAATCTGACATGTTGGCTGGATTCACAACGAGTGTAGCTTTAATTTGGTATCTTATATGTGTGATTTAATGAAAGTTTGGTTTAATATAATTTTTATTTATTTGGCGCTCTACATTTTCCCTGGCTATTGGCCAAGTCCCACATATCCCAGAGAGGTTAACCTTTCTGGGCAATGGGGGCAGTATTTTGAAGTTTGGATGACTGAGGTGTCCAAAGTAAACTGCCTGTTACTCAGGCTCAGAAGCTAGGATATGCATATAATTGGTAGATTTGGATAGAAAACACTGAAGTTTCTAAAACTGTTAAAATAATGGCTGAGTATAACAGAACTGATATGACAGGTGAAAGCCCGAGGAAAATCTCATCAACGAAATGGGATTTTTTTGATGTGAGTGGTTTTCCATTGAAAGCCTATTGACCATATATGGGTTTAGGGCACAGATTGCAGTTCTTATGGCTTCCACTAGATGTCAACAGTCTTTAGACACGTTTCAGGCTTGTTTTCTGAAAAACGACGAAGAATAAGAACTTTTGGCCAGGGGTCTATAGAATCATGCAGTACTGGTTTGTGCAAGTGACTGTCTGCACGCTCTTTGTTCTTTTTCCTTTCTATTGAATACACAATTGTCCGGTTGAAATATTATCGATTATTTAGACAATTGACAACCTGAGGATTAATTATAAACATCGTTTGACATGTTTCGACGAACTGTACCGGTACTATTAGGATGTATTCGTCTGCATGTTTTGACCGCCTTTGAGCCAGTGGATTACTGAACAAAACGCGCCAACAAAACAGAGTTTTTGGGAAATAAATAGGGACTTTATCGACCAAAATGACCATTTATTGTGTAGCTGTGACCCTTTAGATTGCCAACAGAGGAAGATCTTCAAAGGTAAGTGATATATTTTATCACTATTTCTGACTTTCGTGACTGCTTGGTTGGAAAATGTTTGTATACTTTTGTAAGCGGGGCGCTGTCCTCAGATAATCGCATGGTATGCTTTCGCCGTAAAGACTTTTTTAAATCTGAGAAAGATTTTTGTTGATTTTTGTTGCTTGCCTTGAAGCGAGCATAGAAGTGATTTAGCTCGTCTGGTAGGCTCGTGTCACTGGTTAGCTGCGGCTTTGCTTCCCTTTGGAGAGCCTTGCGGTTGCGGGCAGTGCAGTTGCCATACCTGGCAATGACACAGCCCGACATGGTGCTTTCAATTGTGCATCTGTAAAAATGTATGAGGGTTTTAGCCTCCACATTGACTCTGTACCGTAACACCCTGTATATAGAGACTAGCCACGCATTCAACAACCCGGTCGCATTCCGCTTCGCTCCGCAGGTAGTATCGCATTTCACTTCATTTCATTACAGTACAACGGTTCGATTTGTTTGATCTTAGCTAGCTACGTAGCCGTCTTTGTATCAAAGATAATTGTGTAGTTTAGAGCGATTTTCTAGGTTAGCTAGCCAGCTATTTTCGTCCTTTTAACGTAACGTAACGTAATCAACATTGCTAGCTAGCCAGCTAGCCACCGAATAGCAGCACTGTATAATCTATTACATTCAACGGAACAACGGAACGACTTGATTAGCGTAGTGTTAGCTAGCTACATAGTTATCTCTGCTGTCCTTGTATCTAAGATAACTGTGGAGTCTAGAGTAATTTTCGGTTAGCTAGCCAGCTATTTTCGTACGCCGCGTTGCCGTCCTCCTACCTAGTCAAAACTGCTAGTCAACACTGCTAACACTGCTAGCTAGCCAACTTCTACCGAATAGCAGCACTGTAGAAACTATTACATTACAACGGAACGATTTGAATAGTGTAGTGTTAGCTAGCTAGTGTTAGCTAACTACATAGTTGTCTTTACTGTCCTTGTATCTAAGACAATTGTGTAGTTTTAGACTAATTATCTGGCCAGTTACCGAGGTTACCTAGCCAGCTATCGAGCTACACTTTCAAACAAAGCCAACAACGCAGCCACTGCTAGCCAGCCTACTTCAGCAGTACTGCATCATTTTAATCATTTTAGTCAATAAGATTTTTGCAACGTAAGCTTAACTTTCTGAACATTCGAGACGTGTAGTCCACTTGTCATTCCAATCACCTTTGCATTAGCGTAGCCTGTCAACTATGTGTCTGTCTATCCCTGTTCTCTCCTCTCTGCACAGACCATACAAACGCTTCACACCGCGTGGCCGCGGCCACCCTAACCTGGTGGTCCCAGCGCGCACGACCCACGTGGAGTTCCAGGTCTCCGGTAGCCTCTGGAACTGCCGATCTGCGGCCAACAAGGCAGAGTTCATCTCAGCCTATGCTTCCCTCCAGTCCCTCGACTTCTTGGCACTGACGGAAACATGGATCACCACAGATAACACTGCTACTCCTACTGCTCTCTCTTCGTCTGCCCACGTGTTCTCGCACACCCCGAGAGCTTCTGGTCAGCGGGGTGGTGGCACCGGGATCCTCATCTCTCCCAAGTGGTCATTCTCTCTTTCTCCCCTTACCCATCTGTCTATCGCCTCCTTTGAATTCCATGCTGTCACAGTTACCAGCCCTTTCAAGCTTAACATCCTTATCATTTATCGCCCTCCAGGTTCCCTCGGAGAGTTCATCAATGAGCTTGATGCCTTGATAAGCTCCTTTCCTGAGGACGGCTCACCTCTCACAGTTCTGGGTGACTTTAACCTCCCCACGTCTACCTCTGACTCATTCCTCTCTGCCTCCTTCTTTCCACTCCTCTCCTCTTTTGACCTCACCCTCTCACCTTCCCCCCCTACTCACCTGGCAGGCAATACGCTTGACCTCATCTTTACTAGATGCTGTTCTTCCACTAACCTCATTGCAACTCCCCTCCAAGTCTCCGACCACTACCTTGTATCCTTTTCCCTCTTGCTCTCATCCAACACCTCCCACACTGCCCCTACTCGGATGGTATCGCGCCGTCCCAACCTTCGCTCTCTCTCCCCCGCTACTCTCTCCTCTTCCATCCTATCATCTCTTCCCTCTGCTCAAACCTTCTCCAACCTATCTCCTGATTCTGCCTCCTCAACCCTCCTCTCCTCCCTTTCTGCATCCTTTGACTCTCTATGTCCCCTATTCTCCAGGCCGGCTCGGTCCTCCCCTCCCGCTCCGTGGCTCGACGACTCATTGCGAGCTCACAGAACAGGGCTCCGGGCAGCCGAGCGGAAATGGAGGAAAACTCGCCTCCCTGCGGACCTGGCATCCTTTCACTCCCTCCTCTCTACATTTTCCTCTTCTGTCTCTGCTGCTAAAGCCACTTTCTACCACTCTAAATTCCAAGCATCTGCCTCTAACCCTAGGAAGCTCTTTGCCACCTTCTCCTCCCTCCTGAATCCTCCTCCCCCTCCCCCCCCCCTCCTCCCTCTCATCAGATGACTTCGTCAACCATTTTGAAAAGAAGGTCGACGACATCCGATCCTCGTTTGCTAAGTCAAACGACACCGCTGGTTCTGCTCACACTGCCCTACCTTGTGCTCTGACCTCTTTCTCCCCTCTCTCTCCAGATGAAATCTCGCGTCTTGTGACGGCCGGCCGCCCAACAACCTGCCCGCTTGACCCTATCCCCTCCTCTCTTCTCCAGACCATTTCCGGAGACCTTCTCCCTTACCTCACCTCGCTCATCAACTCATCCTTGACCACTGGCTACGTCCCTTCCGTCTTCAAGAGAGCGAGAGTTGCACCCCTTCTGAAAAAACCTACACTCGATCCCTCCGATGTCAACAACTACAGACCAGTATCCCTTCTTTCTTTTCTCTCCAAAACTCTTGAACGTGCCGTCCTTGGCCAGCTCTCCTGCTATCTCTCTCAGAATGACCTTCTTGATCCAAATCAGTCAGGTTTCAAGACTAGTCATTCAACTGAGACTGCTCTTCTCTGTATCACGGAGGCGCTCCGCACTGCTAAAGCTAACTCGCTCTCCTCTGCTCTCATCCTTCTAGACCTATTGGCTGCCTTCGATACTGTGAACCATCAGATCCTCCTCTCCACCCTCTCCGAGTTGGGCATCTCCGGCGCGGCCCACGCTTGGATTGCGTCCTACCTGACAGGTCGCTCCTACCAGGTGGCGTGGCGAGAATCTGTCTCCTCACCACGTGCTCTCACCACTGGTGTCCCCCAGGGCTCTGTTCTAGGCCCTCTCCTATTCTCGCTATACACCAAGTCACTTGGCTCTGTCATAACCTCACATGGTCTCTCCTATCATTGCTATGCAGACGACACACAATTAATCTTCTCCTTTCCCCCTTCTGATGACCAGGTGGCGAATCGCATCTCTGCATGTCTGGCAGACATATCAGCGTGGATGACGGATCACCACCTCAAGCTGAACCTCGGCAAGACGGAGCTGCTCTTCCTCCCGGGGAAGGACTGCCCGTTCCATGATCTCGCCATCACGGTTGACAACTCCATTGTGTCCTCCTCCCAGAGCGCTAAGAACCTTGGCGTGATCCTGGACAACACCCTGTCGTTCTCAACTAACATCAAGGCGGTGGCCCGTTCCTGTAGGTTCATGCTCTACAACATCCGCAGAGTACGACCCTGCCTCACACAGGAAGCGGCGCAGGTCCTAATCCAGGCACTTGTCATCTCCCGTCTGGATTACTGCAACTCGCTGTTGGCTGGGCTCCCTGCCTGTGCCATTAAACCCCTACAACTCATCCAGAACGCCGCAGCCCGTCTGGTGTTCAACCTTCCCAAGTTCTCTCACGTCACCCCGCTCCTCCGCTCTCTCCACTGGCTTCCAGTTGAAGCTCGCATCCGCTACAAGACCATGGTGCTTGCCTACGGAGCTGTGAGGGGAACGGCACCTCAGTACCTTCAGGCTCTGATCAGGCCCTACACCCAAACAAGGGCACTGCGTTCATCCACCTATGGCCTGCTCGCCTCCCTACCACTGAGGAAGTACAGTTCCCGCTCAGCCCAGTCAAAACTGTTCGCTGCACTGGCACCCCAATGGTGGAACAAACTCCCTCACGACGCCAGGACAGCGGAGTCAATCACCACCTTCCGGAGACACCTGAAACCCCACCTCTTCTTTAAGGGGACCTAGGATAGGATAAAGCAATCCTTCTGACCCCCCCCCCCCCCTTAAAAGATTTAGATGCACTATTGTAAAGTGGCTGTTCCACTGGATGTCATAAGGTGAATGCACCAATTTGTAAGTCGCTCTGGATAAGAGCGTCTGCTAAATGACTTAAATGTAAATGTAAATGTAAATGTAATGTTTTAGGTGACAAAACAAATTTATTCAGCCTCCTGAGGATGAAGAGTCTCTCTCTCTGTGTGTGTGTGTGTGTGTGTGTGTGTGTGTGTGTGTGTGTGTGTGTGTGTGTGTGTGTGTGTGTGTGTGTGTGTGTGTGTGTGTGTGTGTGTGTGTGTGTGTGTGTGTGTGTGTAACAGCCATATACTTGTGAGTGACTACTTCAGTCAGTGTTACACACGCACACTGTCCTCTGTCTCTCCTGTAGATGCCCTCCCCAGCTTGGTTTGCCTCGGGGTCACAGAGGGCGACAGGAGACAGTGGACAGGGAACAGGCTGGTGGGCTGGGGGAGATGGTGGACCTCATGGTGAAGTGCTGGGACCAACAGCCCTCTAAGAGACCCTTTTCCTGGGTGAGATTGCAAGATGATTGTTTATCCTTTTTGTCCTGTTTGTTCTTTAACCATAATTTACATAGCTACGTCAATTAAGAACCAGTTATATTTACAACTAAGAACAAATTATTATTTACAATGATGACCTAACCTATTTACAATGATAATGCTGACACGACAGCAATATGGGGCATTTTGAGTTATCCCACTGGGCACAGATGTCAGTCATTTTCATTTGGTTGAGTTGTTAATGTGAAATCAACAATTTCCTTACATTGATGACTTTTTCAAATTCAATCAGTTTTCCACAATCCAAGTGCTCCTTACACTGATACTGTCACTCTGGATAATATTATCTCTCTCTCTCTGAATCAGAAAGACAGAAGGAAGGTTTGACAAAACATCAACTGGAGCCAAAACTCCTCCCTGCTCAGGAGGAGGAGACAGGAGGAAGAAAGGAGGAGGAGAGGAGATAGGAGGAGAAGGAGAGGAAGAGAGGGAATTCTGGGAACAGTAACAGTGAAATGTCATATATGTCTATATACAGTGTTGTAATGATGTGCAAATACTTGAAGTACAAAATAAATCAACACAAATCTAAGTTGTATTTACAATGATGTTTGTTCTTCACTGGTTTCACTTTCTTGTGGCATGAGGTCACAAATCTCGCTGCTGTGATTGCACACTGTGGTATTTCACCAAATAGATATGGGATTTCATCAAAATTGGATTTGTTTGCTTATTCTTTGTGGATCTGTGTAATCTGAGGGAAATATGTCTCTCTAATATGGTCATACATTGGGCAGGAGGTTAGGAAGTGCAGCTCAGTTTCCACCTCATTTTGTGGGCAGTGGGCACATAGCCTGTCTTCTTCTGAGAGCCAGGTCTGCCGACGGTGGTTTTTCTCAAAAGTAAGGCTATGCACAGATTAAGGAAATCTTTGATACTCTCTCTCATCTGAGTAGGATAGGTTCTTGTCAATATGTGTTGGTTTCCAAGGAGATGGGATCATTCAGTTCAACTTGGTGTGGCCACACCAGGAAGAAACTTGATCACACTGTCTGTTTGCAAGTCCTGTAATTTATAGAGATACTCAGTGTCATGACGTGGCCCTTTTTGTGTATAGCTAGTTCTCGCTCTCTCTCTTGATCGATACAAAAATGTCCACTTGTGAGAAGGTGGGAATGGTCCGTGGAGACTTAAGGGACCGGTATGACGAGCATGTTTAATTTGTTGACCTCAGAGAGAGGATAGGAAACACACGACTATCTCTGAATATGTACATTTTTCAATAATGGGGTTTGCATCTAATCGTTGTATAAAATGAATGAGTAAAAATGAAACTATTTGTGAAATGGTGTTAAACCTTTAATGTGAAAGAATTTTATTCCCTTTAAAGTTGAACCAAGTCATTGGCCCACCCCCGTGAGCACAGACATGATCTGGCGTCAAGGAACAGTCCTTTTCTACTGTTACAAATAAAACCCCACCTGAAGAAATCCTCTTCAGACCACAAAAAGCTCACTGTAAGCTAAGGTTACAATGGTTGTTGAATTCCTAACCATACCACGTGGAGCATTGGCTACACGGGTGGAAATGGTTCAACTCTGAGGCTATCGATCCTGACAGAATAAGAGCAAATCTTAGATACTAATTACTGGTCTGCAGCTAGAAATTATATCAAGCTGGGATGCAAAGACCGACAACCGCCGAAACATCTATTATATGAGAACATTTCTGAATGGTACTCTGAAGTATCCATGCTAACCATGATCTTCAGGGAAGCAGAGAGAGACACTGATGAATGGACTATTCGCAAGCTGACGATTCCAACATAGATCACGACGAAACACTGGGGGTAAATATATATTGATTGCAATTATTCCCGAGTGAGCATTCATGTGCAAAGGATTAGCATTTCAATTAATCTAATTATCAACTGTGTAGTGACTCATTTTGTCTTTCCCGCCCTTTTCAGTCCACACCCACTTCCCTTTGTCCACAAACCGTCATATCGGCTTAGCCCCACTAGGCAGCCTCCTATCATTTCATTGTAACCATATCTGTGTTGTTTGTTAATTAATGCATTTCTGTGATTATTTAGTTAGTTTGTTAGTAAATAAATGATTAAGACAATTAATGTATGGATGAATCATAGTAAAGGCTGGGTTTGTGCAGATAACCAAACAATTTACGATGTTGTCAATTGTCTTAAAATCATTTCTTTACTAAGTACTTACAGAAATGCATCAAACAAACAAAGTAGATAATTATAACAATTGCAATGCTAATCCTTTGCACATGAACGCTCACTCATTCGGGAACAATTGCAATCAATATATATTTACGCTCAGTGTGTCGTTGGGATCTCTGTTGAAAAGTTTGTTTCTGTTGGAGAGTCTGTCTCTCTCTGTTGGGGTTAGAACGTATAGTTCAGAGTGACATTCATTCATGTTGTTATAGAATAGATGTTTCTGCGGTTGTCGGTCTTCGCGTTCAATGATACCGAATTCCTAGCTGCAGACTAGTAATTAATATCAAAGACTTGTTCTTATTCTGTAGGTATCGATAGTCTAAGAGTTTAACCACGTGGTATGGTTAAAAGATTCAGCCATCTACTCAAACCTTGGCCCTCTCGTGGTAAGCTGGTCTGCAACCTTTAGCCATCTCGTAATTGAGGTAAGCTTGGTTTGCCCTCAAACCTTGGCCCTCTCATTATCGAAGTAAGCTGGTCTGGTGATAGAAAACCCGGGTGGGGGTTTTATTCGGAAGAGCAGAAAAGAACCTGTCCCAGGACGCCAGACCATAACTGTGCTCATGGGCGGTCCTCTGATTTAGTTAAACTCCAAAGGGAATTGGAGTGTCCTTCATTAAACAGTCCAAAATCACATTACACAATTTCACAAACGGTATCATCCTCACTCATTCATCTTATACAACAATTAGATGTAAGCCTCATATCTGAGGCTATTGTATAAACAGCGTTATGGTAATGTGGCCGTATTGTCTCCCATGAGTTTCACAAAATTGTACCAAACGGACTCGTTCGTAGCTGGATTCTTCACCGATCTTTCATACCTTCTCCAGAACATAAATGTCATTCGGTTCCTCAGTTCTGTGAGGTGGAAGAAGTTCCTTTGTTCTCTCTATAACACTCTCTCTATACTGTCTGGCCATGAGGCAGGATCTTCCCTCGGAATTTATGACCTCTCTCTGACCACAGCAGCCTGGGTGTGGGAGACAGAGGTAGGGGGATTGTGCATAGAAAAGGGCGGGTGCAGAGGGAGGGGGGAATAGTGCTCGCTGTACCCAAAGAGGGTAACATGTTTCGACGAACTTTACCGGCACTATTAGGATGGATTCGTCTGCCTGTTGTGACCGCCTTTGAGCCAGTGGATAACTGAACAAAACGCGCCAACAAAACTGAGCTTTTTGGATATAAAGATGGACTTTATCAAACAAAACAAACATTTATTATGTAACTGGGACTCTTGTGAGTGCAACCATATGAAGATCATCAAGGGTAAGTGATTAATTTTATCGCTATTTCTGACTTTCGTGAGTCCTCTTCTTGGCTTGAAAATGCTTGTATGCTTTAGTAAGCGGGGCACTGTCCTCAGATAATCGTATGGTATGCTTTCGCCGTAAAGCTTTTTGAAATCTGAGAAAGCGGCTCGATTAACCTGTCTAGGCTGAGGGTGCCGCTAGCGGCACTCCCCCCCCACCCCCACTGAAAAGGCAGAGCCGCGAAATTCAAAAAAAATATTTTTTTAAAATATTTAACTTTCACACATTAAAGTCCAATACAGCTAATGAAAGACACAGATCTTGTGAATCCAGCCAACATGTCCGATTTTTAAAATGTTTTACAGGGAAGACACAATATGTAAAGATGTACATCTATTACCTAAAAACACATTAGCATAATCCACCATTTTTTATTTGTCCACCAACACCAGTAGCTATCACCAATTCGGCTAAACTAAGATATTTATAGCCCCTAACCAAGAAAAAAACTCATCAGATGACAGTCTGATAACATATTTATGGTATGGGATAGGTTTTGTTAGAAAAATGTGCATATTTCAGGTAGATGGCATAGGTTACAATTGCACCCACCGTCACAAATGGACTAGAATAACTACATAGAGCAACGTGTTTACCTACTTACTAATCATCAAACATTTCGTAAAAATACACAGCATACACTAATCGAAAGACACAGATCCTGTGAATACAGACAATATTTCAGATTTTCTAAGTGTCTTACAGCGAAAACACAATAAATCGTTATATTAGCATAGCACAGGTGCAAACATTACCCCAGCATTAATTCTAGCCAAAGTGAGCGATAACGTCAACATCGCCAAAATATATTATTTTTTTCACTAACCTTCTCAGAATTCTTCAGATGACACCCCTGTAACATCACATTACAACATGCATATACAGTTTGTTCGAAAATGTGCATATTTAGCCACCAAAATCATGGTTAGACAATGGGGAAAGTAGCCCAGCTGGTGAGAAAATGTCCGTGCGCCATATTAGACAGTGATCTACTCTTATACATAAATACTCATAAACGTGACTAAAAAATATAGGGTGGACATCGATTGATAGACAATTTAATTCTTAATACAATCGCGGAATTACATTTTTTAAATTATCCTTACTTTTCAATACAGTTTGCGCCAAGCGAAGCTACGTCAAAAAACATGGCGTCCTAAGCCACTAACATTTTTCGACAGAAACATGATTTATCATAATAAAAATGTCCTACTTTGAGCTGTTCTTCCATCAGTATCTTGGGCAAAGGATCCTTTCTTGGGTCTAATCGTCTTTTGGTGGAAAGCTGTCCTCTTGCCATGTGGAAATGCCAACTGCGTTCAGCATGAACTGGAAGCGTGCCCGGCGATTCACAGCGTTTCAGAAATAAATGTCCCAAAATCGCACTAAACGGATATAAATTGCTATAAAACGCTTTAAATTAACTACCTTATGATGTTTTTAACTCCTATAACGAGTCTTAACATGACCGGAGAAAGATTACTCCCAACACTAATGCTTGGAACAGGTGCGGGTCGGTGTCCTCCACGCGCATAACGCAGCTCCAAAAGACTTACTAGCTACAGGGTTTTTTAATTTATAGTGCCTGTGAACGCGCAATCGACCCCATTCAAATCGTCATCACGTAAAGGCATCCAGGGGAAGACGTAAGCAGTGTCCGTATACTCATAGCTATAACAGTGGCCTTTTAACTGACTCCAGATCAGGGGCCAACATTTCTGAAATCTGACTCCATGTCAGGGAAATTGCTGTAGAATGGGTTCTGTTCCACTTAGAGACAAAATTTCAACTCCTATAGAAACTATAGACTGTTTTCTATCCAATAATAATAATAATATGCATATTGTACGATCAAGAATTTTGTGGGAAGCCGTTTCAAAAATTACACGATTAGCATAAATAGTGACAACAGCGCCCCCAGCCTCAACAGGTTAACAAGTTAAGCTTTATTTTCATATATGACACTGTATTTTCATGAAAGTTAAATATTTATATTTCTGTAATTTTAATTTCTCGCTCTGCAATTTCACCGGATATTGTCGAATTGTGACGCTAGCGGGACGCCTATCCCAAAGAGGTTTTAAAACTTCTTAGGGCTAGGCCCCTTTTTTCTCCACTTCCTGTCTGAATGACGTGCCCAAAGTAAACTGCCTGTTGCTCAGGCCCTGAAGCCAGGATATGCATATAATTGGTACCATTGGAAAGACAACACTGAAGTTTGTAGAAATGTTAATATAATGTAGGAGAATATAACACAATAGATATAGTAGGATAGAATCCAGTCAAAAACCAAAAGGAATCCTTTTTGAGAGAGAGAGATCATCCTCTTAGAAATGCAAGAGAAAGGTCATATAGTAAATTAGCTCCCTGGATGCAAATCCTATGGCTTCCACAGGGTGTCAGCAATCTATGTTCAAGGTTTCAGGCTTGTAACTTCAAAAATGAATACGAAATAACAGTTTTAGTACAAGGACAGTTTTTGAAATCTGTGTTTGCGCGCACCATGAAGAAATTATGCACCTACTAAAATCGGTTTCCTATTGAATGTACTTCTTTCCGAAATATTATAGTTTGATTAGATTTTAGGGTATCTGAGGAGTGAATAGCAATGTATTTTGACTTGTTGAAACAAAGTTTAGGTGCATATTTTCGAATTCCTTTCTCTGCAAGTTGAATGAGTGGATTACTCAAATCGATGGCGACAACTAAACTGACGTTTTGGGATATAAAGCAGTATTTTATCTAACAAAACGACATTATATGTTATAGCTGGGACCCTTTGGTTGACAAATCAGAGGAAGATTTTCCAAAAGTAAGTGAATATTTAATATTTATATGTGAATGTATGAAACCTGTGCTGGTGGAATAATATTTTGATGTGGGGCGTTGTCCTCAAACAATCACATGGCATGTTTTTGCTGTTATAGCTACCGTATATCTTACAGTGCAGTTAGATTAACAAGAATTTAAGCTTTCAGATGATATAAGACACTTATATATACCTAAATGTTTAAAATCCATAATATTTATTAGAATTGATTTGAATTGCGCGCCCTCCAGTTTCACAGGAAGTTGTTCCGCTAGCGGGACACCAATCCTATCATTTGTTTTTCAACAGGACAATGACCCAACACACCTCCAGGCTGTGTAAGGGCTATTTGATCAAGAAGGAGAGTGATGGAGTGCTATATCAGAAGACCTGCCCTCCACAATCACTCGACCTCAACCCAATTGAGATTGTTTGGGATGAGTTGGACCGGAGAGTGAAGGAAAGGCAGCCAACAAGAGCTCAGCATATATGGGAACTCCTTCAAGAAAAGCATTCCAGGTGAAGCTTGTTGAGGGAATGTCAAGAGTGTGCAAAGCTGTCATCAAGGCAAAGGGTGGCTACCTTAAAGAATCTCAAACAAATTTTGATTTAACACTTTTTTTGGTTAAACATGATTCCATATGTGTTATTTCATAGTATTGATGTCTTCACTATTACTCTACAAAGTAGAAAATAGTAAATTAAAGAAAAACTCAAACTTTTGACTGGTACTGTATGTCTAAAAAGCATAAATGCTTTCTGCAAGAATCTCATCTGTCTTTGTGATAGTGAACAGACTAAGATGGAAGGGATGAAATTTAACTCACTCCTACATCACGGTTTAGAGAAGTGAGAATCTGGATTCGAGAAAGGTGTACCATTTTCATTTTAAGTGTTGTGTTGTAACAAGTTTTTTCTGCTGTCTTTCTTGTTGGACCACATTCATTCTAGTGTTGGCTTGCTGAAGAAGTGAAAGTTTCTTAATTTATGCCTATAGTATGAATGTATTCTGTACCAAGAGAACTGTCTATTATGGGCCCTACCTATATATAGGTAATTATGGGCCCCACCTGTTTATACAATAGGCAGGTATTTCAGACACTTGCTGCATATGGTAAATGCTTTACTATTAGGTCTATAAGAAGGATGTTTGTCTTGTGACAAGAAGAAGAGCTAGATTGAAACAATAGCTCTAGATGTAGCCAACGCCCAGAAAAGGCCTTAGACAAAGACCTCTCTCCTCCAACTTGAGACTCAGCCTGAATAGATAAGCCTCTCACTTTCCCACCCTGATACTAATTCATTGCATCTGTGTCTGCTTAGTCACGCTTAGGAAACTTGTTTGAGCAGCAGTATAAAGAATAACTGGAAGGACTGCCCCGGTGGAGCTCCTGACAGACCTGTACTTTGTGCATTAAGTTTGTTGTAACCTCTTCAGCTTGCTGACATTAAAAAACATTCATTTAACCCTTGTGTAGTCTTAGTATTCTGTATACTCCCCTTATCTTAAAACCTCCCTGGGATAGGCGGGACGCTTGCGTCCCACTTGGCCAATAGCCAGGGAAAATGTAGAGCACCAAATTCAAATAAAATACTATAAAATTCAAACTTTCATTAAATCACACATGTAAGATACCAAATTAAAGCTACACTCGTTGAGTATCCAGCCAACATGTCAGATTTCAAAAAGTCTTTTCGACGAAAGCATAAGATGCTATTATCTGATAATAGCACAACAGTAAACAAAGAGAGTAGCATATTTCAACCCTGCAGGCGCTACACAAAACCAAGAAATAAAATATAAATCATGCCTTACCTTTGACGAGCTTCTTTTGTTGGCACTCCAATATGTCCCATAAACATCACAAATGGTCCTTTTGTTCGATTAATTCCGTCGATATATATCCAAAATGTCCATTTATTTGGCGTTTGATCCAGAAAAACAGCTTCCAATTTGCGCAACGTCACTACAAAATATCTCAAAAGTTACCTGTAAACTTTGCCAAAACATTTCAAACTACTTTTGTAATACAACTTTAGTTTTTTTTAAACGTTAATAATCGATAAAATTGAAGACGGGACTATCTGTGTTCAATACAGGAAGACAAACTAACGCTACCTTTCTGGTCTTGCGCAACTATCAAACAGTACACATAACGTGACACTCATTCAAGATGCCAGTACTTCTTCATTACTCAAAGGAATAACCTCCTGGACATTGCAATTTATTGCCCTGGCCACATTAGCAGTTCTCATGCCTCCTTGCAGCATGCCTAAGGCACGTTCACGCAGATGGGTAGGGACCGTGGGCATCTTTCTTTTGGTGTTTTTCAGAGTCAGTAGAAAGGCCTCTTTAGTGTCCTAAGTTTTCATAACTTTGATCTTAATTGCCTACCGTCTATAAGCTGTTAGTATCTTAAAACCTGTTGAGGACAGAGGGTGCTATTTTCACTTTGGGGGAAAATCGTGCCCAATTTAAACGGCCTCGTACTCAATTCTTGCTCTTACAATATGCATATTATTATTACTATTGGATAGAAAACACTCTCTAGTTTCTAAAACCGTTTGAATTTTGTCTGTGGGTAAAACAGAACTCATTTGGCAGCACACTTTCTGACCAGGAAGTGGAAAGTCTGAATTCGATGCTCTGTTTAAGGACCTGCCTATAAATGGGCATGATACGTATGACTATACGTGCACGTCATACACCTTCCCCTAGATGTCAAGAGGAAGTGAGAGAAGAAATGAGTTGATTATCTTGGCCTGAGATGGAATGAACCCTCTTGGAATGACGTGTCCTCCATTTTCGGTTTTCTGGAAGGCGCGTGGAGGGACCTGTAATTGCCTTCTGAAAAGCCGTCGTTATAGGCGACTACTATCTCCGGTTTTCATTTTATTTGATACATGTCACAATATCATCGTAAAGCATGTTTTTTCAATATAGTTTTATTAGATTATTGAAATTTTTTCGGGACGTTAGGCGTGTTGCGTTGTCTGTGTTTGTTGACGATGGAGAGTTTCGTGCCACTTGGCGAGTGTGCTTGCTAATTCAAGAGGGACAAAGGACATTCTAAAACCAAACAACGATTGTTCCCGACAAAGGACCTCTTGTACAACATTCTGATGGAAGCTCATAAAAAGTAGGACTCATTTTATGATTCTATTTCATATATCTGTCGAACTGTGTACTATTAGTTTTGCGCTCAGGTTTTGGTCACTACCTCGCCATAACGTAAGCCTTATGTCGTAAAGAAGTTATTTTTAGAATTCTAACACTGCGATTGCATTAAGAACTAGTGTATCTATCATTTCCTATACAACATGTATTTTTTTGTAATGTTTATGAATAGTTATTTGGTCAGAATAGGTGAGAGTCTAATAGAAATATCCGCACATTCTGGGAAAAAGATGCTACGTTAGCACAGTGTGTAACCACTGATTTCAGCTCTAAATATGCACATTTTCGAACAAAACATAAGTGTATGTATAACCTGATGTTATAGGACTGTCATCTGATGGAGCTTATCAAGGTTAGTCAAAAATTATATATCTTTTGCTGGTTTGTTAAGATCGCTAACGTGCCTTGATGATATCGCTAACGTGCCTTGATGAATGAATGCGGTAGTGTGGTAGGCTATTGTAGTAAGCTAATATAATGCTATATTGTGTTTTCGCTGTAAAACACTTAAAAAATCTGAAATATTGTCTGGATTCACAGATGCTTGTCTTTCATTTGCTGTACACGATGCATTTTTCAGAAATGTTTTATGATGAGTATTTAGGTATTCCACGTTGGTCTCTATAATTACTCTGGCTGCTTCGGTGCTATTTCTGACGGTAGCTGTGATGGTAGCTGCAATCTAAAACTGATTTATAGCTCAAATATGCACATTTTTCGAACAAAACATAGATTTATTGTGTAACATGTTATAAGACTGTCATCTGATGAACTTGTTTCTTGGTTAGTTTGGTTGGTTCTTGGTTAGTTAGGTTGGCTTTGTGCATGCTACCTGTGCTGTGAAAAATGTCTGTCCTTTTTTTGTATTTGGTGGTGAGCTAACATAAATATACGTGCTGTTTTTGCTGTAAAACATTTAAAAAATCGGACATATTGACTGGATTCACAAGATGTGTATCTTTCATTTGCTGTATTGGACTTGTTAATGTGTGAAAGTTAAATATTTCTCCAAAATATTTTTTGAATTTCGCGCTCTGCCTTTTCAGTGGAATGTGGGAGGAGTTCCGCTAGCGGAACCCCTGGGCCAGACAGGTTAACGCCCATTTCACAGGTGCATGTTCATTAATTGTTTATGGTTCATTGAACAAGCATGGGAAACAGTGTTTAAACCCTTTACAATGAAGATCTGTGAAGTTACTTGGATTTTTACGAATTATCTTTGAAAGACAGGGTCCTGAAAAAGGGACGTTTCTTTTTTGCTGGGTTTAGTTCTAATGCACAGTTGCGTTCAAATACAGTATAATGGGGCCTCCCGGGAGGTGCAGTGGTTAAGGGCTGTGCCACCAGAGACTCTGGGTTCGCGCCCAGGCTCTGTCGAAACCGGCCGCGACCGGGAGGTCCGTGGGGCGACGCACAATTGGCCTAGCATCGTCCGGGTTAGGGAGGGTTTGGCCGGTAGGGATATCCTTGTCTCATCGCACACCAGCGACTCCTGTGGCAGGCCGGGCGCAGTGCACGCCAACAAAGGTTGCCAGGTGCACAAAATTTCCTCCGACACATTGGTGCGGCTGGCTTCCGGGTTGGATGCGCGCTGTGTTAAGAAGCAGTGCGGCTTGGTTGGGTTGTGTATCGGAGGATGCATGACTTTCGTCTCTCCCGAGCCCGTACGGGAGTTGTAGCGATGAGACAAGATATTAGCTACTAACAATTGGATACCACAAAATTGGGGAGAAAAAATTGGGTAAAATAAAAAATGAAATAAAAAACAGTATAATGGAACCCTTTGACTTTACAATGGGAGCAGAATGTTCTGTTTTCTCTTTTCCAAACTGGTTGAATGAATATTTAACCCTGTAACCCAGCAACAAGTCTGGCTGATACTAACTCAAAGTCCTCCTGACTTTAGTCTTGAAAAGCTATGTGATGTTTCAGCATGATGTGTTGATAATGAATACCTAGGATAGGATAAAGTAATCCTTCTGACCCCCCCCCCCCCCCTTAAAAGATTTAGATGCACTATTGTAAAGTGGCTGTTCCACTGGATGTCATAAGGTGAATGCACCAATTTGTAAGTCGCTCTGGATAAGAGCGTCTGCTAAATGACTTAAATGTAAATGTAATAATGAAGTGAGCTGTGATTTTACTGGTTGTCTCTCCTCCTTGTTGCATTCCTATGCTTAGACATTGCTGACACCTGACAGATCTTACAATGTCTGGATAGATATTTTAAGTACACATCATATGTCATAGCAATTTTCCAATCAATGACACAGTCAATGACGTGGCACGCAACCTTGGGTTGTTGCGTCGTCTCGCCTTAGCTGTGGAATGCACCATTTCTCACTCACACACACACACAGCCCGAGCGCCACCACCTTCCATTACAACTGTTGGATTTTTAAATCCAAACAATGAGAGGTCTCAACTCCCGAATAAAAAAAATTATATAATAAAAACTTTTGAAAGAACCAATCAATGCGTCTGAGAGAATATTGCATTAACGGCTTCTTGTACAGACCAGTGAGTTACAGCTCTTCCTCGTTGTACAGTACACCACGTGGTTCGTGTCAGCTAGGATACATGCAATTTACCACAGGTGAGATAAATTGCACTGTAAACAAAAATCAATTGCCTCCAACCAAAATAATTTGAATTCTGAATATTTTTGTTACTTATTTTTTCTTGGGCCTGTGGACCAACATTTTTTTTTCAATTTCAATTTATTTAGAAAAAATATTGAATGATGCAAGGGTACCAATAGTAATGAAAGCAACTGTAATTGCACTGTTATTATGGTTTTGTTACGGTATTATGGTTTTTGGCTCTACGGCCCCACAAATGTCACGGCACTTGTCTGAAGGTAACCCGGTACCAGTTACATTTTATTGAAGTAGTTTTGTGCCAACAAAAATAAGGGATTACATATTTAAAATGTTTAAAAATATTTTGTGAGCTTTCTTATATCTCCGAGATATAGAACAAATACTTCACAACCTTTATTGCTTATTTTTTAACATTCTGTTTTGATTAAAAGCCTGAAACCATGGTCCCAGGTCTGTTTGTGCTCTTTCCAACTACATTCATCACTATCAAGCCATGACAATGAGTGACAAGGAGTTGGAAAGAGCACAAACAGACTGGAACTCAGGTTAATAGCTGCCTAGATCCTCTAATGTAAGTGTTTGTCATAATTATACTGCTCAGTGGTGAGCCTCTACCTCTTTCCCTGCAGTAGACCTACCCTACACACACCCCTACCCTAACCCTAACCTTAAACGTTTTAAATGGCAATTTCAATGGGGTGATGTCAGAGTTGGACCCAAGGATGCCTCTTAGCATGTATCATAACAAAGCTCACTTTTCTTGTCTAGTGTTGCATTCACCACTAGAGGGACCCATCAGACCAGAGAGTGTTGTGTTCAAGGTCACCACTAGAGGGACCCATCAGACCAGAGTGTTGTGTTCAAGGTCACCACTAGAGGGACCCATCAGACCAGAGTGTTGTGTTCAAGGTCACCACTAGAGGGACCCATCAGGCCAGAGAGTGTTGTGTTCAAGGTCACCACTAGAGGGACCCATCAGACCAGAGCGTGTTGTGTTCAAGGTCACCACTAGAGGGACCTATCAGACCAGAGAGTGTTGTGTTCAAGGTTAAGAATGACCAAATGTGATCTTTTTTTATTTTACATACACTCACAGTGACTGCCAATACTTCGTGAATTTTGTTGGGAAAACGTTTCATCCATAAAATGAGTTTTTTTTTTAAATGGAATATTTTTGTAATTGATTTACAATATTATATAACATACCTTAAATATATAAATACCAAATTATCAAAGAAGTGTTTATAGTATTTGTCTAAATGTGCATTTTCTATAGCTTAATACACTTTTTTAGTCTCTGGATAAAAAATTTATTTTTCTTCTATTTATTAATACAGTTTTTTTGTTATTTGTGATATCTGTATATGATTTTGTACAATGTTTGCGTAATGCAATAAAAAAAAAATATAAGAAAAGCCTATGTCGTACTTCCGCATCTGCGGTGAAAGATCACAGAGCTAGAGCAGTGTTTGTCAGACCATGAGATGTCCTGAAAATCAGTCTACTCACAACACCGTCTGTAGTGTCCGAATAAACTACAAACTATTATGACCCTGTTGTGGAAATGTCCTGTATTACCAAATCATGAGGGAGCAAACCACACACAAGTCAGAGTTATCATAAAGTCCATCTTTAATTATATGAGCTTCACCATAGCCCTGTGACTCTCAGATCAATTCAGTGTCTATAAATGAATTCTCTGAGAGTGCTTACAAAACAGTCCTTAGTATCTTTTATAGCCAAGACACACCCATCAAAACTCACATGACGAATAACAGATCTTAGGAACATTATACAAAGAACGACTTTACTTCAGACAGGAGTATCCCATAGCCAGACAGCATTGGCTATAAATTATAAATAAATTATCGTTCAGTTTGGTCTCCTAAACGAAGCTCTTATCTCGTTCTTGGTACCACTTAGGACCCAGACATTACCTCATCCAATGGCATATATCAATTGCCAATTTCTAGATACTCCCATAAAAAATACAACCCCTCCTGGACAAGCTTACAGAGGAGTGACTGGCACACAGACATTGTGGAGCCACCTAACTGGTTCCCCATTAATCACACCATCCCTTCACATGGTTTAGGAATAGTTTACAGACACATTCACAGATAAGACTAACCCGACCTCTCTCCTCTCTGGGCCCAAGTAACTTTTCCCACATAAGCATGCTTATGAAAATGAATAAAACATCTTATTTATAAATGTTACCTAAAGGATTCTGATTCTGCCACGACAACCCGTCTATGGAAAGATGACTCTCACTCTGTTTTTCTCTACGACCCCCACAAGAGTCTTGGGACTCGTCTGAACTTGGTACAGGCAGTCTGCCAACTTCTGTCTGTAACGTCCAAACAGTTTGGGCTACCCACTAATATGACCCCCTGCTGAAAGGTGAGACTCTCGTGAACACATACATGTTGGTTGGTTTGCTCTAGGACTCCCACAGGCCTCACAAGACTCATCGGAACATCAGTTGAACATCAGTTGAAAACATTAATGGAAGTATATATGGAGAATGTATAGTGCAAAAAATAAGCGTTTAAAAACATGTAAAAAAATATATACATGCTTCCTGATCTTTCTCATATCTCTCAGATGTAGAACAGACACTTCAGAGCAAACTTCCTTTCGGAGAGACTATCTGTTGTGCCATGTAGTGAATCTGTTATCCAATGCCTTTGTATGGGCTAATAATATTTTTGGATTGTTTGAGTATACTTCAAGGGTTCATAAAATTCTAAATCAAATAGTTAAATGATCCATGGAGTGATATTCCTAAAACAGTTCAATATGACTTAGTAGAACCAAAAAGGGTCCAGGAATTGGACCTTATTGGACAGAAAGGGGCAACCCTCTACACACCCAAGAGTAAAAGCTGAATCATTTTGGTTATTTGTTTACAATTAAAACGTGTGGCATCATAATTAGCAATCAAAAATAAACCATAACTGTCCTGCAGTTTTACTTATTGTCCTGTAGATGGTGATGATGCAGAAGAAGAGAAGATGAGAGAGGGGGAGGCAGGTGGTGGTGCACAGAATATGAGGAGAGAATAGAAAAGGGGGCCAGTAGTGGACAGAATATGAGGAGAGAATAGAAAAGGGGGCCAGTAGTGGACAGAATATGAGGAGAGAATAGAAAAGGGGGCCAGTAGTGGACAGAATATGAGGAGAGAAGAAAGGAGGAGGAAGGTGGTGGACGGAACAGGAGGAGAGGAGGAGTGAGGGGGTGGACTCTTTTGCCATAAAATATATGTTTGAATTTTCTGACTGGTTTTCAATGGGAGGTCAGCTAAAGCGTTTATATCAAAAACAATCACTTTCGAATGTGAAAACGCAGAATCCTTCTAATTTCTCTCTGTGGTTAACCTACATCACCTTTGTTGAAAGTGAGGCCCTGGAGGCACATGGTTCCAAAACGAATGCAATCACTTTTCACCCGGTGCAAATTCCTCCCACCAGCGCAACCCGGGCCAGATGGTCTAATCCCCTCACTGCTAAGGGAGAAAAATTCATTGGATGAGAAGGTTACAGGTCCCGCCCCTCTGAACTTCTCATCCAATGGGTATTGCGAAGGAGGTGAGGAGAGAGTGTGCAAGGAAACGAAGAAATGCCATTAAGATTCGCCCTAAGTGCTATGAGTACATCAGTCAATCAATCAAATGTTTTATATCAGCCAATGTCACAAAGTGCTATACAGAAACCCAGCTTAAAACCCCAAACAGCGAGCAATGCAGGTGTAGAAGCACGGTGGCTAGGAAAAACTCCCTAGAAAGGCAGCAAACTAGGAAGAAACCTAGAGAGGAACTAGGTTCTGAGGGGTGGCCGGTCCCCTTCTGGCTGTGCCGGGTGGAGATTATAAGAGTACATGGCCATTAAGGCCAGATTGTTCTTCAAGATGTTCAAACGTTCATAGATGACCAGCAGGGTCAAATAATAATCACAGTGGTTGAAGCGCAACCCGGGCCAGATGGTCTAATCCCCTCACTGCTAAGGGAGAAAAATTCATTGGATGAGAAGGTTACAGGTCCCGCCCCTCTGAACTTCTCATCCAATGGGTATTGCGAAGGAGGTGAGGAGAGAGTGTGCAAGGAAACAAAGACATGCCATTAAGATTCGCCCTAAGGGCTATGAGTACATCAGTCAATCAATCAAATGTTTTACATCAGCCTGTAAAGGTTTTCTTCCAGGGGTGAAGGAGAGGACCAAAGTGCAGCGCGGTTAGTGTTCAACATGTTTAATTTGACAGTAAACAGTGAACACGTACAACAATACAAAACAACAAACCGTGAAAACCCGATACAGACCTATCTGGTGCAGAACACAAACACAGAGACAGGTAACAAACACCCACAAAATCCCAACACAAAACAAGCCTATATATGAGTCTCAATCAGAGACAACGACTACCATCTGTCTCTGATTGAGAACCCACACTAGGCTGACATAGAAACAGACAAACTAGACACACAGCATAGAATTCCCACCCAGCTCACGTCCTGACCAACTAAACACATACAAAACAACAGAAAACAGGTCAGGAACGTGACACAGCCAATGTCACAAAGTGCTATACAGAAAGCCAGCCTAAAACCCCAAACAGCAAGCAATGCAGATGTAGAAGCACGGTGGCTAGGAAAAACTCCCTAGAAAGGCAGCAAACTAGGAAGAAACCTAGAGATGAACTAGGTTCTGAGCGGTGGCCGGTCCCCTTCTGGCTGTGCCGAGTGGAGATTATAAGAGTACATGGCCATTAAGGCCAGATCTTTCTCCAAGATATTCAAATGTTCATAGATGACCAGCAGGGTCAAATAATAATCACAGTGGTTGAAGAGGTTGCAACAGGTAAGTACATCAGGAGTAAATGTCACTTGGCTTTTCATACCCGGGCATTTAGATGTTGAACTAGCAGGTGTGTTAGAGAGAGTTGAAAACAGCAGGTCTGGGATAAGGTGGCATGTCCGGTGAACAGGTTAAGGTTCCCTAGCCGCAGGCAGAAGAGTTGAAACTGGTGCCACAGCACGACCAGGTGGACTGGGGTCAGCAAGGAGTCATCAGGCCAGGTAGTCCTGAAGCATGGTCCTAGGGCTCAGGTCCTCCGGGAAGGGAGGGAGAGTGGGAGAGGGAATTAGAGGGAGCATACTTAAAATCACACAGGACACCAGATAATAACACCTGATATAACAAATTGAGCATAGCACCCCGGCACATAGACTATTGCAGCATAGATACTGGAGGCTGAGACAGGGGGGTGTCGAGAAACACTGTGGACCCGTCCGACAATACCCCAGACAGGGCCAACCAGGCAGGATATAATCCTATCCACTCCGCCAAAGCACAGCCCCAACACCACCAGAGGGATATCAACAGACCACCAACCTACAACCCTGAGACAAGGCTGAGTATACCCCACGAACATCCCATCCACTGCACAAGACTGAGGGGGCCACAAAACAGACAGGAAGATCACATCAGTGACTCAAGTGACACACCCCTCCTAGGGACGGGATGGAAAGCACCAGTAAACCAGTGACTCAGCCCCCGTAATAGGGTCAGAGGCAGTTCGTCGCTCCAGTGTCTTGCCGCTCACCTTCGCACCCCTTGGCCAGACTACACTCAATCATAGGACCTTGACACGTTCCTGACCTGTTTTCTCTTATTTTTGTATGTGTTTAGTTGGTCAGGGCGTGAGTTGGGGTGGGCATTCTATGTTACGTGTGACTATGTTTAGGTTCGTTGTTTGTTAGCCTTATATGGTTCTCAATCAGTGACAGGTGTTATTCATTTCCTCTGATTGAGAATCATATATAGGTAGGCTGTTTCACTCTGTTTGTTTGTGGGTGGTTGTCTTCCGTGTCTGTGTGTTTACCATACGGGATTTTTTCGTTTGTCGTTCGTGTATGTAGTCTGTTCCTGTTTGTGCGTTCTTCGTTTATTTGTAAGTTCTCAAGTCCAGGTCTGTCTACATCGTTTATTTGTTTTGTAGTTTGTTAAGGAGTTTTCGTGTTTCGTCTATCATTTAAATAAATCAGTATGTCATATAACAACGCTGCGCTTTGGTCCAATCCCTACTCCTCCTCTTCGTCTGAAGACCTAGTGGACCTACAGGACCTAGTGAAGAGATGAGTCTTCAATAAAGTCTTAAAGGTTGAGACCGAGTCTGCGTCTCTCACATCGATAGGCAGACCATTCCATAAAAAGGGAGCTCTATAGGAGAAAGCCCTGCCTCCAGCTGTTTGCTTAGAAATTCTAGTGACAATAAGGAGGCCTGCGTCTTGTGACCGAAATGTACGTGTAGGTATGTACGGCAGGACCAAATCGGAGAGATAGGTAGGAGCAAGCCCATGTAATGCTTTGTAGGTTAGCATTAAAACCTTGAAATCATCCATAGCTTTAACAGGAAGCCAGGGTAGAGAGGCTAGCACGGCAGTAATATGATCACATTTTTTGGTTCTAGTCAAGATTCTAGCAGCCGAGTTTAACACTAACTGATGTATATTTCATGCTTTATCCAGGTAGACGGAGAGTAGAGCATTGCAGTAGTCTAATCTAGAACTGACAAAAGCATGGATTAGCTTTTGTGCATCATTTTTGGACAAAAAGATTCAGATTTTTGCAATGCTAAGAATGATGGAAAAAAGCTGTCATTGAAATATTGTTGATATGTTTGTCAAAAGAGAGATCAGGGTCCAGAGTAACGTCGAGGTCCTTCACAGTTTTTTGGGGGAGGATTGTACAACAATCAACATTATTTGTCAGATCCAACAGAAGATATCTTTGTTTCTTGGGACCTAGAACTAGCATCTCTGTTTTGTCCGAGTTTAAAAGTAAACATTTTCCGCCATCCACTTCCTTGTCTGAAACATAGGTTTCTAGGGTAGGCAATTTTGGGGCTTCTCCATGTTTCATCGAGATGTACAGCTGTGTGTCGTCTGCACAGCAATGGAAGTTAACATTGTGTTTCCTAATGAGATCACCAAGAAGTATATAGTGAAAACAATAGTGGTCCTAAAAAGGAACCTTGAGGAAATCTGAAACTAACAGTTGATTTGTCAGAGGACAAACCATCCACAGAGAGGAACTGATATCTTTCTGACAGATAAGATCTAAACCAGGCAAGAACTTGTCCTTGTAGACCAATGAATGTTTCCAATAGAATATGGCTATCGATGGTGTCAAAAGCAGCACCAAGGTTTTAAAGCACGATGACAGATGCAGAGCCTTGGTCTGACCTCATTAAAAGGTAATTTACCACCTTCACGAGTGCAGTCTCAGTGCTATGATGGGGTCTAAAACCAGAATGAAGCGTTTCGCATTCATTATTTGTCTTCAGGAAGGCAGTGTGTTGCAGCGTGACAGCTTTTTCCAGAATTTTTGAGAGCAATGGGAGATTCGATATGGGCCGATATTTTTTTACATGGTTTGGCTTTTTCCAGAGAGGCTTTATTACTGCCACTTTTAGTGAGTTTGGTACACATCCAGTGGATAGGGAGACATTTTTTACGGTCAGTATAGGAGGGTCAAGCACAGGAAATACAGTTGAAGTAGGAAGTTTACATACACTTAGGTTGGAGTCATAAAAACTCATTTTTCAACCACTCCACAAATTTATGGAGTCGGTTAGGAAATCTACTTTGTGCATGACACAATTAATTTTTCCAACAATTGTTTACAGACACAATATTTCACTTATAATTCACTGTATCCCAATTCCAGTGGGTCAGAAGTTTACATACACTAACTTGACTGTGCTTTAAACAGCTTGGAAAATTCCAGAAAATGACATCATGACATTAGAAGCTTCTGATAGGCTAATTGACATCATTTGAGTCAATTGGAGGTGTACCTGTGGATGTATTTCAAGGCCCACCTTCAAACTCAGGGCCCTCTTTGCTTGACATCATGGGAAAATCAAAAGAAATCAGCCAAGACCTCAGAAAAACATTTGTTGGCATGCACAAGTCTGGTTCATCCTTGGGAGCAATTTCCAAATGCCTGAAGTTACCATGTTCATCTGTACAAACAATAGTACACAAGTATAACCACCATGGGATCATGCAGCCATCAGACTGCTCAGGAAGGAGAAGCATTCTGTCTCCTAGAGAGGAATGTACTTTGGTGTGAAAAGTGCAAATCAATCCCAGAACAAAAGCAAAGGACCTTGTGAAGATGCTGGAGGAAACAGGTATAAAGTATCTATATCCACAGTAAAGCAAGTCCTATATCGAAATAACCTGAAAGGCTACACAGCAAGGAAGAAGCCACTGCTTCCAAACCGCCATAAAAAAGCCAGACTACGGTTTGCAACTGCACATGGGGATAAAGATCGTACTTTTTGGAGAAATGTCCTCTGATCTGATGAAATAAAAACAGAACTGTTTGGCCATAATGACCATCATTTTGTTTGGAGGAAAAAGAGGGAGGCTTGCAACCCGAAGAACACCATCCCAACTGTGAAGCACGGGGGTGGCAGCATCATGTTGTGGGGGTGCTTTGCTGCAGGAGGGACTGGTGCACATCACAAATAGATGGCATCATGAGGAAGGAAAATTATGTGGATATATTTGATAAGAGAATTATGTTCTCCAGGTACATCACCCAAGTTAATTATAATACTTTCAGTCTGCAAAACAGAACTTGAAAGATCCTGGTCAAATGAAAACAGACAGAGGCCCAGTCTACCACAGTTAAATGTTTATTCACGGGAATGTTCTGAAGTCAAGAATACAAATCAATTTATTTTATACTGACTTCTCACGCCCACACATACACACAGCCATATGCACACACACACACACAAACAGACGCACATACACACATACCCACACACACATGCACACACATGTCCTGCTACGCACACACTGTCTGTCTCACTACCCAGCCGACAGAGATAGTGACCTTGTCCTTGACACGTACTCCCCGTTCTCTCCCAAATCTCTAGTCAGGTCGGCACCAAGCTCAGACAGTCTGTGTTTAAAATACCATAAAGACATATTGTTTTACCCTAATTCTGACTAGGACTACACATTTATTGATTATGATTTTATACATTCTAATCAATTCCATACAACTATATGTTTCAGGGCGGAATATTCTAATCATTCAATTAATAGACATTTCTCACCTATCAATATTGAAGCAACATCTCAAGACATCAGTCAGGAAGTTAAAGCTTGGTCGCAAATGGGTCTTCCAAATGAACAATGACCCCAAGCATACTTCCAAAGTTGTGGCAAAATGGCTTAAGGACAACAAAGTCAAGGTATGGGAGTGGCCATCACAAAGCCCTGACCTCAATCCCATAAAACATTTGTGGGCAGAACTGAAAAAGTGTGTTCGAGCAAACAGGCCTACAAACCTGACTCAGTTACACCAGCTCTGTCAGGAGGAATGTGCCAAAATTCCCCAATTTGTTGTGGAAAGCTTGTGGAAGGCTACCCAGAACATTTGACCCAAGTCAAACAATGTAAAGGCAATTCTACCCAATACTAATTGAGTGTATGTAAACTTCTGACCCACTGGGAATGTGATGAAAGAAATAAAAGCTGAAATAAATAATTCTCTCTACTATTATTCTGACATTTCACATTCTTAAAATAAAGAGGTGGTCCTAACTGACCTAAGACAGGGAATTTTTGCTAAGATTAAATGTCAGGAATTGTGAAAAGATGTGTTTAAATGTATTTGGCTCAGGTGTATGTTAACTACAGACTTCAACTGTAGCTCTTTCAGGAGTTTAGTTGAAATAGGGTCCAGTATGCAGGTTGAAAGTTTAGAGGCCATGACAATTTTCATGAATGTGTCAATAGGATTAGCAATAAGATTAAAAAAAACTTGATTGTCTCCATTGATCTAGGTCCTGGCAGTTTTGTGCAGAATCAGGACAGCTGAGCTTGGGCGAAATACGCAGATTCAAAGAGGTGTCCATAATTTGCTTTCTAATGATCATGATTTTTTTCATAGAAGTTCATGAATTCATCACTGCTGAAGTGAAAGGCATCCTCTCTTGGGGAATGCTCCTTTCTAGTTAGCTTAGCGACAGTATCAAATATACATTTTGGATTGTTCTTATTCTCCTCAATTAGCTTGGAAAAATAGGATGATCGAGCAGCAGTGAGGCTCTTCGATACTGCACTGTACTTTCTTTCCAAGCTAGTAGGAATACTTCCAGTTTGGTGGAGCACCATTTCTGTTCCAATTTTCTGGAAGCTTGCTTCAGAGCTCGGGTATTTTCTGTGTACCAGGGAGCTAGTTTCTTGTGACAAATGTTTTTGTTTTTAGGGGTGCGACTGCATCTAGGGTATTATGCAACGTTAAATTTAGATCCTCAGTTAGGTGGTTTACTGATTTTTGTACTCCAACGTCCTTGGGTAGGTGGAGGGAGGCTGGAAGGGCATCTAGGAATCTTTGGGTTGTCTGAGAATTTATAGCTCAGCTTTTGATGATCCTTGGTTGGGGTCTGAGCAGATGATTTGCAAATGTAATAAAATGGTGGTCCGATAGTCCAGGATTATGAGGAAAAACATTTAGATCCACAATATTTATTCCACGGGACAAAACTAGATCCAGGGTATGACTGTGGCAATGAGTAGGTCCGGAGACATATTGGACAAAACCCACTGAGTCGACTTTTCCATGTGATTATTAAAGTCAAAAATGTTAATATTATCTGCCTTGACGACAAGGTCTGATAGGAATTCAGAGAACTCAGTAAGAAACTCTGTTTACGGCCCAGGAGGCCTGTAAACAGTAGCTTTAAAAAGTGATTGAGTAGGCTGCATATATTTCATGATTAGAAGCTCAAAAGACAAAAATGCAGTAATTTCTTTTTTTGGGGGGGGGGGGTAATTAACAGCAATAGAGGAGGTCTTTATTCCAGTGAGATTACTAAAGAGAACACCGCCATGTTAACTTTTGCTCAACCTAGATTGAGGAACAGACACAGTCTCAATGGGGGTAGCTGAGCTGACTACACTGACTGTGCTAGTGGCAGACTCCACAAAGCTAGCAGGCTAGCATTGTATCTCTAAATGCCAGGGGTTTACGAAACATAACTAAAAGAAAATCACTTTTTTTATTTTGTAAACACTAATTCAGATTTTATTCTACTTTTATTCTACTCTACTAAAAATAACTAAGACAGTGGTAAATGTGTTTAATAAAAATTATTTAAAAAAAAATAAAACGTATTAGTGTTTACAAAATAAAAAAAGTGATTTTCTTTTAGTTATGTTTCGTAAACCCCTGGCATTTAGAGATACAATGTTTAGTGCATTGAATTCAAAACATTGCATAACTTGACAAAAATAAAGTAAAAATAAGACAAATACAGTGTAGTGATATGCATAAAAGGTTAACTAGTCAGATTCTAGTTTCTGGAAATCACAATGGAAAATACTGTTTATTATAGTCACGGGTCTAACCACTCAGCTGGTACTACTGTTTATTATAGTCACGGGTCTAACCACTCAGCTGGTACTACTGTTTATTATAATCACGGGTCTAACCACTCAGCTGGTAATACTGTTTATTATAGTCACGGGTCTAACCACTCAGCTGGTAGTACTGTTTATTATAGTCACGGGTCTAACCACTCAGCTGGTAATACTGTTTATTATAGTCACGGGTCTAACCACTCAGCTGGTACTACTGTTTATTAAAGTCACGGGTCTAACCACTCAGCTGGTAGTACTGTTTATTATAGTCACAGGTCTAACCACTCAGCTGGTACTACTGTTTATTATAGTCACGGGTCTAACCACTCAGCTGGTAGTACTGTTTATTATAGTCACAGGTCTAACCACTCAGCTGGTACTACTGTTTATTATAGTCACGGGTCTAACCACTCAGCTGGTTGTACTGTTTATTATAGTCACAGGTCTAACCACTCAGCTGGTAATACTGTTTATTATAGTCACGGGTCTAACCACTCAGCTGGTACTACTGTTTATTATAGTCACGGGTCTAACCACTCAGCTGGTACTACTGTTTATTATAGTCACGGGTCTAACCACTCAGCTGGTAATACTGTTTATTATAGTCACGGGTCTAACCACTCAGCTGGTAATACTGTTTATTATAGTCACGGGTCTAACCACTCAGCTGGTAAAACTGTTTATTACAGTAACGGGTCTAACCACTCAGCTGGTAATACTGTTTATTATAGTCACGGGTCTAACCACTCAGCTGGTACTACTGTTTATTATAGTCACGGGTCTAACCACTCAGCTGGTACTACTGTTTATTATAGTCACGGGTCTAACCACTCAGCTGGTACCTCTGTTTATTATAGTCATGGGTCTAACCACTCAGCTGGTACTACTGTTTATTATAATCACGGGTCTAACCACTCAGCTGGTACTACTGTTTATTATAGTCATGGGTCTAACCACTCAGCTGGTACCTCTGTTTATTATAGTCACGGGTCTAACCACTCAGCTGGTACTACTGTTTATTATAATCACGGGTCTAACCACTCAGCTGGTACTACTGTTTATTATAGTCATGGGTCTAACCACTCAGCTGGTACCTCTGTTTATTATAGTCACGGGTCTAACCACTCAGCTGGTACTACTGTTTATTATAGTCATGGGTCTAACCACTCAGCTGGTACCTCTGTTTATTATAGTCACGGGTCTAACCACTCAGCTGGTACTACTGTTTATTATAGTCACGGGTCTAACCACTCAGCTGGTACTACTGTTTATTATAGTCACGGGTCTAACCACTCAGCTGGTAATACTGTTTATTACAGTCACGGGTCTAACCACTCAGCTGGTAATACTGTTTATTACAGTCACGGGTCTAACCACTCAGCTGGTAATACTGTTTATTATAGTCACGGGTCTAACCACTCAGCTGGTAATACTGTTTATTATAGTCATGGGTCTAACCACTCAGCTGGTAATACTGTTTATTATAGTCACGGGTCTAACCACTCAGCTGGTACTACTGTTTATTATAGTCACGGGTCTAACCACTCAGCTGGTACTACTGTTTATTATAGTCACGGGTCTAACCACTCAGCTGGTACTACTGTTTATTATAGTCACGGGTCTAACCACTCAGCTGGTAATACTGTTTATTATAGTCACGGGTCTAACCACTCAGCTGGTAATACTGTTTATTATAGTCATGGGTCTAACCACTCAGCTGGTAATACTGTTTATTATAGTCACGGGTCTAACCACTCAGCTGGTACTACTGTTTATTATAGTCACGGGTCTAACCACTCAGCTGGTACTACTGTTTATTATAGTCACGGGTCTAACCACTCAGCTGGTAATACTGTTTATTATAGTCATGGGTCTAACCACTCAGCTGGTAATACTGTTTATTATAGTCACGGGTCTAACCACTCAGCTGGTAATACTGTTTATTATAGTCACGGGTCTAACCACTCAGCTGGTAATACTGTTTATTATAGTCACGGGTCTAACCACTCAGCTGGTAATACTGTTTATTATAGTCACGGGTCTAACCACTCAGCTGGTAATACTGTTTATTACAGTCACGGGTCTAACCACTCAGCTGGTACTACTGTTTATTATAGTCACGGGTCTAACCACTCAGCTGGTAATACTGTTTATTATAGTCACGGGTCTAACCACTCAGCTGGTAATACTGTTTATTATAATCACGGGTCTAACCACTCAGCTGGTACTACTGTTTATTACAGTAACGGGTCTAACCACTCAGCTGGTAATACTGTTTATTATAGTCACGGGTCTAACCACTCAGCTGGTACTACTGTTTATTATAGTCACGGGTCTAACCACTCAGCTGGTACTACTGTTTATTATAGTCACGGGTCTAACCACTCAGCTGGTACCTCTGTTTATTATAGTCATGGGTCTAACCACTCAGCTGGTACTACTGTTTATTATAATCACGGGTCTAACCACTCAGCTGGTACTACTGTTTATTATAGTCATGGGTCTAACCACTCAGCTGGTACCTCTGTTTATTATAGTCACGGGTCTAACCACTCAGCTGGTACTACTGTTTATTATAATCACGGGTCTAACCACTCAGCTGGTACTACTGTTTATTATAGTCATGGGTCTAACCACTCAGCTGGTACCTCTGTTTATTATAGTCACGGGTCTAACCACTCAGCTGGTACTACTGTTTATTATAGTCATGGGTCTAACCACTCAGCTGGTACCTCTGTTTATTATAGTCACGGGTCTAACCACTCAGCTGGTACTACTGTTTATTATAGTCACGGGTCTAACCACTCAGCTGGTACTACTGTTTATTATAGTCACGGGTCTAACCACTCAGCTGGTAATACTGTTTATTACAGTCACGGGTCTAACCACTCAGCTGGTAATACTGTTTATTACAGTCACGGGTCTAACCACTCAGCTGGTAATACTGTTTATTATAGTCACGGGTCTAACCACTCAGCTGGTAATACTGTTTATTATAGTCATGGGTCTAACCACTCAGCTGGTAATACTGTTTATTATAGTCACGGGTCTAACCACTCAGCTGGTACTACTGTTTATTATAGTCACGGGTCTAACCACTCAGCTGGTACTACTGTTTATTATAGTCACGGGTCTAACCACTCAGCTGGTACTACTGTTTATTATAGTCACGGGTCTAACCACTCAGCTGGTAATACTGTTTATTATAGTCACGGGTCTAACCACTCAGCTGGTAATACTGTTTATTATAGTCATGGGTCTAACCACTCAGCTGGTAATACTGTTTATTATAGTCACGGGTCTAACCACTCAGCTGGTACTACTGTTTATTATAGTCACGGGTCTAACCACTCAGCTGGTACTACTGTTTATTATAGTCACGGGTCTAACCACTCAGCTGGTAATACTGTTTATTATAGTCATGGGTCTAACCACTCAGCTGGTAATACTGTTTATTATAGTCACGGGTCTAACCACTCAGCTGGTAATACTGTTTATTATAGTCACGGGTCTAACCACTCAGCTGGTAATACTGTTTATTATAGTCACGGGTCTAACCACTCAGCTGGTAATACTGTTTATTATAGTCACGGGTCTAACCACTCAGCTGGTAATACTGTTTATTACAGTCACGGGTCTAACCACTCAGCTGGTACTACTGTTTATTATAGTCACGGGTCTAACCACTCAGCTGGTAATACTGTTTATTATAGTCACGGGTCTAACCACTCAGCTGGTACTACTGTTTATTATAGTCACGGGTCTAACCACTCAGCTGGTACTACTGTTTATTATAGTCACGGGTCTAACCACTCAGCTGGTACTACTGTTTATTATAATCACGGGTCTAACCACTCAGCTGGTACTACTGTTTATTATAGTCACGGGTCTAACCACTCAGCTGGTAATACTGTTTATTATAGTCACGGGTCTAACCACTCAGCTGGTACTACTGTTTATTATAGTCACGGGTCTAACCACTCAGCTGGTAATACTGTTTATTACAGTCACGGGTCTAACCACTCAGCTGGTACTATGAGGTGATATTTCAGAGTCTTGTATGTCCAAAAATGGGAGATAGGTTATATTGATCTCAAAACTAGATAATGCTTGTTTTATTATATGTAATGTATAAGACTTTCTTTTTGGATCTTGCTGATAAGCTTACTGAGCTGCAAAACAAGTATACAAATGCACAGCTTATAATAGCTGGAGACTTTAATGAAACACCTGATAACTCTTTAGATAGATTTCCACCTAGAATAGCTCAGAGATCTCAGAATAGTGACATCATCACCTCATTTGCATTAAACTGACAGCGATTGAAACATGGCTCTTCTTTAATACGAACTTAAACAAATACTCCTGGTGTAATAGGTCAATGACGGTCAGATCCAGAATTGATCTGTTTCTCATTTCTCCCCCACTTTTACAGTATGTACAAGAAGTAAATCATAAACATGCTCCTTTGACTGATCATAAAATGATATTATTGAAGTTAGAATGTTCTGAAAAACATTGTGGCATTCGAGGATACTGGAAACGTAATAATTCACTCCTAAATGATCCAGTCTTGAACAAGAGCATAAAGAACTTGATCATAGACTCGTTTAATTAACTCAAATGATTTAGAAACAAACATGGAAGTAATATGTGAAGAGGAGTTTTCTATAGTAGAGAATAGAGTTGCTCTAAAATCTATGAAGAAGGGCAAAGCACCTGGAACAGACTGTCTTTCTGTGGACTTTTTTCAATAATGCCTAGCTAATGGTGAGATGATTACTACCATGAAACCAGGGGTTATTTCCTTAATACCAAAACCTGATAAAGATCCCCTTTTCATAGATAATTGGAGACCTATTACATTATTAAAAACAGATTATAAATTGATAACTTTAGCATATGCTAATAGACTTAAAATGGGCCTAAACACATCAGCTGTAACATTAGGTTAGTGTTAGACTTGATTGATTACGCTGATTCAGTTGACTCAGTTGACTATTATTTTATTCCTCCACTTTTCTAAAGCATTTGATACAATTGAACACAAATTCCTAATACATTCGTTGTACACTTCTGGTTTCGGGACTAACTTTGTCTCTGTTATCAATATGTTTTATAAAGATATTAATGGTTGTATTATGAATAATCATAACACATCTAAAATATTTAATATTCACCGTAGTGTACGCCAGGTTTGCCCTATTTCAGCATTCTTAGTCCTTTTAGTTGTAGAATTACTATCTATTAACATTTTAAACAACCCTGAATTATAAGGTATTTCAATATTTTGAAAATAAATTTAAAATATCTCAATTAGCAGACGATACAGCTCTATTTCTAAAAGACAAGGATCAGGTTGCTATTGCACTTAATATCATCAAATCATTCTCTTCTGCTTCTGGTCTGGAACTGAATTTAAATACATGTGAAATAGTGTCCCTGCATGACTCAAATTACCAACCTTTTGAGGTTATTCCTGTGAAAGATAATGTGACATATTTTACATGGTGAAAAACCATATTGTCCGTCAACAACTCAATTTCTCTCAGAGACTAAAGAAAACAAAATCCATCTTTAATAACTGTCTCCAATGTGACCTTTCTAGTACTGGAAGGGTTTAATTTCCCAAATCAGAGGGTCTGTCACGACTTTATATAGAAAAATAAACAACACAAACATAAGTCTGTAATATCAAACCAAAGAGCCGATGGTGGGCTTGAAGTACTAGATGTCATTGATATCAACAATACCTTTAAAGTGAAATAGATTAAAAAAAGATGTATGCTTAGCTTGGAATCTATACTGTACTTCATTCCCTGTCATATTTTTATGAAATTGGGTGGTCTTCAATGTTTGTGGAAGTTCAATTATTCTCCAACAAAATGACCCCTCAAATTGTCCATATTTCATGACCAAGCCCTTTTCGCCTGTGAACTATGTTATGTCCACAGCATCTCCCCACACAAGGCACTTCTGTGGAACAACAAAGATATTGTTGTTAAAAACATTAAATATTTCTTTCCTAAGTGGTTCGAAATAATATTATTTTTGTGCTTGATTTATTTGATAAAGATGGAAATATACTCTCTTATAGGAAGTTCTTAGAAACATAGAATTTACCAATATATTAGAAATAATTTAATTCTATATGCAAAGCAATACCTTCAGGACTTAATCAATTAATGAACTCTCATTTGTGTTTTGGCGAACGTCACGATAAATGCACAACTTATGTTAGGTTTCCCCCTGCTGGATAAGAAATATAATAATACATTCATAAAGAACTTTTTCACTCAAAAACAAGATCTCTCCTAGAGGGAAATTCTTCTGGAACGCACATATTACTGAAATTGAATGGAAGAAAGCCTGGTTGTTCAAATGTTGTATATCAAATAAAGTAAAAGAGATTCACTTTAAAATATTGCACAAAATATATCCTTGCAATAACTTCTAAATTCATGGATTTGGAAGACATATGGCTTTACTGTGATAAAGAAGGAGAAACTATCATACACATTTTATGTTTGTGACTCTGTGAAGTTATTTTGGAGCGAGTTTAGTATTTACATTTTTTATTTCATCAATGAGACCCATACAGCACCCGATGTCAGGACTAATCTAAAGTTGATACCATCGATGTGCCATCTTCTGTTTGTAGGGAGGGTAGAGGGAAAGGATATTATAGGAATTGTGGTATTTATATAACATTTCCCATAGAATAACAAATATTCTGAGAATACACACCACTATGTGTACATTCAGAGGGTAGCTGGTCTCTGTATTACAGTTCTACTGAGTATTTATACCACTGAGCTGTTCTGACTGAAACTAAGCATTTATATAAGGTCATTTAGATGTTATACATGGTCATACCTAGTTATAACCACTTATAACCGTAGACATAAGGTACACAAGGTCTTCCTTGTGTACCTTATTTTGTTCAGAACTGCAACGGCAGCCTTCCCTCTCTTAACTAGAAGAGAGAGTGTAGCAGGGATCGGACCAACACGCAGCGTAGCCAGTGCTCAACATGTTTAATTAAACGAAACAGTGAACACTTACAGCGATACAAAATAACAAAAAAGTGGCAAACCGAAACAGTCCTATCTGGTGCAGACAAAACACAAAGACAGGAAACAACCACCCACCAAATCACAACACAAAACAAGCCACCTATATATGATTCTCAATCAGGGACAACGATTGACAGCTGCCTCTGATTGAGAACCATATTAGGCTGAACACAGAAACAGACAAACTAGACACACAACATAGAATTCCCACCCAGCTCACGTCCTGACCAACACTAAACAAGCAAAACACATAAGAACTATGGTCAGGACGTGACCATAGAACAAGTTGATTGACAAAGTCATGGAAGTTTTTAACAAATGAACAAATGAATATCTCTGCCACTTCCTCTGTGGATGACGTGTATTGAGAAACAGATATCTCTAACTTAAACAGAAAGGTTTTTATGGGGGATTTTGTATTCTTATGCTACTTAGATCATATAAAATAAATGTGTGAAGCTTGAATTCAATTGCACACACTATGCATTCATTCCCTCTGTCACAAAGGAATTTATGGCTGATTTAATAAGATGAAATCGTCAACCCGGTTTTAGTCAACCCTGGTTTAGTCAACCCTGGTTTAGTCAACCCTGGTTTAGTCAACCCTGGTTTAGTCAACCCTGGTTTAGTCAACCCTGTTACTTTATTTGGCACTTAATAGGCACTTTGAATGTTAAAATTAGGTGAAATATAAAGTCGTTTTTTTTACCAAGTTACACTTCTCAAAAGGCTCAAAATTGGTAGAACTACACAGTTACAGTATCAAGTCATGAAGATTGAATGAATTAATTGATTTTATTTGACAAATGTAAAATACATTTAATGTTTCCTTAGCCGAGTAGAATACATGTATATAAAAATCATAGACGATAAAAGGCACAATTGTCTAACAACATGGCAATTTTACATCAGAAGTTTACCTCTTTAAACCTTTTTGAATCACAAATAGATTCATTCAATGGTTAATTAAATTATTAATTAAATGGTTTGATCAGATTTTTTTATTCATAATCACCTACAATACACATGTTATTATTTATCACCTAATGTGTTTGTTAATTCATCAAGGACCATTTCCATCTGTGGTACTACTGTTTTTTTACTGTTTCTTGCTCTATTCTCTTCTTTACCAAAATAGCAATAGCTGCTATACCACATACCCCAGCCAACAGAATTGGTCCTGTATCAAGGCCACTGCTGCTTTAGCAGCAACAAGTAATTTAGCCTCAGCTAATATTGCCCCAACAGCTGCTACTGAAGTTAAACCTATTGCAAAAGTTTCTCTTGTTGCTCTTTTCCATTTCCTCTTTTCTTCATCACGTCTCCTCCATTCTGGCTCCCGTATATCCTCCTCCCTTCTCTTCTCCTCCTCCATCTCCTGTTTCTTTCTCTCTTCCTCCTCTCTCAATTTCCTCTGAACCTCCTGGTACATCTCATTGGTGTAGTGCTCTCCCCCATTCATCTCCACCATCTCTTCTATCTTCTTCAGCAGCACTCTGATCATTATTGAGACAATGGTACCTTCCCCAACAACTTTTGATCAGTTCCTGAATTGAAACACAATGTTTCAGACACTCTTCAACTGTTTTCCCCTTCAACTGATCTTTACCAGTGAACAGAATGATGGTGTACTTTGAGGCTTCTTCTCCAAAGTTCTCCTGGATCCACTTCACAGTGTTCTGCTCCTCCTCTGTGAACCTCACACCCAGTCTGATCACCAGCAGGAAGGCGTGGGGTCCTGGGACTGACATTTCTATACACCTGACTATCTCACTTTTCATGTCTTCTTGAGACATCGTTGTGTCATAGAGCCCCGGGGTGTCGATGACTTCAATCTTCCTCCCTTCCAACACTCTACTCTGTTTCTCACAGTGATCAGTCACAGACACAAGAGAAGCCTCCACTTTAAACCCCTCCCACCCCAGGATGGTGTTTCCTGTTGCACTCTTCCCTGATCCAGTCTTCCCAACCAGAACTATCCTCAGATCAGCTGGCTGTCCTGAATCTGTGGAAATACAAATGGTAACACATGTTATCATTGTTAGTTACTAAATTAATTAAATTAGATTCACAGGAATCACAGGAACCATATTCAGCTAACAGCAACAGTGAAGACTAGCTATTGCATCACTAGTTGTATTTGTCCGATACTGTTATCTTACCTGCATGGCTGTCATTCTCCACGGGATAGGGTGATGAAACACCTATGGTTGTGGATCTTTCACGTGGGCAGTATCCATTTACAGAACCTGAAATGAAATGTTTTGTCCTAATATCTTTGCAACATTGATTCAAGTATTAAATAGTATACTCTGAAATATGCGTTATTCATGAGAGAATAATGTGATGTGGATTTCTGTACATCGGTTGGCTTGGTGATGATGTGCATATTCTGTTTGTTATAGTATAAAAAAGGTTAAACATTCACTGTTTGACAACAGAGGGAATTGGGGTTTATTAATTCTCTGACCATTCACCGAAGTATGTCGTCCCTTCCTTCTCAAGTAAAGGAACTAATATTTCTACTTGCACATCATCATCTATCACTCCAGTGTTAATTTGCTTAATTGTATTTACTCTGCTACTATGGCCTATTTATTGCCATACCTCCTCACGCCATTTTCACACACTGTATATAGACTTTTTTTTTTTTCTATTGTGTTATTGACTGTACGTTTGTTTAATCCATGTGTAACTCTGTGTTGTTGTTTGTGTGTCGCACTGCTTTGCTTTATCTTGGCCAGGTCGCAGTTGTAAATGAGAACTTGTTCTCAACTAGCCTACCTGGTTAAATAAAGGTGAAATAAAATAAAAATAAAATAATCTATAGTAGACATAAAACAATGCATGTATAATTATATATCAGGTTCAGATTTATAGCTGTACAGTTTTTCTAATTGAATGGAACTTTTCAAAATGTTTTCATAAATCACATCATATGTTATTAAGCTGTTATTAGTCAAATAAAAAACATGAGCTGACGCACACCCAGAGAAACGTATTTTATGTAGAGGTGCTGACTAACGGAGAATAAACTATAAGCTATAAAAATTAATACTGTCACACACTCCATATATAAACTCCCAGTCATTTATTGGATAAATCACCAACATTTCTTCATCTCTGTGCCTTCTTCAGGGTCTGGTAATGTGTATGTATCTGGTAATGTGTATGTACCTGGTAATGTGTATGTATCTGGTAATGTGTATGTATCTGGTAATGTGTATGTATCTGGTAATGTGTATGTATCTGGTCATGACCATGCTTAACATTTGTATAGTAAATATTATACCATCTTCTTCAGAGTAATGTCATGAATGCTTGAACCAGGTTATGTAGACAAACAGTGCAATTAGTAGCAACCAATAACAATAGTGAGGAGTGTGTCATAATTATTACTTTCATTATAACTAATTGAGTGAAACTGTTAAAAAAACAATAGTTAATGGCATATTGAATATATTAGTGTATTGTTATCATATGGAAACATAATTGAATAGTGTACATTATATAAGCATCAACGTACATTATTTTTAAATTCAATTTCAACATATTTAATTGTTTCCTATTTCATAATTTTTTTGTTGTTACATGTAATATTTTGGTTCAACCTTAATGTATAATGAGCATCATCAACAGGGGGAACATATTGGGTTTACGCTAAAAAGCTGTAGAAACAATATATCAATTTATAAGACTTGTTCATAAAAGAGAGAATTGTTCATAAGAAGGACCTGAGGTCAAAGTCAATATTCAGACCACTAGGGGTCAATGTGTTTAGATAGGATATCCAGTAAGCCTCTCTTTGTAGTAGTAGGATCTCCATGTTACCTCCTCTCCTTGGTAGAGCAACATGCTCAATGCCTGTGTATCCACAGACAGCTCTAACTCTGGCTCCTCTACCAACGGTGAGTGGTTTTTCTACAACAGGGGGCGGGGACACAGGGGACAACGTCGAGGACAACACTCCCAGCACGTAAGAGGGTGAATCATAAGGGGTTATGACCCTGACATCAGCTCACCTCAGTGTTCTCAATAAGGGGTTATGACCCTGACATCAGCTCACCTCAGTGTTCTCAATAAGGGGTTATTACCCTGACATCAGCTCACCTCAGTAATCTAAATAAGGGGTTATGACCCTGACATCAGCTCACCTCAGTGTTCTCAATAAGGGGTTATGACCCTGACATCAGCTCACCTCAGTGTTCTCAATAAGGGGTTATGACCCTGACATCAGCTCACCTCAGTGTTCTCAATAAGGGGTTATGACCCTGACATCAGCTCCCCTCAGTGTTCTCAATAAGGGGTTATGACCCTGACACCAGCTCACCTCAGTGTTCTCAATAAGGGGTTATGACCCTGACACCAGCTCACCTCAGTGTTCTCAATAAGGGGTTATGACCCTGACATCAGCTCACCTCAGTGTTCTCAATAAGGGGTTATGACCCTGACACCAGCTCACCTCAGTGTTCTCAATAAGGGGTTATGACCCTGACATCAGCTCACCTCAGTGTTCTCAATAAGGGGTTATGACCCTGACATCCTCTCACCTCAGTGTTCTCAATAAGGGGTTATGACCCTGACATCCTCTCACCTCAGTGTTCTCAATAAGGAGTTATGACCCTGACATCCTCTCACCTCAGTGTTCTCAATACGGGGTTATGACCCTGACACCAGCTCACCTCAGTGTTCTCAATAAGGGGTTATGACCCTGACACCAGCTCACCTCAGTGTTCTCAATAAGGGGTTATGACCCTGACATCAGCTCACCTAAGTGTTCTCAATAAGGGGTTATGACCCTGACATCAGCTCACCTCAGTGTTCTCAATAAGGGGTTATGACCCTGACATCAGCTCACCTCAGTGTTCTCAATAAGGGGTCTTGACCCTGACATCCTCTCACCTCAGTGTTCTCAATAAGGGGTCTTGACCCTGACATCAACTCACCTCAGTGTTCTCAAAAAGGGGTTATGACCCTGACATCAGCTCACCTCAGTGTTCTCAATAAGGGGTTATGACCCTGACATCAGCTCACCTCAGTGTTCTCAATAAGGGGTTATGACCCTGACATCAGCTCACCCCAGTATTCTCAATAAGGGGTCTTGACCCTGACATCAGCTCACCTCAGTGTTCTCAATAAGGGGTCTTGACCCTGACATCCTCTCACCTCAGTGTTCTCAATAAGGGGTCTTGACCCTGACATCAGCTCACCTCAGTGTTCTCAATAAGGGGTCTTGACCCTGACATCAGCTCACCTCAGTGTTCTCAATAAGGGGTTATGACCCTGACATCAGCTCACCTCAGTGTTCTCAATAAGGGGTCTTGACCCTGACATCCTCTCACCTCAGTGTTCTCAATAAGGGGTCTTGACCCTGACATCAGCTCACCTCAGTGTTCTCAATAAGGGGTTATGACCCTGACATCAGCTCACCTCAGTGTTCTCAATAAGGGGTCTTGACCCTGACACCCTCTCACCTCAGTGTTCTCAATAAGGGGTCTTGACCCTGACATCAGCTCACCTCAGTGTTCTCAATAAGGGGTTATGACCCTGACATCAACTCACCCCAGTATTCTCAATAAGGGGTCTTGACCCTGACATCAGCTCACCCCAGTATTCTCAATAAGGGGTCTTGACCCTGACATCAGCTCACCTCAGTGTTCTCAATAAGGGGTTATGACCCTGACATCAGCTCACCTCAGTGTTCTCAATAAGGGGTTATGACCCTGACATCAGCTCACCTCAGTGTTCTCAATAAGGGGTTATGACCCTGACATCAGCTCACCTCAGTGTTCTCAATAAGGGGTCTTGACCCTGACATCAGCTCACCTCAGTGTTCTCAATAAGGGGTTATAATTTGTACCCACTGAATACATTGATGACTTTGACGTCCAGATAGATCTATTCAAGTTTTCCGTAATCTGAGATTGCGTGAGTTCTTTGATAAGAGTGAAACTACATGACTCCACTTGAAATGTCATCCTCAGTGAGATGTATACATACAGTTGAAGTCGGAAGTCTACATACACATTTACATTTACATTTAAGTCATTTGGTCACGATGGCTACACCCACCCGTAGCACGCGCTCCAGCAGGTGTATCTCACTGATCATCCCTAAAGCCAAAACCTCATTTGGACGCCTTTCCTTCCAGTTCTCTGCTGCCTGCGACTGGAACGAATTGCAAAAATCTCTGAAGTTGGAGACTTTTATCTCCCTCAACAACTTTAAAAATCTGCTATCCGAGCAGCTAACCGATCGCTGCAGCTGTACATAGTCCATCTGTAAACTACCCACCCAACTTACCTACCTCACCCCCATACTGCTTTTATTTATTTACTTTTCTGCTCTTTTGCACACCAGTATCTCTTCTTGCACATGATCATCTGATGATTTATCACTCCAGTGTTAATCTGCTAAATTGTAATTATTCGATTTATTGCCTACCTCATGCCTTTTGCACACATTGTATATAGATTCTCTTTTTTCTACCATGTTATTGACTTGTCTATTGTTTACTCCATGTGTAACTCTGTGTTGTTGTCTGTTCACACTGCTATGCTTTATCTTGGCCAGGTCGCAGTTGCAAATGAGAACTTGTTCTCAACTAGCCTACCTGGTTAAATAAAGGTGAAATAAATAAAAATAAATAAAAATAGTTAATGTTTGCTTTAGTTTGCGCGCTAGCTCTGCAAATTCCCCTAGTGTGTGAACCCTGCCAACATAAAAATAAATAAATAACATTGCTATGGACCTGCTATGGATTGACTGGATTAACCTCACGTCAGTTACGTACATGTCCCTTTCGGACAGTAGATACGAACTCTCTATTACCTTGCCAGCTAAAGAACTGGCAGTGGATCAAACCATTGTGCGGCAAAGGGCGGGGGGGGTCGCAATCTTTTGAAATTTAAATGCGCTATTAAGTGTCTATAATCAGCACAAGTGCTTTCATTGCGTATTATTAATATTATTGAAATTACATAGTTATGTTTACAGTGATATATTGGGGGGGACAAATCATATTTTTCCCAAGATGGGGGGGTCGTGTCCCCCCCGTCCCCCCTGGGATTTCCGCCTATGGGTCAATGGTTCTGTGATCAGTGGTGCAGAGTAAGAAGGATTATGTGAATCAGCTATGGATATATATATATATATTTACACTCTTTATCATAACACTTAGTACATCATAGACATCAAATGGGGAAATGAAGATACAGTCTGTGTCTGTTAGTGCATCGTTCTCTACAAGGTCATGTGACTAGAGGATTCTAGTAGAATGATTTGCATTTTCAGAGATGATCCTTTCTAATAATTGTCCAGCTGAAGCTAAATGGTTATTAAAGTACCACTATAGGCTAACATAGCTGACCTGAGTTGTAAATATAAACAACAAGAGTTGCCTGGTAATGTGTATGTATCTGGTGATGTGTATGTATCTGGTGATGTGTATGTATCTGGTGATGTGTATGTATCTGGTGATGTGTATGTATCTGGTCATGTGTATGTATCTGGTCATGTGTATGTATCTGGTCATGTGTATGTATCTGGTCATGTGTATGTATCTGGTCATGTGTATGTATCTGGTCATGTGTATGTATCTGGTCATGTGTATGTATCTGGTCATGTGTATGTATCTTCCAAATCTTGGCATGTTCTCAAACCATTACTGTCCATGATATCGGCATGGTTACGGATTCCACATTAGGACCATTGGGGAGATGCAAATGGCCGCCCTCCAGATAACAAGGCATTAGTGTGAAATAAAACCCAACATCTGATCTGAGGCTTTTGACCATTCCATGTTCTTAATCATTGTTGGGGAAAAATTGATCCAGATCAGATGTTGGGTACTATATTTATTTAATAGTATATGAATCCTATCAATTAAAATGTCAAATTTGGGCGCAATAAATGTGATTAATTTCTCAGAGATCAAATTATATTTTTATTATATAACACAAGAATTAATCTTCATTTCAAAACAATCTGAGATGGTGGATGTGGAAATTTTATTTCTTCTGGTCTTCTGAGGTGAAATAGGTGCCCATGCATTCATAACCTTTAACAGCGGCTAATGCAGCCCCTGCTGCTAACGACCATGGAGAGCTGAACATGGCTCCCAAACCCAATGCAGCCGTACTGGCAAGCGCTGACCACTTGCAGTCATTCAATTTCTCTTCTCTTCTTCTTCTTTCTTCCTCTTCCTGTCTCCTCTCTCTCTCTCTCTTCTCATTTTCCTGTCTCTTCCTCTCCTTCTCTTCTTCGATCTTCCTCTGGACCTCCTGGTACATCTCATTGGTGTAGTGTTGTCCTCCATTCTTCTCCACCATCTCCTCTATCTTCTTCAGCAGCTCTGGGACCTGAGTGTTGTCTTTTCTCTTGTCATTATTTAGGGAGTGATATCTGCCCCCACAGATATTGATGAGTTTCCGTAACTCTTTGCTCTCAGCCAGAAACTCCTCCACTGATTTACCCTCCAGTTGATCTCCATATGTGAACAGCAAGATGGTGTACATTGAGGCTTCTTCTCCAAAGTTCTCCTGGATCCACATAACAGTGTTCCTCTCCTCCTCTGTGAACCTCCCCAGTCTGATCACCAGCAGGAAGGCGTGGGGTCCTGGGACTGACATGTAGATGGCCTTTTCTATTTCACTTTTCATCTCTTCTTGAGACATTGTTGTGTCATAGAGTCCCGGGGTGTCGATGACATCAATCTTCCTCCCATTCACCACTCCACTCTGTTTCTCAGTCTGTGCAGTCACAGACACTGGAGAAGCCTCCACTTTAAACACCTTTTTTCCCAGGATGGTGTTTCCTGTTGCACTCTTCCCTGATCCAGTCTTCCCCACCAGAACTATCCTGAGGTCAGAGAGCTGCCCTGAAACTGTGGAAACAGACAAGAAGTGCTTGAGTTGATAGTGTCTTGATTAAAGGCTACTGAAAACTGTGTGTGTGTGTGTACCTTGGCATTGACCAGTGAAGGCTTGCAGACAGAGTGTCAACAGGAACATAGTCCTCTGAGTCCCTCCTTTTCCTCGTTCCATCTCTGTTACAATGGCCAATCAAAAACATGGTAAAAGACGAAGACCTCATTACAATGACCTCATCTTTTTTGTCCGAGTTCCATTTTTTGCAAATGAGGATAAACTAAATTAGAATTTCTTCTCGGCTATTTAACTTTCAAACAATCTAAAGTATAAAGAGAGTAATGATGTGTGGTATAACTGTCCTAGATGTGTGGAGACTATAAAGAGAGTAATGATATGTGGAATAACTGTAGAGGTAACAATCCTAGATGTGTGGAGACTATACAGAGAGTAATGATATGTGGAATAACTGTAGAGGAAACAATCCTAGATGTGTGGAGACTATAAAGAGAGTAATGATAAGTGGTATAACTGTCCTAGATGTGTGGAGACTATAAAGTGTCACGTTCCTGACCTGTTTTCTGTTGTTTTGTATGTGTGTGATGGTCAGGGCGTGGGTTTTGGGTGGGCAGTCTATGTTTTCTGTTTCTATGTTGGTTTTGGGTTGCCTGGTATGGCTCTTAATTAGAGGCAGGTGTTTTGCGTTTTCCTCTAATTGAGAGTCATATTAAGGTAGGGTGTTCTCACTGTTTGTTTGTGGGTGATTGTCTCCTGTGTCCTTGTCGGTGTACCACACGGGACTGTAGCGTTTGTTCGGTATTTGTGTAGTCTGTTTTCCCTGTCCGTGCGTTCTTTGTGTTTTATGTAAGTACTCTCGTTCAGGTCTGTCTTCTTCGTTTTGTTGTTTTGTAAAATATTCAAGTGTTCTTCGTGTGTTTAGTTTTGTCTTGTAAATAAAGTTTCATGATGTATTCACAACCCGCTGCGCGTTGGTCAAATCCATGCTACTCCTCTTCTGATGAGGAGAAGGAGGAAGCGCGTTACAGAATCACCCACCAAACCCAGATCAAGCAGCGGGTTAACGGACAGCGCACGAAGCAGGATTTATGGTCTTGGGAGGAGATCATGGAAGGAAAGGGACCATGGGCTAAAGTGGAGGTGAATCACCGCCCATGGGAACAGCGGGAGGCAGCTCGGAGAGCGGAGGTGACCGGAGAGAGGAACCGGCATTATGAGGGGGCACGTCTAGCACGGAAGCCCGACTACCCAAAAATTTCTTGGGGGGGGCTAAGAGGTAGTGGGCCAAGGGCAGGTAGGAGACCTGCGCCCACTTCCCAGGCTAACCGTGGAGAGCGGGAGTACGGGCAGACACCGTGTTACGCAGTAGAGCGCACGGTGTCTCCTGTACGTGTACATAGCCCGGTGCGGGTTATTCCACCTCCCCGCACTGGTAGAGCTAGTTTGAGCATTGAGCCAAGTGCCATGAAGCCGGCTCTACATATCTGGCCACCAGTACGTCTCCTTGGGCCGGCTTACATGGCACCAGCGTTACGCATGGTGTCCCTGGTTCGCCTACAAAGCCCGGTGCGGGTTATTCCACCTCCCCGCACTGGATGGGCTACGGGGAGCATGCAACCAGGTAAGGTTGGGCAGGCTCAGTGCTCAAGGGAGCCAGTACGCCTACACGGTCCGGTATTTCCGGCGCTACCTCCTCGCCCCAGCCCAGTACCACCAGTGCCTACACCACGCACCAGGCTTCCAGTGCGTTTTAAGAGCCCTGTTCCTCCTCCACGCACTCTCCCTATGGTGCGTGTCTCCAGCCCAGTGCCTCCAGTTCCGGCACCACGCACTAAGCCATCTGTTGTTCTCCAGAGCCCTGTACGCACTGTTCCTTCTCCCCGCACTCGCCCTGAGGTGCGTGCCCTCAGCCCGGTACCTCCAGTTCCGGTACCACGCACCAGGCCTATAGTGCGCTTCGAGAGGTCAGTGTGCCCTGTTCCTGCTCCCCGCACTAGCCTTGAGGTGCGTGCCGTCATCCCGGTACCTCCAGTTCCAGCACCACGCAGCAGGCCTACTGTGCGCCTCAGCAGGGCAGAGTTGGCCGTCTGCCCAACGCCTTCTGCACTGCCTGTCTGCCCAGCGCCGTCTGAGCCATCTGTCTGCCCAGCGCCGTCTGAGCCATCTGTCTGCCCAGCGCCGTCTGAGCCATCTGTCTGCCCAGCGCCGTCTGAGCCATCTGTCTGCCCAGCGCCGTCTGAGCCATCTGTCTGCCCAGCGCCGTCTGAGCCATCTGTCTGCCCAGCGCCGTCTGAGCCATCTGTCTGCCCAGCGCCGTCTGAGCCATCTGTCTGCCCAGCGCCTTCTGAGCCATCCGTCTGCACAGCGCCTTCTGAGCCATCCGTCTGCCACGAGCCATTAGAGCCGTCCGTCAGTCAGGAGCCGCTAGAGCCGTCCGTCAGTCAGGAGCCGCTAGAGCCGTCCGTCAGTCAGGAGCCGCTAGAGCCGTCCGTCAGTCAGGAGCCGCCAGAGCCGCCAGCCAGTCAGGAGCCGCCAGAGCCGCCAGCCAGTCAGGAGCCGCCAGAGCCGCCAGCCAGTCAGGAGCTGCCCTACAGTCAGGAGCTGCCCTACAGTCATGAGCTGCCCTACAGTCATGAGCTGCCCTACAGTCATGAGCTGCCCTACAGTCATGAGCTGCCCCACAGTTAGGAGCTGTCCCTCAGCCCGGACCTGCCAGAGTCCCTCAGCCCGGACCTGCCAGAGTCCCTCAGCCCGGACCTGCCAGAGTCCCTCAGCCCGGACCTGCCAGAGTCCCTCAGCCCGGACCTGCCAGAGTCCCTCAGCCAAGACCTGCCAGAGTCCCTCAGCCAGGACCTACCAGAGTCCCTCAGCCAGGACCTGCCGCCCCTTATCCCGGTGCTGCCCCTTCATTTAGGTGGTTTTAGTTGGAGGGTGGTCATTGGGAGGGGAATACAGAAGCGGGGAGTGACTATGGTGGTGTGGGGACAGCGTCCGGAGCCTGAGCCACCACCATGGTCAGATGCCCACCCAGACCCTCCCCTGGACTTTGTGCTGGTGCGCCCGGCGTTCGCACCTTGAGGGGGGGGGTTCTGTCACGTTCCTGACCTGTTTTCTGTTGTTTTGTATGTGTGTGATGGTCAGGGCGTGAGTTATGGGTGGGCAGTCTATGTTTTCTGTTTCTATGTTGGTTTTGGGTTGCCTGGTATGGCTCTTAATTAGAGGCAGGTGTTTTGCGTTTTCCTCTAATTGAGAGTCATATTAAGGTAGGGTGTTCTCACTGTTTGTTTGTGGGTGATTGTCTCCTGTGTCCTTGTCGGTGTACCACACGGGACTGTAGCGTTTGTTCGGTATTTGTGTAGTCTGTTTTCCCTGTCCGTGCGTTCTTTGTGTTTTATGTAAGTACTCTCGTTCAGGTCTGTCTTCTTCGTTTTGTTGTTTTGTAAAATATTCAAGTGTTCTTCGTGTGTTTAGTTTTGTCTTGTAAATAAAGTTTCATGATGTATTCACAACCCGCTGCGCGTTGGTCAAATCCATGCTACTCCTCTTCTGATGAGGAGAAGGAGGAAGCGCGTTACATAAAGAGAGTAATGATATGTAACTCCTAGATATGTAATGAAAATATGTCAATCATTATTTTAACATGCTGGTAACACGTTGTATAAAAGTGATAATGCCCTGGAAGCCGGTGTTTGGAGGAAATATTGGCTTTGTGACATGATTTGCAACACCTAACAACACCCGTGCCATTAACACTGCCTTGTCCGTCATTATCACTTAATTATAATTTGTCTCATCAATTTGTCTTTCTAAAAATCTAAACTCTAAAAAATATGAATGCTATGTGGTATAACTGTCGTTAAACACATTCCCTTCCCAGGTCAACATAATGTTCCCATAACATGTATCAAGATCAAATCACATTCTAAACATGGTTATTTATGCATGAACGTCAACAGACCTGGTATCAATTAAATATTTACTTGATGTTGTGCTATAGTTGTTAAAGAACTGTAGATTGTTGTACATTTAATTAGTGAGGTACTTAAGTTGAATACTCACTTTTAGTGTCGTTGTACTAATCTGTTGATTGTTGTCCCCTGTTGTGACTGTGAGAGCCTATATTCAGTTAGGTTTCGTTTTCCTCGTAACTAGTCATTTCTAGCCAATGGGTGAGTGTTGCTAGGCAAAAATAATTCAATTCAGGACAGGCAGAGGATGAATTCTGATTGGGTGTCGCTGCATATCAACCTCCTCCTTACAAATTAACTTTGGCTGTCTGCCCAGAGTCAGAAGGTATACCAAATCTCTGAGTAAAATGAAATGTGTCTGACACCTTTAGGGGAAAAGGTATATGATTGATTTTTTTTGTGTGGTTTTTTTTTTACAGCATTTTAAAATGTAACTATGTAGTTGTTTAGCCTGGTCCCAGATCTGTTTGTGCTCTTTCCAACTCCATTGATCACTACATACTGTAGTTGTTTTGCCTGGTCCCAGATCTGTTAGTGCTCTTTCCAACTCCATTGGTCACTATCAAGCCATGACAATGAGTGAGAAGGAGTTGTAATGATAGCACAAACAGACTGGCACTCAGGGTATTAGTGGCCTAGGTCTTCTAATGTAATCATTGTACATCATTTAGTTAGTAAGGTAGTTAAGTTGAATAGTCACTGTTAGTGTAGTTGCATGAATCTGTTAATTGTTGTCACCTGCTGAGAGGTGAAGCTATTAGCTGGACCTTACAGGTAACTGACAAAATAAAGGAAACACCAACATAATGAGTCTTAATAGGACGTTGGGCGCCACAAGACGCCAGAACTGCTTCAATGTGCCTTGGCATAGATTCTACAAGTGTCTGTCTATTAGAGAGATGTGACACCATTCTTCCACAAGAAGACACCCTCAGCAGGGTCTGAAAGAAACTTTTTGGGACCCCGCACTGGCATCTATTTTACTCTAGCTGTGTTAGGTTAAATCAGACTCTACCTGTCTCTACCCTTGCCCCTTGCAGTAGACCTCCACCAGTGGATATCAACCAGGACTCTGTCTCTACAGTAGACCTCCACCAGTGGATATCAACCAGGACTCTGTCTCTACAGTAGACCTACACCAGTGGATATCAACCAGGACTCTGTCTCTACAGTAGACCTACACCAGTAGTTATCAACCAGGACTCTGTCCCTACAGTAGACCTCCACCAGTGGACATCAACCAGGACTCTGTCTCTACAGTAGACCTACACCAGTGGTTCTCAACCAGGACTCTGTCCCTACAGTAGACCTACACCAGTGGATATCAACCAGGACTCTGTCCCTACAGTAGACCTACACCAGTGGATATCAACCAGGACTCTGTCTCTACAGTAGACCTACACCAGTGGTTCTCAACCAGGACTCTGTCCCTACAGTAGACCTACACCAGTGGATATCAACCAGGACTCTGTCCCTACAGTAGACCTACACCAGTGGATATCAACCAGGACTCTGTCTCTACAGTAGACCTCCACCAGTGGATATCAACCAGGACTCTGTCCCTACAGTAGACCTACACCAGTGAATATCAACCAGGACTCTGTCTCTACAGTAGACCTACACCAGTGGATATCAACCAGGACTCTGTCTCTACAGTAGACCTACACCAGTGGATATCAACCAGGACTCTGTCCCTACAGTAGACCTACACCAGTGGATATCAACCAGGACTCTGTCCCTACAGTAGACCTACACCAGTGGATATCAACCAGGACTCTGTCCCTACAGTAGACCTACACCAGTGGTTCTCAACCAGGACTCTGTCTCTACAGTAGACCTACACCAGTGGTTCTCAACCAGGACTCTGTCCCTACAGTAGACCTACACCAGTGGATATCAACCAGGACTCTGTCCCTACAGTAGACCTACACCAGTGGATATCAACCAGGACTCTGTCCCTACAGTAGACCTACACCAGTGGTTCTCAACCAGGACTCTGTCCCTACAGTAGACCTACACCAGTGGATATCAACCAGGACTCTGTCTCTACAGTAGACCTACACCAGTGGTTCTCAACCAGGACTCTGTCCCTACAGTAGACCTCCACCAGTGGATATCAACCAGGACTCTGTCCCTACAGTAGACCTCCACCAGTGGTTCTCAACCAGGACTCTGTCTCTACAGTAGACCTACACCAGTGGATATCAACCAGGACTCTGTCCCTACAGTAGACCTCCACCAGTGGATATCAACCAGGACTCTGTCCCTACAGTAGACCTACACCAGTGGATATCAACCGGGGCTGGTAGGACCCCTGGGGGTACTTGGCCTTTCCAAAGAGAGTACTTGAGAAGACTCATGAGGCTTACTGGTAAAATCACATGACCTGGTTCTTCAGCATTAATCTGGGCACACCAAAATGTACTTGGTGGTACAGTAACCGAAAAAGGTTGAGAAACACTGGCTTTCTTATTTAGTGTTGTGTTCAAGGTCACCACTAGAGGGACCCATCAGACCAGAGAGTGTTGTGTTCAAGGTCACCACTAGAGGGACCCATCAGACCAGAGAGTGTTGTGTTTAAGGTCACCACTAGAAGGACCCATCAGACCAGAGAGTGTTGTGTTCAATGTCACCACTAGAGGGACCCATCAGACCAGAGAGTGTTGTGTTCAAGGTCACCACTAGAGGGACCCATCAGACCAGAGAGTGTTGTGTTCAAGGTCACCACTAGAGGGACCCATCAGACCAGAGAGTGTTGTGTTCAAGGTCACCACTAGAGGGACCCATCAGACCAGAGTGTTGTGTTCAAGGTCACCACTAGAGGGACCCATCAGACCAGAGAGTGTTGTGTTCAAGGTCTCCAATAGAGGGACCCATCAGACCAGAGAGTGTTGTGTTCAAGGTCTCCAATAGAGGGACCCATCAGACCAGAGAGTGTTGTGTTCAAGGTCTCCAATAGAGGGACACATCAGATCAGAGAGTGTTGTGTTCAAGGTCACCACTAGAGGGACCCATCAGACCAGAGTGTTGTGTTCAAGGTCACCACTAGAGGGACCCATCAGACCAGAGAGTGTTGTGTTCAAGGTCACCACTAGAGGGACCCATCAGACCAAATCAGAAAAAGAGCCAAAGAACAATAATGAGTTCAGTTGTTATATAGTATTTATTAATAACTCTTCACAATGCATATATTTTCATAAATGTTTTTCCTTCAGAAATAATTTTGTGCAAAAACAAAAGACAGTCTGACCTAAACAAGTGACAGAGAACTTTACACTACTGTTTGTTTGTAGATATTTTCAGAAAAGGAATCTTTAGTTGCTTTCCCCTCCCTATAACAAGTCATTGGCTGTGGTTACAATCAGTGAAATGCATCCTGCTACCAAAACTAATTATAATCGCTACTGATGTTGTCGGCAACTCAATTGGTGACACAAGCTCTGCTGTTCCAGCAATTAAAAAACAAGTTCCTGCCTTTGCTACGGCTTTCCATAACTTTTCAATCTTTCTCCAACTGTCTGTCTGTTCTTGGGCTCTCAGAGCTTCCTGATACATCCCACTGGTGTATTACTGTCCTCCATTCTCCTCCACCATCTCCTCTATCATCTCACTTGTGTAGTACTGTCCTCCATTCCCCTCCACCATCTCCTCTATCATCTCACTGGTGTAGTACTGTCCTCCATTCCCCTCCACCATCACCTTGATCATCTCACTGGTGTAGTACTGTCATCCATTCTCCTCCACCATCTCCTCTATCATCTCACTGGTGTAGTACTGTCCTCCATTCCCCTCCACCATCACCTCTATCATCTCACTGGTGTAGTACTGTCCTAGCTTCCCCTCCACCATCTCCTCTATCATCTCACTGGTGTAGTACTGTCCTCCATTCCCCTCCACCATATCCTCTATCATCTCACTGGTGTTTTACTGTCCTCCATTCCCCTCCACCATCTCCTCCACCATCTCACTGGTGTAGTACTGTCCTCCATTCTCCTCCACCATCTCCTCTATCATCTCACTGGTGTAGTCTGTCCTAACTTCTCCTCCACCATCTCCTCTATCATCTCACTGGTGTATTATTGTCCTCCACCATCTCCTCTATCATCTCACTGGTGTAGTACTGTCCTCCATTCCCCTCCACCATCTCCTCTATCATCTCACTGGTGTAGTACTGTCCTCCATTCCCCTCCACCATCTCCTCTATCATCTCACTGGTGTAGTACTGTCCTCCATTCCCCTCCACCATCTCCTCCACCATCTCACTGGTGTAGTACTGTCCTCCATTCTCCTCCACCCTCTCCTCTATCATCTCACTGGTGTAGTACTGTCCTCCATTCCCCTCCACCATCTCCTCTATCATCTCACTGGTGTAGTACTGTGCTCCATTCTCCTCCACCATCTCCTCTATCTTCCTCAGCAGCTCTGTGTCCTGAGAGCGATCTTTTGTCTGGTTGTTGAGAGAGTGATTTCTAAATCCACAGATGTTTATAAGATCCCGAAGCTCATAATTTTCTCCCACAAACTTTGACTGATTACCATTTAAATGATCTTCACCAGTGAATAATAGAATAGTATATTTTGAAGGCTGCCCTGAATCTGTAAACCAAACATGAAAAGTAAAAATTAAAACGCAAGCCATTGGTTTTAAATTAAGAGTAATTCTAGAATAGTATATTTTGAGGCGTCTTCTCCAAAGTTCTCCTGGATCCACTTCAGTGTTCCTCTCTTCGTCTGTGAACTTTGTCAGTCTGATCACCAGCAGCAACGTGTCCTGGCTTGTCTATACATCCATCTCACTCTTCATTGCCTTGTGTCAAAGAGACCAGGGCCCGGTTTCCTAAAAAGCTCTGTTCATTGTTAGAACCTTTCACAGGAGCATTGTTAAATCTCTGAGCTGTGGTGACTACAACTGTGCTGTCAGACTGTACATTCATAAAATCAGAGCATTTCTAGTTCAGAGTGCACAGCGGACGCTCTAGGCGATGAGTAGGGTTGATCCGAACATTCTGACCTCACAACTGCAGTCAAGCACCCAAGCTAACTGGCTAACATTGGCTAGCTACTTCCAGACACATAATGAGAGAACACCCCACTCTGACCATTTTACCCACCCTAGCAGAGCTGGTTAGGCTGTTTTTATATTATCGAGAGCGTTGGTGACTGTAACTGTGCTGCTGGCAACAATTTAATTTAACATATTTGCCGACGTTTACTGACAACGGCCATATTCAATGGGTGTTGAGCGTTCGTAAATTGCTCTCTCTGGCACACTGAGACTAGAGTGCTCTGAAATCGGAGTAGATTGCCAGACTGAATTTACGAATGCACCCGAAATGTTTACTTCCATAGTGGAGTCTTTTGTTAAGACATGTAGATAGCTAAACAATGAACCATAATCCCAACTCATGACGTTACTACCCTGCATGAATCTGCAGATATCTAACCAAACAGGTTCAATGTTAGCTAGTTAACATTAGGCTATAGCTAGCCAAGCAAATAGCTCTGAGATATGAATAATAAGGTCATACGTAACGTTAGCTAGCGAGCCAGCCAGCTACCATTAGCTAGCTAGGTAAACAATTAACCATAATCACAACTCATGATGTTACTACCCTACATGAATCTGCAGGTAGCTAACCAACCAGGTTCAATGTTAGCTAGCTAACATTAGGCTATAGCTAGCCAAGTAAATGTCTCTTTCTGTCAAAATTAGAAACGTGTAATATCTGAAAATGTAGCTAGCTAGACAATTTTACAAGTATACATCATTCATGGTTGGACGCATCTCCTGTCGGATGCCATGGTTGCCCTTAGTTTGAAGATTTAATCCGGCGACAGGTGTTTTCCCCATCTCCTTAGCTATCATACTTGAATTCCACTGATTTCAAAACTCAGTCCTCCAGAAAGTGGAGAGCAACACTAATGCAGTTTTAACCTCTTGAAGCTAGGGGGCAGAATTTTTATGTTTGGAAAAATAACGTTCCCAATGTAAGCTGCCTATTTTTCAGGTCCAGATACTAGAATATGCATATAATTGACAGAGTAGGATAGAAAACACTCTAAAGTTTCTAAAACTGTCAAAATATTGTCTGTGAGTATAACAGAACTGATTTTGCAGGCGAAAACCTGAGGAAATCCAACCCGGAAGTGACTCTCTTCCTTTCGTCCACTTAAAGGGATATCAACCAGATTCCTTTTCCAATGGCTTCCTCAGGGTGTGAACAGTCTTTAGACATAGTTTCAAGCTTTTATTCTGAAAAATGAGAGAGATTTATCAAAACACGTCAGTGGATACACGGATGTCCTTACATTAGTTCATGGGCTCGACACTGGTTGCTCGACATTTTCTTTCTCTCCAGTATTGAATAGTTTACAGTCCGGTTGAAATATTATCGATTATTGATGTTAAAAACAACCTGAGGATTGATTATTAAAAACGTTTGACATGTTTCTACGAACTTTACGGATACTATTTGGAATTTTCGTCAAGCCTTGATGACCTGCCTAAGGCTGTGGAATACTGAACATAACGCGCCAAACAAATGGAGGTTTTTTTATATAAAAATATTCTTTATCGAACAAAAGGAACATTTATTGTGTAACTGGGAGTCTCGTGAGTGCAAACATTCAAAGATCATCTAAGGTAAGCGATTCATTTGATTGCTTTTCTGGCTTTTGTGACCAATATACATTGCTGCTAGGTGTTCTTAATGTTTTGTCTAGTGATTGATAAACTCACACAAATGCTTGGATTGCTTTCGATGTAAAGCATATTTTCAAAATCTGACACGACAGGTGGATTAACAACAAGCTAAACTGTGTTTTGCTATATTGCACTTGTGATTTCATGAATATAAATATTTTTTGCAATTTTCTTTTAATTTGGCACTCTGCAATTCAGTGGTTGTTAACGAAAATGATCCCGCTAAAGGGATCCGTGTGTCAAGAAGTTTTAATACACAATACATTTGTTTTTTAAACACGTTAGAAAGGATTACCTAGACATACTGACCAGCTCAAAGAGACAGAAGCATGCTAAATGGCAGACCAATCCAAACTTATCTCTCGGCATGTCCAGCCCACTCATTATCTCAGCCAATCATGGCTAGCGGGAAGGTTGCCAACTTTTTCTTTGGCTAAACCACCTAGGCTCGTAATTTAACAATTGTATTCGTATTTACAGATGGCATACACGTTTTTTATTAAGGCACATGAAGTTCACATGTTTGAGAAGGCATTTCTATCCCAAAATGCATTTTAATAAATGCAGGGAGGGAGAACACAGATCAGGGAGGGAGAACACAAATCAGGGAGGGAGAACACAGACCAGGGAGGGAGGGTAGAGGGAGAACACAGACCAGGGAGGGAGGATAGAGGGAGTACACAGACCAGGGAGGGAGAACACAGACCAGGGAGGGAGAACACAGACCAGGGAGGGAGTACACAGACCAGGGAGGGAGAACACAGACCAGGGAGGGAGAACACAGACCAGGGAGGGAGTACACAGACCAGGGAGGGAGAACACAGACCAGGGAGGGAGTACACAGACCAGGGAGGGAGAACACAGACCAGGGAGGGAGAACACAGACCAGGGAGGGAGTACACAGACCAGGGAGGGAGAACACAGATCAGGGAGGGAGAACACAGACCAGGGAGGGAGAACACAGACCAGGGAGGGAGTACACAGACCAGGGAGGGAGAACACAGACCAGGGAGGGAGAACACAGACCAGGGAGTGAGAACACAGACCAGGGAGGGAGGGTAGAGGGAGAACACAGACCAGAGAGGGAGAACACAGACCAGGGAGGGAGGGTAGAGGGAGAACACAGACCAGGGAGGGAGGATAGAGGAAGGGTAGAGGGAGAACACAGACCAGGCAGGGAGGATAGAGGAAGGGTAGAGGGAGAACACAGACCAGGGAGGGAGGATAGAGGAAGGGTAGAGGGAGAACACAGACCAGGGAGGGAGGATAGAGGAAGGGTAGAGGGAGAACACAGACCAGGGAGGGAGGATAGAGGAAGGGTAGAGGGAGAACACAGACCAGGGAGGGAGAACACAGACCAGGGAGGGAAGGTAGAGGGAGAACACAGACCAGGGAGGGAGGATAGAGGAAGGGTAGAGGGAGAACACAGACCAGGGAGGGAGAACACAGACCAGGGAGGGAGGGTAGAGGGAGAACACATTTTTTCTGAACAGCCTCCTATGTTATTATCCCTGAGCCTCTGAATGATAAACATGTTATATAACTGATCATATTAGAAAGTGATGAACAATCCCTGATGGTTGTCATTGTACAGTATTAATCAACTGCTACTACTTGACATTAAGATGAGGAAGAGAGTGGTACTTCACACTGCCTCCTCTTCCTCATCTTTACTTACTGAGAATCTTGAAAATGTTCAACTACAACTTCAACTACCTCTTTTGTAAGTACAGCAATTCCAACTGGAATTGCTGCTGGTCCTGCTACCACCGCTGTGACAACAGTTGCTACCAATCCCAAAACCTTTCCCAATAGGTCCATTGACTTCTCTCTCGCCTTCTCTATCTCTCTCGCCTTGTCTGCCTGTTTCCTGATCTCCTCCTGGGTCTTCCTTTCCTCCTCTCTCGCTTCGTCTACCTGTTTCCTGATCTCCTCCTGTTTCTTCCTCTCCTCCTCTTCTTTGATCTTCCTCTGAACCTCCTGGTACGTCTCGTTGGTGTAGTGTTGTCCTCCATTCTTCATCACCATCTCATCTATCTTCTTCAGCAGCTCTGTGACCTGATTTCTGTCATTCTTCTTTATATTATTGAAGACATGATATCTTCCCTTAAAGACCTTGACGAGTTTCTTAAGCTCCTGACTCTGATTCACAAAGTTCTCCACTGATACGTCCTTCAGCTGGTCTCCACCGGTGAACAGAATGATTGTGTACATTGAGGCATCTTCTCCAAAGTTCTCCTGGATCCACTTCACAGTGTTCTGCTCCTCCTCTGTGAACCTCCCCAGTCTGATCACCAGCAGGAAGGCGTGGGGTCCTGGGACTGACATGTAGATGGCTTTCTCTATTTGACTTTTCATCTCTTCTTGAGACATTGTTGTGTCATAGAGCCCCGGGGTGTCGATGACATCAGTCTCCCTCCCATCCACCACGCCACTCTGTTTCTCACAGTGATCAGTGACAGACTTAGGGGAGAAGGCTTCTCTAAACGACTTTCTCCCCAGGATGGTGTTTCCTGTTGCACTCTTCCCTGATCCAGTCTTCCCTACCAGAACAATCCTCAGTTCAGAGGAATGCCCTGAATCTGTGAAAACAGACAAGATAAATCAAATCAAAGTTTATTTGTCGCGTGCAACGAATAAAACAGGTGTAGACATTACAGTGAAATGCTTACTTACAATCTCTAACCAATAGTGTGAAAAAAAGGTATGTGTGTGTGTAGGTAAGTAAAGAAATAAAACAACAGTTAAAAGACATTTGAAAATAAGAGTAGCAAGGCTATATACAGACACCAGTTAGTCAGGCTTATTGAGGTAGTATGTACATGTAGGTATGGTTAAAGTGACCATGCATATATGATGAACAGAGAGTAGCAGTAGCGTAAAAAGAGGGGTTGGCAGGTGGTGGGACACAATGCAGATAGCCAAGCAAATAGTCCGAGCACTGGTTGGTCAGGCCAATTGAGGTAGTATGTACATGAATGTATAGTTAAAGTGACTTTGCATATAAGATAAACAGAGAGTAGCAGCAGTGTAAAAGAGGGGTTGGGAGGGGGCACACAATGCAAATAGTCCGGGTAACCATTTGGTTACCTGTTCAGGAGACTTATGGCTTGGGGGTAAAAACTGTTGAGAAGCCTTTTTGTCCTAGACTTGGCACTCCGGTACCGCTTGCCATGCGGTAGTAGAGGGAACAGTCTATGAATGGGGTGGCTGGGGTCTTTGACAATTTTTAGGGCCTTCCTCTGACACTGCCTGGTGTAGAGGTCTTGGATGGCAGGCAGCTTTGCCCCAGTGATGTACTGGGCCGTACGCACTACCCTCTGAATTGCCTTGCGGTCGAAGGCCGAGCAATTGCAGTACCAGGCAGTGATGCAACCGGTCAGGATGCTCTCGATGTTGCAGCTGTAGAACCTTTTGAGGATCTCAGGACCCATATTAATCATTTTAGTTTCCTGAGGGGGAGTAGGCTTTGTCGTGCCCTCTTCACAACAGGGAGTACAGGAGGGGACTGAGCATGCACCCCTGGGGAGCTCCAGTGTTGAGGATCAGCGTGACAGATGTGTTGCTACCTACCCTCACCACCTGGGGGCGGCCCGTCAGGAAGTCCAGGATCCAGTTGCAGAGGGAGGTGTTTAGTCCCAGGTTCCTTAGCTTAGTGATGAGCTTTGAGGGTACTATGGTGTTGAACGCTGAGCTGTAGTCAATGAATAGCATTCTCACATAGGTGTTCCTTTTGTCCAGGTGGGAAAGGGCAGTGTGGAGTGCAATAGAGAATGTGTCATCTGTGGATCTGTTTGGGCGGTATGCAAATTGGAGTGGGTCTAGGGTCTCTGGGATAATGGTGTTGATGTGAGCCATTACCAGCCTTTCAAAGCACTTCATGGCTACGGACGTGAGTGCTACAGGTCTGTAGTCATTTAGGCAGATTGCCTTTGTGTTCTTGGGCACAGGAACTATGGTGGTCTGCTTGAAACATGTTGGTTTTACAGACTCAATCAGGGACATGTTGAAAATGTCAGTGAAGACACCTGCCAGTTGGTCAGCACATGCCCGGAGCACACGTCCTAGGATTCCGTCTGGCCCCGCAGCCTTGTGTATGTTGACCTGTTTAAAGGTCTTACTCACGTCGGCTATGGAGAGCGTGATCACACAGTCGTCCGGAACAGCTGATGCTCTCATGCATGCCTCAGTGTTGCTTGCCTCGAAGTGAGCATAGAAGTGATTTAGCTCATCTGGTAGGCTCGTGTCACTGGGCAGGTCGTGGCTGTGCTTCCCTTTGTAGTCTGTAATAGTTTGCAAGCCCTGCCACATCCGACGAGTGTCGGAGCCGGTGTATTATGATTCAATCTTAGCCCTGTATTGACGCTTTGCCTGTTTGATGGTTCGTCGCAGGGCATAGCGGGATTTCTTGTAAGCTTCCGGGTTAGAGTCCTGCACCTTGAAAGCGGCAGCTCTACCCTTTAGCTCAGTGCGAATGTTGCCTGTAATCCATGGCTTCTGGTTGGGGTATGTACGTACAGTCACTGTGGGGACGACGTCCTCAATACACTTATTGATAAAGCCAGTGACTGATGTGGTGTATTCCTCAATGTCATCGGAAGGATCCCGGAACATTTTCCAGTCTGTGATAGCAAAATAGTCCTGTAGTTTAGCATCTGCTTCATCTGACCACTTTTTTAGACCGAGTCACTGGTGCTTCCTGCTTTAATTTTTGCTTGTAGGCAGGAATCAGGAGGATAGAGTTGTGGTCGGATTTACCAAATGGAGAGCGAGTGAGAGCTTTGTACACGTCTCTGTGTGTGGAGTACAGGTGATCCAGAATTTTTTCCCTCTGGTTGCACATTTAACATGTTTATAGAGATTTGGTTGAACTGATTGAACTAAGTATCCCTGCATTAAAGTCTCCGGCCACAAGGAGCTCCGCATCTGGGTGAGTGGTTTCTTGTTTGCTTATTTCCTTATACAGCTGACTGAGTGCGGTCTTAGTGCCAGCATCTGTTTGTGGTGGTAAATAAACAGCCGCGAAAAGTATAGCTGAGAACTCTCTAGGCAAGTAGTGTGGCCTGGAATTTATAACAATATACTCTACTTCATGCGAGCAAAATCTAGAGACTTCCTTAGATTTCGTGCACCAGCTGTTGTTTACAAATATGCACAGACCGCCACCCCCCCCCCCCCCTCATCCTACTGTGTGCTGTTCTATCCTGCCGGTGCAGCGTGTATCCCGCTAGCTGAATATCCATGTCGTCCAGCAACGATTCCGTGAAACATAGGATATTACAGTTTTTGATGTCCCGTTGGTAGGATATTCGCTATGGTAGGATATCGTACCTCGTCTAATTTATTGTCCAATGATTGCACGTTGGCGGGTAATATTGACGGTAACGGCAGCTTTCCTAGTTGCCTTCTGCGGGTCCGGACGAGGCATCTGGCTCTTTGTCCTCTGTACCTGCGTCGCTTCCTCTTGCGAATAAATGGGATGTTGGACCTGCCGGGTGTTTGGAGAATATCGTGTGAGTCCTGCTTGTTGTTGAAAAAATCTTTGTCTAATCCGAGGTGAGTGATCGCTGTCCTGATATCCAGAAGCTCTTTTCTGCCGTAAGATATGGTTGCAGAAACATTATGTACAAAATAATTTACAAATATTGCGGAAAAAAGCACATAATAACACAATTGGTTGGGCGCTCGTAAAACTGCTGCCATTCCTTCCGGCGCCATTTTACAAATGTGTCTGCCATTGTTGTTCAGAACCCACCGCTCGCAAGTTGTTAAGTTCAACCCCGTCTACTGGTTGTGCTTGTTTCCCAGTCTACCCTGTAAGGAGACGCCCAGCTTGAGAGACCTTAACATTTGTTTAACGCTTGATTTAGCCTACATCATCATCTGTATTCAGTCTGATTGGCTAATAGGAGCAGCAGAGAGGGTAAGAAAAAACAAAGGTAAATTACAATCAGTAAAATAAATAAAGCTAATAAAAAAAATAAAACAAGAAGATTAACATCAATCATCAACATCAATGATGAGCTGATAGCCCGTCGTCTTTTCCCCATGTCAATCATGTCTTTAGGAGGCACTGAACTGAGTGTGTTGTTGCAGAAATAAATAACCTTTAAAATGTACACTACAGAGGCAATTTTTATTTTATTTCTAATTTTGAGCACCTGCCCCTGAAAGGTCTGTGCATTGCCCTGGTGTGTGTACGTGCACGCATGTGTGTACGTGGGTGTGTGTTCTGTACCTTGGCATTGACAAGTGAAGGTTAGCAGACAGAGTGTCAACAGGAACAGAATCTTCAGAGTCCCTCCTCTTCCTCGTTCCATTGCTTCTACAGTCAGCCAATCAAAAACAATCAGAAACAGACGATAACCTCATGACAAAAACTAAGTCCACATGAACTAAATTGGAATTTCTTCTCAGCTATTTCGCTTTAAAACAATGTGAACTATAAGAAGAGTGATGCTATGTGGTGTAACTGTTGTAAAACAAAGTACATTCTCTAACAACATAACCAGCATCAGGTGAACACAATGTACTCATATAGGGGGTGTCAAATGACATTCTAAACATGCTTATCATTCTACAGTTGACATTCTGCAGTGTGTTGGGACCAGATGGACCAGTTCCTGTACACCAGGGATGGGCAACTCCAATTCTCTGGGGCCTGATTGGTGTCACACTTTTCCCCCAGCCCTACAGCTAAAACACCTGATTCAACTAATTACATTCTAACCTGAAGACCATCATTAGTTGATTATTTGAGTCAGGTGTGTTAGCTGGGGCTAAAGTATGATCGCGGTTCCCTGCACAGGAGTTTCATTGCATCAACCAATGGTTGCATGGAACATCATCAACTGTGCTGTCGGGCACCAGATTGCTATAGCATATGATGTCGATATCTGATATCAGTGGAGGCTGGTGGGATAATTTATAGGAGGAGGGTCTCATTGTAATGGCTGTAACGGTGTCAAACACGTTGTTTCCATGTGTTTGATGTGTCGGTAACATTAAATGTATTCCATTCCAGCCATTACAATAAGCCATCCCTCCTACGGCTCCTCCCACCAGCCTCCTCTGTCTGGTATGTAAAATACCTATCCAGGCGTTGTAATATCTGTCATGCATCATCAATGTAGTCAGTCAGGAATGCACTCAAAGTCTCCAAACAGACCCCAGATGAATGGAGATGCTCAGTACCAAGAAACCTGCAGGTGTGTCCCTCAGTACCAAGAAACCTGCAGGTCAGTCCCTCAGTACCAAGAAACCTGCAGGTCAGTCCCTCAGTACCAAGAAACCTGCAGGTCAGTCCCTCAGTACCAAGAAACCTGCAGGTCAGTCCCTCAGTACCAAGAAACCTGCAGGTGTGTCCCTCAGTACCAAGAAACCTGCAGGTGTGTCCCTCAGTACCAAGAAACCTGCAGGTCAGTCCCTCAGTACCAAGAAACCTGCAGGTGTGTCCCTCAGTACCAAGAAACCTTGCAGGTGTGTCCCTCAGTACCAAGAAACCTGCAGGTCAGTCCCTCAGTACCAAGAAACCTGCAGGTGTGTCCCTCAGTACCAAGAAACCTGCAGGTGTGTCCCTCAGTACCAAGAAACCTGCAGGTGTGTCCCTCAGTACCAAGAAACCTGCAGGTGTGTCCCTCAGTACCAAGAAACCTGCAGGTCAGTCCCTCAGTACCAAGAAACCTGCAGGTCAGTCCCTCAGTACCAAGAAACCTGCAGGTCAGTCCCTCAGTACCAAGAAACCTGCAGGTCAGTCCCTCACAGCAACAACCTGCTATAAGTTGTGTTGACTCAAGGTTTGCCCACTTCAATAAGATATATAGCAGGGTTACCCAACTCGCAGAACACAGGCTGAATTTGGCCCGCAGGTGGTTTAATTTGTCCCACCAATTTTTATGAGCAAAACATTAAGACTGAAACAACACGAGGAAATCGGCTCCAATACATTTTTATTTAAGAAATCTGTTCCCAAGTATTCTCACGAATAACATAGAGATGTGATCGTACACAAATGTAAGCAAGTTATGAAATTATTATGTTTTAGTCAACATATCTGTTTGGGCTTCTTGCGGTCAATTTGCAGTCTACAAATGATTTGTAATTATGTTCCGACCCCCGACCGTCCCCTCCAGAAAAAACTATCGTAACGTGGCTGAATCTAGCTGATGATCCCTGCAGGCTACTTAACCCTTGAACTCTCTTAGGTAAATATCATAGACCTGGATCACCAAATCTGACACTAAGTGGACCCAGTGTAATGGTACAGGTACTGTTTTTGTCTCTATGCCCTGTAATATAACATGTGAGCCACAATACGTTTCAGGAGACCAGGGTAAAGCATCAGTAATAATTACTGACTGCGCCGCCCCGGTGTCTCGTAAGATTTTAATTGGCTTTTGATCAGCTTGTTCTCCAGTTAAGGAAACACAACCGGCAGAAATAAACGGAGCATAAACAGGATCCGGTTTCTCAAATGCTGAATCAATACCTCGGACCAACAGACGAGCCAAAGACTTGACTAAACCCAAACTTTTCCTTTTTGGGGACGGTGACTGGGACTGTTTCGGTTTATTTTTCAAAACTGGGCAGTCCGCAATCACGTGACCCTTTTGGTGACAGTAAAAACATTCACGGATTTCATGAAAAGACTTGTCAGAGGAAAACCGACCTGAATGAGGCACTGATGACGTAATCAGTCTACCTTCAAAACGAGGTGCACCAAAGACAGTCTTGTGTGTCAAAGCGTACTCATCTGCCAACACTGCTGCCTGGGCCAATGTCACCACTTTCTGTTCATTTAAATGAACTACAATTCTATCAGGGAGGTTGTTTTTAAAATCCTCCAACAGCATCAACTCCCGAATATCAGCAAAGGTGTTAGCTTTGCTGGCTGAACACCATCGATTAAACAGAGACTCTTTGTCCCTAGCAAACTCAACAAAAGTATGGTGAGAGGGTTTCTTGTGGTTCCTGAAGCGCTGTCTATAAGCTTCAGGCACCAACTCATAAGCCCGCAACACGGTAGTTTTAACTGTATCATAGTGTAAACTGTCTTCCAGGGAGAGAGCAGCTAATACTTCCTGGTCTTTCCCAGACAATTTACATTGCAACAGGAGTGGCCAAACCTTGAGTGGCCAATGCAGCGCAGCGGCCACACGCTCAAATGCAGAAAAATAGGAATCCACTTCCGACTCTCGGAATGGTGGGACTAAAGCTATATTTTTACTTACATCAAAGTGGGCTTGATAATGAGCAGCTTTTGGAGTCACACTGGAGCCAGCATCTAGCTCCAGTTGTCGGATCCTCACCTCCTTGTCGGCTTCTATTTTCCTAATTTCAAGATCAAAATGCATTTGTCTCTCTTTATCTTTTTGCTCCATTTCTAACCGGGCCAGCCTCACCTTCAGTCTAGCGGTCCCGTCTGAACGACCTGAAGCAGAAGATAAAGGATCGAATCGAGGCAATGTAAAGGGGGTACGAGCAACCCCTTCCTCTGCCCTGTCCTCCGACTTGGCATCGGAAAGTCTACCCGTCTCCTCTCCTTTCAATGAGAGAATTCTTTCTCTTACTAATCCCTCCCTGACTAGCACCAAAAGCTCAGCCTTTAGGGCTTTCTCAGGGATAACAAATCCATAATGGTCAGCTATAGCTATAAGGTCTACTTTTCGAAACCTTACCAAACAATCAATAGAGGGCGCTTCAATGAACTTGGAGATGGCTGAGGCAGCCATCTTGTACACAACAATCTACTGAACACACAAACTAAACAAGTCATCCAAACTCACAACCTACCATCACACCTCAATCACTAACCACAGAGAGCTCAGTGCAGCAGGGTCCGGTGGGTTTAATGGAATCCCGGATGAGCCCCCATTATGTTACGCACGCCTCTGAGAAGAGGGAACGCAACTCCCTGCTACAACTCAACTCTCTGAAGTGCAAGAGGTATGGACTGCAGGTGCGAGTAAGGATGACACAAAAGCAGAATTTACCGTTTACTAGAATTTATTTTCTTACACGGTAATATGGGGAAAAGGGGCTGGACGGAACCAAAGCAAAGAAAGTAAATATCAAAGTTCCCCCTCTCCTATCTAACCTGCCTACCCACTTAACTTACCTAACTTAACACCGCCTGGTGCCCTAACCAAAATACAGGGGGTGGTCCGCCCAGGTCTTACCTAGTGTGCCTAGACAGTAAATATACTACGCGTATATGTATGCCCTCGGGCCTCTTGCCTAAACACTCCCAAAGTGCCTTCTCCTTCCCCCCTGGGAACAAATGAAACAGAGTAATTATTAACGATTTCACAAACACTCACAAACACAGGACATAGAAAAACTGCTACCAACAACAACAGTACATACCACACTTTCTGATACACAACCCACACCATATCACAATCTAATTTTTCTCTCTCTCAATCTCCAAATCTCTACTCCTTATCTCATCTCTCTCCTCTACTCTCTCTTCCTTGGGCAGAACACTGGCTTTTATCTTCAGGTGGCAATGGTGATTAGAGTCAGCTGCTTCTTGACGAGGGGGCGGGGTCAGCTCCAATCACCAATTAGCCTGGGGTTGACCAATCAGCTGGTTGGGGAGTACTTCAGGAAGCCATCTCCTGAAATACACACACTAAAATACAAAACAGAACACAGAAACTGGGGAACGTAACACCTGTGCTGCACTACCTTGTCCTAGACCCTCTGGTTTCTATTCAATAAAACAAGATAAATGTTTCAGGTAAAAGTGAAAAACATAATTCTCCTTTCATTGTTATACAATATTAATTAATAATTAATAATTCATTATTGTCTTGACATGTCTAGTGATGTCATCGTTTGATTATGTATGCATCAATGTCAACAAACCTGGTATAAATAAAATGTTTACTCAATATTGTGCTACAGTGATTACAATACATTGTTGTACATTTAATTAGTAAGGTAGTTGAATACTCACTTTTAGTGTAGTTGCACGTATCTGTTAATTGTTGTCCCCTGTTGTGACTGTGAGAGCTGAAGCTATGTGCTGCACCTTATAGTCTGAGTTAAGTTTCGTTTCACCTGTAACTAATAATTTCTAGCCAATGAGAGAAAGAATTCACCTCAGGACAGGCAGAGGCTGAATTCTGATTGGGTGTCACTATTATCAACCTCTTCTGACAACTCAACCTTGGATTAGCCACAACTCTGGGTAAAATGAAATGTGTTGGACACAGACATCTTCTTCTGGGAAAAAGGTTACAATTAAAATAGCAAATAAGACATTTTCAAATGTAACTATGTAGTTGTCTAGCCTGGTCCCAGATCAGTTTGCTCTCTTTCCAACTCCAATGATCACTATCAAGCCATGACAATGAGTGAGAAGGAGATTTAATGACAGACTGGCACTAAGGCTCATAGTTGCCTAGGTATTCTAATGTCATTGTTTTAGTCATAACTGTCCTGCTCAGTTTATAGAGAAACAAAATGCTGTCTAGAACCTCAAATATGTTTTTTATGTTTTTACATTTTATGTCATTTAGCAGACGGTCTGATCCAGAGTGACTTACAGGAACAATTAGGGTTAAGTGCCTTGCTCAAGGGCACATTGACACATTTTTAACCTGTTGACATCTGTTGACATTTATACAGACATAATCAAACGATGACATCACTAGACATGCCTGGGTGTCTGGCTAGACTGTAAACTCTCTTTCCATACTCATGTTAACCTTTCTCGCCCCGGGGTTCCGCTAGCGGAACACCCAAAACATTCCGCTGCCTTCGCGTCGCGCGAAATTCAAAAATATTTTTTTGAAATATTTAACTTCCACACATTAACAAGTCCAATACAGCAAATGAAAGATACAAATCTTGTGAATCCAGCCAACATGTCCGGTTTTTAAAATGTTTTACAGCAAAAACACAATATATATTTATGTTAGCTCACCACAATAGCTAAACACACAACACCATGTTTTCACCGCAAACATAGCTTTCACAAAACCCACAAATAGAGATAAAATGAATCACTAACCTTTGAACAACTTCATCAGATGACAGTCTTATAACATCATGTTATACAATACATTTATGTTTTGTTCAAAAATGTGCATATTTATAGGTATAAATTGTAGTTTTACATTGCAGCCACCATCACAAATAGCACCAAAACAGCCAGAATAATTACAGAGAGCAACGTGAAATACCTAAATACCCATCATAAAACATTTATGAAAAATACATGTTGTACAGCAAATGAAAGATAAACATCTTGTGAATCCAGACAATATTTCCGATTTTTAAAGTGTTTTACAGCGAAAACACAATATATATTTATATTAGCTAACCACAATAGCCAAACACACAACGCCATTTATTCACCGCCAACATAGCTTTCACAAAACCCACAAATAGAGATAAAATGAATCACTAACCTTTGAACAACTTCATCAGATGACAGTCTTATAACATCATGTTATACAATACATTTATGTTTTGTTCAAAAATGTGCATATTTAGAGGTACAAATCGTGGTTTTACATTGTGAATACGTAGCCATGATGCACCAAATTGTCCGGAGAAATTTTGGACAGTCACATAATCTAACCAAAAAAACTCATCATAAACTTTACTAAAAAATACATGTTGTACAGCAAATGAAAGATACACTGGTTCTTAATGCAACCGCTGTGTTAGATTTAAAAAAATAACTTTAGTACAAAGTACAGCATGCAATATTCTGAGACAGCGCCCAGCAATTCTCCGCCATGTTGGAGCCAACATATTCCACAAAAATACGAAATAACATCATAAATATTCTCTTACTTTTGATGATCTTCCATCAGAATGTAGTGCAAGGAGTCCTAGTTCCACAATACATCGTTGTTTTGTTTTAAAATGTCCATTTCTTCTGTCAAATTAGCAACTTTGGCTAGCATTGTGGAGGGCACATGTCCATCAACTCTTGGCGCATGGAACGAAAAATTTCAAAAGTCACAATAAACGTTGAATAAACTGGTCAAACTCAGTTGAAAATCAATCTTTATGATAATTTTCTCATATGTATCCATTAAAGTCCGAGATGGAGCATTTCGTCGTGTATACCTAACGCATTTCAGAAGACAATGTCGTGTTCCCTTGTGCGCAGCTGAATACTGCCAATAGGGCGGACCTGTCACTCCAAAAGCTCTCATTCGGTCTCACATCAAGCTAGACACCCCATTCAACATTCTACTGCCTGTTGACATCTAGTGGAAGGCGTATGAAGTGCATACAGATCCATAAATATAAGGCAATTGAATAGGCAAGCCCTGACACAGAGCCCCATTTTCAGAATTTTCCCTTCCTGTTTGGAAGTTTGCTGCCAAATGATTTTTGTTTTAATCACATATATAATTCAAACAGTTTTAGAAACTTCAGAGTGTTTTCTATCCAATAGTAATAATAATATGCATATCGTATGATCTAGAATTGAGTACGAGGCAGTTTAATTTGGGCACGATTTTTTCCAATGGGGAAACAGCGCCCCCATATTGACAAGAAGTTAACAAAGTAGCCTACATCAGGTGAACATAACGTACTCACATGTGTAGCAAATGACATTCTAAACATGGTTATTATTCTACCGTTTCCTGGCTGCTGCTGTTAAGACCAGGTAGACCAGTTAGAGGTCGTGTTCCATTACCATCAAACAGCACAGCTACTGTGTAGACAGACAGGAAGAGTTCAGACAATAATTAAGTGTAATCAGATTAACTGAAACCAGTACTTAATGTGTAAATCAGGAGGTGTCTGAACACAAAGCATGTGTTCCTCTGTTCCTCTGTTCAGACGTTGCTGACACCAGATCTTACAACGCCTGGATAGGTATTTTACATATCAGCTAACCACATCGTGTGTTTCAGCAGTCTGTCAGTCAACCATTGGTTGATGCATGCAACGTCTAAGCAGTGGAATGCAACCTTAGTCAGTACTGATAAAAACCTCCAGGTGTGTCCCTCACAGCAACAACCTGCAATATGATGGGTGTTGACCCAAGATACAGTATACTGCACTATCTCTGCACTAAACAAGGTCCAGTATACTGCACTATCTCTGCACTAAACAAGGTACAGTATTCTGCATTATCTCTGCACTAAACAAGGTACAGTATGCTGCACTATCTCTGCACTAACCAAGGTACAGTATACTGCACTATCTCTGCACTAACCAAGGTACAGTATACTGCACTATCTCTGCACTAAACAAGGTACAGTATACTGCACTATCTCTGCACTAAACAAGGTAAAGTATACTGCACTATCTCTGCACTAAACAAGGTACAGTATACTGCACTATCTCTGCACTAAACAAGATACGGTATACTGCACTATCTCTGCACTAAACAAGATACAGTATACTGCACTATGTCTGCACTAAACAAGATACAGTATACTGCACTATGTCTGCACTAAACAAGATACAGTATACTGCACTATCTCTGCACTAAACAAGGTACAGTATACTGCACAATCTCTGCTCTAAACAAGGTACAGAATACTGTATATTGTTGTCCCCTGCTGTCACTGAGAGACCTGAAGCAGTGGGCCTGCTGGTTTTGCATAGCCAGGTCCCCCTGGTGGGTGGAGATTTACCTTAAGGACCAATCGAATGGTCTAAAACTAATGCGTAACTAAAGCGCCCAATGTGCTGCACCTTACATTCTGTTAAGTTTCCTTTTCACAGAAACTAGTCATTTCTAGCCAATGAGAGAGTGTTGCTAGGCAAACATTATTCTACTCAGGACAGGTAGGATCTGAATCCTGATTTGGTGTCACTTTTTAACCTTGGCTGCTTGCCAGAATCAGATAAAATGAAAGACATTGACGTCTCCTGGGAGAAAAAAGTTACAAATTAAATAACAAATTAACCTACATTTTCAAATGTAATGTTATACTTGTCTAGCCTGGTCCCAGATCTGTTTGTTCTCCTTCCAACTCCATAGATTACCACAGTATGAGTCATAATACCCATAAAACCCAGCTGTCAAACAGGGAAATGGTTCCAATCATTTTCCCACCATTCATTTTTCACATAGAGGATTTTAGAAACACTTAAAATGGTAACACTATACTTTACTCCCAGCATCAAAACATATTATGATATATAACCATAACCATAACCATGTCATGTCATAATATGGTCATAACACTGTCTTGACATATATGTAGACACGTTTGTAACATATATTGCATTATTTTATGGCTGGGTATGACACCTACATAAGAGACAAACCCCACAGAACTTACCACTGTAGTGGCTGATTATGACACCTACATAAGATTATGAGGAAAAAACATGTTTTTAACCATATCATAATGTCATAACAGCTGACATAAATTGGCATAACCTGTCATAATATGGTCCTAACACTGTTATGACCCATATATTTACACCTCTTGTGACGTATATTGCGTTATTTAATGACTGGTTATGACCCTGCCAAGAAGTTTCCTTTCGTTTGAAAGTGTTTCTTAAGTCCTTGTTGTTGTAATGAATTCTATTTTTTAATCATATTTTAAATTAAACATTGTCTCAAAATAAAGCATTATGTCGCTCCTGTGTCCCTTTACTTGGACTAAGAAAATACACGTTATGTCAATGTGATAAGGCATTATGTCACTGTGATAAGGCATTATGACACTGTGATAAAGCATTATGTCACTGTGATAAGGCATTATGACAATGTGATAAAGCATTATGTCACTGTTATAAGGCATTGTGTCACTGTGATAAGGCATTATGTCACTGTGATAAGGCATTATGTCACTGTGATAAGGCTTTATGTCACTGTGATAAAGCATTATGTCACTGTGATAAGGCATTATGTCACTGTGATAAGGCATTATGTCACTGTGATAAGGCATTATGTCACTGTGATAAGGCATTATGTCACTGTGATAAGGCATTATGTCACTGTGAAAAGGCATTATGTCACTGTGATAAGGCATTATGACACTGTGATAAAGCATTATGTCACTGTGATAAAGCATTATGTCACTGTGATAAAGCATTATGTCACTGTGATAAAGCATTATGTCACTGTGATAAAAGCATTATGTCACCGTGATAAAGCATTATGTCACTGTGATAAAGCATTATGTCACTGTGATAAGGCATTATGTCACTGTGATAAGGCATTATGGTCATCATAATCATTTATGCCAGATAGGCCTATCATACCCTTACAGTATGTCAGTCATCAGTCAAAAAGAGTGTGTCTTGTCCTGTTCCTGAAATCTGCTCCTGCATTCATCCCAGTCATCAGCAACAGAGCATTGGGGTAGGTGCTTGTCTGACATCAACGTGTGAGCAATTACAATGATAATTTAATATGGTACATTTCAGAAAATGTTATCTGACATAAACCTACTGTTGACAAGTAGGCTATGGTGTAATGGAATGTTTGTCTTGTGTGGTAGATTGTGTGGGTTTTGACACTCTTATGTAGGTGTCATAACCAGCCATAAAATATTGCAATATATGTTACAAGAGATCTAAATACATGTGTCATGACAGTGTTATGACCCTATTATGACACGTTATGTCAGCTGTTATGACATATTAATACATTATTATGACCGTGTTACAACCTGTTATGACATATTAATACATGATTATGACCGTGTCATAACCTGTTATGATGCTGGATGTCAAGTAAAGTGTTACCAATCATTGTATGTAAAAAGAAAATACGTGTGTCTGCACTCAGTGTATCTGACGTCTGTTGATTCTCATTGTACAGTATTAATCTACTCTACTGCTACACTTAAATCACTCTGAGTGTTTTCCCACTCCAACCTCTTATCTTCCACATCTTTATATGTCAGGATCTTTCAGTCTTTTTAAAGCCTTTGAACCACAAAAATGTACACCGATAAAACACCTGCAAGAGGATCTACTACTGGTGCTGCTACAGTACCACCGTCTGAACTACTACTGGTGCTGCTACAGTACCACCGTCTGAACTACTACTGGTGCTGCTACAGTACCACCTTCTGAACTACTAATGGTGCTGCTACAGTACCACCTTCTGAACTACTACTGATGCTGCTACAGTACCACCGTCTGAACTACTACTGGTGCTGCTACAGTACCACCTTCTGAACTACTACTGGTGCTGCTACAGTACCACCTTCTGAACTACTACTGGTGCTGCTACAGTACCACCTTCTGAACTACTACTGGTGCTGCTTCCACCTTCTGATCTACTACTGGTGCTGCTACAGTACCACCGTCTGAACTACTACTGGTGCTGCTACAGTACCACCTTCTGAACTACTACTGGTGCTGCTACAGTACCACCTTCTGAACTACTACTGGTGCTGCTACAGTACCACCTTCTGAACTACTACTGGTGCTAATACAGTACTACCTTCTGATCTACTACTGGTGCTGCTACCACCTTCTGATCTACTACTGGTGCTGCTACAGTACCAACTTCTGAACTACTACTGGTGCTAATACAGTACCACCTTCTGATCTACTACTGGTGCTGCTACCACCTTCTGATCTACTACTGGTGCTGCTACAGTACCACCTTCTGAACTACTACTGGTGCTGCTACAGTACCACCTTCTGATCTACTACTGGTGCTGCTACAGTACCACCTTCTGAACTGCTACTGGTGCTGCTACAGTACCACCTTCTGAACTACTACTGGTGCTGCTACCACCTTCTGAACTACTACTGATGCTGCTACAGTACCACCGTCTGAACTACTACTGGTGCTGCTACAGTACCACCGTCTGAACTACTACTGGTGCTGCTACAGTACCACCTTCTGAACTACTACTGGTGCTGCTACCACCTTCTGAACTACTACTGATGTCGCTACAGTACCACCGTCTGATCTACTACTGGTGCTGCTACAGTACCACCTTCTGAACTACTACTGGTGCTGCTACAGTACCACCTTCTGAACTACTACTGGTGCTGCTACAGTACCACCTTCTGAACTACTACTGGTGCTGCTACAGTACCACCTTCTGAACTACTACTGGTGCTGCTACAGTACCACCTTCTGAACTACTACTGGTGCTGCTACAGTACCACCTTCTGAACTACTACTGGTGCTGCTACAGTACCACCTTCTGAACTACTACTGGTGCTGCTACCACCTTCTGATCTACTACTGGTGCTGCTACAGTACCACCTTCTGAACTACTACTGGTGCTAATACAGTACCACCTTCTGATCTACTACTGGTGCTGCTACCACCTTCTGATCTACTACTGGTGCTGCTACAGTAGTACCACCGTCTGAACTACTACTGGTGCTGCTACAGTACCACCTTCTGAACTGCTACTGGTGCTAATACAGTACCACCTTCTGATCTACTACTGGTGCTTCTACAGTACCACCTTCTGATCTACTACTGGTGCTTCTACAGTACCACCTTCTGAACTGCTACTGGTGCTGCTACAGTACCACCTTCTGAACTACTACTGGTGCTGCTACCACCTTCTGATCTACTACGGGTGCTGCTACAGTACCACCTTCTGAACTACTACTGGTGCTGCTACAGTACCACCTTCTGATCTACTACTGGTGCTGCTACAGTACCACCTTCTGATCTACCACTGGTGCTGCTACAGTACCACCTTCTGAACTACTACTGGTGCTGCTACAGTACCACCTTCTGATCTACTACTGGTGCTGCTACAGTACCACCTTCTGATCTACCACTGGTGCTGCTACAGTACCACCTTCTGAACTACTACTGGTGCTGCTACAGTACCACCGTCTGAACTACTACTGGTGCTGCTACAGTACCACCTTCTGATCTACTACTGGTGCTGCTACAGTAACACCTTCTGAACTACTACTGGTGCTGCTACAGTACCACCTTCTGAACTACTACTGGTGTTGCTACAGTACCACCTTCTGAACTACTACTGGTGCTGCTACAGTACCACCTTCTGAACTACTACTGGTGCTGCTACAGTACCACCTTCTGAACTACTACTGTTGCTGCTACAGTACCACCGTCTGAACTACTACTGGTGCTGCTACAGTACCACCTTCTGAACTACTGCTGGTGCTGCTACAGTACCACCTTCTGAACTACTACTGGTGCTGCTACAGTACCACCGTCAGAACAAATGCTGTTACTGTCAACACGCCATCTTAAATCTCCTTCTTCTTGACTATATATTTCCACTCATTCTGTCTCCTGTTCTTTCCTCCACCTCTCAGAACAAACAGACTTTACCAAGAAACAAAGAGTATATACAGGAAGTGTAGAACAAGATTAATTCTTTTTATTATAGTCTTGGATGTTATGGTCATTCACTAAATCAACAGATATGAGAACAAACCATAACAAGTCTGTTGACTATAAACCTGCACCTTGAGTGTCACACATAGAACACTGTATATCATGTGTATTACAGAGACTCTAAATATTGTGTTGATGTTGAATACGAGATTTAGGGAACTTACATTTCCCCATTGGCTTTGTGTTGTGGGAGATACCTGTGGGGTTTATCCCAAATGGCACCCTGTTTACTTTATAGTGCATTAGGGCCCGGGTCAAAGTAGTGGAAAGGGACCTGGTCAAAGTAGTGCACTAAGGTCCTGGTCAAAGTAGTGCACTAGGGTCCTGGTTAAAGTAGTGTACTAGGGTCCTGGTTAAAGTAGTGCACTAGGGTCCTGGTTAAAGTAGTGCACTATGGTCCTGGTTAAAGTAGTGCACTAGGGTCCTGGTTAAAGTAGTGCACTAGGGTCCTGGTTAAAGTAGTGCACTAGGGTCCTGGTTAAAGTAGTGCACTATTAAGGGAACATGGTGCCATTTGTGACGCCTCCTACAAGTGCCGATGTCTCTTTAGATACTTATCTGATCTTTTACCACATGTCCATTATTATCCAATGGAACGATGATGAACTAGTTCTGCATGTTACCACATGTCCATTATTATCCAATGGAACGATGATGAATTAGTTCTGCATGTTACCACATGTCCATTATTATCCAATGGAACGATGAGGAACTAGTTCTGCATGTTACCACATGTCCATTATTATCCAATGGAACGATGATGAACTAGTTCTGTATGTTATCACATGTCCATTATTATCCAATGGAACGATGATGAACTAGTTTGGTATGTTACCACATGTCCATTATTATCCAATGGAACGATGATGAACTAGTTCTGCATGTTACCACATGTCCATTATTATCCAATGGAACGATGATGAACTAGTTCTGCATGTTTCCACATGTCCATTATTATCCAATGGAACGATGATGAACTAGTTCTGCATGTTACCACATGTCCATTATTATCCAATGGAACGATGATGAACTAGTTCTGCATGTTTCCACATGTCCATTATTATCCAATGGAACGATGATGAACTAGTTCTGCATGTTTCCACATGTCCATTATTATCCAATGGAACGATGATGAACTAGTTCTGCATGTTACCACATGTCCATTATTATCCAATGGAACGATGATGAACTAGTTCTGCATGTTACCACATGTCCATTATTATCCAATGGAACGATGATGAACTAGTTCTGTATGTTACCACATGTCCATTATTATCCAATGGAACGATGATGAACTAGTTCGGTATGTTACCACATGTCCATTATTATCCAATGGAACGATGATGAACTAGTTCTGCATGTTACCACATGTCCATTATTATCCAATGGAACGATGATGAACTAGTTCTGTATGTTACCACATGTCCATTATTATCCAATGGAACGACGATGAACTAGTTCTGTATGTTATCACATGTCCATTATTATCCAATGGAACGATGATGAACTAGTTCGGTATGTTACCACATGTCCATTATTATCCAATGGAACGATGATGAACTAGTTCTGCATGTTTCCTCATGTCCATTATTATCCAATGGAACGATGATGAACTAGTTCTGCATGTTTCCAAACAGGGAAAGAGAAACTGTAGATAACTGCCATGATTAAAAACGGCATCCCTGGAGAAAATAACGTTAAGTGCCTTGCTCAAGGGCACACGGCCAAATATTTCACCTTGTCTGCACCTTGAGTTGAACCAGCGACCTTTCAGTTACTGGCCCAATGCTCTGACCTCAGGTAGCAGTAAAGAACAGCACTACGGCCTGGATTCAATCCATGGTATGTAACAGAGCAGTGTACTAGAAAGCTGATAATGCCTCCAAGGCAATTTTCTCATTCACAGAGATCACTTTTTTTTTTTTTACCATGATGGCGTAGCAGTGAAGACGTGTTTTTGTTTGTCGTCTCGTGTACTTTGTATTTTTCTTATTTTTTGTATATATTTTTATTTTATTTTCACTCTTTTCCATTTTAATTCCATTATACCTTCCGGAAACCTGCCTCACCCAATGTGATACGGAATCGCTATTATTTTGAAATTTAGAACACATTCTAGAACCACAAGAAGCTAACAGCTAATTAGCTACAAGCTATTTAGGGATTATTAGCCAATGCTAGCGGCTTTTACCTTCTGCACAGATACCAGCCCTGTTTTTAGCCTGGATAATACTCGCCAATCTACCACTATTGGACTGTCTCTCCACTACAACGCCGGTTTCCTGTTTCCTGCTGTATTCCCCGGACCACTACTTCTGATCTTCACAGCTAGCTAGTGGCTAACGCCCCTGCCACGAGCTAGCACCAGTTAGCCGTGAGCCAGGCGCATCTCCTGGCTAGCAAACTAAATTCTACAATACCTCTTTCGCCTTCTGGCTTGGATCCTCTGTCGACACGGCGCCCCGCCGCACCACCAAGACTGGTCTGCCAACGAATACTCCACCCGCTGTGCCTTCAACCGGCCTCCGTTGGAGCAGACGCTCCCACTAGCCCCGGGCTACTAACTTTAAACGCCGTGTGGCGACTACTCCGCGGCTTCCCTGTTCCATCTACTGCTGCCCCCTGGACACTATGTTCACTTGGCTACATAGCTGATGCCTGCTGGACTGTCCATTAATCACGGTACTCCATTCTGTTTATTTTTTATTTTTATTTTTTATCTGTCGGCCCCAGCAGCGAACTCAGGCTCTGGGTGTAGTTAATCCGATACCTCTCTGCGTAGTCATCACCATTTTACCTGCTGTCGTTGTGTTAGCTGATTAGCTGCTGTTGTCTCACCTGTTGTCTTAGCTAGCTCTCCCAATCAATACCTGCGATTACTTTATGCCTCGCTGTATGTCTCTCTCAATTGTCAATATGCCTTGTATACTGTTGCTCAGGTTAGTTATCATTGTTTTAGTTTACAATGGAGCCCCTAGTTCCACTCTTCATACCTCTGACACCTCCTTTGTCTTACCTCCCATACATGCGGTGACTTCACTCATTATAACCAGCATGTCCAGAGATACAATCTCTCTTATCATCACTCAGTGCCTGGGCTTACCTCCACTGTACCCGCACCCCACCATGCCCCTGTCTGCACATTATGCCCTGAATCTATTCTACCACGCCCAGAAATCTGCTCCTTTTATTCTTTGTCCTCAATGCACTAGATTACCAGTTTTGATAGCCTTTAGCCGCACCCTCATCCTACTCCTCCTCTGTTCCTTGGGTGATGTGGAGCTAAACCCAGGCCTGGCATGTCCCCATGCACCCTCATTTGTTGACTTCTGTGATCAAAAAAGCCTTGGTTTCATGCATGTCAACATCAGAAGCCTCCTCCCTAAGTTTGTTTTACTTACTGCTTTAGCACACTCTGCCAACCCTGATGTCCTAGCCGTGTCTGAATCCTGGCTCAGGAAGGCCACAATTTTTTCCCCCATACCCAACTATAACATTTTCCGTCAAGATAGAATTGCCAAAGGGGGAGGAGTTGCAATCTACTGCAGAGATAGTCTGCAAAGTAATGTCATACTTTCCAGGTCCATTCCCAAACAGTTCGAACTTCTAATTTTAAAAATTAATCTCTCCAGAAATAAGTCTCTCACTGTTGCCGCCTGCTACCGACCCCCCTCAGCTCCCAGCTGTGCCCTGGACACCATTTGTGAATTGATCACCCCCCATCTAGCTTCAGAGTTTGTTCTGCTATGTGACCTAACCTGGCATATGCTTAACACCCCGGCAGTCCTACAATCTAAGCTAGATGCCCTCAATCTCACACAAATCATCAAGGAACCCACCAGGTACAACCCTAAATATGTAAACATGGGCACCCTCATAGACATTATCCTGACCAACTTGCCCTCCAAATACACCTCTGCTGTGATCTCAGCGATCACTGCCTCATTGCCTGTATCCGCTACGGGTCAAACGACCACCCCTCATCACTGTCAAACGCTCCCTAAAACACTTCTGCGAGTGGCCTTTCTAATTGACCTGGCCCAGGTATCCTGGAAGGATATTGACCTCATCTCATCAGTTGAGGATGCCTGGTCATTCTTTAAAAGTAACTTCCTCACCATCTTAGATAAGCATGCCCCGTTCAAAAAACGCAGAACTAAGAATGTCTGCTGAAGTTGCATTGTCAGCTGTCTAGTGTTCTATAACACCCCTTGTATTGAATCCTAGCCTACGTGTGTCTATATAGTATTGGATTGAATCCCAGCCTACGTGTGTCTATATAGTATTGGATTGAATCCCAGCCTATATGTGTCTATATAGTATTGGATTGAATCCCAGCCTGTGTGTCTCTATATAGTATTGGATTGAATCCCAGCCTATGTGTGTCTATACGGTAGTGGATTGAATCTCAGCCTGTGTGTGTCTATACGGTATTGGATTGAATCCCAGCCTGTGTGTGTCTATACGGTATTGGATTGAATCTCAGCCTATGTGTGTCTATACGGTATTGGACTGAATCCCAGCCTATGTGTGTCTATACAGTATTGGATTGAATCCCAGCCTATGTGTGTGTCATGATCGTCTTGCTGTGAGTTTTTGGACCAAGGCGCAGCGTGTGCAAAATACATCTTCTTTATTTGAAGAAGAGAGAAAAAACAAACAAGAAACGAACAACTAATCACGAACAAAATAACAAAACTGACGACCGTGAAGCTAATAATACAGATAGTGCTGACAAACACTACACATTAGACAATTACCCACAACAGCTAAAGCCTATGGCTGCCTTAAATATGGCTCCCAATCAGAGACAACAATAACCAGCTGTCTCTAATTGAGAACCAATTCAGGCAACCATAGACTTTCCTAGACACCTACACTGAACACTAAACCATCTACTCTACTTAACCCCCTAAACCATACAACACCCTAGACAATACAAACACACATACTTCACCATGTCACACCCTGACCTAACTAAAAAAATAATGAAAACAAAGATAACTAAGGCCAGGGTGTGACATAACCCCCCCCTTAAGGTGCGAACTCCGGGCGCACCAGCCTAAAGTCGAGGGGAGGGTCTGGGTGAGCGTCTGTCCACGGTGGCGGCTCTGGTACTGGTCGTGGTCCCCACCCCACCATAGTCACTACCCGCTTTCGTAGCCTCCTCCAAATGGCCACCCTCCACATTAACCCCACTGGACTAAGGGGCAGCACCGGACTAAGGGGCAGCACCGGACTAAGGGGCAGCACCGGACTAAGGGGCAGCACCGGACTAAGGGGCAGCACCAGGATAAGGGGCAGCACCAGGATAAGGGGCAGCACCAGGATAAGGGGCAGCACCAGGATAAGGGGCAGCACCAGGATAAGGGGCAGCACCAGGAAAAGGGGCAGCACCAGGAAAAGGGGCAGCACCAGGAAAAGGGGCAGCACCAGGAAAAGGGGCAGCACCAGGAAAAGGGGCAGCACCAGGAAAAGGGGCAGCACCAGGAAAAGGGGCAGCTCCGGACTGAGGGACGGCAGCTCCGGACTGAGGGACGGATCCTGGCTGGATGACGGCTCTGGCGGGTCCTGGCTGGACAGCTCTGGCGGATCCTGGCTGGACGGCTCATGGCTGGCTGACGGATCTGGCTGCTCATGGCTGGCTGACGGATCTGGCTGCTCATGGCTGGCTGACAGATCTGGCTGCTCATGGCTGGCTGACGGATCTGGCTGCTCATGGCTGGCTGACGGATCTGGCTGCTCATGGCTGGCTGACGGATCTGGCTGCTCATGGCTGGCTGACGGATCTGGCTGCTCATGGCTGGCTGACGGATCTGGCTGCTCATGGCTGGCTGGCGGCTCTGGCTGCTCATGGCTGGCTGACGGATCTGGCAGATCCTGTCTGGTTGGCGGCTCTGGCAGATCCTGTCTGGTTGGCGGCTCTGGCAGATCCTGTCTGGTTGGCGGCTCTGGCAGATCCTGTCTGGTTGGCGGCTCTGGCAGATCCTGTCTGGTTGGCGGCTCTGGCAGATCCTGTCTGATTGGCGGCTCTGGCAGATCCTGTCTGGTTGGCGGCTCTGGCAGATCCTGTCTGGTTGGCGGCTCTGGCAGATCCTGTCTGGTTGGCGGCTCTGGCAGATCCTGACTGACGAATGGCTCTAGCGGCTCCTGACTGACGAATGGCTCTAGCGGCTCCTGACTAACGGCTCTGACGGCTCGGGACAGACGGGCGGCTCAGACGGCGCTGGGCAGACGGGCGGCTCAGACGGCGCTGGGCAGACGGACGGCTCAGACGGCGCTGGGGAGACGGACGGCTCAGACGGCGCTGGGGAGACGGACGGCTCAGACGGCGCTGGGGAGACGGACGGCTCAGACGGCGCTGGGGAGACGGACGGCTCAGACGGCGCTGGGGAGACGGACGGCTCAGACGGCGCTGGGGAGACGGACGGCTCAGACGGCGCTGGGGAGACGGATGGCTCTGGCCGGATGAGGCGCACTGTAGGCCTGGTGCGTGGTGCCGGAACTGGAGGCACTGGGCTCAGGACACGCACCTTCAGGCTAGTGCGGGGAGAAGGAACAGGGCATACTGGACCCTGGGGACGCACATTAGGCCTAGTGCGTGGTGCCGGCACTGGTGGTACCGGGCTGGGGACACGCATCTCAGGGCTAGTGCGGGGAGCAGCAACAGGACGCACAGGACTCTTGGGACACACAGGAGGCTTGGTGCGTGGTTTAGGCACTGGTGGTAAAGGGCTGGAGACACGCGCCATAGGGCTAGTGCGTGGAGGAGGCACTGGTGGTACTGGGTTGGGGCGGGGAGGTGGCGCCGGAAATACCGGACCGTTTAGGCGTACTGGCTCCCTTGAGCACTGAGCCTGCCCAACCTTACCTGGTTGTATGCTCCCCGTCGCCCGACCAGTGCGGGGAGGTGGAATAACCCGCACCGGGCTATGTAGGCGAACCGGAGACACCATGCGTAAGGCTGGTGCCATATAAGCCGGCCCGAGGAGACGCACTGGTGACCAGATGCGTTGGGCCGGCTTCATGACATCCGGCTCAACGCTCAATCTAGCCCGGCCGATACGTGGAGCTGGAATGTACCGAACCGGGCTATGCACGCGTACAGGAGACACCATGCGCTCTATTGCGTAACACGGTGTCTGCCCGTACTCTCGCTCTCCACAGTAAGTACAGGGAGTAGGCGCAGGTTTCCTACCTGACTTCGCCACACTCCCTTTAAGGCCCCCCCCCAAGAAAATTTTGGGTTGTACTCACGGGCTTCCAGCCTTGCTTCCGTTCTGCCTCCTCATATCGCCTCCTCTCGGCTTTAGCTGCCTCCAGCTCTTCACGAGGGAGGCGATATTCTCCCGGTTGTGCCCAAGGTCCCTTTCCATCCAATATCTCCTCCCATGTCCATGAATCCTGTGTAGGTGGGTCCTGTTGCCGCTTGACACGCCGCTTGGTCCTGGATTGGTGGGTAATTCTGTCACGATCGTCTTGCTGTGAGTTTTTGGACCAAGGCGCAGCGTGTGCAAAATACATCTTCTTTATTTGAAGAAGAGAGAAAAAACAAACAAGAAACGAACAACTAATCACGAACAAAATAACAAAACTGACGACCGTGAAGCTAATAATACAGATAGTCCTGACACAAACACTACACATTAGACAATTACCCACAACAGCTAAAGCCTATGGCTGCCTTAAATATGGCTCCCAATCAGAGACAACAATAACCAGCTGTCTCTAATTGAGAACCAATTCAGGCAACCATAGACTTTCCTAGACACCTACACTGAACACTAAACCATCTACTCTACTTAACCCCCTAAACCATACAACACCCTAGACAATACAAACACACATACTTCACCATGTCACACCCTGACCTAACTAAAAAAATAATGAAAACAAAGATAACTAAGGCCAGGGTGTGACAGTGTGTCTATACAGTTGACCATAATTTCTTATTTTGATAGTGGAGTCTCTTGTAGTTCTAAAGTACAGTTGTGTTCTAATATATTGGAACCCTTCCACTTTACAATGGGAGTGTAACAATGGAGCAGAAGGTTCTAAAGTACAGTTGTGTTCTAATATAATGGAACCCTTCCACTTTACAATGGGAGTGTAACAATGGAGCAGAAGGTTCTAAAGTACAGTTGTGTTCTAATATAATGGAACCCTTCCACTTTACAATGGGAATGTAACAATGGAGCAGAAGGTTCTAAAGTACAGTTGTGTTCTAATATAATGGAACCCTTCCACTTTACAATGGGAGTGTAACAATGGAGCAGAAGGTTCTGTTTTCTCTTTTCCAAACTGGTTGAATGAATATTTAACCCTGTAACCCAGCAACAAGTCTGGCTGATACTAACTCAACGCCCTGCTGACTTCAGTCTTGAAAGGCTTTTCTGATGTTGTTCGCACGATGCGTTGATAATGAAGGGGGCTGTGCTTTTACTGTTGATTCTCCTCCTTGTTGCATTCCTATGCTTAGACATTGTTGACTCCTGACAGATCTTACAACGCCTGGATAGTTAAGTATCAGCTAACCATAGCATATGTTCTCCAGTCGATGACACAGTTGGTGACGTGGCACGCAACCATTGGTTGTTACGTCGCCTCGCTTTAGCTGTGTAACGCACCCTTTCTCACACGCTCAGCCCCTGAGAGCCGCCACCTTCCATTACAACTGTTGTATTTTCAAATCCAAACAATGAGAGCGCTCAACCCCAGAGGAAATAAAATATTTGACTATATACCATAGAACAGAGAGTTTTCTGTTCAAGGTCACCAATAAAGGGACCCATCAGAGAAGAGAGTGTTGTGTTCAAGGTCACCACTAAAGGGAACCATCAGAACAGAGAGTGTTGTGTTCAAGGTCACCACTAGAGGGACCATCAGACCAGAGTGTTGTGTTCAAGGTCACCACTAGAGGGACCCATCAGACCAGAGAGTGTTGTGTTCAAGGTCACCACTAAAGGGACCCATCAGACCAGAGTGTTGTGTTCAAGGTCACCACTAGAGGGACCCATCAGACCAGAGAGTGTTGTGTTCAAGGTCACCACTAGAGGGACCATCAGACCAGAGTGTTGTGTTCAAGGTCACCACTAGAGGGACCCATCAGACCAGAGAGTGTTGTGTTCAAGGTCACCACTAGAGGGACCATCAGACCAGAGTGTTGTGTTCAAGGTCACCACTAGAGGGACCCATCAGACCAGAGAGTGTTGTGTTCAAGGTCACCGCTAGAGGGACCATCAGACCAGAGTGTTGTGTTCAAGGTCACCACTAGAGGGACCCATCAGACCAGAGAGTTTTCTGTTCAAGGTCACTGCTAAAGGGACCCATCAGAGCAGAGAGTTTTCTGTTCAAGGTCACCACTAGAGGGACCCATCAGACCAGAGAGTGTTAGGTTCAAGGTCACCACTAGAGGGACACATCAGACCAGAGAGTGTTGTGTTCAAGGTCACCACTAAAGGGACCCATCAGACCAGAGTGTTGTGTTCTAGGTCACCACTTAAGGGACCCATCAGACCAGAGAGTGTTGTGTCAAGGTCACCACTAGAGGGACCCATCAGACCAGAGAGTGTTGTGTTCAAGGTCACCACTAAAGGGACCCATCAGACCAGAGAGTGTTGTGTTCAAGGTCACCACTAAAGGGACCCATCAGACCAGAGAGTTTTCTGTTCAAGGTCACCACTAAAGGGACCCATCAGACCAGAGAGTGTTGTGTTCAAGGTCACCACTAGAGGGACCCATCAGAGCAGAGAGTTTTCTGTTCAAGGTCACCACTAAAGGGACCCATCAGACCAGAGTGTTGTGTTCAAGGTCACCACTAAAGGGACCTATCAGACCAGAGTGTTGTGTTCAAGGTCACCACTAAAGGGACCCATCAGACCAGAGAGTGTTGTGTTCAAGGTCACCACTAAAGGGACCCATCAGACCAGAGAGTGTTGTTTTCTAGGTCACCACTTAAGGGACCCATCAGACCAGAGAGTTTACTGTTCAATGTCACCACTAAAGGGACCCATCAGACCAGAGAGTGTTGTGTCAAGGTCACCACTAAAGGGACCCATCAGACCAGAGAGTGTTGTGTTCAAGGTCACCACTAGAGGGACCCATCAGACCAGAGAGTGTTGTGTTCAAGGTCACCACTAAAGGGACCCATCCGACCAGATTGTTATGTTCAAGATCACCACTAAAGGGACCCATCAGACCAGAGTGTTGTGTTCAAGGTCACCACTTCAGGGACCCATCAGACCAGAGAGTGTTGTGTTCAAGGTCATCACTAGAGGGACCCATCAGACCAGAGAGTTTTCTGTTCAAGGTCACCACTAAAGGGACCCATCAGACCAGAGAGTTTTGTGTCAAGGTCACCACTGAAGGGACCCATCAGACCAGAGAGTGTTGTGTTCAAGGTCACCACTAAAGGGACCCATCAGACCAGAGAGTGTTGTGTTCAAGGTCACCACTAAAGGGACCCATCAGACAAGAGAGTGTTGTGTTCTAGGTCACCACTAAAGGGACCCATCAGACCAGAGAGTTTTGTGTTCAAGGTCACGACGAGAGGGACGTATCAGACCAAATAGGAAAAATAGTCCAAGAACATTGAGTTCATCTGTTATCAGGTATTTTATACAAACTCCCCACAATACATATGCCTTTTCTTGAAAAGTAATTTTGTATGTAAAATGAAAAGATTTGTGTATGCAGTCAGAGTACCTGAAATCCAGAAAATATATGAACCTAGGCTTGACACAGGAACACATTTTGGCTAATTTCATGTAAAACTCTCTCTCTTTCCGTAGTTATACAATACAAAATCCCTCTCTGTAGGTTTACAATATAGAAATCCCTCTATTGCAATTGTTATAGTAATACAAATAGAAGTTAATCTAATGCTATTGTTTTAGTAATAATTGTCCTACAGTTCTGAGCCCCCATCCCTTCCCCTGGATTATGAAGTACAGTAGAGATACACTAATGAGGTACAGTTGAAATACAGTAAAAGTATAGTAGAAATATAGTAACGAAGTATAGTGATTTGATAATTCCCGTGAAGCCAGTGTTAAGAGGATACTGGTACGGGTGTTAGGCCCGAGACAAACCGTGCACATGCTGTTTATATCCTCCAAACACCGGCTTCGAGGGCATTATCACTTTTATAACAACAAAGTAGCTGCATTTGCATTTGTTTAAACTTTTTTCTAGTGATATTTTTTTGGAGACATCCATGACAATGAGCTAATGATGCGCGATTTTACCTGGCATAGAAAATATACTTTCTCGCCAGGACACTGTTGTTCAGAGGAGCCAACAACACAGATAACACAATCACTTCAAATTGAGCCAACAACACAGCAACACAATCACTTCAAATTGAGCCAACAACACAGCAACACAATCACTTCAAATTGAGCCAACAACACAGCAACACAATCACTTCAAATTGAGCCAACAACACAGCAACACAATCACTTCAAATTGAGCCAACAACACAGCAACACAATCACTTCAAATTGAGCCAACAACACAGCAACACAATCACTAAATACTGAAACTGGAAAGACTGCAAACTAGCTGCACTTCGTTTCGTTTGACATTTTTTCAATATACATTTCTTTGTATATATCCATAAAAATGTTGGTTTCATGATTTTAACTGGCTGAGAAACACTGCCTGTCTGTCTCATCCCGCCTCCCGAGAGTTTAGATTTTGTTGTATGTTTGTTATCCCTCGTCCTATAGCTGTTCCTATAGTTGTTGCTGCTCCTTCCCCCATCACTGTCCCTACAACTGCAACCTCTATTGCTGCTGCAATAAGACCTAGTCCTACTATTGTAATTGTGCAGACGACTCCTATAGCAACTTGTTTAACCAACTCTAACAACTGATTTTTCTTGATCTCTTTCTCATACTGGTGTAGTATTTTCCTCCATTCCTCTTCACCATCTCCTCTATCTTCCTCAGCAGCTCTCTGACCTGAGTACAGTCTCTTTTCTCTTTATTGTTGAAGACATGATGTCTGCCTCCACATATTGACTAGTGTCTGAAGCTCCTGACTCTCCAGATCAGCAAGAGGAAAAGTTTCTTCCTCTTCTGGTTTTCCCTCTCGCTGATCTACACCAGTGAATAATAATATTGTGTAGTTTGTAATGCACGATTTCCTGCTGAGATCTTTATTGGTTATTTGTAGCACTACTTTGAATAAAATAATAGTATGATGAATGCCCTAATTACTGTGCATGCTTTGGCCCTGGTGCTCCTTACTGAGTGTTAACTCAGTGATGAATTGAGAATTGCGATGACTTAGGTTAAAGTGGCAATATGTAGAGAGAAAGGGAGTTCCTCCAGCGCCTCCACCTGCACAACCAGGGACTCCACTATTCCCCCCCCCCCATCAACCGGTCCCAGTGAGATTCGTCTCGCCCTTCCCCGGGAGTATGACGGGACGGCTGCACGCTGCCAGGGTTGTTGCAGCTCGACCTCTACCTGGCATCCGTCCACCCTTCTCCTTCAGGTCGTGAGAAGGTGTACGCCCTTGTCTCGTGCCTCTCTGGGAAAGCCTTGCAGTGGGCCAACGCCGTGTGGGGAGAAGGAAATCCGTCCCTGGACCATTTTGAGGATTTCGCTTCCGGGCAGTCTTCGACCATCCATCCGAGGGAAGAGCGGCGAGTGAAGCTGGTTCGATCCTCTGGGGATCGAGCAAGCAGGCAGGGCACTCTGGCGTCATCCCAGGTGATCCGGCACCCTTCTCATCCAGAGCCCTCTGTTGCACACATGTTTTTCTATGTTTCTTTTCCGGAGTTTTCCCCGCATTCCCAGCATAAGGCGCACGTCGATTCAGGCGTGGCTGGGAATTTTATAGACAGATCGTTCACCCTTAGTTTAGGGATCCCCATTGTTCCCGTGGCTGTGCCCTTCCCCGTTCACGCCTTAGACAGTCGACCATTAGGGTCAGGGTTGATTAGGGAGGCCACCGCTCCTCTGGGTATGGTGACGCAGGGGGGTCACGAGGAGAGAATCTGTCTCTTCCTCATTGACTCTCCTGCATTTCCCGTGATGCTAGGCCTACCCTGGTTAGCTTGTCATGACCCCCATGTTTCTTGGCAACGGAGGACTCTCACGGGGTCATCGCGAGAGTGCTCGGGAGGTGTTTAGGGGTTTCCGTTGGTGCTACTAGAGTGGAAAGTCTGGACCAGGTCTCCACTGTGCGCATTCCCCCTGAATATGCAGATTTGGCTCCAAAAAGAAGGCGACTCAATCACCACCCCATCGATCACCCCCTCCACATCACCAGCCTCCTCGAGTTTATTTTTTGTGAAGAAGGAGGGAGGTCTGCTCCCATGTATTGACTAACGAGGCCTATCTCAGATCACGGTGAGGTACAGTTACCCGCTACCTCTTATCGCCACGGAGATTGAGTCAATGCACAGGGCGCGCTTCTTCACCAAACTAGATCTCAGGAGTGCTAACAACCTGTTGTGTATCCGGGAGGGAGACGAGTGGAAGACGGCGTTCAGTACGACCTCAGAGCATTATGAGTACCTCGTCATGCCGTACGGGTTGATGAATGCTCCATCAGTCTTCCAAGCCTTTGTAGACGAGATTTTCAAGGACCTGCACGGGCAGGGTGTAGTGGTGTATATTGATGACATTCTGATATACTCCGCTACACGCGCCAAGCATGTGTCCCTGGTGCGCAGGGTGCTTGGCCGACTGTTGAAGCATGACCTGTACGTCAAGGCTGAGAAATGCCTGTTCTTCCAGCAGTTCATCTTCTTCCTAGGGTACCGCATTTCCACCTTGAGGGTGGAGATGAAGAGTGACCGCATTTCAGCCGTGCGTAATTGGTCGACTCCCACCTCGGTAAAGGAAGTGCAGCGGTTCCTAGGGTTTGCCAATTACTACCGGAAGTTTATCCGGGGTTTTGGTCAGGTAGCGGCTCCCATTACCTCACTGCTGAAGGGGGGCCCGGTACGTTCGCAGTGGTCAGCTGAGGTGGACAGGGCTTTTGGTCACCTGAGGGCTCTTTTTACCTCGGCTCCCGTGCTGGCCCATCCGGATCCCTCTTTGGCGTTCATAGTGGTACCCCTGTGCCTTCTTTTCGAAAAAGCTCAGCCTTGCGGAGCGAAACTATGACGTGGGGGACCGGGAGCTGTTGGCTGTCGTCAAGGCTCTGGAGGCGTGGAGACATTGGCTTGAGGGGGCTAAACACCCTTTTCTAATCTGGACTGACCACCGCAATCTGCAGTACATATGGGCAGCGAAGAGACTGAACCCTCGCCAGGCAAGGTGGGCCATGTTTTTCACCATTTTTGTTTTTTCCCTTTCCTACAGACCAGGTTCCCAAAATGTGAAGGCAGACGCACTGTACCGACTGTATGACACAGAGGAGCGGCCCATGGATCCCACTCCCATACTCCCGGCCTCCTGCCTGGTGGCGCCGGTAGTGTGGTAGCTGGGCGTCTGTACATTCCGTCTGCTGTCCGTGACCGGTTGATCGATTGGGCCCACACGTCACCCTCCTCTGGTCCTCCTGGGATCTGTCGGACGGTGCGCTGTTTTGTTGGGAAGTACTGGTGGCCTACCTTGGCCAAGGATGTGAGGGTTTATGTTTCCTCCTACTCGGTGTGCGCCCAGTGTAAGGCTCCTAGGCTCCTGCCCAGAGGGAAGCTACACCCCTTACCCTTTCCAAAGCGGCCTTGGTCGCATCTGTCAGTGGATTTTCTTACCGACCTCCCCCTCACAGGGAAACACCACGATCCTGGTCGTTGTGGATCGGTTCTCTAAGTCCTGTCGTCTCCTCCCTCTGCCCGGTCTCCTTACAGCCCTACAGACTGCGGAGGCCTTGTTTACGCACGTCTTCCAGCACTACGGGTTGCCTGAGGATATAGTATCTGATCGAGGTCCCCATTTCACTTCGAGGGTCTGGAAGGCGTTCATGGAACATCTGGGGGTCTCGATCAGCCTTACCTTGGGTTTCATCCCGAGAGTAATGGACAGGTGGAGAGAGTGAACCAGGATGTTGGCAGGTTTCTGCGGTCGTATTGCCAGGATCGGCCGGGGGAGTTGGCAGCGTTCGTGCCCTGGGCCGAGAAGGCTCAGAACTCGCTCCACGACTCCTCCACTAACCTCTCCCCCGTCCAGTGTGTACCAGCCGCTCCTGCAGTGTACGACTGGTTCAGGTGCGAGGGTGAGACATGGGACGCCGTCCATGTTCACCTCCAGCGGGACGTGCTGCGCCAAAAAGCCAGCACAGACCATCACCGCAGTGAGGCCCCAGTGTTCGCACCGGGGGACCGGGTCTGGCTCTCGACCCAGATCCTGCCACCATCTCCACCGTCTCCGTCCGGATCGCCCTGCGCCTCGCCCTCTGGGTCGTCGCCGGCGTCGGCGCGCTGCTGGAGCCGTGCGTCAAGGGGTGGGTACTGTCACGACTTCCACCGAAGTCGGGTCCTCTCCTTGTTCGGGCGGCGCTCAGCGGTCGGCGTCGCCGGTCTTCTAGCCATCATCGATCCATTTTTCATTTTCCACGTGTTTTGTCTTGTTTTTCCTCACACCTGGTTTCAATTCTCTCAATTTCTTGTTGTGTATTTAACCCTTTGTTCCCCCCATGTCTTTGTGTGGGATTGTTTATTGTAGTGCTTGTGTACGTTCCCCGTGAGTGCACGACTTGTTATTTTTGTGCCCATTTATCTTGTTGTTCTGGATTCCGTTGGTTTTGCTTAATAAATCTCCGGTTATTACCCAGTTCTGCTCTCTTGTGCCTGACTTATCTGCCGCCAATTACGCACCCCGCTAGACAACCAGCTTTTTGGCTAAAATGTCTTGGTACAAGGTTTTCATGCTACCGTTGACCTTAACCCTTTACACTTGTGGGAATTGGCTTTTATGGATAGGGCTACATTGAAATGTTTCTTACAGAATAAATATGGAAAGCATAACCATGGTAGCAATAAAAGGGACGAATTTTGAGATTCTGAAAAAATTATTTGACTTAAGGTGAGGACTCAACAGTTCACCTGACACAAGACTTAATCCAAACATCACCCTGGGCACACACTGGTTTAATCAATGTTTCGATATAATTTCAATGAAATGTAAACACATGTAAAAAAAAAAAAAAAAAAAAAAAATTATGCAAGTATGAAGGTAGTTTGGTGCCGACCCAAAAAGAAGGGGATAAATATGTGTACAAATATCTATTTATATTTTTCCTGAGCTTTATTATACTGTATATCCTACTGTAAGATACAGGACAGACAGTTCAAAACAATGTTTCTTATGATACATTTTTGGACTGTATTTTGGTCCATTTATGAATGTGTTATTCAATGCTTTTCTTTAGGCTTTAGTAGTAAAGGCCAAATTCAATATTTTCTCAAATAAATTGTTTTATATGTTTTTAGGTGACTTAAAGGCATCCTAAAATTCTAAATCAAATAGCTAATTGATCCATAGTATGACATCTTAAAACAATTCCATATGTCAGCTTAGAGAGACCATGAAAGTAGAGATAAGAAGTAACTAGCAGAAAGGTTACATTTGATCAACCAACTGATAAGGCACAGCATTGTAGATAACATCTAGACCATGTAAAGTTGAACAGGGCAGAGAAACAGCATTGTCTCTTCCCGGATTTGACTACAGATGTGACCTGGAGTAGACTAAATGCTGTAGCTGGTTATGATGTAATGACTTCCTCTAGACTCACAGTCCTTCTCCTCAGGAGATGCATTTCCAGTAGAGTGGGTGAATGTAGGCTGTGTACCTGGATTATATTTACCTGTCTACCAGTCAGCTGTGTACCTAGATTATATTACCTGTCTACCAGTCAGCTGTGTACCTGGATTCTATTTACCTGTGTACCAGTCAGTTTAACTTACAAAACATTTACTTAGCAACCTGGACGCCGACGTGATCTGTTGAACTAAAAAAAGGTGATAGTTGTAATATTTGCATAACCCTTGTGATTTAAAGGTATCGATGAGGGTTATTGAATCAGAATCAAATCCTCTGATCTCTTCAAGCTCATTAATGATAGAATGTTCATATGTGAAGGTTACTGAAAGGCCAGTATGTTTGGCAATGACACGGATTATAAGCCGGCCTCCTTCAGCTCTCTTGTCTGCCTCACAGATACCCAGGTGAAGTTGACTTGTGCTAAAGGCTTCACTCTCTTGACTTCCAGAAGGATGTTTGTGTTGTAGGGGGTACATGTGGGTTTCTTCTTCTTCCCAAATAGCATCCTATTCCCTTTATAGTGCACTAGGCTCCTGATAGAAAGTAGGGCACTAGGGTCCTGGTAGAAAGTAGGGCTCTAGGGTCCTGGTAGAAAGTAGTGCACTAGGCTCCTGGTAGAAAGTAGTGCACTAGGGTCCTGGTAGAAAGTAGTGCACTAGGTTCCTGGTAGAAAGTAGGGCACTAGGCACCTGGTAGAAAGTAGGGCACTAGGGTCCTGGTAGAAAGTAGTGCACTAGGCTCCTGGTAGAAAGTAGGGCACTAGGGTACTGGTAGAAAGTAGTCCACTATTAAGGGAATAGGGTGCCATTTGTGACTAATCCTATATGTGCCGATGTCTCTTTAGATACATATCTTATCTTTTACCACATGTTCATTATTATCCAATGGAACGATGATGAACTAGTTTTGCATGTTTCCAAACAGGGAAAGAGAAACTGTAGATAACTGCCATGATTAAAAACAGTCATGAGATGTGCAGGGGTTATTTCAGGTCAGGCTCACTAGCATGGTGACTATAGTAGCTGCTGTTATTTGTCCTATTTCACACTTGTACATGTGTGAGTTGGACATGTGTTTCTTGCATATCCCAACACCCACAGAGACCTGGGGTATTTAGACAGGGTCAGACATTATTAACAACACCCACAGAGAGCTGAGGTCTTTAGGCAGGGTCAGACATTATTAACAACATCCCTGGAGCCATTGAGGAGCCATTGAGGTTAATTGGCTTGCTCGAGGGCACAATGACAAATGTAAAAAAAATTATGACTGCAAGATTGAAGGTAGTTTGGTGCCTACCCAATAAGAAGGGGTTAAAAATGTGTACAAAATATCTGTCTATATATTTCCTGGGCTTTATTATACTGTATGAAGGTTACTGAAAGACCAGTATGTTTGGCAGTGACACGGATTATAATGACAATGACACAGATTACTGTAAATTATAGGATAGACACTTCAAAACCTTGTTACTTATATTTAATTTTTTGACTGTATTTTTGGCCATTTATGAATGTGTTATTCAATGCGTTTCTATTGGCTTTAGTAGTAAAGGCCAAATTCAATATTTTTTCCAAATAAAAAAAATGTTAGTCTACTTTTGGCGTTATAAAATTCCAAATCAAAATAGCTAATTGATCCATAGTATGATATCTTAAAACAATTCCATATGTCAGTTTAGAGAGACCATGAAAGTAGAGATAAGAAGTAACTAGCAGAAAGGTTACATTTGATCAAACAACTGATAAGGCACAGCATTGTAAATAATGAGAAAATCTGACCACGACTCCATTTTGTTCTCCCAGCCTATAGACAGAAACTTAAACAGGAAATGCTTGTGCTCAGGTCTGTTCAATGCTGGTCCGACCAATCTGATTCCATGCTTCAAGATTGCTTCGATCACATGGACTGAAATTTTCTGTCCAAAAATGATGCAGAAAAATTAATCCATGCATTTGTTACTTCTAGGTTAGACTACTGCAATGCTCTACTTTCCGGCTACCCGGATAAAGCACTAAATAAACTTCAGGTAGTGCTAAATACGGATGCTAGAATCCTGACTAGAACCAAGAAATTTGATCATATTACTCCAGTGCTAGCTTCCCTACACTGGCTTCCTGTTAAGGCAAGGGCTGATTTCAAGGTTTTACTGTTAACCTATAAAGCGTTACATGGGCTTGCTCCTACCTATCTTTCCGAGTTGGTCCTGCCGTACATACCAATACGTACGCTACGGTCACAAGTCGCAGGCCTCCTAATTGTCCCTAGAATTTCTAAGCAAACAGCGGGAGGCAGGGCTTTCTCCTATAGATCTCCATTTTTATGGAACAGTCTGCCTACCCATGTGAGAGACGCAGACTCGGTCTCAACCTTTAAGTCTTTACTGAAGACTTATCTCTTCAGTAGGTCATATGATTGAGTGTAGTCTGGCCCAGGAGTGTGAAGGTGAACGGAAAGGCTCTGGAGCAACGAACCGCCCTTGCTGTCTCTGCCTGGCCGGTTCCCCTCTCTCCACTGGGATTCTCTGCCTCTAACCCTATTACAGGGGCTGAGTCACTGGCTTACTGGTGCTCTTTCATGCCGTCCCTAGGAGGGGTGCGTCACTTGAGTGGGTTGAGTTACTGACGTGATCTTCCTGTCTGGGTTGGCGCCCCCCCTTGGTTTGTGCTGTGGTGGAGATCTTTGTGGGCTATACTCGGCCTTGTCTCAGGATTGTAAGTTGGTGGTTGAAGATATCCCTCTAGTGGTGCGGGGGCTGTGCTTTGGCAAAGTAGGTGGGGTTTATCCTTCCTGTTTGGCCCTGTCCGGGGGTTTCTTCGGATGGGGCCCCAGTGTCTCCTGACCGCTCCTGTCTCAGCCTCCAGTATTTATGCTGCAGTAGTTTATGTGTCGGGGGGCTAAGGTCAGTTGGTTATACCTTTAGTACTTATCCTATCTTACCCAGTGTCCTGTGTGAATTTAAGTATGCTCTCTCTAATTCTCTCGTTCTCTCTTTCTTTCTCTCTCTCTGAGAACCTGAGCCCTAGGACCATACGTCAGGACTACCGGGCATGATGACTCCTTGCTGTCCCCAGTCCGCCTGGCCTTGCTGCTATTCCAGTTTCAACTGTTCTGCCTGTGGTTATGGAACCGCCACCTGTCCCAGACCTGTTGTTTTTCAACTCTTAATGATCGGCTATGAAAAGCCAACTGAAAATTATTCATGATTATTATTTGACCATGCTTGTCACTTATGAACATTTTTGAACATCTTGGCATAGTTCTGTTATAATCTCCACCCGGCACAGCCAGAAGAGGACTGGCCACCCCTCATAGCCTGGTTCCTCTCTAGGTTTCTTCCTAGGTTTTGGCCTTTCTAGGGAGTTTTTCCTAGCCACCGTGCTTCTACACCTGCATTACTAGCTGTTTGGGGTTTTAGGCTGGGTTTCTGTACAGCACTTCGAGATATTAGCTGATGTACGAAGGGCTATATAAAATAAACTTGATTGATTGATTGACTGGGATATGTTCCGCATAGCGTCGGACAATAACATTGATGAATATGCTGATTCGGTGAGAGAGTTTATTAGCAAGTGCATCGGTGATGTTGTACCCACAGCGACCATTAAAACCTTCCCCAACCAGAAACCGTTGATTGACTGAAAGTGCGAACCACTGCTTTTAATCAACCAGAAACATGACCGAATACAAACAGTGGGTAGCTATTCACTCCGCAAGGCAAACAAACAAGCTAAGCGTCAGTATAGAGACAAAGTAGAGTCGCAATTCAACGGCTCAGACACGAGAGGTATATGGCAGGGTCTACAGTCAATAACGGACTACAAAAAGAAAACCAGCCCAGTCGCGGACACTGATGTCTTGCTCCCAGACCAACTAAACAACTTCTTTGCTCGCGTTGAGGTCAATACAGTGCCACCGACACGGCCCGCTACCAAAACCTGCGGGCTCTCCTTCATCGCAGCCAATGCGAGTAAAACATTTAAACGTGTTAACCCTCGCAAAGCGGCCAGCCCAGACTGCATCCCTAGCCGGGTCCTCAGAGCATGCGCAGACCAGCTGTCTGGTTTGTTTACGGACATATTCAATCAATCCTTACCCCAGTCTGCTGTTCCCACATGCTTCAAGAGGGCCACCATTGTTCCTGTTCTCAAGGAAAAGCTAAAGAAACTGAGCTAAATGACTATCGCCCCTTAGCACTCACTTCCGTCATCATGAAGTGCTTTGAGAGACTAGTCAAGGATCATTTCACCTCCACCCTACCTGACACCCTAGACCCACTCCAATTTGCTTACCGCCCCAATAGGTCCACAGACTACACAATCGCAATCACACTGCACACTGCCCTAACCCATCTGGACAAGAGGAATACCTATGTAAGAATGCTGTTCATCGACTACAGCTCAGCATTTAACACCATAGTACCCTCCAAACTCGTCACTAAGCTCGAGACCCTGGGTCTCGACCCCACCCTGTGCAACTGGGTCCTGGACTTCCTGATGGGCCGCCCCCAAGTGGTGAGAGTAGGAAACAACATCTCCACCCCACTGATCCTCAACACTGGGGCCCCACAAGGGTGCGTTCTCAGCCCCCTCCTGTACTCCCTGTTCACCTATGACCGCGTGGCCATGCGCGCCTCCAACTCAATCATCAAGTTTGCAGACAATACTACAGTGGTAGGCTTGATTTCCAACAACGAAGAGACGGCCTACAGGTAGGAGGTGAGGGCCCTCGGAGTGTGGTGTCAGGCAAATAACCTCACACTCAACGCCAACAAAACAAAGGAGATGATTGTGGACTTCAGGAAACAGCAGAGGGAGCAGCCCCCTGTCCACATCGAGGGGACAGTAGTGGAGAAGGTGGAAAGTTTTAAGGTCCTTGGAGTACACATCAAGGACAAACTGAAATGGTCCACCCACACAGCGTGGTGAAGAAGGCGCAACAGCGCCTCTTCAACCTCAGGAGGCTGAAGAAATTCGTCTTGTCACCAAAAACACTGACAAAATATTAGACGAACAATCGAGAGCATCCTATCGGGCTGTTTAACCACCTGGTACGGCAACTGCTCCACCCACAACCGTAAGGCTCTCCAGAGGGTAGTGAGGTCTTTACAACGCATCACCGGACACAAACTATCTGCCCTCCAGGACACCTTCACCACCCGATTTCATAGGAATGCCAAAAAGATCATCAAGGACAACAACCACCCGATCCACTGCATGTTCACTGCCTGATCCACTGCCTGCCTGGAGATGGTGGTACAGTAACACTTAAAGCTGGAGAACAAGCCTTCACAGTACAATAACACACTGTAACTCACTGATCTCACAATGGCAAGCATATAGCTTGCATTTTCTTGATAAATAATTTGGTAACAGTTTACTTGACACCCAGCATCATAACAAGTTATGACATGTTCATAACCATGTCATAATGTCATAACAGCTGACATAAATTGTCATAACCTGTCATAATATGGTCTTAACACTTATGACCCATATATTTACACTTGTTGTGACATATATTGCGTTATTTAATGACTGGTTATGACCCTGCCAAGAAGTTTCCTTTCGTTTGAAAGTGTTTCTTAATTAAGTATAGGGGGCAGTATTTTTGTTTTTGGCTAATTTGAAACTGCCTATTTCTCAGCCCCCGAAACTAGAATATGCATATAATTGTCAGATTAGGATAGAAAACACTCTAAAGTTTCCAAAACTGTCAAAATATTGTCTGTGAGTTTAACAGAACATATTGCAAGCGAAAACCTGAGGAAAATCCAATCAGGAAGTGCCTCTTTTTTTGAAACCTCTCTGTTCTTATGCATCCCTATCACCCATTTAAAGGGATATCAACCAGATTCCTTTTTCTATGGCTTCCCTACGGTGTCAACAGAGTTTAGACATAGTTTCATAGGCTTATATTTTGAAAAATGAGCGAGAATGATCACATTGCGTAAGTGGATAGGTGGGGGCTCTCAGAGTGAGTTTTGCTCAACAGAGAAAGGCGGCCATTGTTTCTCCCGGTCCTATTGAAAAACCAACACTCCCGGTTGATATATTATCGAATATATATTTGAAAAACAACCTGAGGATTGATTATAAAAAACGTTTCACATGTTTCTGTGGACATTATGGATATTATCTGGAATTTTTGTCTGCGTTGTCGTGACCGCTCCTTCCTGTGGATTTTTGAGGATAACGCGCCGAACGAACGGAGGTATTTGGATATGAAAATAATCTTTATGGAACAAAAGGAACATTTGTTGTCTAACTGGGAGTCTCGTGAGTGAAAACATCCGAAGATCATCAAAGGTAAACGATTAATTTGATTGCTTTTCTGATTTTCGTGACCAAGTTACCCGATGCTAAGTGTACTTAATGTTTTGTCGAGCGATCGATAAACATACACAAACGCTTGTATTGCTTTCGCTGTAGAGCATAGTTTCAAAATCTGAGACGACAGGTGGATTAACAAAAGGCTAAGCTGTGTTTTGCAATATTGCACATGTGATTTCATGAATATGAATATTTTTTAGTAATGTTATTTGAATGTGGCGCTATGCTATTCAGGGTTGCTGATGACAAATATCCCGATACCAGGATGGGTGGTTCAGAAAGTCCTTTGTTGTTGTAATGAATATTTTTTTTTAAATCATATTTTAAATTAAACAGTGTCTCAAAATAAACTTTATGACACTGTGATAAAGCATTATGTCACTGTGATAAGGCATTATGTCACTGTGATAAGGCATTATGTCACTGTGATAAGGCACTATGTCACTGTGATAAGGCATTATGTCACTGTGATAAGGCATTATGTCACTGTGATAAGGCATTATGTCACTGTGATAAGGCATTATGTCACTGTGATAAGGCATTATGACACTGTGATAAGGCATTATGACACTGTGATAAGGCATTATGTCACTGTGATAAGGCATTATGACACTGTGATAAAGCATTATGTCACTGTGATAAGGCATTATGTCACTGTGATAAGGCATTATGTCACTGTGATAAGGCATTATGTCACTGTGATAAGGCATTATGGTCATCATAATCATTTATGCCAGATAGGCCTATCATACCCTTACAGTATGTCAGTCATCAGTCAAAAAGAGGGTGTTTTGTCCTGTTCCTGAAATCTGCTCCTGCATTCATCCCAGTCATCAGCAACAGAGCATTGGGGTAGGTACATGTCTGACATCAACGTGTGAGCAATTACAATGATAATTTAATATGGTACATTTCAGAAAATGTTATATAACACAAACCTACTGTTGACAAGTAGTCTATGGTGTAATGGAATGTTTTGTCTTGTGTGGTAGATTGTGTGGGTTTTGACACTCTTATGTAGGTGTCGTAACCAGCCATAAAATATTGCAATATATGTTACAACAGATCTAAATATATGTGTCATGACAGTGTTATGACCCTATTATGACACGTTATGTCAGCTGTTATGACATATTAATACATGATTATGACCGTGTTACAACCTGTTATGACATATTAATACATGATTATGACCGTGTCATAATGTGTTATGAAGCTGGATGTAAAGTAAAGTGTTACCAGTCATGTTGTATGTAAATACTATGCACTATGTGTCTGGGCTCAGTGTATCTGACGTCTGTTGATTCTCATTGTACAGTATTAATCTACTCTACTGCTACACTTAAATCACTCTGAGTGTTTCCCCCACTCCAACCTCTTATCTTCCACATCTTTATATGTCAGGGTCTTTCAGTCTTTTTAAAGGCATTGAACCATGAAAATGGACCCCGTTAAACAAGCTGCAAGAGGATCTACTACTGGTGCTGCTACAGTACCACCGTCTGAACTACTACTGGTGCTGCTACAGTACCACCGTCTGAACTACTACTGGTGCTGCTACAGTACCACCTTCTGATCTACTACTGGTGCTGCTACAGTACCACCTTCTGAACTACTACTGGTGCTGCTACAGTACCACCTTCTGAACTACTACTGATGCTGCTACAGTACCACCGTCTGAACTACTACTGGTGCTGCTACAGTACCACCTTCTGAACTACTACTGGTGCTGCTACAGTACCACCGTCTGAACAACTACTGGTGCTGCTACAGTACCACCTTCTGAACTACTACTGGTGCTGCTACAGTACCACCTTCTGAACTACTACTGGTGCTGCTACAGTACCACCTTCTGATCTACTACTGGTGCTGCTACAGTACCACCTTCTGATCTGCTACTGGTGCTGCTACAGTACCACCTTCTGATCTACTACTGGTGCTGCTACAGTACCACCTTCTGAACTACTACTGGTGCTGCTACAGTACCACCGTCTGATCTACTACTGGTGCTGCTACAGTACCACCTTCTGAACTACTACTGGTGCTGCTACAGTACCACCGTCTGAACTACTACTCGTGCTGCTACAGTACCACCGTCTGAACTACTACTAGTGCTGCTACCATCTTCTGAACTACTACTGGTGCTGCTACAGTACCACCGTCTGAACTACTACTGGTGCTGCTACAGTACCACCGTCTGAACTACTACTAGTGCTGCTACCATCTTCTGAAATACTACTGGTGCTGCTACAGTACCACCTTCTGATCTACTACTGATGCTGCTACAGTACCACCTTCTGAACTACTACTGGTGCTGCTACAGTACCACCGTCTGAACTACTACTGGTGCTGCTACAGTACCACCTTCTGATCTACTACTGGTGCTGCTACAGTACCACCTTCTGATCTACTACTGGTGATGCTACAGTACCACCTTCTGAACTACTACTGGTGCTGCTACAGTACCACCTTCTGAACTACTACTGGTGCTGCTACAGTACCACCTTCTGAACTACTACTGGTGCTGCTACAGTACCACCGTCTGAACAACTACTGGTGCTGCTACAGTACCACCTTCTGATCTACCACTGGTGCTGCTACAGTACCACCTTCTGATCTACTACTGGTGCTGCTACAGTACCACCGTCTGAACAACTACTGGTGCTGCTACAGTACCACCGTCTGAACTACTACTGGTGCTGCTACAGTACCACCTTCTGATCTACTACTAGTGCTGCTACCATCTTCTGAACTACTACTGGTGCTGCTACAGTACCACCTTCTGAACTACTACTGGTGCTGCTACAGTACCACCTTCTGATCTACTACTGGTGCTGCTACAGTACCACCTTCTGAACTACTACTGGTGTTGCTACAGTACCACCTTCTGAACTACTACTGGTGCTGCTACAGTACCACCGTCTGGTCTACTACTGGTGCTGCTACAGTACCACCTTCTGAACTCATTTTCATTTGGGAAACAACCCTGGTGTGAGTGGAATTGACTGTTTCCTGTTATACTGGGATTCGTCGTCACACAGTAATGATGCAATTACACTGGAACTAGTGATTGACCAACAGGTGTAGTTATTTTCCATCAGGCTTGTGTTCACTATTCTGCCACTTCAGATAACGTTGTTATCTCATCTGCCTCACACCTTCCTCATTCCTCCCCTCTGTGTGTGCTCTCGTTCTCTTTCCTACCTGGTTCACTTTCTCACGGTCTTGAGGGAGTAGCAGCTCTGATCTTTAGCTCCACACAGTCCACAGTACCTCGTCTCCTCCAGGGCTCCAGTCCACAGTACCTCATTTCCTCCAGTACTCCAAAAAGGTAAGGGGCAGTGTTGGGGGGTTTCAGAGTGGTTCTTTGCAGGATATAATAAAATATGAATGAGTTGTGTGTAGGACTAGGAATATCTGTGTTTGTTTTGTGTGTGTTGCTACGTGAGAAGGAAAAGACTTGTTAGAAGAGGGGTGTTTTTAAATTGGTTTAGAGAAAACAGCACCAGTCACCCTACCTTCTTCTAACTCTGTCTTGGTGCCTAATGTTTGACAGCGCTGTTAGATGTGTACACACAGACAGCGCTGTTAGATGTGTACACACAGACAGAGCTGTTAGATGTGTACACACAGACAGAGCTGTTAGATGTGTACACACAGACAGAGCTGTTAGATGTGTACACACAGACAGCACTGTTAGATGTGTACACACAGACAGCGCTGTTAGATGTGTACACACAGAGAGCGCTGTTAGATGTGTACACACAGACAGAGCTGTTAGATGTGTACACACAGACAGCGCTGTTAGATGTGTACACACAGACAGAGCTGTTAGATGTGTACACACAGACAGCGCTGTTAGATGTGTACACACAGAAGGCGCTGTTAGAAGTGTACACACAGACAGAGGGGAAACCATTACTTCACACATCAGATATGGTTCCTGCCCGTGGTAAATGGGTATAGTAAAGGTCAGGCTTGGGGTCAATTCGAATTGAGGTCAGTCAGTTCAGGAGATAATCTGAAACAATCTATATTCAATGACTTCTCAATAAATGGAAGAGAAGCTATTTATTTAAAAAGGTGTAATATTCTGTATTTAAAATTCAAAACACTTCCTGAATTGGGTGTCTTTAATTCTAATTAACCCACTGTTGACCAGGGCCCATACGGTAGAGTACTACTGTTGACCAGGGCCCATACGGTAGAGTACTACTGTTGACCAGGGTCCATATGGTAGTGTATTACTGTTGACCAGGGCCCATAGGGTAGTGTACTACGGTACTGCGGTGTGCTTTAGGACCATGCGGACGCCTCCGAGCGGTCAGGTAAGTTGTTTGGAGTGTTTATCCGAGTGGATAAAAATAATACAATGATGTCCCCCCACTTCTAAAACCAAAGTTGCGCCCCTGGTTTTAACAGTGATCAAGTAGACTACTATTTGGTCATAATGTAGACCTACCAGTTTGGTCTACCATCAAAAACAATGGAGAAAATGCCTCCCATAACATTTTAACATGGAAATAGCTGTTCTATCATTCAGCCAACAGTAGCAGCCAATGTGTGGTGTTCAATGTAGGCGTACATTCTATGAGACTTATGATAAAAACATTCAGGGCTTAACATGAACCTGTTTATCCACTTGTCCTTCAGACAAGGAACCGACTGAAAATGTTGTTGAGTCGTTTGATGCAAGAAACCATTTTATTCCTGCAGGAAAGGGCCATGAGGTCACAGAGGGCACTTCTGGACATTGACTGCAGGAAAGGGCTGCCTCTGTATTTTGTATTGTCAATTGATGAGTCAGTGTAGATTGACACTTAAACGTTTTCTAACTGACTCTAACTGTTGATTATTCACTAGTAACATAGACCAGGGTTAGAGTTATTCTGATAGATTTAGTGGGTGTGTGGCATTCATTAGTGGTGGTGTTGTTATAGGCTTGTACTACTCAGAGTCTACAGGCCAAGTCTTTGTGCCATGAAATGTCACCAAACTCTCTCTCTCTCTCTCTCTCTCTCTCTCTCTCTCTCTCTCTCTCTCTCTCTCTCTCAGTATGGAGAAGAGCCAGTATGGACCCCCGCAGGACGTGTCTGCTCCCCCCGGCCTCCCAGCGGGCTACCAGGGAAGTGGCGGGGGAACAGCCTACCCCCCCCAGCCTGGCTTCCAGGGAGGTAAGAGATCAGATCTACACTGATACTCTTAGGGACAGTTTAAGCTTACACTCTTAGCACCTTATTTTCTATCTAGAACCTTCCTGGAACCTGAAAGGGTTCTTGGAACCTAAAAGGGTTCTTCCTGGAACCCGAAAAGGGTGCTCCTATGGGGACAGTTGATGTGTGTGTCATGATAGCCATAGATGTCATGAACATCATTGTTAAGGGCTGGCCAACCACTCTGTATCCCTGGGTTTGTGGTCCCATAATGCCAGCCAACCACTCTGTATCCCTGGGTTTGTGGTCCCATAATGCTGGCCAACCACTCTGTATCCCTGGGTTTGTGGTCCCATAATGCTGGCCAACCACTCTGTATCCCTGGGTTTGTGGTCCCATAATACTGGCCAACCACTCTGTATCTCTGGGTTTGTGGTCCCATAATGCTGGCCAACCACTCTGTATCCCTGGGTTTGTGTTCCTATAATGCTGACCAACCACTCTGTATCCCTGGGTTTGTGTTCCCATAATACTGGCCAACCACTCTGTATCCCTGGGTTTGTGTTCCCATAATACTGGCCAACCACTCTGTATCCCTGGGTTTGTGTTCCCATAATGCTGACCAACCACTCTGTATTTCTGGGTTTGTGTTCCCATAACGCTGGCCAACCACTCTGTATCCCTGGGTTTGTGTTCCCATAATGCTGGCCAACCACTCTGTATCCCTGGGTTTGTGATAAATGACACAGTGTATTGATGTATTTATTTATCCCTTATTTATCAGGTCCCCAACCCGGCATGTACCCACCACCTTCCCAACCCGGCATGTGCCCACCACCTTCCCAACCCGGCATGTGCCCACCACCTTCCCAACCCGGCATGTACCCACCACCTCCCCAAGCCGGCACGGGCATGGCACAACCTACAAACGCCCCCAGTGGTGAGTCACACACCACACTGAAGAAAACTCCTAACTGTGTGACCAAAACTACCTCAATCGGGTACCCCTACTCCTACCCCGTGAAAAAAGAGAACCAAGTTGTACACACACAAGGTATTGGCTGGACGTCCTGGCCATAGCAACACCCATCCTTAGCAACCCTTCTAATCCTCTACCCTCTGTGGGGGTGTGAAATATAGAACAAAGAACACAATTTTGGGGGGGCCTAATTGGTTGTATCCAGTTCTGTTCTGTTATATTGTGTATTGTCCGGTTCTGTCCAGTTCTATCCCGACTATCCAATTCTATTGAGTTCTATCCAGTTCTGACCAGTATTTCCCTCTCCCTACAGTAACCTGGGTGGTGGTGATTCTTTCTAGTCCTGTCCAGTTCTATCCAATTCTATGAAGTTCTATCCAGTTTTATCTGGTTTTAACCAGTATTCTCTTCCCTCTGCAGTAACCCAGGTGGTGGTTCTGTCCTGTTCTATGTGGTTCTAACCAGTATTCTCCTCCCTCTGCAGTAACCCAGGTGGTGGTGATGCAGCAGCTGCTGCCTAGAGACGTACCCGGCCAGATGACGTGTCCCCACTGTCAGGTCCAGGTTCTGACAGAGACCACACACACCCCTGGACTGCGCACCTGGGTCCTCTGTGGAGTCCTCGGCGTCTTAATGTAAGTTGGTACACGTGGCAAACATTATTTTTGTCATCCAGACGTGGCAGGGGGTATTGGTCCACATGCAACATTGAATTCACAGTAGAGATGGATACACACACTGAATCCCTTCTCTCTCTCTACCCCACCTCTCTGTCTCTGTCTCTGTCTCTGTCTGTATCTCTCTCTCTCTCTACCCCACCTCTCTGTCTCTGTCTCTCTACCCCACCTCTCTGTCTCTGTCTCTCTACCCCACCTCTCTGTCTCTGTCTCTCTCTCTCTCTCTCTCTCTCTCTCTCTCTCTCTACCCCACCTCTCTGTCTCTGTCTCTCTACCCCACCTCTCTCTCTCTCTCTCTCTCTCTCTCTCTCTCTCTCTCTCTCTCTCTCTCTCTCTCTCTCTCTCTACCCCACCTCTCTGTCTCTGTCTCTGTCTGTATCTCTCTCTCTCTCTCCCCCCCCTCTCTCTCTCTCTCTCTCTACCCCACCTCTCTGTCTCTGTCTCTCTACCCCACCTCTCTGTCTCTGTCTCTCTCTCTCTCTCTCTCTCTCTCTCTCTCTCTCTCTCTCTCTACCCCACCTCTCCGTCTCTGTCTCTCTACCCCACCTCTCTCTCTCTCTCTCTCTCTCTCTCTCTCTCTCTCTCTCTCTCTCTCTCTCTACCCCACCTCTCTGTCTCTGTCTCTCTACCCCACCTCTCTCTCTCTCTCTCTACCCCACCTCTCTGTCTGTATCTCTCTCTCTCTCTCTCTCTCTCTCTCTCTCTCTCTCTCTCTCTCTCTCTCTCTCTCTCTCTCTCTCTCTCTCTCTCTCTACCCCACCTCTCTGTCTGTATCTCTCTCTCTCTCTCTCTCTCTACCCCACCTCTCTGTCTCTGTCTCTCTACCCCACCTCTCTCTCTCTCTACCCCACCTCTCTGTCTGTATCTCTCTCTCTCTCTCTCTCTCTCTCTCTCTCTCTCTCTCTCTCTCTCTCTCTCTCTACCCCACCTCTCTGCCTGTATCTCTCTCTCTCTCTCTCTCTATCTCTCTCTACCCCACCTCTCTGTCTCTGTCTCTCTACCCCACCTCTCTCTCTCTCTCTACCCCACCTCTCTGTCTGTATCTCTCTCTCTCTCTCTCTCTCTCTCTCTCTCTCTCTCTCTCTCTCTACCCCACCTCTCTGTCTGTATCTCTCTCTCTCTCTCTCTCTCTCTCTCTCTCTCTCTCTCTCTCTCTCTCTCTCTCTCTCTCTCTCTAACCCACCTCTCTGTCTGTATCTCTCTCTCTCTCTCTCTCTCTCTCTACCCCACCTCTCTGTCTGTATCTCTCTCTCTCTCTCTCTCTCTCTCTCTCTCTCTCTCTCTCTCTACCCCACCTCTCTGTCTGTATCTCTCTCTCTCTCTCTCTACCCCACCTCTCTGTCTGTATCTCTCTCTCTCTCTCTCTCTCTCTCTCTACCCCACCTCTCTGTCTGTATCTCTCTCTCTCTCTCTCTCTCTCTCTCTCTCTCTCTCTACCCCACCTCTCTGTCTGTATCTCTCTCTCTCTCTCTCTCTCTCTCTCTACCCCACCTCTCTGTCTGTATCTCTCTCTCTCTCTCTCTCTCTCTCTCTCTCTACCCCACCTCTCTGTCTGTATCTCTCTCTCTCTCTCTCTCTCTCTCTCTCTCTCTCTCTCTCTCTCTCTCTCTCTCTCTCTCTCTACCCCACCTCTCTGTCTGTATCTCTCTCTCTGTCTCTCTGTCGCTCTCCTTCTCTAGGTGCTGGCCATGGTGTTTGATTCCGTTCTGTGTTGACTCCTGTAAGGACGTAGAACACCACTGCCCCAACTGCAAGAGAGTGATCCACATCCACAAACGTGAATAGGCCAAGATGAGACGCCTGCCACAAAGTGATCCACAACTAGCCCCGGCCCACGGACACTGCTGCCACAAAGTGATCCATACCTTTATGAATCCATTCCAATACACCACTAGTCTACACCACTAGTCTACACCACTACACTACACCACTAGTCTACACCACTAGTCTACACTACTAGTAGGTCAAGAACGCTTTTAGTACCTGAGTAATGGTGACTCTTATTTCCAACCATAACACACACACACACACTTGTGAAGCAACGTGCTCCTCATGAAAATATAAATATCTGTGGTGAGAAGTCACAGTGTAAAGACAATAGTCTGTCTGTGGCTGAGATGACTACTGGAAGACCAGCTTAACATTGACTAGTGTCAGTGTGTAACAAGCTAAGGCCACTTCTAGCAGACCTTTTACACTGATTGTAATGTATGTTTTCTTTCATTCTGTGAATCTTCATGTCAGACAGAAAGTAGGACTCTATTTGTATTGACGTTGGTATCGATTGGTTGTTGGGTTTTTTAAAGGCACAGTCCACAGATGAAACAATAAAAAAGCTGAACCCCGCCTCTGTTTTTGTAAAAAGCTGCGGGATGGGGCTGGAGAAATGTAACCGCTCTCAAAGACAGAGCTATGCATGCAATGACTGACCATCCAACGTTATAGCTTTATCCATCTTTTGAGGCTATACAGGGTTTGTTTACATTTACAAACATTGGAGCAAAACAAGCTTATATTTTGGGTTCTGATGGGGTACAACAGTTGAACTAAGCACAAAAGGAGTCATAAGTTATATTCTTCAAGAACCAAAAAAATTATGTATTAACTGCGGATTGCCCCTTTAATTGATTAACAATAATTGTTTTAATAAAGTTAATAATAACTTTGACTTTTGAGACGATAGTGGCCCTTGTTTCCAGAAACACACACTTTAATATTTCTTTCTAAAATGTATTCATCTGAAAAAAGGCCTGTGTTAGGTGTGTTAACTACCTTTTCTCCAAACACCAATGGACCAATGTTAGTAAAGTAATATCTAATCTGCATTATGTTCTAATAGTCTAACTGAAGATGACTCATGGTGATAATAGGATGCTCATGCATGGTTAATACTCTCTGCTGGCTACTAGGTTTTCTGTCTTCTCACTAACAAACGTATTTTCCAACCACAACGTTGGTTATCGAGAACTATAAACACATTCATTCACCACAGCCACAATTTCCCCTCAAAACACAAACACAAACACACAAACTAACACACACACACACACACACACACACACAAACACAGCATATTCCCACCTCTTCACTTTAAAACCCTTTAGTAAGTCAGAGGTCTCTGGTCTATTGATGGGAATCAGTGTCTTCAGGGTTGCGTCCCAAATGACACCCTGTTCCCTAGGTACAGGAGTGCACTGCATTTGACCAGGGCTCATTTTCATTTGGGAAACACCCCTGGTGTGAGTGGAATTGACTGTTTCCTGTTATACTGGGATTCGTCGTCACACAGTGATGATGCAATTACACTGGAACTAGTGATTGACCAACGGGTGTAGTTATTTTCCATCAGGCTTGTGTTCACTATTCAGCCACTTCAGATAACGTTGTTACCTCATCTGCCTCACACCTTCCTCACTCCTCCCCTCTGTGTGTGCGCTCGTTCTCTTTCCTACCTGGTTCACTTTATCACGGTCTTGAGGGAGTAGCAGCTCTGATCTTTAGCTCCACACAGTCCACAGTACCTCGTCTCCTCCAGGGCTCCAGTCCACAGTACCTCGTCTCCTCCAGGACTCCAGTCCACAGTACCTAGTCTCCTCCAGGGCTCCAATCCACAGTACCTCGTTTCCTCCAGGACTCCAGTCCACAGTACCTCGTCTCCTCCAGGACTCCAGTCCACAGTACCTCGTCTCCTCCAGGGATCCAGTCCACAGTACCTCGTCTCCTCTAGGGCTCCAGTCCACAGTACCTCGTCTCCTCCAGGGATCCAGTCCACAGTACCTCGTCTCCTCTAGGGCTCCAGTCCACAGTACCTCGTCTCCTCCAGGGCTCCAGTCCACAGTACCTCGTCTCCTCCAGGACTCCATTCCACAGTACCTCGTCTCCTCCAGGGCTCCAGTCCACAGTACCTCGCCTCCTCCAGGACTCCAAAAAGGTAAGGGGCTGTCTCTCTGCTCGTGGCTGGGAAAGGGTGCTCTGAGTTGAGGGGTTTCAGAGTGCTTCTTTGCAGGATATAAAATATGGATATAAAATATGAATGAGTTGTGTGTAGGACTAGGAATATCTGTGTTTGTTTTGTGTGTGTTGCTACGTGAGAAGGAAAAGACTTGTTAGAAGAGGGGTGTTTTTAAATTGGTTTAGAGAAAACAGCACCAGTCACCCTACCTTCTTCTAACTCTGTCTTGGTGCCTAATGTTTGACAGCGCTGTTAGATGTGTACACACAGACAGCGCTGTTAGATGTGTACACACAGACAGAGCTGTTAGATGTGTACACACAGACAGCGCTGTTAGATGTGTACACACAGACAGCGCTGTTAGATGTGTACACACAGACAGCGCTGTTAGATGTGTACACACAGACAGAGCTGTTAGATGTGTACACACAGACAGAGCTGTTAGATGTGTACACACAGACAGAGCTGTTAGATGTGTACACACAGACAGAGCTGTTAGATGTGTACACACAGACAGAGCTGTTAGATGTGTACACACAGACAGAGCTGTTGGATGTGTACACACAGACAGAGCTGTTAGATGTGTACACACAGACAGAGCTGTTAGATGTGTACACACAGACAGCGCTGTTAGATGTGTACACACAGACAGCGCTGTTAGATGTGTACACACAGACAGAGTGGAAAACTGTACTTCACACATCAGTGAATTTGATAGCTAACCAAACCATGATATAATTTATGGGGAAATGTCCAGCTGTTTTGTGGGATGTTGGATTAAGGAAATGAAAATGAATCCTTGTGTAAATGTTTAACTGACTAGGGTGTGTGAGTTATGGTTTCTGCCCATGGTAAATGGGTATAGTAAAGGTCAGGTTTGGGGTCAATTCGAATTGAGGTCAGTCAGTTCAGGAAGTAATCTGAAAAAATCTATATTCAATGACTTCTCAATAAATGGAAGAGAAGCTATTTATTTAAAAAGTTGTAACATTTTGTATTTAAAATTCAAAACACTTCCTGAATTGGGTGTCTTTAATTCTAATTAACCCACTGTTGACCAGGGCCCATAGGTTAGAGTACTACTGTTGACCAGGGCCCATAGGGTAGTGTACTACTGTTGACCCGGGCCCATAGGACTCTGGTTATATGTTCCCTCTAATTTTTTCATCAATGATCAAATTTCAGGTCTGCTGAGCGTAACCTTCAACATTCTGTTTAACTTCTAGTGCATGTTTACTGTGAGCACTGAGGCTGTACCCACTTTAAGTTAGTTTTAATCAGGGGAGCAACTTTCACTGGGGACATGTCCCCCACATTCTGAAATTCCATTTTGAACCCCCCAGTTTTATGATTGGAATGTGTTACAAAACGAGGCTACGGTGTGCCAGGGCCCATAGGGTAGTGTACTACTGTTGACCAGGGTCCATGGGGTAGTGTACTACTGTTGACCAGGGCCCATAGGGTAGTGTACTACTGTTGACCAGGGCCCATAGGGTAGTGTACTACTGTTGACCAGGGCCCATAGGGTAGTGTACTACTGTTGACCAGGGCCCATAGGGTAGTGTACTACGGTACTGCGGTGTGCTTTAGGACCATGCGGACGCCTCCGAGCCGTCAGGTAGGTTGTTTGGAGTGTTTATCCGAGTGGATAAAAATAATACAATTATGTCCCCCCCACTTCTAAAACCAAAGTTGCGCCCCTGGTTTTAACAGTGATCAAGTAGACTACTATTTGGTCATAATGTAGACCTACCAGTTTGGTCTACCATCAAAAACAATGGAGAAAATGCCTCCCATAACATTTTAACATGGAAATAGCTGTTCTATCATTCAGCCAACAGTAGCAGCCAATGTGTGGTGTTCAATGTAGGCCTACATTCTATGAGACTTATGATAAAAACATTCAGTGCTTAACATGAACCTGTTTATCCACTTGTCCTTCAGACAAGGAGGTGACTGAAAATGTTGTTGAGTCGTTTAATGCAAGAAATCATTTTATTCCCATACCATTATTACAGAAAATCTGACAAATACAACAAAATACAACACTGCCCCTTTAAGACAAAAACGCTCTTTAACTGACTCCCTTTTCAAAGATGTCTAGAAATGCACACGTGTTGTGCTCTTGTAGGAAGCAACCACTCCCCCACTGCTGACTCAAACGTATCTATAACTGGGCTAATAACTCACTAACTAGCAGAGGATATGAACAGATGTGGCTACATGCAGCTCTCGCTTTGATCTCAGAACAAGCTCATCTACTCACGACCGCTGATTCTGTAAAGACAGTAAGTTCAAACAGTGTTGCCAAATCCTCAGTAAGGAAAGTAGCTATTGGCTGTCCTAAAAGTCGCTAAATGACGCCATCACCTAATTTGCATAATTGGCCTTGTGCGTGTAATTGTGATGGACGCCGTAGGAGAGAGGAATAATGTCGTGGGAGGGACAAAAAGTGAGTCAAAAACACCCTAAATATGTTTAGAACTACAAATGAACTTTCTTCTGTCGATTCTTGTTTTTTTTAATGTCACAATTTCAACCCTCCTCCTTTATTCGGGCTTGGGACCAGCAAAAGTGACCCAAAAGAGACACTCAGGCGGAGTTATTTAAAAATATATATATATATTTTTTGTATTTTATTTTTGTGCAGTGATTTATTTTAGACAAAGAACATTTTACATTTACATCCCACCCTGAATGTAAGCCAGGGCGGGATCAGCCAGCGGCGGCTTCCCTCATGCGCGATTCATTTGCAGTCTGGACGTGGAGGGGTGAACATCTCCTGCTCTGACTGCAGCTGGAAGGGACTGCTGCGCGAGGACTGGGACTGCTTTGGGACTAGAGTTCTGTCAGAGTGACCATCGGGTTGTTGGTCACCTCCCTGACCAAGGTCCTTCTCCCCCGATTGCTCAGTTTGGCCGGGTGGCCAGCTCTAGGTAGAGTCTTGGTGGTTCCAATCTTCTTTCATTTAAGAATGATGGAGGCCGCTGTGTTCTTGGTGACCTTCAATGCTGCACATTCTTTTGGTACCCTTCCCCAGATCTGTGCCTCGACACAATCCTGTCTCAGAGCTCTACAGACAATTCCTTCGACCTCATGGCTTGGTTTTTGCTGTGACATGCACTGTCAACTGTAGGACCTTATGTAGACAGGTGTGTGCCTTTCCAAATCATGCCCAATCAATTGAATTTACCACAGGTGGACTCCAATCAAGTTGTAGAAACATTTCAAGGATGATCAATGGAAACAGGATGCACCTGAGCTCAATTTAGAGTACATTTCATAGCAAAGTGTCTGAATACTTATGTAAATAAGGTATTTCTGTTTTTTTGTAAATTGCAAACATTTTTAAGAACCTGTTTTTGCTTTGTCATTATGGGGTATTGTGATGTCATTATGTTGTATTGTGTGTAGATTTTGGAGGATTTACATTTTTTTAATCCTTTTTAAAATAAGGCTGTAACTTAAATAAATGTGGGAAAAGTCAAGGGGTCTGAATACTTTCTGAATGCACTGTATGTATAGCGCAGTAGTATAATCTATGCATTTCCTTATAATAGTTTGTTTTTAACGACTGACCTGGTTACTGTAAGTAAAGCTTACTGATGAGCCTGAGGTTAGAATGAATCATGAAGTTAGAATTTGTATTTATTTATTGAACCAGGAAGTCCCATTGGGATCAGAAGACCTGTTTCCTAATGGAGACCACGTAGATCAATTATGTTTAGATCATGTGATGTATTATAGCTGATTACAGATGACATACTGTACTGTGTATTATAGCTGATTCCAGATTACATACTGTACTGTGTATTATAGCTGATTCCACATTACATACTGCACTGTGTATTATAGCTGATTCCAGATTACATACTGCACTGTGTAATACAGCTGATTCCAGATGACATACTGTACTGTGTATTATAGCTGATTCCCGATGACATACTGTACTATGTATTATAGCTGATTCCAGATGACATACTGCACTGTGTATTATAGCTGATTACAGATGACATACTGCACTGTGTATTATAGCTGATTCCAGATGACATACTGTACTGTGTATTATAGCTGATTCCAGATTACATACTGCACTGTGTATTATAGCTGATTCCAGATTACATACTGTACTGTGTATTATAGCTGATTCCACATGACATACTGCACTGTGTATTATAGCTGATTCCAGATGACATACTGCACTGTGTAATACAGCTCATTCCAGATGACATACTGTACTGTGTATTATAGATGATTCCAGATGACATACTGCACTGTGTATTATAGCTGATTCCAGATTACATACTGTACTGTGTATTATAGCTGATTCCAGATGACATACTGCACTGTGTAATACAGCTGATTCGAGATGGCATACTGTACTATGTGATATAGCTGATTCCAGATGACATACTGTACTGTGTATTATAGCTGATTCCAGATGACATACTGTACTGTGTATTATAGCTGATTCCAGATTACATACTGCACTGTGTATTATAGCTGATTCCACATTACATACTGCACTGTGTATTATAGCTGATTCCAGATGACATACTGTACTGTGTATTATAGCTGATTCCACATGACATACTGCCCTGTGTATTATAGCTGATTCCACATGACATACTGTACTGTGCATTATAGCTGATTCCAGATTACATACTGTTCTGTGTATTATAGCTGATTCCATATGACATACTGCACTGTGTATTATAGCTGATTCCACATGACATACTGTGCTGTGTATTATAGCTGATTCCAGATGACATACTGTACTATGTATTATAGCTGATTCCAGATGACATACTGTACTGTGTATTATAGCTGATTCCAGATGACATACTGTACTGTGTATTATAGCTGATTCCACATGACATACTGCACTGTGTATTATAGCTGATTCCACATGACATACTGCACTGTGTATTATAGCTGATTCCACATGACATACTGCACTGTGTATTATAGCTGATTCCACATGACATACTGCACTGTGTATTATAGCTGATTCCACATGACATACTGCACTGTGTATTATAGCTGATTCCACATGACATACTGCACTGTGTATTATAGCTGATTCCACATGACATACTGTACTGTGTATTATAGCTGATTCCAGGTGACATACTGTACTGTGTATTATAGCTGATTCCAGATGACATACTGTACTGTGTATTATAGCTGATTCCAGATGACATACTGTACTGTGTATTATAGCTGATTCCACATGACATACTGTACTGTGTATTATAGCTGATTCCAGATTACATACTGTACTGTGTATTATAGCTGATTCCACATGACATACTGTACTGTGTATTATAGCTGATTCCACATGACATACTGCACTGTGTATTATAGCTGATTCCACATGACATGCCGCACTGTGTATTACAGCTGATTCCACATGACATACTGCACTGTGTTTGCCTATGACTGACTAGTGTCTAAAAACTATCTGAGGGGTCCATAATATGGCTTGGAACTTTTTACTGCAGTGAGTGATTTTTGGTGGTCTTTAACAAATCTACTTTGAAACCAAAGTATACACCTCACACACATGGTTATGGGCTTAAAAAAAGATGACACCTGTACCATGTCAGGTATAGAGTTTAAATGTATTCCGTTTTGAGTTTGCATCCCAATAATACACTTTATATACATCACAGAAGACTGAAATATAACAAAACAGTTTGACATAGAAACACTGGATTTTTGTCGTGAATAACATTCCACCCATGAGGTCACAGAGGGCACTTCTGGACATTGACTCCAGGAAAGGGCCATGAGGTCACAGAGGGCGCTTCTGGACATTGACTGCAGGAAAGGGCCATGAGGTCACAGAGGGCGCTTCTGGACATTGACTGCAGGAAAGGGCCATGAGGTCACAGAGGGCGCTTCTGGACATTGACTGCAGGAAAGGGCCATGAGGTCACAGAGGGCGCTTCTGGACATTGACTGCAGGAAAGGGCCATGAGGTCACAGAGGGCGCTTCTGGACATTGACTGCAGGAAAGGGCCATGAGGTCACAGAGGGCGCTTCTGGACATTGACTGCAGGAAAGGGCCATGAGGTCACAGAGGGCACTTCTGCACATTGACTGCAGGAAAGGGCTGCCTCTGTATTTTGTATTGTCAATTGATGTGTCAGTGTAGATTGACACTTAAACGTTGTCTAACTGACTCTAACTGTTGATCATTCACCAGTAACATAGACCAGGGTTAGAGTTATTCTGATAGTTTTAGTGGGTGTGTGGCATTCATTAGTGGTGGTGTTGTTATAGGCTTGTACTACTCAGAGTCTACAGGCCAAGTCTTTGTCCAATGAAATGTCACCAAACCTGCCCGGTTGAATACATGGGTGTGTGTCATTGTTATAAGCAACAGCTTGAACAAGAAGTGTGTGTGTGTGTGTGGTGTGTGTGTGTGTGTGTGTGTGTGTGTGTGTGTGTGTGTGTGTGTGTGTGTGTGTGTGTGTGTGTGTGTGTGTGTGTGTGTGTGTGTGTGTGTGTGTGTGTGTGTGTGTGTGTGTGTGTGAAAGAAGACAGGTGAGAGAGATCGGGGGGAGAGAAGGTAGGGGCAGAGACATGTTTTCTCAATGTGATATTTTCATAAGGTGCTCACTGTCTTCCTCTCTCTCTCTCTCTCTCTCTCTCAACCCCAGACAGTATGGAGAAGAGCCAGTATGGACCCCCGCAGGACGTGTCTGCTCCCCCCTACCCCGGCCTCCCAGCGGGCTACCAGGGAAGTGGAGGGGGAACATCCTACCCCCCCTCAGCCTGGCTACCAGGGAAGTGGCGGGGGAACAGCCTACCCCCCTCAGCCTGGCTTCCAGGGAGGTAAGAGATCAGATCTACACTGATACTCTTAGGGACAGTTTAAGCTTACACTTTTAGAAAATAAGGTGATGTCTAGAACTTGAAAGGGTCCTACGACTGTCCCCATAGGAGAACCCTTTGAAGAGATTTTCAGACCAGGACTAGGTTTCATCTGTGTTCAAGAAACCAGACCTTATTCTTTATGTATTATGTATATTAAAAATGTTCCTGGACAGCAACTTCCTTCAAAGTGTTTTTATTAAGCGTTTTGGAAGTGTCTGTCATGAACATCATTGTTAAGGGCTGGCCAACCACTCTGTATCCCTGGGTTTGTGTTCCCATAATACTGGCCAACCACTCTGTATCCCTGGGTTTGTGTTCCCATAATACTGGCCAACCACTCTGTATCTCTGGGTTTGTGTTCCCATAACGCTGGCCAACCACTCTGTATCCCTGGGTTTGTGTTCCCATAATACTGGCCAACCACTCTGTATCTCTGGGTTTGTGTTCCCATAACGCTGGCCAACCACTCTGTATCCCTGGGTTTGTGTTCCCATAATACTGGCCAACCACTCTGTATCCCTGGGTTTGTGTTCCCATAACGCTGGCCAACCACTCTGTATCCCTGGGTTTGTGTTCCCATAATACTGGCCAACCACTCTGTATCTCTGGGTTTGTGTTCCCATAACGCTGGCCAACCACTCTGTATCCCTGGGTTTGTGTTCCCATAATACTGGCCAACCACTCTGTATCCCTGGGTTTGTGTTCCCATAATACTGGCCAACCACTCTGTATCTCTGGGTTTGTGTTCCCATAACGCTGGCCAACCACTAAGTATCCCTGGGTTTGTGTTCCCATAACGCTGGCCAACCACTCTGTATCCCTGGGTTTGTGTTCCCATAACGCTGGCCAACCATTCTGTATCTCTGGGTTTGTGGTCCCATAATGCTGGCCAACCATTCTGTATCCCTGGGTTTGCGGTAAATGACAGTGTATTGATGTATTTATTTATCCCTTATTTATCAGGTCCCCAACCCGGCATGTACCCACCACCTCTCCAACCCGGCATGTACCCACCACCTCTCCAACCCGGCATGCACCCACCACCTCCCCAACCCGGCATGTACCCACCACCTTCCCAACCCGGCATGTACCCACCACCTTCCCAACCCGGCATGTACCCACCACCTCTCCAACCCGGCATGTACCCACCACCTCTCCAACCCGGCATGTACCCACCTCCTTCCCAACCCGGCATGTACCCACCACCTCTCCAACCCGGCATGTACCCACCACCTCTCCAACCCGGCATGTACCCACCTCCTTCCCAACCCGGCATGTACCCACCACCTCTCCAACCCGGCATGTACCCACCACCTCTCCAATACGGCACGGGCATGGCACAACCTACAAACGCCCCCAGCAGTGAGTCACACACACACTGAAAAAAACTCCTAACGCTCTGACCAAAACTACCTCAATCGGTTCCTTATTTTATTATTCACAGTACCCCGTAAACGAGAACCAAATAGTAGTCACACAAGGTATTGGCTGGATATCCTGGCCATAGCAACACCCACCCTTAGCAACCCTTCTAATCCTCTACCCTCTGTGGGGGTGTGAAATATAGAACAAAGAACACAATTTTGGGGGGGGCCTAATTGGTTCTATCCAGTTCTGTTCTGTTATATTGTGTATTGTCCGGTTCTGTCCAGTTCTATCCCGACTATCCAATTCTATTGAGTTCTATCCAGTTCTGACCAGTATTTCCCTCTCCCTACAGTAACCTGGGTGGTGGTGATTCTTTCTAGTCCTATCCAGTTCTATCTGGTTCTATCCAGTTCTGACCAGTATTTCCCTCTCCCTACAGTAACCCGGGTGGTGGTGATTCTTTCTAGTCCTGTCCAGTTCTATCTGGTTCTATCCAGTTCTGACCAGTATTTCCCTCTCCCTACAGTAACCCGGGTGGTGGTGATTCTTTCTAGTCCTGTCCAGTTCTATCTGGTTCTATCCAGTTCTGACCAGTATTTCCCTCTCCCTACAGTAACCTGGGTGGTGGTGATTCTTTCTAGTCCTGTCCAGTTCTATCTGGTTCTATCCAGTTCTGACCAGTATTTCCCTCTCCCTACAGTAACCCGGGTGGTGGTGATTCTTTCTAGTCCTGTCCAGTTCTATCTGGTTCTATCCAGTTCTGACCAGTATTTCCCTCTCCCTACAGTAACCTGGGTGGTGGTGATTCTTTCTAGTCCTATCCAGTTCTATCTGGTTCTATCCAGTTCTGACCAGTATTTCCCTCTCCCTACAGTAACCCGGGTGGTGGTGATTCTTTCTAGTCCTGTCCAGTTCTATCTGGTTCTATCCAGTTCTGACCAGTATTTCCCTCTCCCTACAGTAACCCGGGTGGTGGTGATTCTTTCTAGTCCTGTCCAGTTCTATCTGGTTCTATCCAGTTCTGACCAGTATTTCCCTCTCCCTACAGTAACCTGGGTGGTGGTGATTCTTTCTAGTCCTGTCCAGTTCTATCTGGTTCTATCCAGTTCTGACCAGTATTCCCTCTCCCTACAGTAACCCGGGTGGTGGTGATTCTTTCTAGTCCTGTCCAGTTCTATCTGGTTCTATCCAGTTCTGACCAGTATTTCCCTCTCCCTACAGTAACCTGGGTGGTGGTGATTCTTTCTAGTCCTGTCCAGTTCTATCTGGTTCTATCCAGTTCTGACCAGTATTTCCCTCTCCCTACAGTAACCCGGGTGGTGGTGATTCTTTCTAGTCCTGTCCAGTTCTATCTGGTTCTATCCAGTTCTGACCAGTATTTCCCTCTCCCTACAGTAACCTGGGTGGTGGTGATTCTTTCTAGTCCTGTCCAGTTCTATCTGGTTCTATCCAGTTCTGACCAGTATTTCCCTCTCCCTACAGTAACCTGGGTGGTGGTGATTCTTTCTAGTCCTGTCCAGTTCTGTCCAATTCTATGAAGTTATATCCAGTTTTATCCAGTTCTATCTGGTTCTATCCAGTTCTGACCAGTATTTCCCTCTCCCTACAGTAACCTGGGTGGTGGTGATTCTTTCTAGTTCTGTCCAGTTCTATGAAGTTAGATCCAGTTTTATCCAGTTCTATCTGGTTCTAACCAGTATTCTCTTCCTTCTGCAGTAACCCAGGTGGTGGTTCTGTCCTGTTCTATCTGGGTCTAACCAGTATTCTCTTCCTTCTGCAGTAACCCAGGTGGGGGTTCTGTCCTGTTCTATCTGGGTCTAACCAGTATTCTCTTCCTTCTGCAGTAACCCAGGTGGTGGTTCTGTCCTGTTCTATCTGGGTCTAACCAGTATTCTCTTCCTTCTGCAGTAACCCAGGTGGTGGTTCTGTCCTGTTCTATCTGGGTCTAACCAGTATTCTCTTCCTTCTGCAGTAACCCAGGTGGTGGTTCTGTCCTGTCCTGTCTGGTTCTAACCAGTATTCTCTTCCTTCTGCAGTAACCCAGGTGGTGGTTCTGTCCTGTTCTATCTGGTTCTACCCAGTATTCTCTTCCTTCTGCAGTAACCCAGGTGGTGGTTCTGTCCTGTTCTATCTGGGTCTAACCAGTATTCTCTTCCTTCTGCCATAACCCAGGTGGTGGTTCTGTCCTGTTCTATCTGAGTCTAACCAGTATTCTCTTCCTTCTGCAGTAACCCAGGTGGTGGTTCTGTCCTGTCTGGTTCTAACCAGTATTCTCTTCCTTCTGCAGTAACCCAGGTGGTGGTTCTGTCCTGTTCTATTTGGATCTAACCAGTGTTCTCTTCCTTCTGCAGTAACCCAGGTGGTGGTTCTGTCCTGTTCTATTTGGTTCTAACCAGTATTCTCTTCCTTCTGCAGTAACCCAGGTGGTGGTGATGCAGCAGCCGCTGCCTAGAGACGTACCCGGCCAGATGACGTGTCCCCACTGTCAGGTCCCGGTTCTGACAGAGACCACACACACCCCTGGACTGGTCACCTGGGTCATCTGTGGAGTCCTCTGCCTCTTTATGTAAGTTGTACACGCATACACACACACACACACACACACACACACACACACACACACACACACACACACACACACACACACACACACACACACACACACACACACACACACACACACACACACACATACATACACACACATACACACACACACACACCATATGTAGACATGTGGCAAACATTATTTTTTTCTCTCTCTCATAAACACGGGATGGGGCTGGAGAAATGTAACCACTCTCAAAGGCAGAGCTATGCATGCAATGACTGACCATCCAACGTTATAGCTTTATCCATGTTTTGAGGCTATACAGTGTTTATTTACATTTACAAACATTGGAGCAAAACAAGCTTATATTTTGGGTTCTGATGGGGTACAACGGTTGAACTAAGCACAAGAAGCAGTCATAAGTTATATTCTTCTAGATCAAAAAATGGATGTATTAACTGCTACAGTACCACCTTCTGATCTACTACTGGTGCTGCTACAGTACCACCTTCTGAACTACTACTGGTGCTGCTACAGTACCACCGTCTGAACTACTACTGGTGCTGCTACAGTACCACCTTCTGAACTACTACTGGTGTTGCTACAGTACCACCTTCTGAACTACTACTGGTGCTGCTACAGTACCACCTTCTGAACTACTACTGGTGCTGCTACAGTACCACCTTCTGAACTATTACTGATGCTGCTACAGTACCACCTTCTAAACTACTACTGGTGCTGCTACAGTACCACCGTCTGAACTACTACTGGTGCTGCTACAGTACCACCTTCTGAACTACTACTGGTGCTGCTACAGTACCACCTTCTGAACTACTACTGGTGCTGCTACAGTACCACCTTCTGAACTACTACTGGTGCTGCTACAGTACCACCGTCTGAACTACTACTGGTGCTGCTACAGTACCACCTTCTGAACTACTACTGGTGCTGCTACAGTACCACCTTCTGAACTACTACTGGTGCTGCTACAGTACCACCTTCTGAACTACTACTGGTGCTGCTACAGTACCACCTTCTGAACTACTACTGGTGCTGCTACAGTACCACCTTCTGAACTACTACTGGTGCTGCTACAGTACCACCTTCTGAACTACTACTGGTGCTGCTACAGTACCACCTTCTGAACTACTACTGGTGCTGCTACAGTACCACCTTCTGAACTACTACTGGTGCTGCTACAGTACCACCTTCTGAACTACTACTGGTGCTGCTACAGTACCACCTTCTGAACTACTACTGGTGCTGCTACAGTACCACCTTCTGATCTACTACTGGTGCTGCTACAGTACCACCTTCTGATCTACTACTGGTGCTGCTACAGTACCACCTTCTGATCTACTACTGGTGCTGCTACAGTACCACCGTCTGAACTACTACTGGTGCTGCTACAGTACCACCGTCTGAACTACTACTGGTGCTGCTACAGTACCACCTTCTGAACTACTACTGGTGCTGCTACCACCTTCTGATCTACTACTGGTGCTGCTACAGTACCACCTTCTGAACTACTACTGGTGCTGCTACAGTACCACCTTCTGATCTACTACTGGTGCTGCTACAGTACCACTGTCTGAACTACTACTGGTGCTGCTGCAGTACCACCTTCTGAACTACTACTGGTGCTGCTACAGTACCACCTTCTGAACTACTACTGGTGCTGCTACAGTACCACCTTCTGATCTACTACTGGTGCTGCTACAGTACCACCTTCTGAATTACTACTGGTGCTGCTACAGTACCACCTTCTGAACTACTACTGGTGCTGCTACAGTACCACCTTCTGATCTACTACTGGTGCTGCTACAGTACCACCTTCTGATCTACTACTGGTGCTGCTACAGTACCACCATCTGAACTACTACTGATGCTGCTACAGTACCACCTTCTGAACTACTACTGGTGCTGCTACAGTACCACCTTCTGAACTACTACTGGTGCTGCTACAGTACCACCTTCTGAACTACTACTGGTGCTGCTACAGTACCACCGTCTGAACTACTACTGGTGCTGCTACAGTACCACCTTCTGAACTACTGCTGATGCTGCTACCGTACCACCTTCTGAACTACTGCTGGTGCTGCTACAGTACCACCTTCTGAACTACTACTGGTGCTGCTACAGTACCACCTTCTGAACTACTACTGGTGCTGCTACAGTACCACCTTCTGAACTACTACTGGTGCTGCTACAGTAGCACCTTCTGAACTACTACTGGTGCTGCTACAGTACCACCTTCTGAACTACTACTGGTGCTGCTACAGTACCACCGTCTGAACTACTACTGGTGCTGCTACAGTACCACCGTCTGAACTACTACTGGTGCTGCTACAGTACCACCTTCTGAACTACTACTGATGCTGCTACAGTACCACCTTCTGAACTACTACTGGTGCTGCTACAGAACCACCTTCTGAACAACTACTGGTGCTGCTACAGTACCACCTTCTGAACTACTACTGGGGCTGCTACAGTACCACCTTCTGATCTACTACTGGTGCTGCTACAGTACCACCTTCTGATCTACTACTGGGGCTGCTACAGTACCACCGTCTGAACTACTACTGGTGCTGCTACAGTACCACCTTCTGAACTACTACTGGTGCTGCTACAGTACCACCTTCTGATCTACTACTGGTGCTGCTACAGTACCACCTTCTGATCTACTACTGGTGCTGCTACAGTACCACCTTCTGAACTACTACTGGTGCTGCTACAGTACCACCGTCTAAACTACTACTGGTGCTTCTAACACTGTCAGAACGACTGCTGTTGCTGTCAACACGCCATCTTAAATCTACTTCTTGACTTTATATTTCCACTCATTCTTTCTGCAATTCTTTCCTCCACCTCTCAGAACAAACAGACTTTACCAAGAAACAAAGAGTATATACAGGAAGTGTAGAACAAGATCAATTCATTTTATTATATTCTTGTTGACAATATGGAAACACCTTACAACATTGGCTACAATTGTCACTTTAAATCATCAAAAAAACAGCTTAATTTAAAAATGTATCTAAAACACTTTTATAAAGACTACTTAACCCTCCTGCTGTGTTCCAGTCAAATTGGACCGATTTACAAGTTTTCTCTCTGAAAAATGTAGTTAATTTAATCTTTTTGTCATAAGGTTCCATGACTTTGTCCACATAGGGCATCTGAACACACAAAATAAATGTTTTCCAGTACATTTTGGGTGTTTTATTTCACTTTTGTATACCTGTGGTCAAAAATGACCGGTCATTAGAAATGAATGGGCGACACTACAACTAGTGTATAACATTAAGTTCTGGCACATAATCAGATGGACTCACTTCCTCTCCCAGACCCCCCCCACACACACACACACGCATGCACGCACGCACGCACACACGCACACACACACACACACACACACACACACACACACACACACACACACACACACACACACACACACGCATGCACGCACGCACGCACACACGCACACACACACACACACACACAAACACACACACACACACACACGCACACACGCACACACACACCTCACTCCCCTTCTTGGCTTCCATGGCAACCCCCACGGGAACCTTTCCCCAATATAATCTCTCCCCCACGGGAACCACACCTGTTGGCATTCTCACAAACAATCGCAATATTGTTTCAATAATATATAGAACTTTTCTCGCCGCTCTGGTATATAAAGATTTTTTGAGGCCTTGCTCCCAATTCATTCTGTGGCAAATAATATACTGTATGTGAGGCTCTTGATCACATCTTTGATCATGAAACTACTATACTTTTTTTACGCAAAAACTAGTTGTATGAGCTCAGGTCAGTGAGGCCTACAGGCCATACATAGCAAATAGAAGTTCAAAACTTGTAATGTTCACAAGAACTTAAGTTAATAAAAAGATCTAACACAACATTAGGTGATAATACATTTATTATTATGGATTTAAATCAGCTACAATGCGGCGGTCATTTTGGACCCGGGAACAAATAATGAATTAACATGAAACGAACACAACAGGAGGGTTAAGGATGGATAACTGCTAAATTATGATTTATAAAATACATTATTATCATTATTATAGAATTATTCAAGACAAAGATGAAATGTCTTGCTCAACTAGGCTTCCTGCAAAATGGCGGGCAGCCGCTGTAAGGGGTGCGTACTGGCGGCAGAGAAGTCAGGCGCAGGAAAGCAAAAACTGTGTTACAACGTCGCAGTTTAATAATAAAAATCACCGTGAACAAAACAATATATACAGTGGGTAAAAAACCCCGTAGCACACCAGACATAACGTGCACAAGCACTTACAATAAACAATTCCGGACAAGGACATGGGGGGAACAGAGGGTTAAATACACAACATGTAATGATGGATTTGAAACCAGGTGTGTGGGAAGACAAGACAAAACAAATGGAAAATGAAAAGTGGATCAATGATGGCTAGAAGACCGGCGACGCCGACCGCCGCCCGAACCAGGAGAGGAACCAACTTCGGTTGGTCGTGACAGCAGCCAGTAGGCTCAACACAACCGCCGTCCACGACTAAGGGCTGATCCTGACGGGAGGATCAGCTCAAAAAGATATTCAGAATTATGAGTGTTCTGCTTTAGAATCTCTATATAAAAACGTGGTAACTTCCTGTGGTATCCTGCTCTCTCAGAAATCTAAATCACACAGGTCTTCATGCTGTTGTTACAGAGCTGGGTCTCCGTCTTTCATTCACACAGGATGGAACAGATATACAGATACTTTACTTGTCTGATACACCGCCTGCATGATACTCCGCCTCTGTCTTCTACCTCTCTCCACCTGTCCTCCCTTTTCTCTGTGTGTTTATTGTAAGTGTGTAAAGCAATATTTTTAAGTCATCTTTGTGATAAGCTAATGTCTCGTCAAATACTGTATGTTAGATAGACAATGGAACACATTCATATTTTTTGCAGTGTTATATTGGATAGTCATAGCCAGCTAGCTAACATAGCACCCCTCTGTTTGAGCAGGGTGTTTCAGTAGGCTAAACTAGATAGCTGCATTTACAAACTAAGTAAGTGGAAAAAAATTGAGTGTCTCTCTCTTGCTTCTCCTTAATTTTGGAAGAAATTATTTTGTTCAAAACTGTTCAGCTATTAACTTTCTCTCTCTTTGAGTCAACTACTCACCACATGTTATACACATTTTACCTGTAGCTTATGCTTTCAGTACTGGATTAATTCTCTGATCCTTTGATTGGGTGGACCACATGTCAGTTCAGGCTGCAAGAGCTCTGATAGGTTGGAGGATGTCCCCCGGAAGTTGTCATAATTACTGTGTAAGTCTATGGAAGGGGGTGAGAACCATGAACCTCCTAGGTTTTGTATTGAGGTCAATGTACCCAGAGGAGGACGGAAGCTAGCTGTCCTCTGGCTACACCATGGTGCTACCCTACAGAATGCTGTTGAGGCTACTGTAGACCTTCACTGCAGAACAGTGTATTTTACAGTATATATTTAGTATAGTTTTTATCTCAAAAAAGGACAACTTTTTAAATGTTTTACCAATTTTATTTGTATGAAATTCACTGAGGAGAACGGTGGGAATATTGCCTTTAAATTTCAATCCCACTATAGCACGGATCTTCTGCAGTCCAGATTGAATACAGCCCTTAAGCACATAGACTGAACACACACATTCCACTGAATAATTTTGTAGACAGAAAGACAGGTGCTGCAATTGTTGGGATTTAAGTAACATTAAAATAAATCCTGCTGTAAACAACTTTTTTTTAAGCAACTATGCAATCTGGAAAATATATTTCAAGGACTGTATCAGGACGTGTAAAAACACCTGGAAACAGAAGTATTCATAATAACAGGTGTGTTATATATCCCTCCACAGCCAGTACCCACTACCCATAATACATACACCCCACTAAAACATACACTACTATTTAATACATGCTATGTATCCCCACTAAATACATACACTACCATTTAATACATGCTATGTATCCCCACTAAATACATACACTACCATTTAATATATACTATGTATCCCCACTAAATACATACACTACCATTTAATATATACTATGTATCCCCACTAAATACATACCCTACCATTTAATATACACTATGTATCCCCACTAAATACATACACTACCATTTAATATATACTATGTATCCCCACTAAATACATACCCTACCATTTAGTATATACTAAATATATCCCCACTAAATACATACACTACCATTTAATATATACTAAATATATCCCCACTAAATACACACACTACCATTTAGTATATGCTATGTATCCCCACTAAATACATACACCTCCACAAAAATAAACGGTCATGATTTGAGTTGAGAAACGTTGTAACTATGGGTCATGATAGGGTGATTGTGTACAGTGCAGCAGGAGTGTTTTGTTAAGATTTTCCACGTTCACACCCTGCTAGGGCCATCCTGCCACACGGCTAGCATATCTATAACATTGCAAATGGTTTTGAAAGGACTGTTATATGATTCAGTAAGTACCGTTGCCATACGTAGTGAAACGTTAAGACCAACTGAACGTACCCCTGGTGTTTTAAAAGCCTAGCATCTCCTTAGTGCATTCAAACCCTTGGCTGAAGCCTGCAGCTACACCTGCTGCCACCAATACTGGTGAAGCAAACACCATCCCTAGTCCTGCTGCGGCTATACTGCCGTACGCTGCCAGTTTACAGTAAAACATATTCTCCTCTCTGATCTTTCTCTGAGCCTCTTCATAGTCAGCACTGGTGTAGTGTTCTCCTCCATTGTCCTCCTCCACCATCTCCTCGATCTTCTCCAGCAGCTCTCTAACCTGAGTGTTGTCTCTTCTCTTGTCATTGATTAGGGAGTGATATCTGCCCCCACACATATTGATGAGTCTCCGTAGCGCTTTGCTCTGAGCAAGAAACCCTTTGACTGTTTTGCCCTTTCTAAGTGAGAGCTCCTCACTCTCACTTAGAAAGTCCTCCATTGATTTGTCCTCCAGCTGGTCTCCACCGGTGAACAGAATGATGGTGTACATTGAGGCATCTTCTCCAAAGTTCTCCTGGATCCACTTCACCGTGTTCTGCTCCTCCTCTGTGAACCTCCCCAGTCTGATCACCAGCAGGAACACATGGGGTCCTGGAACTGACATGTAGATGGCCTTTTCTATTTCACTTTTCATCTCTTCTTGAGACATTTTTGTGTCATAGAGCCCCGGGGTGTCGATGACATCAATCTTCCTCCCATCCACCTCCCCACTCTGTTTCAAACACGTTGCAGTCACGGACACTGGAGAAGCCCCCACTTTAAACCCCTCCCTCCCCAGGATGGTGTTTCCTGTTGTACTCTTCCCTGATCCAGTCTTCCCCACCAGAACTATCCTCAGGTTAGAGGGATGCCCTGAAACTGGAAACAGACAAGAGGTTGATCGTTTTCAGTAGCCATTTATCAAGACACTATGTGTGTGTTCATGCACAGTGTGTGTGTGTGTGTGTGTACCTTGGCATTGACCAGTGAAGTCTTGCAGACAGAGTGTCAACAGGAACAGAATCTTCAGAGTCCTTCCTCTTCCTCGTTCCATTTCTACTACTGCAGCCAATCAAAAACATGGAAACAGACAATGACTTCATTACAAAAAACAAAGTCCACATTTCTTCAGTGACTCATCCAAAGCGTTTGGCCAAGTTCCAACGTTCACAGATGAGGAAAGACTAAATTATTAATTTTTTCAGCTATTTGACTTTTAAACAATAAAAACTATAAAACTACAAACTATAAAAAGAGTAATGATAAGCGGTACAACTGTTGTAAAACACAGTACATTCCCTAATATAGGGCGTACATAATGTACTGGTGTAACGTATATGTGTTACGGCTGTCCTCGCTGACAGAAGGTGTGGACCAAAACGCAGAGTGGTTAGTGTTCATTCTTTTAATGAAAGTCAACAAAACACTTCAAAATACAAAAAACAACCAACGTGACAAAACCGAAACCGTCCTGTGTGGCAACAAAACCTCCACAGGAACAAACACCCACAAAACACAAGTGAAACCCTGGCTGACTAAGTATGATTCTCAATCTGGGACAACGATTGACAGCTGTCTCTGATTGAGAATCATACCAGGCCGAACACAAAATCCCAACATAGAAAATCAACCATAGACAACCCACCCAACTCACGCCCTGACCAACTAAAATAAATACAAAACAAAGGAAAACAGGTCAGGAACGTGACAATATGGCGTGTCAAATGACATTCTAAACATGGTTATTATTCTACCGTTGCCTGGCTGCTGCTGTTAAGACCAGATAGACCAGTTAGAGGTCGTGTTCCATTACCATCAAACAACACATCTACTGTGTAGACAGACAGGAAGAGTTCAGACAATAATTAAGTGGAATCAGTATAACTGAAACCAGTACTTAATGTGTAAATCAGGAGGTGTCTGAACACAAAGCATGTGTTCCTCTGTTCCTCTGCTCAGACGTTGCTGACACCAGACGTTACAACGCCTGGATAGGTATTTTACATATCAGCTAATCACATCATGTGTTTCAGCAGTCTGTCAGTCAACCATTGGTTGATGCATGCAACGTCTAAGAAGTGGAATGCGACCTTAGTCAGTAGTGACAAAAACCTGCAGGTGTGTCCCTCACAGCAACAATAAGATGGGTGTTGACCCAAGATCGACCCCCTTGAACAAGATACAGTATACTGCACTCTCTCTGCACTAACTAAGGTACAGTATACTGCACTATCTCTGCACTAACCAAGATACAATATACTGCACTATCTCTGCACTAAATAAGGTACAATATACTGCACTATCTCTGCACTAAACAAGATACAATATACTGCACTATCTCTGCACTAAACAAGGTACAGTATACTGCACTGTCTCTGCACTAACCAAGGTCCAGTATACTGCACTATCTCTGCACTAAATAAGGTACAGTATACTGCACTATCTCTGCACTAAACAAGGTACAGTATACTGCACTATCTCTGCACTAACCAAGGTACAGTATACTGCACTATCTCTGCACTAAACAAGGTACAGTATACTGCACTATCTCTACACTAAACAAGGTACAGTATACTGCACTATCTCTGCACTAAACAAGGTACAGTATACTGCACTATCTCTGCACTAAACAAGGTACAGTATACTGCACTATCTCTACACTAAACAAGGTACAGTATACTGCACTATCTCTACACTAAACAAGGTACAGTATACTGCACTATCTCTACACTAAACAAGGTACAGTATACTGCACTATCTCTGCACTAAACAAGGTACAGTATACTGCACTATCTCTGCACTAAACAAGGTACAGTATTCTGCACTATCTCTGCACTAAACAAGGTACAGTATACTGCACTATCTCTGCACTAAACAAGGTACAGTATACTGCACTATCTCTGCACTAAACAAGGTACAGTATTCTGCACTATCTCTGCACTAAACAAGGTACAGTATTCTGCACTATCTCTGCACTAAACAAGGTACAGTATACTGCACTATCTCTGCACTAAACAAGGTACAGTATACTGCACTATCTCTGCACTAAACAAGGTACAGTATACTGCACTATCTCTGCACTAAACAAGGTACAGTATTCTGCACTATCTCTCCACTAAACAAGGTAAATGTTTCAGGTTAAAGTCTAACCATGTTTCTCCTTTCACTGTTCTACAATTTTAAAACGTGTATAAATACACATATAGCATAATGTGATTGCTAACACCTACATGATTTTACTGTTTTGACATTTTGATGATAAGTAATGTAATCATATGATTTTTTATGCATAAATGTTAACAGACCTGGTATCAATAAAAGGTCTACTTAATATTGTGCTGCTATTATTCAAATACTGTAGAGTAGATTGTTGTACAACATTTAATTAGTAAGATAGTTAAGTTGAGTACTCACTTTTAGTGTGGTTGCACGGATCTGTATATTGTTGTCCCCTGTTGTCACTGAGAGATCTGAAGCAGTGGTCCTGCTGGTTTTACAGAGCCAGGTGCCGCAGGTGGGTGGAGATTTACCTTAAGGACCAATGGAATGGTCTAAAACTCATGCAAAACTAAAGCGCCCAAATGTGCTGCACCTTACATTCTGTTAAGTTTCATTTTCCCAGCAACAAATCATTTCTAGCCAATGAGAGAGTGCTGCTAGGCAAATATTATTCTACTCAGGACAGGTAGGGTCTGAATTCTGATTGGAAGTTGCTTTTTAACTTTAACCTTGGCTACTTGCCAGAATCAGAAGATAGGCCACATCTTTGGGTAAGATGAAATGTGTTGGACACATGGGACACAAAAAAAGGTTAAAAATGTAATAACACATAAAACTGCATTTTCAAATGTAACTTTATACTGTAGTTGTAACTTTATAGTTGCCTAACCTGGTCCCAGATCTGTTTCTGCTCTTTCCAACTCCATAGAGTACCACAGCATGAGTCATATTACCCATAAAACCTAGCTGTCAAACAGGGAAATGGTTCCATTCGTTTTTCCACCATTCATTTGTCCCATAGATTTAAGAAACACTTAAAATGGTTACACTTCACTTGACACCCAGCATCATTACATGTTATGACAAAGTCATAACCATGTCATATGTCATAACAGCTAACATAACGTGTCATAATATGGTCACAACACTGTCATGATACATATATTTAGACCTATTGTGACATATCTTACATTATTTTATGGCTGGTTATGACACCTACATAAGAGTCAAAACCTACCACACAAGGCAAAACATTCCATTACAACATAGCCTATATGATTTTCTGAAATTGACCTTTGACCATTAAATTATCATTGTAATTGCCCACACATTGATGTCATACATGCACCTTCCCCAATGCTCTGTTGCTGATGACTGGGATGAATGCAACATTTTGTCATGAGGCTGAGAGAAACAGTCATGTTTTTTTTTCATATTTTAAATTAAACTTGTAGAAAATACACTTAATGACACTATCAAGAAGCATTATGACCATCCTAATCATATAAGCCAGATAGGCCTATCATGCCCTTATGTCAGTCATCAGTCAAAAATAGGGTGACTTGTCCTGCTCCTGACATCTGCTCCTGCATTCATCCCATGTTTTGCCTTGTGTGGTAGGTTCTGTGGGTTTTGACTCTGAAAAGTGCAAATCAATCCCAGAACAACAGCAAAGGACGTTGTGAAGATAACCTGGAGGAAACCGGTACAAAAGTATCTATATCCACAGTAAAACGAGTCCTAAATCGACATAACCTGAAAGGCCGCTCAGCAAGGAAGAAACCACCGCTCCAAAACCGCCATAAAAAAGTCAGACTACGGTTTGCAACTGCACATGGGGACAAAGATTGTCCTTTTTGGAGAAATGTCCTCTGGTCTGATGAAACAAAAATATAGCTGCTTGGCCAAAATGACCATCGTTATGTTTGGAGGAAAAGGGGGAGGCTTGCAAGCCGAAGAACACCATCCTAACCGTGTAGCATGGGGGTGGCAGCATCATGTTGTGGGGGTGCTTTGCTGCAGGAGGGACTGGTGCACTTCTCAAAATAGATGGCATCATGAGGGTGGAAAATTACATGGATATATTGACGAAACATCTCAAGACATCAGTCAGGAAGTTAAAGTTTGGTCGCAAATGGGTCTTCCAAATGGATAATGACCCCAAGCATACTTCCAAAGTTGTGGCAAAATGGCTTAAGGACAACAAAGTCAAAGTATTGGAGTGAGATTGCCTATTTAACTAGGCAAGTCAGTTAAGAAAAAATTCTTATTTCAATGACGGCCTAGGAGCAGTGGGTTAACTGCCTTCTTTAGGGGCAGAACGACAGATTTTTACCTTGTCAGCTAGGGGATTCGATCTTGCAAACTTTTGGTTATTAGTCCAACGCTCTAACCACTAGGCTACCTGCCGCCCTGAAGTTTTTGCATAAGTCGCATCCAGGTATGTCGAGAATGAAAGGCCTAGCGAGGTCATACGTCTGGTGGCCAAAGATGGACCACGATGTGGAAAATGAGGTTAGCCGGTGTGAAGATTGTCAGAGTAACAGGAAGTCACTCCCCACCGCACCATTACATCCATGGGAATGGCCGGGAAGAACATGGACACGACTACATGTGGACTATGCTGGACCTTTCCTAGGTCGTACGCTACAATTGAGAAGTTGAGACAAAGCTTCAGTGTTATGGGATTGCATCAAATATTGGTTCGTGACAATGCTACTTGTTTTACAAGCACTGAATTCACAAGTTTCATGAAACAAAATGGAATTCAACATGTAACGTCGGCCCCTTTTCACCCATCTTCAAACGGATTTGCAGAACGTGTGGTTCAGACCTTGAAGGAGGGGATGAGGAAGATGCAAGGGCCCATCATTGAAACAACATTTACATTACATTTAAGTCATTTAGCAGACGCTCTTATCCAGAGCGACTTACAAATTGGTGCATTCACCTTATGACATCCAGTGGGACAGCCACTTTACAATAGTGCATCTAAATCTTTTAAGGGAGGGGGGGGGGGGGGGGTCAGAAGGATTACTTTATCCTATCCTAGGTATTCCTTAAAGAGGTGGGGTTTCAGGTGTCTCCAGAAGGTGGTGATTGACTCCGCTGTCCTGGCGTCGTGAGGGAGTTTGTTCCACCATTGGGGGGCCAGAGCAGCGAACAGTTTTGACTGGGCTGAGCGGGAACTGTACTTTCTCAGTGGTAGGGAGGCGAGCAGGCCAGAGGTGGATGAACGCAGTGCCCTTGTTTGGGTGTAGGGCCTGATCAGAGCCTGAAGGTACTGAGGTGCCGTTCCCCTCACAGCTCCGTAGGCAAGCACCATGGTCTTGTAGAGGATGCGAGCTTCAACTGGAAGCCAGTGGAGAGAGCGGAGGAGCGGGGTGACGTGAGAGAACTTGGGAAGGTTGAACACCAGATGGGCTGCGGCGTTCTGGATGAGTTGTAGGGGTTTAATGGCACAGGCAGGGAGCCCAGCCAACAGCGAGTTGCAGTAATCCAGACGGGAGATGTCAAGTGCCTGGATTAGGACCTGCGCCGCTTCCTGTGTGAGGCAGGGTCGTACTCTGCGGATGTTGTAGAGCATGAACCTACAGGAACGGGCCACCGCCTTGATGTAAGGTTCTTAGCGCTCTGGGAGGAGGACACAATGGAGTTGTCAACCGTGATGGCGAGATCATGGAACGGGCAGTCCTTCCCCGGGAGGAAGAGCAGCTCCGTCTTGCCGAGGTTCAGCTTGAGGTGGTGATCCGTCATCCACACTGATATGTCTGCCAGACATGCAGAGATGCGATTCGCCACCTGGTCATCAGAAGGGGGAAAGGAGAAGATTAATTGTGTGTCGTCTGCATAGCAATGATAGGAGAGACCATGTGAGGTTATGACAGAGCCAAGTGACTTGGTGTATAGCGAGAATAGGAGAGGGCCTAGAACAGAGCCCTGGGGGACACCAGTGGTGAGAGCACGTGGTGAGGAGACAGATTCTCGCCACGCCACCTGGTAGGAGCGACCTGTCAGGTAGGACGCAATCCAAGCGTGGGCCGCGCCGGAGATGCCCAACTCGGAGAGGGTGGAGAGGAGGATCTGATGGTTCACAGTATCGAAGGCAGCCGATAGGTCTAGAAGGATGAGAGCAGAGGAGAGAGAGTTAGCTTTAGCAGTGCGGAGCGCCTCCGTGATACAGAGAAGAGCAGTCTCAGTTGAATTACTAGTCTTGAAACCTGACTGATTTGGATCAAGAACGTCATTCTGAGAGAGATAGCAGGAGAGCTGGCCAAGGACGGCACGTTCAAGAGTTTTGGAGAGAAAAGAAAGAAGGGATAGTAGTCTGTAGTTGTTGACATCGGAGGGATCGAGTGTAGGTTTTTTCAGAAGGGGTGCAACTCTCGCTCTCTTGAAGACGGAAGGGATGTAGCCAGCGGTCAAGGATGAGTTGATGAGTGAGGTGAGGTAAGGGAGAAGGTCTCCGGAAATGGTCTGGAGAAGAGAGGAGGGGATAGGGTCAAGCGGGCAGGTTGTTGGGCGGCCGGCCGTCACAAGACGAGAGATTTCATCTGGAGAGAGAGGGGAGAAAGAGGTCAGAGCACAGGGTAGGGCAGTGTGAGCAGAACCAGCGGTGTCGTTTGACTTAGCAAACGAGGATCGGATGTCGTCGACCTTCTTTTCAAAATGGTTGACGAAGGGGGAGGAGTATTCAGGAGGGAGGAGAAGGTGGCAAAGAGCTTTCTAGGGTTAGAGGCAGATGCTTGGAATTTAGAGTGGTAGAAAGTGGCTTTAGCAGCAGAGACTGAAGAGGACAATGTAGAGAGGAGGGAGTGAAAGGATGCCAGGTCCGCAGGGAGGCGAGTTTTCCTCCATTTCCGCTCGGCTGCCCGGAGCCCTGAATCTTGAAACAAATGTCTGAAGATTCTTGTTTAGCTACAGGATTACTCCTCAAGCTACAACTGGGTTGTCACCTGCAGAAATATTGATGTCAAGGAGGTTAAGGTCAACCTTGGATCTCATCAGACCAGACCTGAAAGTGAAAATACATCAAAGGCAATGGAATCAAAAATGGAATCATGACAACCAAGCCAAACTCAGAAGTTTCTCACCTGGAGATGATGTCTATACAGAAACTATGGGTTTGGTCCTAAATGGATTCCAGCTACCATTGAGGATTGCTCAGGACCAGTATCCTATACTGTGGTCATCGGAAATGGACAAAGACTAAGGAGACACGTGGATCAGATCGGAGCTAGAATTCCAGTTCCATCCGGGGATCTGGATCAATGCGTAAACGAGCAGGACAGGACATTGGAACGTTCCCCAGAGTTGCAGTTGGACAAACCACCTGAGACCAACAATGCTCAGCTTCCTGAGACCACCAGTCTGGGACAACCTCCTCCTGTGAAGTCTCCACAAAAGGACTTTGTTTCACCATCAAGGAGTGAAGATCTGGTGGCACCAGCTACACAACCTCTGAGACGCTCTATTAGAGAGAGACGTCCGCCAGACTTTTTCCGACCCTAAAGGAGATCATGTTTGAAAAAATAAATATGTAAATAGCATAGCTCAGAATGGAATTACGTTGTGTTATTAGCTTTAAAGGGGGGAATGTAGTAACATGGTATATTTATGTTTACCAATAGATGGTGGTATTGACTCGACGGGGGTTTGCTTCCCGCTATCCGTAGCCATTTCCTATGTCTGCCTATATAACCGTGATTAAGAAAGCTTCAGGTAGCTTAAGCAAGGTGCATTAGCGAATGTTATTCTAAGTTACAATTCAATACTAAACCGTACTTACGTGTCAGGAGTCATCAATCTACATCAGTAGTGATGGGGACTGTTATCAGCAGTGATGGGACTTGTTATCAGTAATGATGGTGCTTGTTATCAGTAATGATGGTGCTTGTTTTCAGTAATGATGAGGCCTGTTATAATTAGTGATGGGGCCTGTTATCATTAGTGATGGAGATTATCAGTAGTGATGGGGCCTGTTATCAGTAGTGATGGGACCTGTTATCAGTAGTGATGGGGCCTGTTATCAGTAGTGATGGGACCTGTTATCAGTAGTGATGGGGCCTGTTATCAGTAGTGATGGGGCCTGTTATCAGTAGTGATGGGGCCTGTTATCAGTAGTGATGGGGCCTGTTATCAGTAGTGATGGAGATAATCAGTAGTGATGGGAACTGTTATCAGTAGTGATGGGGACTGTTATCAGTAGTGATGGGGCCTATTTTCAGTAGTGATGGGTGCTGTTATCAGTAGTGATGAAGCCTGTTATCAGTAGTGATGGGGACTGTTATCAGTAGTGATGAAGCCTGTTATCAATAGCGATGGAGCCTTTTATCAGTAGTGATGGGGGCTGTTGCCAGTAGTGACAGGTGCTGTTACCAGTAGTGATGGGGGCTATCAGTAGTGATAGAGAATGATATCAGTAGTGATGGGGGCTGTTTTCAGTAGTGATAGAGAATGATATCAGTAGTGATGGGGGCTGTTTTCAGTAGTGATGGAGAATGATATCAGTAGTGATAGATCCTGTTATGAGTAGTGATGGGGGCTGTTTTCAGTAGTGATGGAGAATGATATCAGTAGTGATGGGGGCTGTTTTCAGTAGTGATGGAGAATGATATCAGTAGTGATAGATCCTGTTATGAGTAGTGATGGGGGCTGTTTTCAGTAGTGATGGAGAATGATATCAGTAGTGATAGATCCTGTTATGAGTAGTGATGGGGGCTGTTTTCAGTAGTGATGGAGAATGATATCAGTAGTGATGGAGAATGATATCAGTAGTGATAGATCCTGTAATGAGTAGTGATGGGGGCTGTTTTCAGTAGTGATGGAGAATGATATCAGTAGTGATGGGGGCTGTTTTCAGTAGTGATGGAGAATGATATCAGTAGTGATAGATCCTGTAATGAGTAGTGATGGGGGCTGTTTTCAGTAGTGATGGAGATGTTTTGAATAGAGGTGGAGCTTTTTAACAGTAGTGAAAGACAAATTAAACTCCATCTTTCATCGGATCATGGCTTATTCATCACAAAACCATTTGATGTTGCCAATTATTTTCATGATTACTTCATTTGCAAAGATGACAAATTTAGGCAGGAAATACCACCAGTGAACAGTGAGCCATCGTATTCCTGCATAAAATAAAAAATAGTAAAAGAAAAGCATTTTCTGGTTCTAACAGCAGACCTATCAGCTTGCTCCCAGCTCTGAGCAAACTGTTGGAAAAAAATATGTTTGATCAAATACAATGCTTTTTCTGTGTAAACAAATTCACAACAGGCTTTCAGCATGCTTATAGAGGAGGGCACTCAACATGGACTGCACTGACACAAATGACTGATGATTGGTTGAAAGACATTCATAATAAGATGATTGTGGGAGCTGTACTGTTAGATTTCAGTTCAGCCTTTGAAATGATCAGTGGTCTAAAGTACTACAGTAAAAATATTTTAAAGTACATCTTATGTTGTTTGGGGGGTGTCTGTACTTTACATTATTATTTATATTTTTGGCAACTTTTACATTTACTTCACTACATTCCTAAAAAAAAGAATGTACTTTTTACTCCGTACATTTTCTCTGGCACCCAAAAGTACTCGTTACATTTTGACAGGAAAATGGTCCAATTCACACACTTATCAAGAGAACATCCCCGCTGATCCCTACTGCCTCTGATCTGGCGGACTGTGTTGGAGTGTGACCCTGGCTATCTGTCAGTAAAAAAATAAAAATAAAATTGTGCCATCTGGTTTGCTAAATATAAGGATTTTGAAATGATTTATACTTTTACTTTGACTTTTGATACTTAAGTACATTTTAGCAATTACATTTACTTTTTATACTTAAGTATATTTAAACCAAATACTTTTAGACTTTTCCTCAAGTAGTATTTTACTGGCTGACTTTCACTTTTACTTGAGTCATTTTATATTAAGGTATCTTTACTTTACTTTTACTGTATGACAAGTATGACAATTGAGTCCTTTTCCACCACTGGATATTATTGACCACGACCTGTTGTTGAAAAAAATGATGTGTTATGGCTTTTCAATTTCTGCCATACCATGGACTCAGAGCTATCTATCTAATAGAACTCAAAGGGGTTTCTTTAATGGAAGCTTCTATAATGTCAAACCTGTAAAGTGTGGTGTTACGCAGGGCAGCTCTCTAGGCCCTCTACTCTTTTCCATTTTTACCAATGACCTGCCACTGGCATTAAACAAAGCATGTGTTTCCATTTATGCTGATGAATTAACCATCTCCACATCAACAACCAAAGCTAACAAAGTCACTGAAACCCTTAATAAAGAGTTGAAGTCTGTTTTGGAACGGGTCACCAGTAATAAAATGGTCCTGAACATCTCTAAAATTAAGAGCATTGTACTTGGTAAAAATCATTCCCTAAGTTCTAGACCTGAATCTGGTAATGAATGGTGTGGCTGTTGAGGAGACTAAATTACTTTGTGTTACCTTAGATTGTAAACTGTAATGGTCAAAACATATAGATTCAATGGTTGTAAAGATGGGGAGAGGTCTGTCCGTAATAAAGAGATGCTCTGCTTTTTTGACAGCACACTCCAAAAAGCAAGTCCTGCAGGCTATAGTTTTGTCTTATCTTGATTATTGTCCAGTCGTGTGGTCGAGTGCTGCAAGGAAAGACCTAGTGATAGAGCAACATAGTCAGCTGGCCCAGAACAGAGCGGCACGTCTTGCTAATCATTATAATCAAAGGACTGATATACAGTGCATTCGGAAAGTATTCAGACCCCTTAACTTGTTTTTATGTCACAGCCTTATTCTAAAATGGATTCTAAAAAATATGATCCCCTCATAAATATACACCTAATACCCCATAATGACAAAATGCAAAAACAGGTTTTTAGAAATGTTAGCAAACTAAAAATAAAAATAAATAAATGAAATATCACATTTACGTAAGTATTCAGACCCTTTACTCAGTACTTTGTTGAAGCACCTTTGGCAGCGATTACTGCCTTGAGTCTTAGTGGGTATGACGCTACAAGCTTGGCACAACTGTATATGGGGAGTTTCTGCCATTTTTCTCTGCAGATCCTCTTAAGCTCTGTCAGGTTGGATGGGGAGCATCGCTGCACAGCTATTTTCAGGTCTCTTCAGATGTTCGATCGGGTTCAAGTCTGGGCACTCGCTGGGCCACTCAAGGACATTCAGAGACTTGTCCCGAAGCCAGTCCTGCGTTGTGTTGGCTGTGTGCTTAGGGTAGTTGTCCTGTTGAAAGGTGAACCTTCACCCCAGTCTGAGGTCCTGAGCGCTCTGGAGCAGGTTTTCATCAAGGATCTCTCTGTATTTTGCTCTGTTCAGCTTTCCCTCGATCCTGCCTAGTCTCCCAGTCCCTGTTGTTGAAAAACATCCTCCCATTCCCAGGCGGTCTCCCGTCCCAGTACTAACCAACATGTGTGTTCAGGGGGTGCGGCCACAAGTATGTTTTTTTGTTACCCCATTTTCTCCCTTGAATTAGGTCCCTTGACTCATCTCACCATCTTCTCAGTGGGTTCGGGAGAGGCGAAGGTTGAGTCATCCGTCCTCCGAAACATGACCCGCCTGGCCGCTGTGGCGGCTGAATCAGAATTAGTTGGGTAACATAGATAAGATGTTTTATTTTCATAATATGCTTATGTGAGATACTTGTCATTAGAATGTTTCCCTTTGGACTATAGGGTTGGCAGTTGCACTTATCCCTTCTCAGCTAGGGCTCAGTCACTTGGGGCCCAGAGTGTGGAGAGGTCAGGCTTGTCTTCATATGTGAATGTATCTGTTAAACCATCTGGTGCAATGCAGAATATCAGAAGGGGAGGAGGACAGAATGGAACATTGTCTTCTTATGTGAATGTGTCTTTACCTATTCTTAAACCATGCGAAGGGATGGCGTGATTAATGGGGAACCAGTTAGTTGTCTCCACAATGTCTGTACGCCAGTCACTCCCTCCTTTTCCCATTGGGGGGAGGAGTATGGCAGTGTCTGGAACCATTGTATGTCCCGTTTGATGTTGCACTTATCTTGAGATAGTATTTGACCTAGAGGCTCACTCCCCTCAGTGAGCTTGTCCAGGAGTGGGGTGTACTTGAGATGGGCGTATCTAGAGTTGACAATTGATATATGCCATTGGATGAGTTGGTGTTTTTGTACTATGAAGTACCAGGAACGAGATTAGAACCTCGTCTTAGAGACCAAACTGAACGATAATTTATAGCGAATGCTATCTGGCTATGGGATACTCCTCTCTCAAGTAAAAGTCTTTCTTTCTGAACAGTTCCTATTCCTGTGGTTTGTCATGTCGACTAGGGGGTGGATCTTTGCTATTAAAGATCTCAGTTGCCATTATGTTGACACTCTCAACTTTTCATTAGAGATAGTGAATTGTTGAAAGTCAAATGCTATTGCAAAAGCTTAATTATTATTAAAGGTGAATTGTGTGGTTTGTAACTCTCCTCATTTGGTAATACAGGAAATTGCCACGACACCGCCTACTTCTGCTCACTTAACCAGGATGTCAGCCGCACTAATATGTCGGAGGAAACACCGTTCGACTGACAACAGGTGTCAGCTTGCAGGCACCCAGCCCTGTCACAAGGAGATGCTAGAGCATGATGATCATAGGAAAGCCCCAACGGCCAAACCCTCCCCTACCCCGGACGACGCCGCTGGGCCAATTGTGTGCCGTCTTTTGGGGCTTCCGGTCACGGACGGTTGTGACGCAGCCAGTATTAGATGTCTCTCCTGAGACGAGGTGTTGGGTCATAACAACAAAAGATAATTATGGGAATAATTAACGGTGGTGGTTAGGATAACTAAGATAATCAACATCAGTTGTTATGTGAACTGGGTTAAGGTTAGAATAATGGTTAGGGGAAGGGTTAGCTAAAATGTTACAATTGTTCCCGATGCTTCTCGATCACACAACCTTTGCATTGCTAGATGGTTGTGGTATACGCCCACCCATAATCCCCAACCTCCCTCCTATTGTTTCTGTCTTAACTAACCTACTGTCTTTAGTAACCAAACCAAACATAACATATCATACTATTGTTTCTGTCTTAACTAACCTACTGTCTTTAGTAACCATACCAAACATAACATATCATACTTATTGGAGGTGCAAAGACTTACGTAAAAAAGTGATTCCAGTGATTGAGTTCAAACTATGATAAAAATGTATAAATCGTCCCAATCCCGATTTATTAATCTATGCCTGTCCTACACATGCACATCTCAGTATTTGGTATTCAGATTGAGCTTTTTCAGTCGTGTAACACTCTCTGCAGGTGTGGCTACCTTGCTCACTCTGAATAAACGTAATTCAACACTCCCACTTGCTTGTTCATTTATCTTAAACCATCCCTTTAAATACGGTGCACCTTTAATTTAAACATTTTTTGACAGACTCAATAGAAAACACAGAAAACAGGAACAGAGTATAGGGATCAACAAACGAAAGCCATCTATGCAAATTCATCTCTGTTTCGGTACCAACTGGTACTGTAGATTTAGAAATACTACTATTTAGGCACATTTTAGGGGGAGGAAAGTATCTTACATTTTTTGGGAGAGCCTTTACGCACAAAATATTGTATATTGATGAATAAAAAATACAATGCTTAAGTTCAAGGTCAGAATATGCAAAGAGTGAACGTGCATAAAAATGGATTTCACGTTCCATTTGCATGTGCTTAACTAGGGTCGGAATCGGGGCCTATCTCATTGTAAGTTGCTTCTGTTTTTTTACTATTAAATATCTAAACCTGGTCAATTTTATAAACCTTGAAATTACAGAACTATAAGAACAGGTATTTTTTCGATTTTTTTAACAAAAGAAATGCATTTGTATAAGAATTCTTAATTCCAAATCAAACTCAAATCAAACTTTTTTAAATTTAAAGTGAATTTAAAGTCTCAACACACTTTAAAGGAAAAACGATACAATTCAGGAGATAAAACACAAGCAGGAAGCAATAAAATCTATTCATAAGGAATTTTTTTTTAGGAACATAAAACAAAAAACATTACATTTTTTGAAAATATTATCTCAATTAAAAATTGGTGAAAAAGTATATGGATGTAGAGTGCACACACTACCGGTCAAAAGTTTTAGAACACTTACTCATTCAAGGGTTTTTCTTTATTTTTACTATTTTCTACATTGTAGAATAATAGTGAAGACATCAAAAGATTGAAATAACACATACGGAATCATGTAGTAACCAAAAAAGTGTTAAACAAATCAAAATATATTTTAGATTTGATATTCTTCAAATAGCCACTCTTTGCCTTGATCACAGCTTGGCATTCTCTCAACCAGCTTCACCTGGAATGCTTTTCCAAAAGTCTTGAAGGAGTTCCCACATATGCTGAGCACTTGTTGGCTGCTTTTCCTTCACTCTGCGGTTAGACTCATCCCCAACCAGGTTGGGTGATTGTGGAGGCCATGTCATCTGATGCAGCACTCCATCACTCCCTTTCTTGGTAAAATAGCCCTTACTCAGCCTGGAGGTGTGTTGGGTCATTGTCCTGTTGAAAAACAATGATAGTCCCACTAAACCCAAACCAGATGGGATGGCGGCTCATTGCAGAATGCTGTGGTAGCCATGCTGGTTAAGTGTGCCTTGAATTCTAAATAAATCACAGACAGTGTCACCAGCAAAGCATCCCCACACCATAACACCTCCTCCTTCATGGTTTACGTTGGGAAATACACATGCAGAGATCATCCGTTCACCCACACCGCATCTCACAAAGACACGGCGGTTGCATTCAAAATTCTCCAATTTGGACTCAAGACCAAAGGAAAAATGTCTACCGGTCTAATATCCATTGCTCATGTTTCTTGGCCCAAGCAAGTCTCTTCTTATTATTGGTGTCCTTTGGTAGTGGTTTCTTTGGAGAAATTCGACCATGAAGGCCTGATTCACACAATTACCTCTGAACAGCTGATGTTGAGAGGAAGAGCTGCATTTTCTGAGGCTGGTAATTCGAATGAACTTATCCTCTGCAGCAAAGGTAACTCTGTGTTTTTCATTCCTGTGGCAGTCCTCATGAGAGCCACTTTCATCATAGCGCTTGATGGTTTTGCGACTGCACTTGAAGAAACGTTCAAAGTTCTTGACATTTTCCGTATTGACAGACCTTCATGTCTTAAAGTAATGATGGACTGTTGTTTCTCTTTGCTTATTTGAGCTGTTCTTGCCATAATATTGACTTGGTCTTTTACCAAATAGGGCTATCTTCTATATAACCCCCCTACCTTGTCACAACAGAACTGATAGGCTCAAATGCATTTAGAAGGAAAGACATTTCACAAATTAACTTTTAACAAGGCACACCTGTTAATTGCAATGCATTCCAGGTGTCTACCTCATGAAGCTGGTTGAGAGAATGCCAAGACTGTGCAAAGCTGTCATCAAGGAAACGGGTGGCAATTTGAAGACTCTCAAATCTCAAATATATTTTGATTTGTTTAACACTTTTTTGGTTACTACATGATTCCATATGTGTTATTTCATAGTTTTGATGTCTTCACTATTATTCTACAATGCATGAAATAGTTAACAATAAAGAAAAAACCTTCAATGAGTAGGTGTTCTAAAACGTAGTGTATTATTTTTTTTATTTTTTTTATTATTTTTTTTTTTATCCCATTTTCTCCCCAATTTTCGTGGTATCCAATCGCTAGTAATTACTACCTTGTCTCATCGCTACAACTCCCGTACGGGCACGGGAGAGACGAAGGTCGAAAGCCATGCGTCCTCCGAAGCACAACCCAACCAGCCGTACTGCTTCTTAACACAGCGCGCCTCCAACCCGGAAGCCAGCCGCACCAATGTGTCGGAGGAAACACCGTGTACCTGGCCCCCCTTGGTTGGCGCGCACTGCGCCCGGCCCGCCACAGGAGTCGCTGGAGCGCGATGAGACAAGGATATCCCTACCGGCCAAACCCTCCCTACCCCGGACGACGCTATGCCAATTGTGCGTCGCCCCACGGACATCCCGGTCGCGGCCGGCTGCGACAGAGCCTGGGCGCGAACCCAGAGACTCTGGTGGCGCAGTTAGCGCTGCGATGCAGTGCCCTAGACCACTGCGCCACCCGGGAGGCAACGTAGTGTATTTTGAAAGAAAATATTAATGATAACAATGATATACAACAGCAAGATACTTGGCATTCATCTCCCTTGACAGCTAATCCTCAACTGGCTCTGATTTTGCCCTCTTTACCCCTTGACCATTTCATGATCCCTGACCCCTCACCATGACCTTTTTAATGATACCAAGCAACAAGAATTTTGGCAAACAGGAAAAAGAGTCCCTATATTTCTGATGACTCATACATCTCAAGTCAACTTTAGGTGAGTGTCCTGAATTCCCTACTAGTCATTATCTGATGCAATTTTCTCAACTATCACTGTACCTGATATAGCAACTCCAGCTGCTATTAAAGGTGGAAATCCCAAAATACCTCCCAGACCTGTAACAACTGCACCACCTATTTGTAATAGAGTACTTCGAAAATCTTTGTTTGCTGCTCTCTTCTCCTTCTCCTTAAACTGTGCTATGATCCTTTCCTGCTCCTCCTGTTTCTTCCTCTCATCCTCCTGTTTCTTCCTCTCCTCCTCCTGTCTCTTTCTCTCCTCCTCTTTTATCTTATTCTGAGACTCTTCGTATATCTCACTGGTGTAGTGTTGTCCTCTATTCTTCTCCACCATCTTCCCTATCTTCTGCAGCAGCTCTGTGACCTGAGTACGGTCCTCCCTCTCTCTATTGTTAAAGACATGAAACCTGTTCTCACAGACATTGATGACTTTCTGAAGCTCATCACTCTCTGTCAGGAATGTCATCACTGGTTTGCCCTCCAGCTGATCCGGCCGAGTGAACAGTAAGATTGTGAAGGGTGAAGCGTCTGCTCCAAAGTTCTCCTGGATCCACTTCACAGTGTTCCTCTCCTCCTCTGTGTGTCTATCCAGCCTGATCACCAGCAGGAACACATGGGGTCCTGGGACTGACATCTTAATACACTCATCCATTTCCCTCTTCATCTCCTTTTCAGACAGTGTTGTATCAAAGAGGCCTGGGGTGTCAATTACTGTTACCTTTGTTCCTGCAACATTCCTTTCACCTTTCGTACAGTGTTTGGTCACAGACTTTGGGGAGGCCTCTGCTTTAAACACATTTCCTCCCAGGATGGTGTTTCCTGTTGCACTCTTTCCTGCTCCAGTCTTCCCCACCAGAACTATCCTCAGGTCAGAGGGTAGTGACACTGTATAAAGTATAAAGAATAACAATGAGTAATAATTCAACAGTGTCGGGTCAATTCCATTATAGTTCAGCCAATTCAGTTGTTGAATTGAATATTTCAATTTAGGGGCTGAAATGTGTAAAATTATTTTTGACTTTTTATAAGGGCACAAGGCGAGACCCTGATACAGACACAGGAGGCAGATGGTAGAGCCTTTGAAGTTTATTAAATCGAAAAAGGGGTAGGCAAAAGAATGGTCGTGTACAGGCAAAAGGTCATAACCAGTTCAGTAGCCAGAGACTCCTCTATGTGCTCCTCCATAGCCTTGGTCTCCGGCCCGGATAGAGAATATAGCCAACCCCGAGGTGGTGTGGTGCGGGAGAAGATCAATGGCACAATCATAAGGACGGTGCGGGGGAAGGGAAATAGCACGTGCCTTACTGAACACTTCTAGGAGGTCATGGTATTCTGTGAGAATGGACGAAACAGCCAAAGCCTTGCTAACATCCTAAGGAAGACGTCTCGGGAAGGCTGTGCTGCTTGAAGACAGTGGGAGTGGCTAAATGTGCTCCAACCCAGGATGGCGCTCGTGGTCCAGTCAATAACAGGGTTGTGTTTTTAGAGCCAGGAAAATCACAAGACAACAGGAACTTGGGGAGATGCAATGAGGAAGAACTGTATGGTCTCACTGTGGTTTCCTGAAACCCATATATGAACGGGCACATTACTATGGGTGACTCCACCTATTGAGCGGACGTCCAGTGCCCTAGCATCCATGGGAACCGAGTGAGGTAGAGTGGGAATACCAAGCTTAGAAACAGTAGTAGCATCCATAAAACTCTCATCAGCCCCAGAGTCAATGAGCACTCGAAGAGACTTAGATTGGTCTCCCCACAGCAAAAGCACAAAAAAAAGGTGTGCGGGTGATGGGAATTAGGGAACTCCCAGTCTGGCTCACCAGAGTACTTGTACCAGAGACAAGGGTTTCCTAACAGAGCAGGTAGCTAAATAATGTCCTGCCCCTCCACAGTACAGACAACAGTTGGAACTCAGCCTACGTGAGCGTTCCCCAACCGATAACCTAGTTCTTCCCAATTGCATAGGTTCAGGAGTATCCAACTCACCCGTCGTTGATGATTCACGAGGGAACTCGGGTGGCTTCGGATCCTCTCGGAAAACCTGCCTTTAGGAACTTCCGAATTCCTTCGAAGGTGAGCGAGCCATAGCGGATGAACGAGTGTGCCCAAGGCCAGACCTCCTCTCACTCCTGCGTTCCCTTAGGCGTCCATCAATTCTAATGGTTAGGGCGATGAGGGAGTCGAGGTCCACCAGCAATTCCCGGGCAGCTAGCTCATCTTTTACCACCTCATATAATCCGTGAAGAAAGGTATCGAAAAGAGACTCCAGATTCCAGGCACTATTGGCAGCCAACGTGCAGAAATCAACCGCGTAGTCTGCCACGCTATGGGAGGTTTGACGTAATTCAAGAAGTTTACTGGCCGCCTCTCTCCCGGATACCGGAGACTCGAATACCTTCCTCACCTCTGCCATGAAATCCTCCAGATGACAACAAATGGCGGATTGTTGCTCCCAAACTGCCATAGCCCAGGAGAGCACCCTTACCCGACATTAGCGTAATAATATACGCTATCTTAGATCGGTCTGAAGGAAACAAAGAAAGCTGTAGCTCGAAAATAAGAGAGCACTGAGAAAGAAAACCCCAGCAGGTACCAGGATCCCCAGAATATTGCTCCAGAGGAGGTAAGCAGGGTTCTCGGGGAGCCGGGGTAGGCTGTACAAACTCACCACTAATAGGAAAAAGTTGCTGGGTGGTTGGGGTTTCTCAGAGGTGGCAGGCTGCCATGTTTCCGTGAAGCAAAGAACGTTACAATCTCTGATGTCTCTCTGGAATGTTACCCTTGCTCGGATTTCATCAACCTTGTTGTCAAGAGACTGGACATTGGCGAGTAGTATGCTAGGGAGTGGAGCGCGATGTGCTCGTCTCCGAAGCCTGACCAGAAGACCGCTTCATTTGCCCCTTTTACGGCGTCGTTGTTTAGGTTCGCCGGCTGGGATCAGATCCATTGTACTGGGTGGAAGGCAAAACACAGGATCCGCACCGGGAGAGTCATATTCCTGGTTGTAACGATGGTGAGTTGACGTTGCTCTTATATTCAGTAGTTCCTCCCGACTGTATGTAATGAAACCTAAGATTACCTGGGGTACCAATGTAAGGAATAACACATAAAAAAACAAAATACTGCATAGTTTCCTAGGAACGCGAAGCGAGGCGGCCATCTCCGTCGGCGCCGGAAGTAGATGCTGGGTGGTTGGGGTTTCTCAGAGGTGGCAGGCTGCCTCTGAGCTAACTCCCTGATTTGCTCCATAATAGCCTTAAACTCTTGGTCGTGGCGTTCCGTCAAAGAACGGAGCCCGTCCAGAAGGTACGGTAAAAGCTCCTCATGTCTCCCAATGGTGGCTCCCTGCAGGGAGACAGCGTGACTGAGCTGGTCCAAGTCTGCTGGGTCTGTCATGGCCAGTTTGTACTATAAGGGCACAAGGCGAGACCCAGATGCAGACACAGGAGGCAGATGGTAGAGCCTTTGAAGTTTATTAAATCCAAAAAGGGGTAGACAAAAGAATGGTCGTGTACAGGCAAAAGGTCAAAACCAGTTCAGAGTCCAGGAGGTACCGAAGGGCAGGCAGGCTCGAGGTCAGGGCAGGCAGGCTCGAGGTCAGGGCAGGCAGAATGGTCAGGCACGCGTGAATGGAGTCCAGAAAACAGGCAAGGGTCAAAACCGGGAGGACTAGGAAGAAGAGAATAGGAAAAGGAGTATGGGAACACACGCTGGTTGACTTGAAAAACATACAAGATGAACTGGCACAGAGAGACATGAAACACAGGGATAAATACACTGGTACAGAGAGACATGAAATACAGGGATAAATACACTGGTACAGAGAGACAGGAAACACAGTGATAAATACACTGGTACAGAGAGACAGGAAACACAGGGATAAATGCACTGGTACAGAGAGACAGGAAACACAGGGATAAATACACTGGTACAGAGAGACAGGAAACACAGGGATAAATACACTGGTACTGTCACGTTCCTGACCTGTTTTCTCTTATTTTTGTATGTGTTTAGTTGGTCAGGGCGTGAGTTGGGGTGGGAATTCTATGTTACGTGTTTCTATGTTTAGGTTCATTGTTTGTTAGCCTTATATGGTTCTCAATCAGGGACAGGTGTTATTCATTTCCTCTGATTGAGAATCATATATAGGTAGGCTGTTTCACTCTGTTTGTTTGTGGGTGGTTGTCTCCTGTGTCTGTATGTTTACCACACGGGACTGTTTCGTTTTGTCATTCGTGTATGTAGTCTGTTCCTGTTCGTGCGTTCTTCGTTTATTGTAAGTTCTCAAGTCCAGGTCTGTCTACATCGTTTATTTTGTTTTGTAGTTTGTTTAAGTGTTTTCGTATTTCGTCTTTACTTTAATAAACTTCATTATGTCTTCACTACACGCTGCGCTTTGGTCCAATCCCTACTCCTCCTCTTCAAGCGAAGAGGAGGAGAACGACCGTTACAGAACCACCCACCAAACAAGGATCAAGCAGCATGAGAGGAACCAGCAGCAGCGGCCAAAAAAACAGGATTCGTGGACTTGGGAGGAGATTCTGGACGGAAAGGGACCCTGGGCACAGCCAGGAGAATGTTGCCGTCCCAAAGCTGAGCTGGAGGCAGCGAAAGCAGAGAGGCGGCGATATGAGGAGGCAGCACGTAAGCGAGGCTGGAAGCCGGAGAGGAAACCCCAAAAATGTCTTGGGAGGGGGCTAAAAGGGAGTGTGGCGAAGTCAGGTAGAAGACCTGCGCCTACTCCCTGTACTTACCGTGGAGAGCGAGAGTACGGGCAGACACCGTGTTACGCAGTAGAGCGCATGGTGTCTCCTGTGTGCATAGCCCGGTGCGGTACATACCAGCTCCTCGTATCGGCCGGGCTAGATTGAGTATTGAGCCAGGTGACATGAAGCCGGCTCAACGCGTCTGGTCTCCAGTGCGTCTCCTCGGGCCAGCATACATGGCACCAGCCTTACGCATGATGTCCCCGGTTCGCCTACATAGCCCTGTGCGGGTTATTCCACCTCCCCGCACTAGTCGGGCGACGGGAGCATACAACCAGGTAAGGTTGGGCAGGCTCAGTGCTCAAGGGAGCCAGTACGCCTGCACGGTCCGGTATTTCCGGCGCCACTTTCCCGCCCCAGCCCAGTACCACCAGTGCCTAGACCACGCAGCAGGCTTCCTGTGCGTCTCCAGAGCCCTGTTCCTCCTCCACGCACTAGCCCTGTGGTGCGTGTCTCCAGCCCATTACCACCAGTGCCTACACCACGCACCAAGCCTCCTGTGCGTCTCCAGAGTCCTGTACGCACTGTTCCTTCTCCCCGTACTCGCCCTGATGTGCGTGCCCTCAGCCCGGTACCACCAGTGCCGGTACCACGCACCAGGCCTATAGTACGCTTTGAGAGTCCAGTGTGCCCTGTTGCTGTTCCCCGCACTAGCCTGATGGTGCGTGTCCTTAGCCCGGTACCTCCAGTTCCGGTACCACGCACCAGGCCTACAGTGCGCCTCAGCCGGCCAGAGTCTGCCGTCTGCCCAGCGCTATCTGAGCCATCCGTCTGCCCAGCGCCATCAGAGCCATCCGTCTGCCCAGCGCCATCTGAGCCACCCGTCTGCCCAGCGCCATCTGAGCCATCCGTCTGCCCAGCGCCATCTGAGCCATCCATCTGCCCAGCTCCATCTGAGCCATCCTTCTGCCCAGCGCCATCTGAGCCATCCGTCTGCCCCGAGCCATCTGAGCCATCCGTCTGCCCCGAGCCATCTGAGCCATCCGTCTGTCCCGAGCCATTAGAGCCGCCCGTCTGTCCCGAGCCGTCAGAGCCATACGTCAGTCAGGAGCCGCTAGAGCCGCCAGTCAGCCAGGATCCGCCAGAGCCGCCAGTCAGCCATGAGCAGCCAGAGCCGTCAGCGAGCCATGAGCAGCCAGAGCCGTCAGCGAGCCATGAGCAGCCAGAGCCGTCAGCGAGCCATGAGCAGCCAGAGCCGTCAGCGAGCCATGAGCAGCCAGAGCCGTCAGCGAGCCATGAGCAGCCAGAGCCGTCAGCGAGCCATGAGCAGCCAGAGCCGTCAGCGAGCCATGAGCAGCCAGAGCCGTCAGCGAACAATGAGCAGCGAGAGCCGTCAGCCAGTCCGGAGCTCCCGTCCCTCAGTCCGGAGCTGCCGTCCCTCAGTCCGGAGCTGCCGTCCCTCAGTCCGGAGCTGCCGTCCCTCAGTCCGGAGCTGCCGTCCCTCAGTCCGGAGCTGCCGTCCCTCAGTCCGGAGCTGCCGTCCCTCAGTCCGGAGCTGTCGTCCCTCAGTCCGGTGCTGCCCCTTATCCAGGTGCTGCCCCTTATCCCGGTGCTGCAATTTATCCCGCTGATGCCCCTTAATTTAGGTGGGTTTATTTGGAGGGTGGTCATTGGGAGGGGGCTACAAAAGCGGGGATTGACTATGGTGGGGTGGGGACCACGCCCAGAGCCTGAGCCGCCACCGTGGACATATGCCCACCCAGACCCTCCCCTAGACTTTACGCTGGTTCGTCCGGAGTTCGCACCTTGAGGTGGGGGGTTATGTCACGTTCCTGACCTGTTTTCTCTTATTTTTGTATGTGTTTAGTTGGTCAGGGCGTGAGTTGGGTTGGGAATTCTACGTTACGTGTTTCTATGTTTAGGTTCATTGTTTGTTAGCCTTATATGGTTCTCAATCAGGGACAGGTGTTATTCATTTCCTCTGATTGAGAATCATATATAGGTAGGCTGTTTCACTCTGTTTGTTTGTGGGTGGTTGTCTCCTGTGTCTGTATGTTTACCACACGGGACTGTTTAGTTTTGTCGTTCGTGTATGTGGTGTGTTCCTGTTCGTGCGTTCTTCGTTTATTGTAAGTTCTCAAGTCCAGGTCTGTCTACATCGTTTATTTTGTTTTGTAGTTTGTTTAAGTGTTTTCGTCTTTCGTCTTTACTTTAATAAACTTCATTATGTCTTCACTACACGCTGCGCTTTGGTCCAATCCCTACTCCTCCTCTTCAAGCGAAGAGGAGGTGAACGACCGTTACAGGTACAGAGAGACAGGAAACACAGGGATAAATACACTGGTACAGAGAGACAGGAAACACAGGGATAAATACACTGGTACAGAGAGACAGGAAACACAGGGATAAATACACTGGCACAGAGAGACAGGAAACACAGGGATAAATACACTGGCACAGAGAGACAGGAAACACAGGGATAAATACACTGGTACAGAGAGACAGGAAACACAGGGATAAATACACTGGTACAGAGAGACAGGAAACACAGGGATAAATACACTGGCACAGAGAGACAGGAAACACAGGGATAAATACACTGGCACAGAGAGACAGGAAACACAGGGATCAATACACTGGCACAGAGAGACAGGAAACACAGGGATAAATACACTGGCACAGAGAGACAGGAAACACAGGGATAAATACACTGGTACAGAGAGACAGGAAACACCGGGATAAATACACTGGCACAGAGAGACAGGAAACACAGGGATAAATACACTGGCCCAGAGAGACAGGAAACACAGGGATAAATACACTGGCACAGAGAGACAGGAAACACAGGCATAAATGCACTGGCACAGAGAGACAGGAAACACAGGGATAAATACACTGGCACAGAGAGACAGGAAACACAGGGATAAATACACTGGTACAGAGAGACAGGAAACACCGGGATAAATACACTGGCACAGAGAGACAGGAAACATAGGGATAAATACACTGGCACAGAGAGACAGGAAACACAGGGGTAATACACTGGCACAGAGAGACAGGAAACATAGGGATAAATACACTGGGAATAATAAGCGACACCTGGAGGGGGTGGAGACAATCACAAGGACAGGATGAAACAGATCCATAAAAAGTAACTTCCCCAAATCATTATAACAATATTTTGTGTTTTCATTCACTGGTGGCAAAACAAAACACTGTACTCTGATCGTACAGTATATGTAATTGTAAAACAAATATATTTAAGATTTTATAGATATAAGATCTTTACTCTGACAGAAATGCTCAAACTTTGAATTAAATAGATGAAGAGGAAAGAGGAGAAAGTTTAGATTTGGAAAAGGACATATTTGCATCTCTGCATGCAGGTGATTATATCTATTGAATGATATGACTGCGTGGGACTTATCCAAGGCTCTGTAAGCATCAACAGCAAAGTACAGAGATACAGTACTGTATGTAGCTGTGGTGTGCAAGAAAACAAGGGTACAACATCAATAAAGTTTATCCCATTCATTTTTTGTTTTCTGTGGTTTAGTTGGTTCAGGCAGCAGGTAGCCTAGTGGTTAAACGCGTTGAGCAAGTAACTGTAAGGTCTCTGGTTTTAATCCCCGAGCCGGCAAGGTGGAAAAATCTGCCGTTCTGCCCTCGAGCAAGGCAGTTAACCCCAAGCAACAACTGTTCACCGGGTGCTCGGGTGCCATGGACGTAGATTAAGGCAGCCCCCCACACCTCTGTGATTTAGACAGTTTGGGTTAAACGCGGAAGACATTTTTGGTTGAATGCATTCAGTTGTGGAACTGACTAAGTATCCCCTTTCCCTTCTTTTACATGCAGAAATCAACATTTGTGTTTTGTCTGCTGGGTCCATATTTTACCTTTTGTCTTGTCCTCATGTTCTGACCCAGCAGTGGACACTAGAGAACCTGGGCATTTTCAAAAGAGGGTTTAAATCAGAATCACTCACACAGTCACCATTGCTGTACTATTTATTACCACGTATCTGAGCTGCTCAACCATGTCACTATTCACTTCAGCACTTATCATAGTATATACATGTTCTTATTGTGTATATATTTCTACCGAACATTACAATTTCTTAAAATGTTTACTACATCTCATTACTTGTTTGTGTTTTCTTTTGTTGATAATGTGTAGTGCACTGTTGATGAGAGCTTGTAAGTAAGCATCTCACTGTACCATTTATTACCCCGTATCCTGTGCATTTGACCAATAACATTTAATTTGAAGTACATTTACATGCACCAGGAATGTTACCTGGTGAAATTAAGCTGACAACACACATATATATATATATACATATGCACACACACTATAGATATAGCAAGAACAGAACAATTACACATAATGAGAAATGATATGTAAGTAATTGTGTATCTGACTATATTAGAATAGCAATACTGCAATCAAACGTAACTTGGTTATAAAGCCAAATGAATGAACTTTGAAGCCAAAATAATATTACATGGTTGAGATTAATACACTTATTTTGGACAATTAATTCCACAGATACAAGATCGTCATGTTTTAGGGGTGAATCTTAACTTGCTCTTTTAATAAATGTTTCACTTTGTGCCAATCAATGCATAACAAAGAGAAGATCTGACCTAAGTGGAAGTTAGGATTCACCCCCTTATCACCAGAATCACATAATTAATCTATTGTCTTTGTTTTGCTTTTTTTTTCAAACATTGAAAAAAAATGTCTCCTAACCTGCAAGTATCAACAGGAATGGGAACCATGAGCTTCTTCCTCCTCTTCTTCCTCCTCTTAGAGGCACCTGGGAAACTGATGAGCCGATAGTCAACAACAGTGTAAAGGTCAATGTAAAGCTGTTAACAGATTAGAATTGTTATTTACGTGTTTGTTATGCCAAACCAGATAAACCTGTCTCATTGTCTTTTGGCTTTGGCACTAAGCCAAATGCTGAAGTTAAAGAATTCAACAGATGAACTCTATTTAAATTTTTTTTTGCAATAAGATGTTATTATATCATTAGAATTGCAATGACAAAACTGAATTATTTGCAATTACACAGAGTAGGAAGTTAAAATGCGTTGATTGCCAGAAAATGCACACTATGAGGATTCAATGAATGCAATAACTAGTACAATCAAAGGACGTTGTTTAAATGTTATTTTTGTCAATTGTTTGGTCTCGAAAATATCTTAGCACATTTCATATTCCCCCCTATCTAATTTCAAATGACAGAATACACAGCATTAAGTACTGGCTTTTTAGTACTGCCTTTTACCTTGATTGCTGTTGACTGTCATTTTCGTCTGTCTCTTCCTTGATTGTGTTCACCTGAGAGGGAAAAACCTGCAGTCCTCAGTCCTCTACACACACACTCCTGGAGGTTTGGATGCAGTGTGTCTAAAACACCTCCAGACATACTTACTTGTATGATGGGCGTAACACTCATCACATTCCAGGCTGACTATATTGCTGACGGTGCATTGCATCGATCATCAGATTGCTATATCATATGATGTGGTTAGCTGATGTGTCGTTCCACCAATTCAGTGCCTTTTGAGAAGTGTTACTTTGTAAAATAATATATGATTTTACTTAATTGTTATAGTCTGTCATAAAGAGCACATGTTCAACTTCATAAAAAACACATTTTCCCATCTCAAGAAAAGTACTATAGTAAGTGCCTGTTAAGTGGCAAATCAAAAAACAGTGTTGACTGTAACAAAGCTGACTGTAACAGGGTTAACGACCTCATCTTAAATCAGCCATCAATCCCCTCGTGACAGGGCTTTCACAATGAAGGTCAAACTTGTAGACATTTTTGGATTAAGTGGGTTGAAATCTTCCTAGAAGTGACACAGGGTTGACAGAGGGAATGCTGGCAATTTAGCAAGACTTTACTCATAATAGGAATATTCATATTATTCAGATTGATTGAATTCTCAATGTGGTCTATATTAAAGGGCACTTCCTGTAATATAACAGGCTTTCAAAATTGGTGCACAAAATAAAAAGGCACTCTTTTCATGGAACGACCCTGATAGGTTAAACACCTATCCAGGCGTTGTGAGATCTGATAGGTGTCAGGCCTGGTGACTATTATGATCAGTATTGTGATGTGTCATGGGTGGGGCAGAGAATCAAACCGCCCGTTTTCTTCCCTCAAAATAATACATTTCTGTGAAACTGACATCTATGCAGCAAAGATTCCACCTCCCACTAACCTCAGGTGACACGATCAGTGAATGTTCAGTTCATTACCGGCCTACTGTATAAACAGGTGGGGCCCATAATGACCTACTTACATAGGTGGGGCCTATAAAATACAGAACATATCTTGGCACAGAATAGATTCATACTAAAGACAAACAGGAACAATTACTTTAAGTTCTCCAGTGAGCCAACACTACTATGAATGTGGTACAACAAGACAGACAGCATAATAAACTCCTTACAACACTGTGAAGTTTAACGGGGACGCCTTTCACTAATCAAGATTGTCACTGCTCTAGACCATGATGTAAAAGTGAGTTACATTTCATCCCTCCCCTTTTCCTGCTTAATCTGTTCACTATCACTTAGAGACGGACGAAATTCTTGCAGAAAGCACTAAGGCTTTTCAGATATGTTTTTATTTTTTAATGAGGTGATAAACACTTTTGACTTTCCATGTAACCAATATAAAGCAAGCCAAGGAGAAACGCTTTAGGTTTTCCAGTGAGCCAACCCTGGAATGAATATGTTGCAACAAGACAGACAGCAGAAACAGATGGCAGAAACGTCCTACAAAAAGACAGACAGCAGAAACAGATGGCAGAAACGTCCTACAAAAAGACAGTCAGCAGAAACAGATGGCAGAAACGTCCTACAAAAAGACAGACAGCAGAAACAGATGGCAGAAACGTCCTACAAAAAGACAGACAGCAGAAACAGATGGCAGAAACGTCCTACAAAAAGACAGACAGCAGAAACAGATGGCAGAAACGTCCTACAAAAAGACAGACAGCAGAAACAGATGGCAGAAACGTCCTACAAAAAGACAGACAGCAGAAACAGATGGCAGAAACGTCCTACAAAAAGACAGACAGCAGAAACAGATGGCAGAAACGTCCTACAAAAAGACAGACAGCAGAAACAGATAGCAGCAACTTCTAACATTCCATTTATTTAACAGGTGTATTTATGTAATTATGAACAGAGTAAACCGAGCTGTAACTTAATGCAAAATATATTTATTTAGTTGCACTGGAATTGTCAGTATTTTGAACAGCAGAAATCCTCATCATCATCCATTGATAATGTTGTCCCATTAAACAATAGTAATGTTAATTTGCCACTAGTATGTGAATGCAGACTCTGGCGTAGCTCACACCCAGCGGAGGTCAGGACCCCCAGAAAGCATATGAACATGTTATTAACCATAAAATTCATGTTTGGAATTACAGGAAATTATCTTTAAATGCGCACAATTTTCTCTCAGCCTAATGGAAAAATGTGTAGAATAGCAAGAAATTAGCTCAGAGATTATTGATGTTGAATCCTTGTCTGGTAGGGAAACTTCATCTTTATAGTTCAGTTTAGTTTTGGGGATTTTGTTGCATTATTTGACTTTAAAATATACATTTAGGCAAATTTTATAACGGAAAAGATTTGTTTAGGGAATTTTCTAAATCCTTTAAATATTATTAATTTCCATTTGTCCCTATGCCTGGAAATCCCCGTGTCCAGAGTAAAGGATCCTAAACTCAAAAAAAGTGTTTAAAATTAACACAAATGGCAATAATGGATGTTAACTGGAAAAGTATCTTATCGTTTCTTGCAGTAGCCCATCTGTGACTTTAAGAAGTATTTATCTGATTGGTTTCATGTCTTTAGTCAGTCTGAGTTACATCTGTGCTGGCTTGTCATGTCATTTGTCCAAAGGTTTTTCACCTGTGCTGGCCAGGTGATATTTCAGCTCCAGGTGGCTTGAAAGATGTGGAGGGTTTACACTTTTTGAATAGAATAATAATTAACAGTCCTTTACCTGGTCATCCCTGTCTTTGTTTTACTCCACTTTTAGTTTTTCTTCCTGTTTTTAAGTTTGGTGTGGGTTTTTCTTTTTGTTTTACCTCTTCTAGGGCAAATTTAGTGGGTGCTCATGGAGGGTGTATTTTAGGTCCCATTTGTTGTTGCTAGTCAATTCGGTGGACTCCCACATGTGTGTCCTTCAGAACCCTTCCTGTTTTGTTTGGGTTGTTGTTATTGACGCTTTGTTAGTTCCCCCTTTTTTTGAGCGTCAATTTTTGGTTTCTTGCTGGGGAATATAACAACATGGGGGCTCGTCCGGGATCTTGTTTCCCATTATAGTCTCTCTACGCACCTACTCTGAATGTCACAGTCGTGATAATGGACGGACCAAGGCGCAGCGTGAGTTGAGTTCCACATCTTTATTTAAAGTGAAACTTAAACAAAAACAATAAACAAACAACGGAACGTGAACTACGTGTTGCAGCACTCACACAAAACAATATCCCACAAACGCAGGTGGGAAAAAGGGCTACCTAAATATGATGGTTTTGTTTGTCTTTATTTTTTTTAATCATTGTACCTAAACTATATGTGTAAACATGTATACGCAGGGCCCAGCTGTAAAAGAGACCTTGGTCTCAGTCTGTGTTCCTTATTGAAATAAAGGTATAATAATTAGAGGTAACGATTACCAGCTGCCTCTAATTGGGAACCATACAAACCACCAACATAGAAATACAAATGCTAGAAACCCCCCTAGTCACACTCTGACCTATACCCCATAGAGAACCCAAAGGTGCTAGCTGCGCCGTGCTAGCTGCGCCACCAGAGTCTCTGGGTTCGCGCCCAGGCTCTGTCGCAGCTGGCCGCGACCGGGAGGTCCGTGGGGCGACGCACAATTGGCATAGCGTCGTCCGGGTTAGGGAGGGTTTGGCCGGTAGGGATATCCTTGTCTCATCGCTCTCCAGCGACTCCTGTGGCAGGCCGGGCGCAGTGCGCGCTAACCAAGGGGGCCAGGTACACGGTGTCTCCTCCGACACATTGGTGCGGCTGGCTTCCGGGTTGGAGGCGCGCTGTGTTAAGAAGCAGTGCGGCTTGGTTGGGTTGTGCTTCGGAGGACGCATGGCTTTCGACCTTCGTCTCTCCCGAGCCCGTACGGGAGTTGTAGCGATGAGACAAGATAGTAATTACTAGCGATTGGATACCACGAAAATTGGGGAGAAAATGGGATAAAATTTATTTTTTCAAATAAACCATTTTATTTTTGGAGCCAAAGGGCTCTCCATGGTTAGGGCGTGACACTGAAGCTCTGTTGTGCCCAGATATTTGAGTGTTTAAAATACACTTTTGTGGTAGTTTCTGTCACTGACTTCCACCCAGAGTGAATAGGTGGAATCATTTTGAAAGTTGCATAAACACACAGGCTAATAAAGGATAAAGAGCTTAACCACATCAGGTGTTTCAGCAATCTGTCAGTCAACCATTGGTTGATGCATGCAACCTCTAAGCAGTGTGACCTTAGTCAGTAGTGATAAAAACCTGCAGGTGTGTCCTTCACAGCAACAACCTGCTATATGATGGGTGTTGACCCAAGATACAGTATACTGGACTATCTCTGCACTAAACAAGGTCCAGTATACTGCACTATCTCTACACTAAACAAGGTACAGTATACTGCACTATCTCTGCACTAACCAAGGTACAGTATACTGCACTATCTCTGCACTAAACAAGGTACAGTATACTGCACTATCTCTAAACAAGGTACAGTATACTGCACTATCTCTGCACTAAACAAGGTACAGTATACTGCACTATCTCTGCACTAAACAAGGTACAGTATACTGCACTATCTCTGCACTAAACAAGGTACAGTATACTGCACTATCTCTGCACTAAACGATATACTGCACTATCTCTGCACTAAACAAGATACAGTATACTGCACTATCTCTGCACTAAACAAGGTACAGTATACTGCACTATCTCTGCACTAAACAAGGTACAGTATACTGCACTATCTCTGCACTAACCAAGGTACAGTATACTGCACTATCTCTGCACTAAACAAGGTGCAGTATACTGCACTATCTCTGCACTAAACAAGGTACAGTATTCTGCACTATCTCTGCACTAAACAAGGTACAGTATACTGCACTATCTCTGCACTAAACAAGGTACAGTATACTGCACTATCTCTGCACTAAACAAGGTACAGTATACTGCACTATCTCTGCACTAAACAAGGTCCAGTATACTGCACTATCTCCACACTAAACAAGGTACAGTATACTGCACTATCTCTGCACTAACCAAGGTACAGTATACTGCACTGTCTCTGCACTAAACAAGGTCAATGTTTCAGGTAAAAGTCTAACCATGGTTCTCCATTCACTGTTCACAATATTAAAATGTGTATAAATACAAACAAATTGTAATCATATGATTATTTACACAAATATTAACATACCTGTTATCAATAAAATGTCTACATAATATTGTGCTTCAGTTATTAAAATACTTTAGATTGTTGTACAACATTTAATTAGTAAATTAGTTAAGTTGAATACTCACTTTTAGTGTGGTTGCACAGATCTGTATATTGTTGTCTGCTGTTGTCACAGAGAGCTGAAGCAGTGGTCCTGCTGGTTTTGCATAGCCAGATGCCCCAAGTGGGTGGAGATTTACCTTAAGGACCAATGGAATGGTCTAAAACTCATGCAAAACTAAAGCGCCCAATGTGCTGCACCTTACATTCTGTTAAGTTTCATTTTCCCAGCAACTAATAATTTCTAGCCAATGAGAGAATGTTGCTAGGCAAACATTGTTCTACTCAGGATAGGCTAAATCTGAATTTTGATTGGGTTTCGCTGTTCAACCATGGCTGCTTGCCAGAATCATAAGATAGGCCACGTCTTTGGATAAAATGGAATGTGTTGGATACATAGAAGCCTACTGGGAAAAAATAGGTTAAAAATTAAATAACAAATAAAACTGCATTTTGAAATGTAACTGTATACTGTAACTTTATAGTTGCCTAACCTGGTCCCAGATCTGTTTCTGCTCTTTCCATCTCCATAGAGTACAACAGTATGAGTCATAATACCCATAAAACCCAGCTGTCAAACAGGGAAATGGTTCCAATCATTTTTCCACCATTCATTTTTCACATAGAGGATTTTAGAAAATTTTTACTTAAAATGCTATGTCATAATATGTCTTATTAACAACTGACATAACTTGTCATAACCTATCATAACATGGTTATAACACTGTCATGACACATATTTAGACCTGACATACCTGACATATCTTGCATTATTTTATGGTTGGTTATGACACCTACATAAGTGTCAAACACACATGGGTAACTTTTTAATGGGTGGCTTTTACTTCAGTAAACATCATAAACATCAGCTGTTATAGAGTTATAAACATCAGCTGTTACAGAGTTATAAACATCAGCTGTTACAGCATTATAACATCAGCTGTTACAGAGTTATAAACATCAGCTGTTATAGAGTTATAAACATCAGTTGTTACAGAGTTATAAACATCAGCTGTTATAGAGTTATAAACATCAGCTGTTACAGAGTTATAAACATCAGCTGTTATAGAGTTATAAACATCAGTTGTTACAGAGTTATAAACATCAGCTGTTACAGAGTAATAAACATCAGCTGTTATATAGTTATAAACATCAGCTGTTACAGAGTTATAAACATCAGCTGTTACAGAGTTATAAACATCAGCTGTTATAGAGTTATAAACATCAGCTGTTACAGAGTTATAAACATCAGCTGTTACAGCATTATAACATCAGCTGTTACAGAGTTATAAACATCAGCTGTTAGAGTTATAAACATCAGCTGTTACAGAGTTATAAAAATCAGTTGTTACAGAGTTATAAACATCAGTTGTTACATAGTTATAAACATCAGCTGTTAGAGTTATAAACATCAGCTGTTACAGAGTTATAAACATCAGCTGTTATAGATTTATAAACATCAGCTGTTACAGAGTTATAAAAATCAGTTGTTACAGAGTTATAAACATCAGTTGTTACATAGTTATAAACATCAGCTGTTAGAGTTATAAACATCAGCTGTTACAGAGTTATAAACATCAGCTGTTATAGATTTATAAACATCAGCTGTTACATAGTTATAAACATCAGTTGTTACAGAGTTATAAACATCAGCTGTTACAGAGTTATAAACATCAGTTGTTACATTACATTTACATTTACATTTAAGTCATTTTGCAGACGCTCTTATCCAGAGCGACTTACAAAATGGTGCATTCACCTTATGATATCCAGTGGAACAACCACTTTACAATAGTGCATCTAACTCTTTTAAGGGGAGGGGGGGGGGGGGGGGGTTAGAAGGATTACTTTATCCTATCCTAGGTATTCCTTAAAGAGATGGGGTTTCAGGTGTCTCCGGAAAATGGTGATTGACTCCGCTGATCTGGCGTCGTGAGGGAGTTTGTTCCACCATTGGGGTGCCAGAGCAGCGAACAGTTTTGACTGGGCTAAGCGTGAACTGTACTTCCTCAGAGGTAGGGAGGCGAGCAGGCCAGAGGTGGATGAACGCAGTGCCCTTGTTTGGGTGTAGGGCCTGATCAGAGCCTGAAGGTACGGAGGTGCCGTTCCCCTCACAGCTCCGTAGGCAAGCACCATGGTCTTGTAGCGGATGCAAGCTTCAACTGGAAGCCAGTGGAGAGAGCGGAGGAGCGGGGTGACGTGAGAGAACTTGGGAAGGTTGAACACCAGACGGGCTGCGGCGTTCTGGATGAGTTGTAGGGGTTTAATGGCACAGGCAGGGAGCCCAGCCAACAGCGAGTTGCAGTAATCCAGACGGGAGATGACAAGTGCCTGGATTAGGACCTGCGCCGCTTCCTGTGTGAGGCAGGGTCGTACTCTGCGAATGTTGTAGAGCATGAACCTACAGGAACGGGTCACCGCCTTGATGTTAGTTGAGAACGACAGGGTGTTGTCCAGGATCACGCCAAGGTTCTTAGCACTCTGGGAGGAGGACACAATGGAGTTGTCAACCGTGATGGCGAGATCATGGAACGGGCAGTCCTTCCCTGAGAGGAAGAGCAGCTCCGTCTTGCCGAGGTTCAGCTTGAGGTGGTGATCCGTCATCCACACTGATATGTCTGCCAGACATGCAGAGATGCGATTCGCCACCTGGTTATCAGAAGGGGGAAAGGAGAAGATTAATTGTGTGTCGTCTGCATAGCAATGATAGGAGAGACCATGTGAGGATATGACAGAGCCAAGTGACTTGGTGTATAGCGAGAATAGGAGAGGGCCTAGAACAGAGCCCTGGGGGACACCAGTGGTGAGAGCACGTGGTGCGGAGACAGATTCTCGCCACGCCACCTGGTAGGAGCAACCTGTCAGGTAGGACGCAATCCAAGAGTGGGCCGCGCCGGAGATGCCCAACTCGGAGAGGGTGGAGAGGAGGATCTGATGGTTCACAGTATCAAAGGCAGCCGATAGGTCTAGAAGGATGAGAGCAGAGGAGAGAGAGTTAGCTTTAGCAGTGCGGAGCGCCTCCGTGACACAGAGAAGAGCAGTCTCAGTTGAATGACTAGTCTTGAAACCTGACTGATTTGGATCAAGAAGGTCATTCTGAGAGAGATAGCAGGAGAGCTGGCCAAGGACGGCACGTTCAAGAGTTTTGGAGAGAAAAGAAAGAAGGGATACTGGTCTGTAGTTGTTGACATCGGAGGGATCGAGTGTAGGTTTTTTCAGAAGGGGTGCAACTCCCGCTCTCTTGAAGATGGAAGGGACGTAGCCAGCGGTCAAGGATGAGATGATGAGCGAGGTGAGGTAAGGGAGAAGGTCTCCGGAAATGGTCTGGAGAAGAGAGGAGGGGATAGGGTCAAGCGGGCAGGATGTTGGGCGGCCGGCCGTCACAAGACGCGAGATTTCATGTGGAGAGAGAGGGGAGAAAGAGGTCAGAGCACAGGGTAGGGCAGTGTGAGCAGAACCAGTGGTGTCGTTTGACTTAGCAAATGAGGATCGGATGTCGTCGACCTTCTTTTCAAAATGGTTGACGAAGTCATCCGCAGAGAGGGGGGAGGGGGGGGGGGGGGAGGAGGATTCAGGAGGGAGGAGAAGGTGGCAAAGAGCTTCCTAGGGTTAGAGGCAGATGCTTGGAAAGTTTTACATAGTTTTAAACATCAGCTGTTACAGAGTTATAAACATCAGCTGTTACAGAGTTATAAACATCAGTTGTTACAGAGTTATAAACATCAGCTGTTACAGAGTTATAAACATCAGCTGTTACAGAGTTATAAACATCAGCTGTTACAGAGTTATAAACATCAGCTGTTACAGAGTTATAAACATTAGCTGTTATAGAGTTATAAACATCAGCTGTTACATAGATATTAAACAGTATTAAAGCAATCACTACAGTCAAAATATCATTAGTAATCAATTACATCAAACAGTAGTTGTAAACTAATCAGATCATCAGACAGTGTCCACAGAATGTCATCACTATAATACAACAGTGAATAATCAGTGTCCTCGGTTCCTGAACTTGGACTTTCAGTAACTTACTCTGGTGTCATTTACTGTAAACACTGCAGATGTCAGCTCAAATGTCTATCTGGTTTAATACAAGTTACAACAGGGAAACACCATCCAGCACAGAAGCTGGTCTTCTATCTGGTCTTCTCTGAGTTCTATCTGGCCTTCTCTGAGTTCTATCTGGTCTTCTCTGAGTTCTATCTGGCCTTCTCTGAGTTCTATCTGGTCTTCTCTGAGTTCTATCTGGTCTTCTCTGAGTTCTATCTGGTCTTCACTGAGTTCTATCTGGTCTTCTCTGAGTTCTATCTGGTCTTCTCTGAGTTCTATCTGGTTTTCTCTGAGTTCTATCTGGTCTTCTCTGAGTTCTATCTGGTCTTCTCTGAGTTCTATCTGGTCTTCTCTGAGTTCTATCTGGTCTTCTCTGAGTTCTATCTGGTCTTCTCTGAGTTCTATCTGGTCTTCTCTGAGTTCTATCTGGTCTTCTCTGAGTTCTATTTGGTCTTCTCTGAGTTCTATTTGGTCTTCTCTGAGTTCTATCTGGTCTTCTCTGAGTTCTATTTGGTCTTCTCTGAGTTCTATTTGGTCTTCTCTGAGTTCTATTTGGTCTTCTCTGAGTTCTATTGCTCTGGTGTCATGTACTATGTCAACAGATATGAGAACAAACCATAACAAGTCTAGTGACTATAAACCCGCACCTTGAGTGTCACATATAGAACACTGTATATAATGTGTATTAAAGAAACTTTATATATGCTAAATATTGTGATGATCACTCTATACTAAATATGAGATTTAGGGAACTTACATTTCCCCATTAGCTTTGTGTTGTGGGAGGTACCTGTGAGGTTTGTCCCAAAAGGCACCCAGTAAACTTTATAGTGCACTAGGGTCCTGGTGAAAAGTATTGTAAAGGGAATAGGGTGCCATTTGTGACACATCCCACATGTGCTGATGTGTTTCAGACAGTCCTTCCTATTTAGATACCTGTCTCTTACCACATGTGCTGATGTGTTTCAGACTGTCCTACCTATTTAGATACCTGTCTCTTACCACATGTGATGATGTGTTTCAGACTGTCCTTCCTATTTAGGTACATGTCTCTTACCACATGTGCTGATGTGTTTCAGACTGTCCTTCCTATTTAGATACCTGTCTCTTACCACAGGTGTATGAAATGTCTGCTTTGTTCTGCAGTCATCAACATGATGCACTGACTTCCCTCACGGTCCTTGTCATCACGAGGTGTGTTTTGATGGAATGACGTCCTTGTCATCACGAGGTGTGTTTTGATGGAATGACGTTCTTGTCATCACGAGGTGTGTTTTGATGGAATGACGTCCTTCTCATCACGAGGTGTGTTTTGATGGAATGATGTCCTTCTCATCACGAGGTGTGTTTTGATGGAATGACGTCCTTCTCATCACGAGGTGTGTTTTGATGGAATGATGTCCTTGTCATCACAAGGTGTGTTTTGATGGAATGACGTCCTTGTCATCACGAGGTTTGTTTCTAATGTCATTTCCAGTAAAAGGTGTGGCATCGTAGCGTGTGTACCCGGATCCTATTTCTTTGTGTGTAACAGTCAGTTTAGCTTATGAAACATTTGCTTAGTAACCGGACACCAATGTGATCTGTTGGACAAAACGTGATCTGTGAAAGACTTACTGTATTTACACAACCCCTGTGATAAGGATATATGTGAGGGTTTTTAAATCAGGATAAATCCTCTTATCTGTTCGAGCTCATTAATGATAGAATGTTCATATGTGACCCGATTCAAGAAGCTAGGCACTACTTCACTGCTTGTTTGACAGAAATGCCTTAAAAAAACAAACTTGTATGCCAACTGCAAATACAGGCCCAGTCGGGTTAGCCACAGAAAAAGCCAGGAACCTTCCCACTAGCCATGATTGGCTGAGATAATGGATGGGCTGGATATGCCGAGCGATGAGTTTGGATTGGTCTGCCATGTAGCATGCTTCTGTCTATAACGTGAGCTGCTCAGTATGTGAAGATACTGAGCAGCTTTTTAAAAAGATATAACGTTAGCAATGGACTGCTCTCAACAACATTGCTGCCTTGAATTCAGCAGACGCTATAGACAACGATCAGTGGGTACAAGTTGTGATGGACTACTACCACAGTCAGTGTGAACTGGAGTCACAATGATAATAGTCATTGACTCAAAGCAGCATTCCAAACGTTGCTTGTTAGGGGAGGTAGTTGCAGGAACGTTGGAACGGTTTATTTGGCTTCCTCAATAATTGGTCCAGATGATACACCGCGTGCAGGATAAGAGCCACCAGCACCGGGGAATCCACCAGTCATGCCTTCAGGCATACCACCAGCACCGGGGAATCCACCAGTCATGCCTTCGTTCATACCACCAGCACCGGGGAATCCACCAGTCATGCCTTCAGGCATACCACCAGCACCGGGGAATCCACCAGTCATGCCTTCAGGCATACCACCAGCACCCTGGTACAACTTGGTGATGATTGGGTTGCACACAATGTATAAATTGATGGATCAGATTACAGGATGCCATATCTTTCCATATTCTGTTCCAGTTAAAGGGTTGTTCAGATTCAATTAGATCTGTGGACCATACTTTTTTAATGGTTAGCTCAGAATAAGACCTTCCAATAGTTGTTTATACTTTTTTTTTTATTAACTTTTACTTATTGAGGGTAGCCCAATTGAGACCAGGGTCTCATTCCCAATGGTGCCCTGAATACAAACATTTTCTCCCAAACAGGAAGAAAAACTAACATGACAAATAGAACAAGGAGAATATAAATAAGCACAAAGAACAACCTCAACCATACAAACCAACACAATCAATCAAAAGAACTGCAATCCGCCTCCTAGGGGTGCTAGGCGTGTAGCTACAGACCCGGGTTCGATCCCAGGCTGTATCACAACTGGCTGTGATCGGGAGTCCCCATAGGGCGGCACACAATAGGCCGGCGTCGTCCGGGTGAGGTGAGGGTTTGGCTGGGGGGCTTTACTTGGCTCATCACGCTCTAGCGACTCCTTGTGGCGGGTCGGGCGCCTACAGGCTGACCCCGGTCGTCAGTTGAATAATGTTTCCTTCGCCACGTTGGTGCGGCTGGCTTCTGGGTTAAGCGGGCGGGTGTTAAGAAGCGCGGTTTGGTGCGTCATGTTTCAGAGGGCGCATGACTCGACCTTCGCCTCCCGAGCCCATTGGGGAGGTGCAGCGATGAGACAATATCGAAGTTGTGGAGAAAAAAGGGGTAAAATACAATCTTCATTGAAATAATTCAACACCAGAGTCCAAACCTACACTAGAGGCTCCAGGGAAACAAGATGCACGGAATGTTGTAGGTTATTCCAACAATGGGGCAATAAAACTAAATGAGTATTTACCTAAATTGGTAGAGACCAGAGGGACCTCAAGAGTTAACTAATCTTACGAGCGGCTTTGGTAGCTCATTCTTTCATACATTAGTAACAAAGTTAGGTACGTTGGAAGCTGCTGTAGTAGAGCTTTGTAAACAAAAAGGGAGGAATGAAGAGATCTACAGGACTTTAATGAGGACCAGCCAACCTTTTAATACAGGATGTAGTGGTGAGTATTAAAACTGTCACCTGTGATAAAGCAAAGGGCACTATGGTAGACTGCAGCCAAAGGTGAGAGTAGTGGCTGCTGCAATCTGGTAAATGGTGTCACCATAGTCAAGAACTGTCAGGAAAGTTGACTGTACAATCTGCTTCCTGCTATTTATGGAGAGGCAAGATCTAGTCCTAAAACAGAAGCCCACTTTGCATACAGATGAATATTACAAGTTATAACAGATAAACCAATATTATTTATATTAGTAGTAAAGAGAACAGGTTCCAGTAGCAGGAAACTGGACATGACACCATCAGAAATCACACATTGAGTCCTGTCTGACAGATCATTTTCAAACAACTTTCAACAAGCCTGATCCAGGCCTATTTCAGTCAACCTTTAAATGAGTGTGATGGTCAACAGTGTCCAAGTCTTTATCATGTTTCTGATCTAAGTAATTGAACATCTAAAACAAGTGTAGCAGCTGAACCTGCTCTGTCCAGGTCTAACACCTGATTGGTTCACATTAAGAATAGAGTGGGATTCTAAAACCTGATCGGTTCACATTAAGAATAGAGTGGGATTCTAACACCTGATTGGTTAACATTAAGAATAGAGTGGGATTCTAACACCTGATTGGTTCACATTAAGAATAGAGTGTGGAAGTTTAAAAGGTTCTTAGTTGACAGTTGGCCAGGGATTCTAGAACTTTGGAAAGGCAAGATAAAAAGCAAATTGTGCGTAGTTATCTAAGTCAGAAGGATCTCCTCTATGTAGGGGGAGGACATGTGCTGCTTTACAGATCTTAGGGACATCACCAGAAACAACTGTCAAGATATAATATATAGGTCAATGGTTCTGTGATAACTGGTGCAGAGTAAGAAGGGATTATGTGAATCAGCTCTGGATATATATATATATTTACACTCTTTATCACAACACTTAGTACATCATAGACATCAAATGGGGAAATGAAGATACAGTCTGTGAGTCTGTTAGTGCATCGTTCTCTACAAGGTCATGTGACTAGGGGACTCTAGTAGAATGATATGCATTTTCAGAGTTTATCCTTTCTAATAATTGTCCAGCTGAAGATAAATGGTTATTAAAAGTACCACAAATGTAAATGTATTCTAGTATGGGACCAGAGGCTGTGAAACCCTGCTGGGACAACAAGGGAAAGGGGGATACTAGTCAGTTGTACAAATGAAATGTGTCTTCCACATTTAACCCTTCAGAATCAGAGCAGTGCAGAGGGCTGCCTTAATCAACAGCCACATCTTCAGCACCTGGGGAACAGTGGGTTAACTGCCTTGTTCACGAGCAGAACAACAGATTTATACCTTGTCAGCTCAGGGATTTGATCCAGTAACCTTCCAGTTACTGGCCCAATGCTCTAACCACTTGGCGCTCTGCCACCCCCAAGGGGGAGGAGTTGTTTAAAATATTTTACCACTTTACAGAAGTTAGCATTTATAGCACATGTGTTATAGAGATCAGTCCTTTCAGGAGCCCAGATCATTTATTTATAAATCAAATCATTGGATGGTTTGGTAGTTGGGTTTCCCAAGGTACTCTATAGGCTAACATACCTGACCTGAGTTGTAAATATAAACAACAAGAGTTACCTGGTAATGTTTATGTATCTGGTAATGTGTATGTATCTGGTCATGTGTATGTATCTAGTAATGTGTATGTATCTGGTAATGTTTATGTATCTGGTAATGTGTATGTATCTGGTCATGTGTATGTATCTAGTAATGTATATGTATCTGGTAATGTATATGTACCTGGTAATGTGTATGTATCTGGTAATGTGTATGTATCTGGTCATGTGTATGTATCTGGTAATGTGTATGTATCTGGTAATGTGTATGTATCTGGTAATGTGTATGTATCTGGTAATGTATATGTATCTGGTAATGTGTATGTATCTGGTAATGTGTATGTATCTGGTAATGTGTATGTATCTGGTAATGTATATGTGTCTGGTAATGTGTATGTATCTGGTAATGTGTATGTATCTGGTAATGTGTATGTATCTGGTAATGTGTATGTATCTGGTAATGTATATGTATCTGGTAATGTATATGTATCTGGTAATGTGTATGTATCTGGTAATGTGTATGTATCTGGTAATGTGTATGTATCTGGTAATGTGTATGTATCTGGTAATGTGTATGTATCTGGTAATGTGTATGTATCTGGTAATGTGTTTGTATCTGGTAATGTGTATGTGTCTGGTAATGTGTATGTATCTGGTAATGTATATGTATCTGGTCATGTGTATGTATCTGGTAATGTATATGTATCTGGTAATGTGTATGTACCTGGTAATGTATATGTATCTGGTAATGTATATGTATCTGGTAATGTATATGTATCTTCCAAATCTTGGAATGTTCTCAAACCATTACTGTCCATGATATCGGCATGGTTACGGATTCCACAATAGGACCATTGGGGAGATGCAAATGGCCGCCCTCCAGATAACAAGGCGTTAGTTTGAAATAATAGCCAACATCTGATCTGAGGCTTTGACCATTCCATGTTCTTAATCATTGTTGGGGAACAATTGGATCCAGATCAGATGTTGGGTACTATATTTATTGAATAGTATATGAATCCTATCAATTAAAATTTCTCAGAGATCAAATGATATTTATATTATATAACACCATAATTAATCTTAATTTCAAAACAATCTGAGATGGTGGATGTGGAAATCTTACTTCTTCTGGTCTTCTGAGTTGGAACTACCTGATTTGAAATAGGTGCCCATGCATTCATAACCTTTAACAGCGGCTAATGTAGCCCCTGCTGTTAACGACCATGGAGAGCTGAACATGGCTCCCAACCCCAATGCAGCCGTACTGGCAAGTGCTGACCACTTGCAGTCATTCAATTTCTCTTCTCTTCTTCTTATTTCTTCCTCCTCCTGCATCCTATGGTAGAGAAATTACAAGATTATGTTTTAATACTGTTAATGCATCGAATAAGGTTCCTTAGTACTGTCTCATCTGTGTCTGTGGGACTGAGTTGAGCTTCTGAAGCTTGGGCTGGCAATTGATTTGGTGATAAAACCTCAAGACTGCATTCCATTCCATGATTAGTGTATGTGCGCCTGTCTACCGGTGCCTGGCAGACCCTCCCTCCAGTTTATTTCTCCAACATGGCAGATTCATTCTGGACTTCATTCATTCTGGACCATTTGAGGGGAGGACCTAGTGTCTATGTTACATTAGTATTTATGTATAAACAAGCAGTAAATGACCTAGAGACAGAAACCTGGTGCAATGTAAATCTTGTTGTCTGTTACTTGATACCACAATGTACCTTTTTTATAATTCTACACATCTGTTGACTGTCATGCACACCCAGGAGGATGGACTTCGCTATAAAGTATTGTAGCTCAATTCTGCTCGTGGATCAGAGTCTGCGGTCGACCAGTTTCATTATTGCAATAATTAAACAATATAAAAAAGATGATTATTTGAAGAAATTAAAGTCTCTCTCACCTGATTAGAATTTCCTCCACAGTCCTCTCTCTCTCTCTCTCTCTCTTGTTCTCTTCCTGCCTCCTCCTCTTCAGCTTTTCTTCTTCGATCTTCCTCTGGGCCTCCTGGTACATCTCAGTGATGTAGTGTTTCCCTCCATTGTTCTCCACCATCTCATCGATCTTCTCCAGCAGCTCTCTAACCTGAGTGTTGTCTTTTCTCTTGTCATTGATTAGGGAGTGATATCTGCCCCCACAGATATTGATGAGTTTCCGTAGCTCTGGGCTCTCGGCCAGAAACCCTTTGACTGATTTACCCTCCAGTTGATCTCCATGTGTGAACAGCAAGATGGTGTACATTGAGGCTTCTTCTCCAAAGTTCTTCTGGATCCACTTCACAGTGTTCTGCTCCTCCTCTGTGAACCTCACACCCAGTCTGATCACCAGCAGGAAGGCGTGGGGTCCTGGGACTGACATTTCTATACACCTGACTATTTCACTTTCCATCTCTTCTTTAGACAGTGTTGTGTCATAGAGCCCCGGGGTGTCGATGACATCAATCTTCCTCCCATTCACCACTCCACTCTGTTTCTTACTCTGTACAGTCACAGACACTGGAGATGACTTTGCTGTAAATGCATCTCCTTCCAGAATGCTGTTTCCTGTTGTACTCTTCCCTGATCCAGTCTTACCCACCAGAACAATCCTCAGGTCAGAGGGCTGCTCTGAATCTGTGAAAACAGACAAGAAGTGCTTGAGTTGATAGTGTCTTGATAAAAGGCTAATGTGTGTGTCTGTGTCTTTCCTGGTTGAGGGTTGATGAGACATGAACTGTTTCTCTTCTAGTCAAATAATCAAATAACATTCAGCTTTTACACCCATATATACCCCACAAGACATGCCACCAGAGGTCTCTTCACAGTCCCCAAATCCAAAAAGATTTTTTATTTATTTAACGTTTTTTTAACTAGACAAGTCAGTTAAGAACAAATTCTTATTTACAATGACGGCCTACCGGGGAACAGTAAATTAGCTGCCTTGTTCAGGGGCAGAATGACAGATTTGGACCTTGTCAGCTCGGGGATTCGATCCAGCAACCATTTGGTTACTGGCCAAACGCTCTAAACACTAGGCTGCCTGCCGCCCCTAATAAATAAATAAAAGATTAAGCAACTTCTCATTGAATGTCAGGAACACAATCATAATTATTTTTATTGTATTGTATTTGTAACGGCGTTCCTCCTCCTCTTCATACGAAGAGGAGGAGCAGGGATCGAACCAAAATGCAGACTTGTGATTTGACATTATATTTATTAAAGTAAAGACGAAAACACGAACTTCACTTAACTAAACAAAAACAACAAACGGAGTAGACAAACCTGAACGTAAGGACTTACATGTAACGCAGAACGAACGAACAAGTATTGACTACACAAAACGACGAACGAACGAAACAGTCCCGTATGGTGCAACATAGACACAGACACAGGAGACAACCACCCACAAACAAACACTGTGAAACTACCTACCTTAATATGATTCTCAATCAGAGGAGATGAAAACCACCTGCCTCTAATTGAGAACCATATTAGGTACCCATTCACCAACATAGAAACAGAAAACATAGACTGCCCACCCAAACTCACGTCCTGACCAACTAACACATAAAAACTAATAGAAAACAGGTCAGGAACGTGACAGTATTATTATTATTATATCTATTTATACATGTATTTGTGTGACTGTCCTTGTCTATCAGTGTTTTGTTACTTGTCATGTTTTGTGATTTCTGTTGACCCCAGGAAAATAATCTGCTGCCTCTGGAAAAGATCATGTGATCCAAACAAACAAACATCAAGTGTGTGTGTGTGTGTGTGTGTGTGTGTGTGTGTGTGTGTGTGTGTGTGTGTGTGTGTGTGTGTGTGTGTGTGTGTGTGTGTGTGTGTGTGTGTATGTGTGTGTATGTGTGTGTATGTGTGTATGTGTGTGTATGTGTGTGTGTGTGTATGTGTGTGTATGTGTGTGTGTGTGTGTGTGTGTGTGTGTGTGTGTGTGTGTGTGTGTGTGTGTGTGTGTGTGTGTGTGTGTGTGTGTGTGTGTGTGTGTGTGTGTGTGTGTGTGTGTGTGTGTGTGTACTGTACCTTGGCATTCACCAGTGAAGTCTTGCAGACAGAGTGTCAACAGGAACAGAATCCTCAGAGTCCTTCCTCTTCCTCGTGCCATTACTACAACTGCAGCCAATCAAAGACATGGAAACAGACAATGACCTCATTACAAAATAAAAAGTCCACATTTCTTCGGTGACTCATGCAGTGTTCTGCAAAGTTCCAACGTTTATAGATGAGGGTGAACTAAATTATAATTTTCTCAGCTATTTGACTTTCAAACAATAAAAACGATTAAACTATAAACTATAAAAAGAGTGATGATATGTGGTATAACTGTGGATAAACACAATACATTCCTTAACAAAGTAGCCTACATCAGGTGAACATAACGTACTCACATGCGTATCAAATGACATTCTAAACATGGTTATTATTCTACCGTTGCCTGGCTGCAGCTGTTAAAACCAGATAGACCAGTTAGAGGTGAACACAAACAACGTGTAAATCAGGAGGTGTCTGAACACAAAGTACGTGTTCCTCTGTTCCTCTGTTTCTCTGCTCAGACGTTGCCGACACCAGATCTTACTACGCCTGGATAGGTATTTTACATATCAGCTAACCACATCATGTGTTTCAGCAATCTGTCAGTTAACCATTGGTTGATGAACGCAACGTATAACTCTCGATCTGCCTCTGCTAATGTTGCAAGGCCAATGCAGCGTTTCATTGGAAATGAATGTAATTCTGGTGTACCAAAATGCAACGACGCTGTCGGTGTGTTCGAAGCATTAGTCAGTACTGACAAAAACCTGCAGGTGTGTCCCTCACAGCAACAACCTGCTATAAGATGGCTGTTGACCCAAGATCGCCCCCCTTGAACAAGATACAGTATACTGCACTACCTCTGCACTAATCAAGGTACAGTATACTGCACTATCTCTGCACTAAACAAGATACAGTATACTGCACTATCTCTGCACTAAACAAGGTCAATGTTTCAGGTAAAAGTTTAACCATGTTTCTCCTTTCACTGTTCTACAATATTAAAACGTGTATAAATACAAACCTACTGTACTGTCTACTTTCACTGTTCTATAATTTTAAAACATGTGTATGAATACACACATATAGCAGAATGTGATTGCTAACAGCTACATGATTTGTTTTGACATTTTGATGATAAGTAATGCAATCATATGATTATTTATGCATAAATGTTAACAGACCTGGTATCAATAAAATGTCTACTTAATATTGCGCTACAGTTATTCAAATACTGTAGAGTAGATTGTTGTACAACATTTAATTAGTAAGGTAGTTAAGTTGAATACTCACTTTTAGTGTGGTTGCACGGATCTGTATAGTGTTGTCTGCTGTTGTCACAGAGAGCTGAAGCAGTGGTCCTGCTGGTTTTGCATAGCCAGGTGACACAGGTGGATGGAGATTTACCTCAACGACCAATGGAATGGTCTAAAACTCATGCGAAACTAAAGCGCCCAATGTGCTGCACCTTACCTTCTGTTAAGTTTCATTTTCCCAGCAACTAGTCATTTCTAGCCAATGAGAGAGTGTTGCTAGGCAAACATTATTCTACTCTTGACAGGTAGGATCTGAATTCTGATTGGGTGTCGCTTTTTAAACTTTGCTGCTTGCCAGAATCTGAAGATAGGCCACATCTTTGGGTAAAATGAAAAACATAGACGTCTCCTTCTGGGAGAAAATGGTTACAAATTAAATAACAAATTAAACTACATTTTCAAATATAATGTTATACTTGTCTAACCTGGTCCCAGATCTGTTTGTTCTCCTTCCAACTCCATAGATTACCACAGTATGAGTCATAATCCCCATAAAACCCAGCTGTCAAACACGGAAATGGTTCCAATCGTTTTTCCACCATTCATTTTTCACATAGAGGATTATAGAAACACTTAAAATGGTAACACTATACTTTACACCTAGCATCATAACATGTTATTGTCAACGTCGTGTGTATAGGTGGCAGGGAAGTCAGGCGCAGGAGAGTAAACGAAGTGTAGATGGAGACTTTTAATAAATGTCCATGACATGCTCCAAACACGAGAAATATACATACATCAAATACAAATGGGTACGAGGACCCGTCGCGCACCTATACACCAATAAAACAACACTTGACATAAAACAATCTCTGACAAACACATGAAGGGAAACAGAGGGTTAAATACACAACAGGTAATGAATGGGATTGAAAACAGGTGTGTGGGAAGTCAAGACAAAACCAATGGAAAATGAAAAATGGATCGATGATGGCTAGAAGGCCGGTGAAGTTGACCGCCGAACACCGCCCGGACAAGGAGAGGCAACGACTTCGGCAGAAGTCGTGACATTACCTCCCCCCTGACGCGCGGCTCCAGCCGCGCGTCGACACCGGCCTCGGGGACGACCCGGAGGGCGAGGTGCAGGGCGATCCGGATGGAGGCGGTGGAATTCTTTTAACATGGAAGGATCTAAAACGTCCTCCACCGGAACCCAGCATCTCTCCTCCGGCCCGTATCCCTCCCAGTCCACGAGGTACTGAAGGCCCCTCGCCCGACGTCTCGAATCCAAAATGGATCGAACAGAGTACGCCGGGACCCCCTCGATGTCTAGAGGAGGCGGAGGAACTTCACGCACTTCAGCCTCCTGGAGCGGGCCAGCCACCACCGGCCTGAGGAGAGACACATGGAACGAGGGGTTAATACGGTAATTAGTGGGCAGTTGTAACCTATAACATACCTCGTTCACTCTCCTCAGGACTTTAAACGGCCCCACAAACCGCGGACACAGCTTCCGGCAGAGCAGGCGGAGGGGCAGGTTTCGGGTCGAGAGCCAGACCCTGTCCCCTGGTACGAACACCGGGGCCTCACTGCGGCGACGGTCTGCGCCAATTTTCTGGCGCCTTATGGCACGCTGAAGGTGGACGTGGGCTGCCTCCCAGGTTTCCTCAGCGTGCCGAAACCAATTGTCCACCGCAGGAGCTTCGGTCTGACTCTGATGCCAAGGAGCCAGAACCGGCTGATACCCTAATACACATTGAAAAGGGGTAAGGTTAGTGGAGGAGTGACGTAGCGAGTTCTGGGCCATCTCTGCCCAGGGCACGAACTTCGCCCACTCCCCCGGCCGGTCCTGGCAATAGGACCGCAGAAACCTGCCCACATCCTGGTTAACTCTCTCCACCTGCCCATTACTCTCGGGGTGAAAACCTGAGGTAAGACTAACCGAGATCCCCAGACGTTCCATAAACGCCTTCCAGACCCTTGACGTGAACTGGGGACCCCGATCAGACACTATATCCTCAGGCACCCCATAGTGCCGGAAAACCTGTGTAAACAGGGCCTCCGCAGTTTGTAAGGCCGTAGGGAGACCGGGCAAAGGGAGAAGACGACAGGACTTAGAGAACCGATCCACAACGACCAGGATCGTGGTGTAACCCTGTGAAGGTGGAAGATCAGTCAAAAAATCCACTGACAGGTGCGACCACGGCCGTTGAGGAACGGGTAAAGGTAGAAGCTTACCTCTAGGCAGGTGTCTAGGAGCCTTGCACTGGGCGCACACCGAACAGGAGGAAACATAAATCCTCACGTCCTTAGCTAAAGTGGGCCACCAGTACCTCCCATCAAGACAGCGCATCGTCCGACCTATCCCAGGATGACCAGAGGAGGGTGATGTGTGAGCCCAATAAATCAATCGGTCGCGGACAGCAGACGGAACGTACAGACGACCAGCTGGACACTCAGGAGGAGAGGGCTCTGCACGTGACGCCCGCTCAATGTCCGCGTCCAGCTCCCACACTACTGGCGCCACCAAACACGACTCTGGGAGTATGGGAGTGGGATCCATGGGTCGCTCCTCTGTGTCATACAGCCGAGACAATGCGTCTGCCTTGACGTTCTGGGAGCCTGGTCTGTAAGTAAGCGTAAACACAAAACGAGTGAAAAACATGGCCCACCTTGCCTGGCGAGGATTTAGTCTCTTCGCCTGCCGGATGTACTCCAGATTGCGGTGGTCAGTCCAGATGAGAAAAGGGTGATTAGCCCCCTCAAGCCAATGCCTCCACACCTTCAAGGCTTTTACGACAGCTAACAGCTCTCGGTCCCCCACATCATAGTTACGCTCCGCCGGGCTGAGCTTCTTCGAAAAGAAAGCACAGGGGCGAAGCTTCGGTGGCACACCCGAACGCTGAGAGAGCACTGCTCCTATCCCAGCTTCGGATGCGTCCACCTCTACTATGAATGGCAAAGAGGGATCCGGATGAGCCAACACAGGCGCCGAGGTAAACAGAGCCTTCAGTTGTCCAAAAGCCCTATTCGCCTCGGCCGACCACTGCAAGTGCACCGGTCCCCCCTTTAGCAGTGAGGTAATGGGAGCTGCAACCTGACCAAAACCCCGGATAAATCTCCGGTAGTAATTGGCAAACCCTAAAAAACGCTGCACCTCCTTTACCGTGGTTGGAGTCGGCCAATTACGCACGGCTGTAATGCGGTCGCTCTCCATTTCCACTCCTGAAGTGGAAATCTGATGCCCTAGGAAGGAGATGGATTGTTGGAAGAACAAGCATTTCTCAGCCTTGACATATAGATCATGCTCCAACAGGCGACCAAGCACCCTGCGCACCAAGGACACATGCTCGGCGCGTGTAGCAGAGTATATCAAAATATCATCGATATACACCACTACACCCTGCCCGTGCAGGTCCCTGAAGATCTCATCTACAAATGATTGGAAGACTGATGGAGCATTCATCAACCCATATGGCATGACCAGGTACTCATAATGACCTGAGGTGGTGCTAAATGCCGTCTTCCACTCATCACCCCTCCTAATACGCACCAGATTGTACGCACTCCTGAGATCCAATTTTGTGAAGAAGCGGGCCCCGCGCATTGACTCCATTACTGTATTGATCAAAGGTAGCGGGTAACTATATTTTACCGTGATTTTATTAAGGTCTCGATAATCAATGCACGGGCGTAAACCGCCATCCTTCTTCTTCACAAAAAAGAAACTCGAAGAGGCGGGTGAAATGGATGGCTGAATGAACCCCTGACGCAGGGATTCAGAGATATAATTATCCATAGCCACTGTCTCCGCTTGCGACAGAGGATACACGTGACTCCTGGGATATGCAGCGTCTACCAGGAGATCTATCGCACAATCCCCCTGTCGATGGGGTGGTAATTGAGTCGCCTTCTTTTTACAGAAGGCGAGTGCCAAATCGGCATATTCTGGGGGAATGCGCACGGTGGAAACCTGGTCTGGACTTTCCACCGTAGTAGCACCAACGGAAACCCCTACACACCTACCTGAGCACTCTCGCGACCACCCCGTGAGAGCCCTCTGTGGCCAAGAAACAGTGGGGTTATGAGTAGTTAACCAGGGTAGGCCTAGCACCACAGAATACGCAGGGGAATCAATAAGGAAAAGACTAATCTTCTCCTTGTGACCCTCCTGCGTTATCATAGACAAAGGTGCGGTGACCTCCCTGATAAACCCTGACCCTATTGGTCGACTATCTAAGGCATGAATAGGGAAAGGCATAACCACAGAAACAATAGGAATCCCTAAACTATGAGCAAAATTTTTATTAATGAAATTCCCAGCCGCGCCTGAATCTACTAGTGCCTTATACTGGGAATGCAGGGAAAAATCCGGAAAAGTGACAGAGACAAACATAAGTGCAGCAGAGGGCTCTGGATGAGTATGGTGCCTACTCACCTGGGGTGATGCCAGAGTGCCCTGCCTGCCTTCTCTATTCCCAGAGGAACCAACCCGGCACCGATCAGCAGTGTGATCTCTGCGATCATAGATGGTGCTCGAGCGGGTACCCCCTCCGGTCTCCCTGCGCACCATCCCTCCCAATTCCATAGGTTCGGGAGAGAGAGTGCGGGAGGATGGAACAACCAGACCCCGATCTAGACGTCCCCGAGTAGCCAGCATGTTGTCCAGCCTGATGGACATATCCACCAGCTGGTCGAAGTTGAGGGTGGTGTCTCTACAGGCCAGCTCCCGACGGACGTCCTCGCGTAGACTACAACGGTAGTGGTCGATCAGGGCCCTGTCGCTCCATCCAGCGCCGGCAGCCAAAGTCCTAAACTCCAAAGCGAACTCCTGAGCACTCCTCGTCCCCTGCCTCAGATGATAGAGGAGCTCACCTGCTGCTCTGCCTTCGGATGGGTGGTCGAATACCTTCCGGAAATGGCAGATGAGTTCCTCAAAATGGTCCAACGCCTTATCCTCTCCACACACAGCGTTGGCCCACTCCAGGGCTTTCCCGGTAAGGCATGAGACGAGGGCGGAGCTTTTCTCACGGTCTGATGGTACTGGAGAGACCGTGGCCAGATACAAGTTCAGTTTTAGGAGAAAACCCTGGCAGCTGGCAGTATCTCCATTGTATCCCGTGGGTAGGGATAACTGGATCCTGTTCTGTTCCGGAGGAGAAAAAGCGTTCAAAGGAATTCCAGGTGGTGGTGGAGGTGCTGGAAAAGCTCCCTGTCTCTCCCAGCGGTTCATATTCTGGACAATGCGATCCATGGCAGCGCACAGACTGTCAATCTCCTCCGCTTGTTCCATGACGCGTTCCTCAACCTCCATTAGCGAAGTGCCTCCTCCTGCTGACTTCATTTTTAAGGTCAGAGATTCTGTCAACGTCGTGTGTATAGGTGGCAGGGAAGTCAGGCGCAGGAGAGTAAACGAAGTGTAGATGGAGACTTTTAATAAATGTCCATGACATGCTCCAAACACGAGAAATATACATACATCAAATAAAAATGGGTACGAGGACCCGTCGCGCACCTATACACCAATAAAACAACACTTGACATAAAACAATCTCTGACAAACACATGAAGGGAAACAGAGGGTTAAATACACAACAGGTAATGAATGGGATTGACAGCAGGTGTGTGGGAAGACAAGACAAAACCAATGGAAAATGAAAAATGGATCGATGATGGCTAGAAGGCCGGTGAAGTCGACCGCCGAACACCGCCCGGACAAGGAGAGGCAACGACTTAGGCAGAAGTCGTGACAGTTATGACACGGTCATAATCATGTCATGTCATAATATGGTCATAACACTGTCATGACATATATTTAGACCCGTTTGTAACATATATTGCATCCTTTTAAGGCTGGTTATGACACCTACATAAGACTTAAAACCCACAGAACCGACCACTGTAGTTATTTTATGACACCTACATAAGAGTATGTTGAAAACACATGACTGTTTTCTCTCAGCCTCATGACAAAATGTTTAAAATAGCATTACAATAGCTGCAAGTAGAGTCGCAATTCAACGGCTCAGACACGAGAGGTATGTGGCAGGGTCTACAGTCAATCACGGACTACAAAAAGAAAACCAGCCCCGTCGCTGACCACGATGTCTTGCTCCCAGACAAACTAAACAACTTCTTTGCTCGCTTTGAGGACAATGCAATGCCACCGACATGGCCCGCTACCAAAACCTGTGGGCTCTACTTCACCGCAGCCAACATGAATAAAACATTTAAACATGTTAACCCTCGCAAGGCTGCCGGCCCAGACGACATCCCTAGCCGTGTCCTCAGAGCATGCGCATACCAGCTGGCTGTTGTGTTTACGGACATATTCAATCAATCCCTATCCCAGTCTGCTGTTCCCACATGCTTCAAGAGGGCCACCATTGTTCCTGTTCCCAAGAAAGCTATGGTAACTGAGCTAAACGACTATCGCCCCGTAGCACTCACTTCCGTCATCATGAAGTGCTTTGAGAGACGAGTCAAGGATCATATCATCTCCACCCTACCTGACACCCTAGACCCACTCCAGTTTGCTTACCGCCCCAATAGGTCCACAGACGACGCAATCGCAATCACACTGCACACTGCCCTAACCCATCTTGACAAGAGGAATACCTATGTAAGAATGCTGTTCATCGACGACAGCTCGGCATTTAACACCATAGTACCCTCCAAACTCGTCACTAAGCTCGAGACCCTGGGTCTCGACCCCGCCCTGTGCAACTGGGTCTTGGACTTTCTGACGGGACACCCCCAGGTGGTGAGGGTAGGAAACAACATCTCCACCCGTCTGATCCTCAACACTGGGGCCCACAAGGGTGCGTTCTCAACCCTCTCATGTACTCCCTGTTCACCCATGACTGCGTGGCCATGCACACCTCCAACTCAATCATCAAGTTTGCAGACGACACTACACTAGTACACAACACTAGTTATAGGCTTGATTACCAACAACAACGAGACGGCCTACAGGGAGGAGGTGAGGGCCCTCGGAGTGTGGTGTCAGGAAAATAACCTCACACTCAACGTCAACAAAACAAAGGAGATGATAGAGGACTTCAGGAAACAGCAGAGGGTGCACCCCCTATCCACATCGACGGGACAGCAGTGAAGATGGAAAGTTTTAAGTTCCTCGGCGTACACATCACGGACAAACTGAAATGGTACACCCACACAGACAGTGTGGTGAAGAAGGCGTAACAGAGCCTCTTCAACCTCAGGAGGCTGAAGAAATTTGGCTAGTCACCAAAAACACTCGCAAACTTTTACAGGTGCACAATCGACAGCATCCTGTCGGGATGTATCACCGCCTGGTACGGCAACTGCTCCGTCCACAACTGTAAGGCTCTCCAGAGGGTAGTGAGGTCTGCGCAACGCATCACCGGGGACAAACTACCTGCCCTCCAGCACACCTACACCACCCAATGTCACAGGAATGCCAAAAAGATCACCAAGGACAACAACCACCCGAGCTACTGCCTGTTCACCCCGCTACCATCCAGAAGACGAGGTCAATACAGGTGCATCAAAGCTGGGACCGAGAGACTGAAGAACAGCTTCTATCTCAAGGCAATCAGACTGTTAAACAACCATCACTAACATTGAGTGGCTCCTGCCAACATACTGACTCAAATCTCTCGTCACTTTAATAATAAAAAATTGGATGTAATAAATGTATCACTAGTCACTTTAAACAATGTCACTTTATTTAATGTTTACATACCCTACATTACTCATCTCATATGTATATACTGTACTCTACACCATCTACTGCATCTTGCCTATGCCGTTCGGCCATCACTCATCCATATATTTATATGTACATATTCTTAATCATTCCTTTACACTTGTGTGTATAAGGTAGTTGTTGTGAATTTGTTAGATTACTTGTTAGATATTACTGCATGGTCAGAACTAGAAGCACAAGCATTTCTCTACACTCACATTAACATCTGCTAAACATGTGTATGTGACAAATAACATTTGATTTGAAATGTTTTTCTCTTTGCCCAATGTCAAAATGTGTTGAAATGCAGGACGTTGGCTGCTTTCCTTTTGGGGGGGGGTGGGGGGGGGGGACCTGGAGATGGTGGCACAGTAACTTAAAGCTGGAGAACAACTGGCCTTCACAGCACAGTACAATAACACACTGTAACTCACTGATCTCACAATTGCAAGCATATAGCTTGCATTTTCTTGATAAATAATTTGGTAACAGTTTACTTGACACCCAGCATCATAACAAGTTATGACATGTTCATAACCATGTCATAGAATGTCATAACAGCTGACATAAATTGTCATAACCTGTCATAATATGGTCTTAACACTGTTATGACCCATAAATTTCACCTCTTGTGACGTATATTGCGTTATTTAATGACTGGTTATGACCCTGCCAAGAAGTTTCCTTTCGTTTGAAAGTGTTTCTTAAGTCCTTTGTTGTTGTAATGAATTATTTTTTTAAATCATATTTTAAATTAAACAGTGTCTCAAAATAAAGCATTATGTCACTCCTGTGTCCCTTTACTTGGACTAAGAAAATACACTTTATGTCACTGTGAAAAAGCATTATGTCACTGTGATAAAGCATTATGTCACTGTGATAAGGCATTATGTCACTGTGATAAGCCATTATGTCACTGTGATAAAGCATTGCGACACTGTGATAAGGCATTATGTCACTGTGATAAGGCATTATGTCACTGTGATAAGGCTTTATGTCACTGTGATAAGGCATTATGTCACTGTGATAAGGCATTATGTCACTGTGATAAAGCATTGTGTCACTGTGATAAGGCATTATGTCACTGTGATAAAGCATTGTGACACTGTGATAAGGCATTATGACACTGTGATAAGGCATTATGACACTGTGATAAGGCATTATGTCACTGTGATAAAGCATTGTGACACTGTGATAAGGCATTATGGTCATCATAATCATTTATGCCAGATAGGCCTATCATACCCTTACGTCATCAGTCAAAAAGAGTGTGTTTTATCCTGTTCCTGAAATCTGCTCCTGCATTCATCCCAGTCATCAGTCAAAAAGAGTGTGTTTTGTCCTGCTCCTGAAATCTGCTCCTGCATTCATCCTAGTCATCAGCAACAGAGCATTGGGGTAGGTACATGTCTGACATCAACGTGTGAGCAATTACAATGATAATTGAATATGGTACATTTCAGAAAATGTTATCTAACATAAACCTACTGTTGAAAAGTAGGCTATGGTGTAATGGAATGTTTGTCTTGTGTGGTAGATTTTGTGGGTTTTGACACTCTTATGTAGGTGTCATAACCAGCCATAAAATATTGCAATATATGTTACAAGAGATCTAAATACATGTGTCATGACAGTGTTATGACCCTATTATGACACGTTATGTCAGCTGTTATGACATATTAATACATGATTATGATCGTGTTACAACCTGTTATAACAAATTAATACATGATTATGATCGTGTTATAACCTGTTATGATGCTGGATGTCAAGTAAAGTGTTACCAATCGTTGTGTGTAAAAAGAAAATACATGTGTCTGCACTCAGTGTATCTGACGTCTGTTGATTCTCATTGTACAGTATTAATCTACTTTACTGCTACACTTAAATCACTCTGAGTGTTTTCCCACTCCAACCTCTAATCTTCCACATCTTTATATGTCAGGGTCTTTCAGTCTTTTTAAAGGCATTGAACCATGAAAATGTACCCCGATAAACAAGCTGCAAGAGGATCTACTACTGGTACTGCTACAGTACCACCTTCTGAACTACTACTGGTGCTGCTACAGTACCACCGTCTGAACTACTACTGGTGCTGCTACAGTACCACCGTCTGAACTACTACTGGTGCTGCTACAGTACCACCTTCTGGTCTACTACTGTTGCTACTACAGTACCACCGTCTGAACTACTACTGGTGCTGCTACAGTACCACCTTCTGATCTACTACTAGTGCTGCTACAGTACCACCTTCTGAACTACTACTGGTGCTGCTACCACCTTCTGATCTACTACTGGTGCTGCTACAGTACCACCTTCTGAACTACTACTGGTGCTGCTACAGTACCACCATCTGATCTACTACTGGTGCTGCTACAGTACCACCTTCTGAACTATTACTGATGCTGCTACAGTACCACCTTCTGAACTACTACTGGTGCTGCTACAGTACCACCGTCTGAACTACTACTGGTGCTGCTATACTGTCTGAACTACTACTGGTGCTACTACAGTACCACCTTCTGAACTACTACTGGTGCTGCTACAGTACCACCTTCTGAACTACTACTGATGCTGCTACAGTACCACCTTCTGAACTACTACTGATGCTGCTACAGTACCACCTTCTGAACTACTACTGATGCTACTACAGTACCACCTTCTGATCTACTACTGGTGCTGCTACAGTACCACCGTCTGAACTACTACTGATGCTGCTACAGTACCACCATCTGAACTACTACTGGTGCTACTACAGTACCACCTTCTGAACTACTACTGGTGCTGCTACAGTAACACCTTCTGAACTACTACTGATGCTGCTACAGTACCACCTTCTGAACTACTACTGGTGCTACTACAGTACCACTGTCTGATCTACTACTGGTGCTGCTACAGTACCACCGTCTGATCTACTACTGGTGCTGCTACAGTACCACCTTCTGAATTACTACTGGTGCTGCTACCACCGTCTGAACTACTACTGGTGCTGCTACAGTACCACCTTCTGATCTACTACTGGTGCTGCTACAGTACCACCGTCTGAACTACTACTGGTGCTGCTACAGTACCACCGTCTGATCTACTACTGGTGCTACTACAGTACCACCTTCTGAATTACTACTGGTGCTGCTACAGTACCACCTTCTGAACTACTACTGGTGCTGCTACAGTACCACCTTCTGGTCTACTACTGGTGCTGCTACAGTACCACCTTCTGAACTACTACTGATGCTGCTACAGTACCACCTTCTGAACTACTACTGGTGCTACTACAGTACCACTGTCTGATCTACTACTGGTGCTGCTACAGTACCACCGTCTGAACTACTACTGGTGCTGCTACAGTACCACCTTCTGAATTACTACTGGTGCTGCTACCACCGTCTGAACTACTACTGGTGCTGCTACAGTACCACCTTTTGAACTACTACTGGTGCTGCTACAGTACCACCTTCTGAACTACTACTGGTGCTGCTACAGTACCACCTTCTGAACTACTACTGGTGCTGCTACAGTACCACCTTCTGAACTACTACTGGTGCTGCTACAGTACCACCTTCTGAACTACTACTGGTGCTGCTACAGTACCACCTTCTGATCTACTACTGGTGCTGCTACAGTACCACCTTCTGAACTACTACTGGTGCTGCTACAGTACCACCGTCTGATCTACTACTGGTGCTGCTACAGTACCACCGTCTGATCTACATCTGGTGCTGCTACAGTACCACCTTCTGAATTACTACTGGTGCTGCTACAGTACCACTGTCTGAACTACTACTGGTGCTGCTACAGTACCACCGTCTGAACTACTACTGGTGCTGCTACAGTACCACCGTCTGATCTACTACTGGTGCTGCTACAGTACCACCTTCTGAACTACTACTGGTGCTGCTACAGTACCACCTTCTGAACTACTACTGGTGCTGCTACAGTACCACCTTCTGAACTACTACTGGTGCTGCTACAGTACCACCTTCTGAACTACTACTGGTGCTGCTACAGTACCACCGTCTGAACTACTACTGGTGCTGCTACAGTACCACCTTCTGAACTACTACTGGTGCTGCTACAGTACCACCTTCTGAACTACTACTGCAAAGTTGTCTTTGCTGTCTTTGTATCCAAGATAATTGTGTAGTTTTAGAGTAATTATCGAGGTTACCTAGCCAGTTATCGAGGTTACCTAGCCAGCTACACTTTCAAACAAAGTCAACAACGCAGCCACTGCTAGCTAGCCTACTTCACCAGCCAGCAGTACTGTATCATTTTAGTCAATAAGATTTTTTGCAACGTAAGCTTAACTTTCTGAACATTTGAGACGTGTAGTCCACTTGTCATTCCAATCTCCTTTGCATTAGCGTAGCCTCTTCTGTAGCCTGTCAACTATGTGTCTGTCTATCCCTCTTCTCTCCTCTCTGCACAGACCATACAAACGCTTCACACCGCGTGGCCGCTGCCACTCTAACCTGGTGGTCCCAGCGCGCACGACCCACGTGGAGTTCCAGGTCTCCGGCAGCCTCTGGAACTGCCGATCTGCGGCCAACAAGGCAGAGTTCATCTCAGCCTATGCTTCCCTCCAGTCCCTCGACTTCTTGACACTGACGGAAACATGGATTACCACAGATAACACTGCTACTCCTACTGCTCTCTCCTCGTCTGCCCACGTGTTCTCGCACACCCCGAGAGCTTCTGGTCAGCGGGGTGGTGGCACTGGGATCCTCATCTCTCCCAAGTGGACATTCTCTCTTTCTCCCCTGACCCATCTGTCTATCGCCTCCTTTGAATTCCATGCTGTCACAGTTACCAGCCCTTTCAAGCTTAAAACCTTTTCTCAATACAGGGGGTGCTGTTTCCACTTTGGAAAATATCGTCTCCAAATTAAACTGCCTCATACTCAATTCTTGCTCGTACAATATGCATATTATTATTACTATTGGATAGAAAACAATCTCTAGTTTCTAAAACCGTTTGAATTATGTCTGTGGGTGAACCAGAACTCTTTCTACAGCGAAAATCATGACAGGACATAGAAAAATAGTCTCTGTTCTCAAATCAGTTTAAAGCTCTGTGTGTGCCCTATGGATCGAAATGAACTGCACCCGCCTTCCCCTGGATGTCAGTAACCAATGAGAAGTGGAATGGAGTCTCTACGTATTTCTCAGAGTTTATAAAAGGCAATGGAGTGACATGTACGTTCTTTTGGACGCTCGCCAAGGCGCAAGAGAGGACATCAGAATGGCATGTTGAATAGCTCTTGTTATCGGGCTAAGATATATCCGTCTGTGATTTAATTCGATATAGGTGTTAGAAACATCATAACGAAGTTATTTGAAACCGATTTATATCAGTTTATGCGAGTATATTGCTATTTTTGGAATTTTCGTAGTATTGCGTTTGAGGATTTGGACATGTGTGTGCCACGTAGCTAATGTTAGCTGCTAGTTCCGAAGTTGAAGTGGACGTTTTACAACAAAGCAACGATTCTTTTGGACAAAAGGACACCTTGCCCAAGATTCTGATGGAAGCTCGTCCAAAAGTAAGAGCTATTTATGATTTTATTCCGTATTTATGTGGAAAAATGTAAACGCATTTTTCGGCCATTATTGCGGCACTAGTCTGGCTGTAACGCACACTGTATGTCTAGTAACGTTAATTTTAAAAATCTAAATCAGCGGTTGCATTAATAACCAATGCATCTTTCATTAGCTATCCAACCTGTATTTTTTTAGTCAATCTAATCGATAAATAATCGTAAACTTAGGTGCCCTTCCAAGATGGCGCCGGCCAGAATGCATGCCATGTTTTGACTGATTACATAGCATAACCACGATTTGTGATGCTAAATATGCACATTTTCGAACAAACTCTATATGCATTGTGTAATATGATGTTACAGCACTGTCATCTGAAGAATTCTGAGAAGGTTAGTGAAAAAAATAATATATTTTGGTGGTGATAACGTTATCGCGTTTTTTGCCTTGAATCAATGCTGGGGTGATGTTAGCTCATGTGGTATGCTAATATAACAATATATTGTGTTTTCGCTGTAAAACACTTAGAAAATCTGAAATATTGTCTGGATTCACAAGATCTGTGTATTTCAATTGCTGTACGCTGTGTATTTTTAAGAAATGTTTTATGATGATTAATTAGGTAATACACGTTACTCTCTGTAGTTATTCTAGTCGCTTTGGTGAGTTTTGTGATAGTGGCTGCAATGGTAAACTATGATTTATACCTGAAAAATGCACATTTTTCTAAAAAAACATATGCTATACCATAAATATGTTATCAGACTGTCATCTTATGAAGTTGTTTCTTGGTTAGTGGCTATATATCTTTATTTAGTAGAATTAGTGATAGCTACTGATGGAGTAAAAAACTGGTGGAGTAAAAAAAGTGGTGTCTTTTGCTAACGTGGTTAGCTAATAGATTTACATATTGTGTCTTCCCTGTAAAACATTTTAAAAATCAGAAATGATGGCTGGATTCACAAGATGTTGGTCTTTCATTTGCTGTATGCTGTGTATTTTTCAAAAATGTTTTAGGATGAGTATTTTGGTAATTGACGTCGGTCTCTGTAATTATTCCGGCTGCTTCCAACGCTATTTCAGATTGCAGCTGCAATGTAGAACTGTGATTTATACCTGAAATATGCAAATTTTTCTAAAAAAACATATGCTATACCATAAATATGTTATCAGACTGTCATCTTATGAAGTTGTTTCTTGGTTAGTGGCTATATATATCTTTATTTAGTCGAAATTGTGATAGCTGCCCATGCAGGAAAAAAATGGTGGAGAAAAAAAAGTTGTGTCTTTTGCTATCGTGGTTAGCTAATAGATTTACATATTGTGTCTTCCCTGTAAAACATTTTAAAAATCGGAAATGATGGCTGGATTCACAAGATCTGTATCTTTCATCTGGTGTCTTGGACTTGTGATTTAATGATATTTAGATGCTAGTATTTACTTGTGACGCTATGCTAGGCTATGCTAGTCAGCTTTTTTACTGTGGGGGGTGCTCCCGGATCCGGGATGAGTACCAAGTAAAAGTTAACATCCTTATCATTTATCGCCCTCCAGGTTCCCTTGGAGAGTTCATCAATGAGCTTGACGCCTTGATAAGTTCCTTTCCTGAGGATGGCTCACCTCTCACAGTTCTGGGTGACTTTAACCTCCCCACGTCTACCTTTGACTCATTCCTCTCTGCCTCCTTCTTTCCACTCCTCTCCTCTTTTGACCTCACCCTCTCACCTTCCCCCCCTACTCACAAGGCAGGCAATACGCTTGACCTCATCTTTACTAGATGCTGTTCTTCCACTAATCTCATTGCAACTCCCCTCCAAGTCTCCGACCACTACCTTGTATCCTTTTCCCTCTCGCTCTCATCCAACACTTCCCACACTGCCCCTACTCGGGTTGGTATCGCGCCGTCCCAACCTTCGCGCTCTCTCCCCCGCTACTCTCTCCTCTTCCATTCTATCATCTCTTCCCTCTGCTCAAACCTTCTCCAACCTATCTCCTGATTCTGCCTCCTCAACCCTCCTCTCCTCCCTTTCTGCATCCTTTGACTCTCTATGTCCCCTATCCTCCAGGCCGGCTCGGTCCTCCCCTCCTGCTCCGTGGCTCGACGACTCATTGCGAGCTCACAGAACAGGGCTCCGGGCAGCCGAGCGGAAATGGAGGAAAACTCGCCTCCCTGCGGACCTGGCATCCTTTCACTCCCTCCTCTCTACATTCTCCTCTTCTGTCTCTGCTGCTAAAGCAACTTTCTACCACTCTAAATTCCAAGCATCTGCCTCTAACCCTAGGAAGCTCTTTGCCACCTTCTCCTCCCTCCTGAATCCTCCTCCCCCTCCCCCCCCCCCTCCTCCCTCTCTGTGGATGACTTCGTCAACCATTTTGAAAAGAAGGTCGACGACATCCGATCCTCGTTTGCTAAGTCAAACGACACCGCTGGTTCTGCTCACACTGCCCTACCCTGTGCATTGACCTCTTTCTCCCCTCTCTCTCCAGATGAAATCTCGCGTCTTGTGACAGCCGGCCGCCCAACAACTTGCCCGCTTGACCCTATCCCCTCCTCTCTTCTCCAGACCATTTCCGGAGACCTTCTCCCTTACCTCACCTCGCTCATCAACTCATCCTTGACCGCTGGCTACGTCCCTTCCGTCTTCAAGAGAGCGAGAGTTGCACCCCTTCTGAAAAAACCTACACTCGATCCCTCCGATGTCAACAACTACAGACCAGTATCCCTTCTTTCTTTTCTCTCCAAAACTCTTGAACGTGCCGTCCTTGGCCAGCTCTCCTGCTATCTCTCTCAGAATGACCTTCTTGATCCAAATCAGTCAGGTTTCAAGACTAGTCATTCAACTGAGACTGCTCTTCTCTGTGTCACGGAGGCGCTCCGCACTGCTAAAGCTAACTCTCTCCTCTGCTCTCATCCTTCTAGACCTATCGGCTGCCTTTGATACTGTGAACCATCAGATCCTCCTCTCCACCCTCTCCGAATTGGGCGTCTCCGGCGCGGCCCACGCTTGGATTGCGTCCTACCTGACAGGTCGCTCCTACCAGGTGGCGTGGCGAGAATCTGTCTCCGCACCACGTGCTCTCACCACTGGTGTCCCCCAGGGCTCTGTTCTAGGCCCTCTCCTATTCTCTCTATACACCAAGTCACTTGGCTCTGTCATATCCTCACATGGTCTCTCCTATCATTGCTATGCAGACGACACACAATTCATCTTCTCCTTTCCCCCTTCTGATAACCAGGTGGCGAATCGCATCTCTGCATGTCTGGCAGACATATCAGTGTGGATGACGGATCACCACCTCAAGCTGAACCTCGGCAAGACGGAGCTGCTCTTCCTCCCGGGGAAGGACTGCCCGTTCCATGATCTCGCCATCACGGTTGACAACTCCATTGTGTCCTCCTCCCAGAGTGCTAAAAAACTTGGCGTGATCCTGGACAACACTCTGTCGTTCTCAACTAACATCAAGGCGGTGACCCGTTCCTGTAGGTTCATGCTCTACAACATTCGCAGAGTACGACCCTGCCTCACACAGGAAGCGGCGCAGGTCCTAATCCAGGCACTTGTCATCTCCCGTCTGGATTACTGCAACTCGCTGTTGGCTGGGCTCCCTGCCTGTGCCATTAAACCCCTACAACTCATCCAGAACGCCGCAGCCCGTCTGGTGTTCAACCTTCCCAAGTTCTCTCACGTCATCCCGCTCCTCCGCTCTCTCCACTGGCTTCCAGTTGAAGCTCGCATCCGCTACAAGACCATGGTGCTTGCCTACGGAGCTGTGAGGGGAACGGCACCTCCGTACCTTCAGGCTCTGATCAGGCCCTACACCCAAACAAGGGCACTGCGTTCATCCACCTCTGGCCTGCTCGCCTCCCTACCTCTGAGGAAGTACAGTTCCCGCTCAGCCCAGTCAAAACTGTTCGCTGCTCTGGCACCCCAATGGTGGAACAAACTCCCTCACGACGCCAGGTCAGCGGAGTCAATCACCACCTTCCGGAGACACCTGAAACCCCACTTCTTTAAGGAATACCTAGGATAGGATAAAGTAATCGTTCTAACCCCCCCCCCCCCCTCCCCCCTTAAAAGAGTTAGATGCACTATTGTAAAGTGGTTGTTCCACAGGATATCATAAGGTGAATGCACCAATTTGTAAGTCGCTCTGGATAAGAGCGTCTGCTAAATGACTTAAATGTACTGGTGCTGCTACAGTACCACCTTCTGAACTACTACTGGTGCTGCTACAGTACCACCGTCTGAACTACTACTGGTGCTGCTACAGTACCACCTTCTGAACTACTACTGGTGCTGCTACAGTACCAGCTTCTGAACTACTACTGGTGCTGCTACAGTACCACCTTCTGAACTACTACTGGTGCTGCTACAGTACCACCTTCTGAACTACTACTGGTGTTGCTACAGTACCACCTTCTGAACTACTACTGGTGCTGCTACAGTACCACCTTCTGATCTACTACTGGTGCTGCTACAGTACCACCTTCTGAACTACTACTGGTGCTGCTACAGTACCACCTTCTGAACTACTACTGCTACAGTACCACCGACAGAACAACTGCTGTTACTGTCAAAACACCATCTTAAATCTCCTTCTTCTTGACTATATATTTCCACTCATTCTGTTTCCTGTTCTTTCCTCCACTTCCCTGAACAAACAGACTTTACCAACAAACAAAGAGTATATACAGGAAGTGTAGACCAAGATAAATTCATTTTATTATATTCTTGTTGACAATATGGAAACACCATACAACATTGGCTACAACTGTCACCTCAAATCATCAAAAAAACAGCTTCATTTAAAAATGTATCTAAAACACTTTTATAAAGACTACTTAACCCTCCTGCTGTGTTCCAGTCGAATTGGACCGATTTACAAGTTTTCTCTCTGAAAAATGTAGTTAATTTAATATTTTTGTCATAAGGTTCCATGACTTTGTCCACACAGGGCATCTGAACACACAAAATAAATGTTTTTCAGTACATTTTGGGCGTTTTATTTCACTTGTGTATACCTGTGGTCAAAAATGACCGTTCATTAGAAATGAATGGGTTACACGACAATTAGTGTATAAAATTGAGTTCAGGCACATATCAGATGGATTATGTCCCTACAGTAGACCTACACCAGTGGATATCAACCAGGACTCTGTCCCTACAGTAGACCTACACCAGTGGATATCAACTAGGACTCTGTCTCTACAGTAGACCTACACCAGTGGATATCAACTAGGACTCTGTCTCTACAGTAGACCTACACCAGTGGATATCAACCAGGACTCTGTCCCTACAGTAGACCTACACCAGTGGATATCAACCAGGACTCTGTCCCTACAGTAGACCTCCACCAGTAGATATCAACCTGTACTCTGTCCCTACAGTAGACCTACACAAGGGGTTCTCAACCAGGACTCTGTCTCTACAGTAGACCTACACCAGTAGATATCAACGAGGACTCTGTCCCTACAGTAGACCTACACCAGTGGATATGAACCAGGACTCTGTCCCTACAGTAGACCTACACAAGGGGTTCTCAACCAGGACTCTGTCCCTACAGTAGACCTACACCAGTGGATATCAACCAGGACTCTGTCCTTACAGTAGACCTACACCAGTGGTTCTCAACCAGGACTCTGTCCCTACAGTAGACATACACCAGTGGATATCAACTAGGACTCTGTCCCTACAGTAGACCTACACCAGTGGTTCTCAACCAGGACTCTGTCCTTACAGTAGACCTACACCAGTGGTTCTCAACCAGGACTCTGTCCCTACAGTAGACCTACACCAGTGGTTCTCAACCAGGACTCTGTCCCTACAGTAGACCTACACCAGTGGTTCTCAACCAGGACTCTGTCCCTACAGTAGACCTACACCAGTGGATATCAACTAGGACTCTGTCCCTACAGTAGACCTACACTAGTAGATATCAACTAGGACTCTGTCCCTACAGTAGACCTACACCAGTGGATATCAACCAGGACTCTGTCCCTACAGTAGACCTACACCAGTGGTTCTCAACCAGGACTCTGTCCCTACAGTAGACCTACACCAGTGGATATCAACTAGGACTCTGTCCCTACAGTAGACCTACACTAGTAGATATCAACTAGGACTCTGTCCCTACAGTAGACCTACACCAGTGGATATCAACCAGGACTCTGTCTCTACAGTAGACCTACACCAGTGGATATCATCCAGTGAATAATAGAATAGTATATTTTGAAGGCTGCCCTGAATCTGTAAACCAAACATGAAAAGTAAAAATTACAATGCAAGCCATTGGTTTTAAAATTAAGAGTAATTCTAGAATAGTATATTTTGAGGCTTCTTCTCCAAAGTTCTCCTGGATCCACTTCAGTGTTCCTCTCTTCGTCTGTGAACTTTGTCAGTCTGATCACCAGGAGCAACGTGTCCTGGCTTGTCTATACATCCATCTCACTCTTCGTTGCCTTGTGTCAAAGAGACCAGGGCCCAGTTTCTTAAAAAGCTATGTTCATTGTTAGAACCTTTCACAGGAGCATTGTTAAATCTCTGAGCTGTGGTGACTGCAACTGTGCTGTCAGACTGTACATTCATAAAATCAGAGCATTTCTACACTGGACGCTCTAGGCGATGAGTAGGGTTGATCCGAACATTCTGTCCTCACAACTGCAGTCAAGCACCCAAGCTAACTGGCTAACATTGGCTAGCTACTTCCAGACACATAATGAGAGAACACCCCACTCTGACCATTTTACCCACCCTAGCAGAGCTGGTTAGGCTGTTTTTATATTATCGAGAGCGTTGGTGACTGTAACTGTGCTGCTGGCAACAACTTAATTTCGCGTATTTGCCGACAACGGCCATATTCAATGGGTGTTGAGCGTTCGTAAATTGCTCTCTCTGGCACACTGAGACTAAAGTGCTCTGAAATCGGAGTAGATTGCCAGACTGAATTTACGAATGCCCCCGGAAATGTTTACTTCCATAGTGGAGTCTTTTGCTAAGACATGTAGATAGGTAAACAATGAACCATAATCCCAACTCATGACGTTACTACCCTGCATGAATCTGCAGATATCTAACCAAACAGGTTCAATGTTAGCTAGTTAACATTAGGCTATAGCTAGCCAAGCAAATAGCTCTGAGATGTGAATAATACGGTCATACATGTAACGTTAGCTAGCGAGCCAGCCAGCTACCATTAGCTAGCTAGCTAGGTAAACAATGAACCATAATCACAACTCATGATGTTACTACCCTACATGAATCTGCAGGTAGCTAACCAACCAGGTTCAATGTTAGCTAGCTAACATTAGGCTATAGCTAGCCAAGTAAATGGCTCTTTCTGTCAAAATTAGAAACGTGTAATATCTGAAAATGTAGCTAGCTAGACAATTTTACAAGTATACATCATTCATGGTTGGACGCGTCTCCTGTCGGATGCCATGGTTGCCCTTAGTTTGAAGATTTAATCCGGCGACAGGTGTTTTCCCCATCTCCTTAGCTATCATACTCGAATTCCACTGATTTCAAAACTCGGTCCTCCAGAACGTGGAGAGCAACACTAATGCAGTTTTAACCTCTTGAAGCTAGGGGGAAGAATTTTTATGTTTGGAAAAATAACGTTCTCAATGTAAGCTGCCTATCTCTCAGGTCCAGATACTAGAATATGCATATCATTGACAGAGTAGGATAGAAAACACTCTAAAGTTTCCAAAACTGTCAAAATATTGTCTGTGAGTATAACAGAACTGATTTTGCATGCGAAAACCTGAGGAAATCCAACCCGGAAGAGACTCTTATTTTGAAAAATCTCTGTTCCATTGCCTGCCTTTCGTCCACATAAAGGGATATCAACCATATTCCTTTTCCAATGGCTTCCTCAGGGTGTGAACAGTCTTTAGACAAAGATTCAAGCTTTTATTCTGAAAAATGAGCGAGATTTATCAAAACACGTCAGTGGATAGACGAATGTCCTTACATTAGTTCATGCTGGTTGCTCAACATTTTCTTTCTCTCCAGTATTGAAGAGTTTACAGTCCGGTTGAAATATTATCGATTATTGATGTTAAAAACAACCTGAGGATTGATTATTAAAAACGTTTGACATGTTTCTACGAATTTTACGGATACTATTTGGAATTTTCGTCAAGCCTTGATGACCTGCCTAAGGCTGTGGAATACTGAACATAACGCGCCAAACAAATGGAGGTTTTTTGATATAAAAATAAACTTTATCGAACAAAAGGAACATTTATTGTGTAACTGGGAGTCTCGTGAGTGCAATCATCCGAAGATCATCAAAGGTAAGCGATTCATTTGATTGCTTTTCTGGCTTTTGTGACCAATATACATTGCTGCTAGGTGTTCTTAACGTTTTGTCTAGTGATTGATAAACTCAAACAAACGCTTGGATTGCTTTCGCTGTAAAGCATATTTTCAAAATCTGACACGACAGGTGGATTAACAACAAGCTAAGCTGTGTTTTGCTATATTGCACTTGTGATTCCATGAATATAAATATTTTTAGCAATTTTCTTTTAATTTGGCGCTCTGCAATTCAGTGGTTGTTTACGAAAATGATCCCGCTAAAGGGATCCGTGCGTCAAGAAGTTTTAATACACAATAGATTTGTTTTTTAAACACGTTAGACAGGATTACCTAGACATACTGACCAGCTCAAATAGACAGAAGCAAGCTAAATGGCAGACCAATCCAAACTTATCTCTCGGCATGTCCAGCCCACTCATTATCTCAGCCAATCATGGCTAGCGGGAAGGTTGCAAACTTTTTCTTTGGCTAAACCAACTTGGCTCGTAATTTAACAATTGTATTCGTATTTACAGATGGCATACAAGTTTTTTATTAAGGCACATGAAAGTTCACATGTTCGAGAAGGCATTTCTACCCCAAAATGCATTTTAATAAATGCAGGGAGGGAGAACACCGATCAGGGAGGGAGAACACAGATCAGGGAGGGAGAACACAGACCAGGGAGGGAGAACACAGACCAGGGAGGGAGGGTAGAGGGAGAACATAGACCAGGAAGGGAGAACACAGACCAGGGAGGGAGGGTAGAGGGAGAACACAGACCAGGAAGGGAGAACACAGACCAGGGAGGGAGAACACAGACCAGGGAGGGAGTACACAGACCAGGGAGGGAGAACACAGACCAGGGAGGGAGTACACAGACCAGGGAGGGAGTACACAGACCAGGGAGGGAGAACACAGACCATGGAGGTAGAACACAGACCAGGGAGGGAGTACACAGACCAGGGAGGGAGTACACAGATCAGGGAGTGAGGATAGAGGGAGAACACAGACCAGGGAGGGAGAACACAGACCAGGGAGGGAGTATAGAGGGAGTACACAGACCAGGGAGGGAGAACACAGACCAGGGAGGGAGAACACAGATCAGGGAGGGAGTACACAGATCGGGGAGGGAGAACACAGACCAGGGAGGGAGAACACAGACCAGGGAGGGAGTATAGAGGGAGTACACAGACCAGGGAGGGAGTATAGAGGGAGTACACAGACCAGGGAGGGAGGGTAGAGGGAGTACACAGACCAGGGAGGGAGAACACAGACCAGGGAGGGAGTATAGAGGGAGTACACAGACCAGGGAGGGAGAACACAGACCAGGGAGGGAGAACACCGATCAGGGAGGGAGTACACAGACCGGGGAGGGAGAACACAGACCAGGGAGGGAGAACACAGACCAGGGAGGGAGTATAGAGGGAATACACAGACCAGGGAGGGAGTATAGAGGGAGTACACAGACCAGGGAGGGAGGGTAGAGGGAGTACACAGACCAGGGAGGGAGAACACAGACCAGGGAGGGAGGATAGAGGGAGTACACAGACCAGGAGGGAGAACACAGACCAGGGAGGGAGTATAGAGGGAGTACACAGACCAGGGAGAGAGAACACAGATCAGGGAGGGAGAACACAGACCAGGGAGGGAGAACACAGACCAGGGAGTGAGGATAGAGGGAGAACACAGACCAGGGAGGGAGAACACAGACCGGGGAGGGAGTATAGAGGGAGTACACAGACCAGGGAGGGAGAACACAGACCAGGGAGGGAGAACACAGATCAGGGAGGGAGTACACAGATCGGGGAGGGAGAACACAGACCAGGGAGGGAGAACACAGACCAGGGAGGGAGAACACAGACCCGGGAGGGAGAACACAGACCAGGGAGGGAGAACACAGACCAGGGAGGGAGAACACAGACCAGGGAGGGAGAACACAGACCAGGGAGGGAGGATAGAGGGAGTACACAGACCAGGGAGGGAGGGTAGAGGGAGTACACAGATCAGTGAGGGAGTACACAGACCAGGGAGGGAGAACACAGACCAGGGAGGGAGAACACAGACCAGGGAGGGAGAACACAGACCAGGGAGGGAGAACACAGACCAGGGAGGGAGGGTAGAGGGAGAACACAGACCAGAGAGGGAGGATAGAGGGAGAACACAGACCAGGGAGGGAGGGTAGAGGGAGAACACCAACCAGGGAGGGAGGATAGAGGGAGAACACAGACCAGGGAGGGAGTGTAGAGAGAGGGTAGAGGGAGAACACAGACCAGAGAGGGAGAGTAGTAATAAACATGTTAGATAACTGATAATTTTATAAAGTGTTGAACAATCGCTGATAGTTGTCATTATACAGTAATAATCTACTCTACTGCTACTACTTGACATTAAGATGAGGAAGAGATTGGTACTTCACCCTGCCACCTCTTCCTCATTTTTGCTTAATTAGAAAATTGTGAAATAATCAAATACATATTCAACTGCATCTTTTGCAAGTACAGCACCTCCAACTGCAAGAGCTGCTGGTCCTGATACCATGGCTGTGACACCAGTTGCTACCAGTCCAACAATCTTTCCTGATATGTCCTTGAACTTTTTCCATCTCTCCTCTTCCTTCTTCCTGATCTCCTTCTGTCTCTTCCTTTCCTTTTTCACCTTCTCTGCCCGTTTTCTGATCTCCTCCTCCTGTTTCTTCTTCTCCTCCTCTCTCACCTTCTCTGCCCGTTTTCTGATCTCCTCCTCCTCTCTCTCCTTCTCCTCCTGTCTCTTCCTCTCCTCCTCTCTCACCTTCTCTGCCCGTTTTCTGATCTCCTCCTCCTCTCTCTCCTTCTCCTTCTGTCTCTTCCTCTCCTCCTCTCTCACCTTCTCTGCCCGTTTTCTGATCTCCTCCTCCTCTCTCTCCTTCTCCTCCTGTCTCTTCCTCTCCTCCTCTCTCACCTTCTCTTCACGTTTCCTGATCTCCCCCTCCCTTTTCTCCCTCTCTTGCTGTTCTCTCTTCTCCTCTTCCTGTTTCTTCCTCTCCTCCTCTTCTTTGATCTTCCTCTGAACCTCCTGGTACATCTCATTGGTGTAGTGTTGTCCTCCATTCTTCATCACCATCTCATCTATCTTCTTCAGCAGCTCTGTGACCTGAGTGATGTCATTCTTCTTTTTATTATTGAAGACATGATTTCTGCCCTGAAAGACCTTGACGAGTTTCTTAAGCACCTGACTCTTATTCAGAAAGTCCTCCATTGATTTGTCCCCCAGCTGGTCTCCATGAGTGAACAGAATGATGGTGTACTTTGAGGCTTCTTCTCCAAAGTTCTCCTGGATCCACTTCACAGTGTTCCTCTCCTCCTCTGTGAACCTCCCCAGTCTGATCACCAGCAGGAAGGCGTGGGGTCCTGGGACTGACATGTAGATGGCCTTTTCTATTTCACTTTTCAACTCTTCTTTAGAAATTGTTGTGTCATTGAGCCCCGGGGTGTCGATGATATCAATCTTCCTCCCATCCACCACTCCACTCAGTTTCTCACAGTGATCAGTCACAGACTCAGGGGAGAAGTCTTCTTTAAACCCCTCCGTCCTCAGGATGGTGTTTCCTGTTGCACTCTTCCCTGATCCAGTCTTCCCCACCAGAACAATCCTCAGTTCAGAGGGATGCCCTGAACCTGTGAAAACAGACAAGAAGTGCTTGAGTTGATAGTGATTGTCTTGATGAAAAGCTAATGAAATGTGTGTGTGTGTGTATCAGGCATGTGCTCAGATAGGGATCTACCTGTGCAGAGCACATGCCCCTTTGTCCCTACAGTCTCTCTTCTGGGTTGTAATATAATTTTTAAATACATTTTTCTATCATTGTTTTTCGGAACCCACTACTCGCAAGTTGTTGTCAAGTTCATCACCCCCCACCCCATCCGGGTTGCACCTGTTTACTGCTCTGTAAGGAGACTGCACCTGCCCAGTATCCAAACATGGATGGGTTGAGAGACCTTAACATTTGTTTAACACCTGATTTAGCCTACATCATCATCATCATCATCACCATCACCATCCATATTCAGTCTGATTTACTGATAGGAGCAGAGAGAGAGAGAGGAAGAAAATACTTCAGTCTGATTGGCTGATAGGAGCGTAGAGAAGAAGAAAAGACAAAGGTAAATTACAATCAGTAAAATAAATAAAACTAACCAGCAAATGAACATCAATCATCAACGTCAATGATCAGCTGATAGCCCGCCCTCTTTTCCCCATGCCAATCATGTCTTTAGGAGGCACTGAACTAGTTTGTTTACAGTTTGTATTGGAATAAATCGACCTATTTAAACATGTTACATTTACACCACAGTGGCATTTCGTATTTTCTAAATTTCGTCCTTTTTTCATTTTGAGCACCTGCCCCCTGAAAGGTCTGTGCACGGCCCTGGTGTGTGTATGTGCACGGCCCTGGTGTGTGTATGTGCACGGCCCTGGTGTGTGTATGTGCACGGCCCTGGTGTGTGTATGTGCACGGCCCTGGTGTGTGTATGTGCACGGCCCTGGTGTGTGTATGTGCACGGCCCTGGTGTGTGTATGTGCACGGCCCTGGTGTGTGTATGTGCACGGCCCTGGTGTGTGTATGTGCACGGCCCTGGTGTGTGTATGTGCACGGCCCTGGTGTGTGTATGTGCACAGCCCTGGTGTGTGTACGTGCATGCATGTATATGTGTACGCGGGGGTGTGTGTACCTTGGCATTGACCAGTGAAGGCTTGCAGACAGAGTGTCAACAGGAACAGAATCTTCAGAGTCCCTCCTCTTCCTCGTTCTATCTCTGCTACAGTCGGCCAATCAAAAACAATCAGGAACAGACAATGACCTCATTACAAAGACGTCGACATAAAGTCGACATAAACTAAATTGGAATTTCTTCTCAGCTATTTCACTTTAAAACAATGTGAACAATAAGAAGAGTAATGCTATGCGGTGTAACTGTTGTAAAACAAAGTACATTCTCTAACAACATAACCAGCATCAGGTAAACATAATGTACTCATATAGAGGGTGTCAAATGACATTCTAAACATGCGTATCATTCTACAGTTGACATTCTGCAGTGTGTTGGGACCAGATGGACCAGTTCTTGAACACCAGGGTTGGGCAACTCCAAATCTCTGGGGCCTGATTGGTGTCACACTTTTCCCCCAGCCCTACAGCTAAAACACCTGATTCAACTAATTACATTCTAACCTGAAGACCATCATTAGTTGATTACTGGAGCCAGGTGTGTTAGCTGGGGCTAAAGTATGATCGTGGTTCCCTGCACTGGAGTGTCATTGCATCAACCAATGGTTGCATGTCATATCATCAACTGTGCTGTCGGGCACCAGATTGCTATAGCATATGATGTGGATATCTGATATCAGTGGAGGCTGGTGGGAGAATATATAGGAGGAGGGTCTCATTGTAATGGCTGGAACGGTGTCAAACACGTTGTTTCCATGTGTTTGATGTGTCGGTACCATCAAATGTATTCCATTCCAGCCATTACAATAAGCCATCCCTCCTATGGCTCCTCCAACCAGCCTCCTCTGTCTGGTATGTAAAATGCCTATCCAGGCGTTGTAATATCTGTCATACATCATCAATGTAGTCAGTCAGGAATGCACTCAAAGTCACCAAACAGACCCCAGATGAATGGAGATGCTTAGCCGGGTGCGGTACATCCCAGCTCCACGTATCGGCCGGGCTAGAGTGGGCCCCTCCAGGAAAAAACTATCGGACCGTGGCTGAATCTAGCTGATGATCCCTGCAGGCTACTTAACCCTTGAACTCTCGTAGGTAAATATCATAGACCTGGACCTGTGCTGCACTACCTTGTCCTAGACCCTCTGGTTTCTATTCAATAAAACAAGATAAATGTGTCAGGTAAAAGTGAAAAACATCATTCTCCTTTCATTGTTTTACAATATTAAACCACATGTATAAATACAAACAGAAGAATGTGATTGTTGACTTTCCAAGAAACTTGTTTATTTTGATTGAATTGTCTTGACATGTCTAGTGATGTCATCGTTTGATTATGTATGCATCAATGTCAATAAACCTGGTATAAATAAAAGGTTTACTCCATATTGTGCTACAGTTATTACAATACATTGTTGTACATTTAATTAGTAAGGTAGTTAAGTTGAATACTCACTTTTAGTGTAGTTGCACGTATTTGTTGTTTGTTGTCCCCTGTTGTGACTGTGAGAGTTGAAGCTATGTGCTGCACCTTATAGTCCGAGTTAAGTTTCGTTTCACCTGTAACTAGTCATTTCTAGCCAATGAGAGAAATAATTCACCCCAGGACAGGCAGAGGCTGAATTCTGATTGGGTGTCACTATTATCAACCTCCTCTGACAACTCAACCTTGGATAAGCCACATCTCTGGGTAAAATGAAATGTGTTGGACAAAGACTTCTTCTTCTGGGAAAAAAGTTAACAATAAAATAACAAATAAAACATTTTCAAATGTAACTATGTAGTTGTCTAGCCTGGTCCCAGATCAGTTTGTTCTCTTTCCAACTCCATTGATCACTACATACTGTAGTTGTCTAGCCTGGTCCCAGATCAGTTTGTTCTCTTTCCAACTCCATTGATCACTATCAAGCCATGACAATGAGTAACAAGGAGATTTAATGATACCACAAACAGACTGGCACTAAGGCTCATAGTTGCCTAGGTCTTCTAATGTAATTGTTTTAGTCATAACTGTCCTGCTCAGTTTATAGAGAAAGAAGTGCTGTCTAGAACCTCAAATATGTTTTTTATGTTTCTACATTTTATGTCATTTAGCAGACGGTCTGATCCAGTGAGTTAGTTTACTTCTGGTGCTGGAGGGGATGGCTGCTGTTTTTTATTTAACGAGGTTTTTTATTTAACGAGTCCGACGCAAAGGATATACTGCCTTCTCGAGAACAGGCCCAAATCCCCAACACTTGCGTGAAGAAAAGTCTGAGAAAAAGGAGGCCCTAAAGTAGTGCAATAGGGTCCTGGTTAAAGTAGTGCACTAGGGTCCTGGTTAAAGTAGTGTACCAGGGTCCAGGTTAAAGTAGTGTACTAGGGTCCTGGTTAAAGTAGTGCACTAGGGTCCTGGTTAAAGTAGTGCACTAGGGTCCTGGTTAAAGTAGTGTACCAGGGTCCTGGTTAAAGTAGTGCACTAGGGTCCTGGTTAAAGTAGTGCACTAGGGTCCTGGTTAAAGTAGTGCACTAGGGTCCTGGTTAAAGTAGTGCACTAGGGTCCTGGTTAAAGTAGTGTACTAGGGTCCTGGTTAAAGTAGTGCACTAGGGCCCTGGTTAAAGTAGTGCACTAGGGTCCTGGTTAAAGTAGTGCACTAGGGTCCTGGTAGAAAGTAGTGCACTAGGGTCCTGGTAAAAAGTAGTGTACTAGGGTCCTGGTAGAAAGTAGTGTCCTAGGGTCCTGGTTAAAGTAGTGCACTATTAAGGGAACATGGGGCCTTTTGTGACGCCTCCTACATGTGCCAATGTCTCTTTAGATACTTATCTGATCTTTTACCACATGACCAGTATTATCCAATGGAACGATGATGACCTAGTTCTGCATGTTACCACATGTCCATTATTATCCAATGGAACGATGATGACCTAGTTCTGCATGTTACCACATGTCCATTATTATCCAATGGAACGATGATGAACTAGTTCTGCATGTTACCACATGACCATTATTATCCAATGGAACGATGATGAACTAGTTCTGCATGTTTCCACATGTCCATTATTATCCAATGGAACGATGATGAACTAGTTCTGCATGTTTCCACATGTCCATTATTATCCAATGGAACGATGATGAACTAGTTCTGCATGTTACCACATGTCCATTATTATCCAATGGAACGATGATGACCTAGTTCTGCATGTTACCACATGTCCATTATTATCCAATGGAACGATGATGAACTAGTTCTGCATGTTACCACATGTCCATTATTATCCAATGGAACGATGATGACCTAGTTCTGCATGTTACCACATGTCCATTATTATCCAATGGAACGATGATGACCTAGTTCTGCATGTTACCACATGTCCATTATTATCCAATGGAACGATGATGAACTAGTTCTGCATGTTACCACATGTCCATTATTATCCAATGGAACGATGATGACCTAGTTCTGCATGTTACCACATGTCCATTATTATCCAATGGAACGATGATGAACTAGTTCTGCATGTTACCACATGTCCATTATTATCCAATGGAACGATGATGAACTAGTTCTGCATGTTACCACATGACCATTATTATCCAATGGAACGATGATGAACTAGTTCTGCATGTTTCCACATGTCCATTATTATCCAATGGAACGATGATGAACTAGTTCTGCATGTTACCACATGTCCATTATTATTCAATGGAACGATGATGAACTAGTTCTGCATGTTACCACATGTCCATTATTATCCAATGGAACGATGATGAACTAGTTCTGCATGTTACCACATGTCCATTAATATCCAATGGAACGATGATGAACTAGTTCTGCATGTTACCACATGACCATTATTATCCAATGGAACGATGATGAACTAGTTCTGCATGTTACCACATGACCATTATTATCAAATGGAACGATGAAGAACAGGTTTTGCATGTTTCCAAACAGGGAAAGAGAAACTGTAGATAACTGCCATGATTAAAACCAGTCATGAGATGTGCAGGGGTTATTTCAGGTCAGGCTCACTAGCATGGTGACTATAGTAGCTTATTTTATATGTCCTATTTCACACTTGTACATGTGTGAGTTGGACATGTGTTTCTTGCATATCCCAACACCCACAGAGAGCTGGGGTCTTTAGACAGGGTCAGACATTATTAACAACACCCACAGAGAGCTGAGGTCTTTAGCCAGGGTCAGACATTATTAACAACACCCACAGAGAGCTGAGGTCTTTAGACAGGGTCAGACATTATTAACAACACCCACAGAGAGCTGAGGTCTTTAGCCAGGGTCAGACATTATTAACAACACCCACAGAGAGCTGGGGTCTTTAGACAGGGTCAGACATTATTAACAACACCCACAGAGAGCTGAGGTCTTTAGACAGGGTCAGACATTATTAACAACATCCCTGGAGCCATTGAGGTTAATTGGCTTGCTCGAGGGCACAATGACAAATTTAAAAAAAAAATGACTGCAAGTTTGAAGGTAGTTTGGTGCCGACCCAAAAAGAAGGGGTTAAAAATGTGTACAAAATATCTGTCTATATTTTTCCTGGGCTTTATTATACTGTATGAAGGTTACTGAAAGACCAGTATGTTTGGCAGTGACACGGATTATAATGACAATGACACGGATTACTGTAAATTATAGGACAGATACTTCAAAACCTTGTTACTTATATTTAATTTTTTGACTGTATTTTTGGCCATTTATGAATGTGTTATTCAATGCGTTTCTATTGGCTTTAGTAGTAAAGGCCAAATTCAATATTTTTTCAAATAAAAGAAATGTTAGGCTATATTTGGCGTTATAAAATTCCAAATCAAAATAGCTAATTGATCCATAGTATGACATCTGAAAACAATTCCATATGTCAGTTTAGAGAGACCATGGAAGTAGAGATAAGAAGTTACTAGCATAAAGGTTACATTTGATCAAACAACTGATAAGGCACAGCATTGTAAATAATCAGAAAATCTGACCACGACTCCATTTTGTTGCTCCCAGCCTATAGACAGAAACTAAAACAGGAAACGCTTGTGCTCAGGTCTGTTCAACGCTGGTCCGACCAATCTGATTCCATGCTTCAAGATTGCTTCGATCACATGGACTGGGATATGTTCCGCATAGCGTCGGACAATAACATTGATGAATATGCTGATTCGGTGAGCGAGTTTATTAGCAAGTGCATCGGTGATGTTGTACCCACAGCGACCATTAAAACCTTCCCCAACCCAAAACCGTTGATTGACTGAAAGCGCGAACCACTGCTTTTAATCAGGGCAAGGCAACCAGAAACATGACCGAATACAAACAGTGTAGCTATTCACTCCGCAAGGCAAACAAACAAGCTAAGCGTCAGTATAGAGACAAAGTAGAGTCGCAATTCAACGGCTCAGACACGAGAGGTATATGGCAGGGACTACAGTCAATCACGGATTACAAAAAGAAAACCAGCCCAGTCGCGGACACTGATGTCTTGCTCCCAGACCAACTAAACAACTTCTTTGCTCGCGTTGAGGTCAATACAGTGCCACCGACACGGCCCGCTACCAAAACCTGCGGGCTCTCCTTCATCGCAGCCAATGTGAGTAAAACATTTAAACGTGTTAACCCTCGCAAAGCGGCCAGCCCAGACTGCATCCCTAGCCGGGTCCTCAGAGCATGCGCAGACCAGCTGTCTGGTTTGTTTACGGACATATTCAATCAATCCTTATCCCAGTCTGCTGTTCCCACATGCTTCAAGAGGGCCACCATTGTTCCTGTTCTCAAGGAAAAGCTAAAGCAACTGAGCTAAATGACTATCGCCCCTTAGCACTCACTTCCGTCATCATGAAGTGCTTTGAGAGACTAGTCAAGGATCATTTCACCTCAACCCTACCTGACACCCTAGACCCACTCCAATTTGCTTACTGCCCCAATAGGTCCACAGACTACACAATCGCAATCACACTGCACACTGCCCTAACCCATCTGGACAAGAGGAATACCTATGTAAGAATGCTGTTCATCGACTACAGCTCAGCATTTAACACCATAGTACCCTCCAAACTCGTCACTAAGCTTGAGACCCTGGGTCTCGACCCCACCCTGTGCAACTGGGTCCTGGACTTCCTGATGGGCCGCCCATAAGTGGTGAGAGTAGGAAACAACATCTCCACCCCACTGATCCTCAACACTGGGGCCCCACAAGGGTGCGTTCTCAGCCCCCTCCTGTACTCCCTGTTCACCTATGACCGCGTGGCCATGCGCGCCTCCAACTCAATCATCAAGTTTGCAGACAATACTACAGTGGTAGGCTTGATTTCCAACAACGAAGAGACGGCCTACAGGTAGGAGGTGAGGGCCCTCGGAGTGTGGTGTCAGGCAAATAACCTCACACTCAACGCCAACAAAACAAAGGAGATGATTTTGGACTTCAGGAAACAGCAGAGGGAGCAGCCCCCTATCCACATCGAGGGGACAGTAGTGGAGAAGGTGGAAAGTTTTAAGGTCCTTGGAGTACACATCAAGGACAAACTGAAATGGTCCACCCACACAGCGTGGTGAAGAAGGCGCAACAGCGCCTCTTCAACCTCAGGAGGCTGAAGAAATTCGGCTTGTCACCAAAAACACTGACAAAATATTACAGACGAACAATCGAGAGCATCCTATCGGGCTGTTTAACCACCTGGTACGGCAACTGCTCCACCCACAACCGTAAGGCTCTCCAGAGGGTAGTGAGGTCTTTACAACGCATCACCGGACACAAGCTATCTGCCCTCCAGGACACCTACACCACCCGATTTCACAGGAATGCCAAAAAGATCATCAAGGACAACAACCACCCGATCCACTGCCTGTTCACCCCGTTATCATCCAGAAGGCGAGGTCAGTACAGGTGCATCAAAGCTGGGACGAGAGACTGAAAAACAGCTTCTATCTCAAAGCCATCAGACTGTTAAACAGCCATCACTAACATTGAGTGGCTGCTGCCAACATACTGACTCAAATCTCTAGCCACTTTAATAATAAAAAATTGGATGTAATAAATGTATCACTAGTCACTTTAAACAATGCCACTTTAAATAATGTTTACATACCCTACATTACTTATCTCATATGTATGTACTGTACTCTACACCATCTACTGCATCTTGCCTATGCCGTTCGGCCACTGTAGGAGTAAATGAGACACATGGATAACATATAAAGGCATAGGACAGCTGAACATTAAAAATACAGACCACATGAAGAGAAGAGACACATAGTCTGCTGATTCCACTAGAGATACACATACCAGAGAAATATGCGCTTAGGGCACCTGGACACACTAGACATATAGTCTGCTGATTCCATTAAGAGATACACATACCAGAGAACATACTGAGGCACTGAACTAAAAAGATAATGGTGACAGGAAGAATTAGGGGAAGTATGCTTATTTGCATATGGGTTGGACCTATATGTTGTATGTGTATAAATGCTGGAGCCGGGGCTGGGAAGTGGGGTGTGTGTTCCGCGGGCCATTCCGGCTTTTGATATACTTTGTATTAGAAGCCTAATTGATTTCACAAGTTCTTGTCAGCGTTATATTTGAACCGATTGTCTACGACATAATTTGGCGAGCTTGCCAGGAGGGACAGGGACTGCGGAATGGCGTTCAGGGCTGGAGATAGTTTCTTTGGACAATCTTGCAAACAATATGGCCACAACTATAAAAAGGTATGCTTGTTCTTACATAGTTGAAATGTTTGTATGGATTGCTTCAGAGATCCTGTCTCAGTGAGAGGGGCGCCATGTAAGTCTCTCTTTCAAATTTCCTAAAAAGAAACCAGTAAATACTAAAGAACTTTTGAATTCAATGAATTTGCATGTATGTGTGATTTGGGGAATTGTACTAAATATAAATGTATGCGCATGTATAGAGACTGAGTGAATTGGCGCTGTAAACTTTGCTTGTGTTGGGTGTTTAACGGAGCGGGCAGGTGCTCGTTCTGATCGGATCGTTCGAATGTGTAGCTTAAATAATGCGGTTGTTTGCGCTATCTGGCTGAGATGGCTGGCTATAATGTGGGACAGCCCATACGGTCAAAACAGATAATGTAGGTAGAAAATCCTATGATACCTCTTCAATAAAATTAGTAGAAGGAATGCTTGGACAGGTTACTTATGAATAACGTCTCTAAAAATAATAGAGAACTGCATAAATAAGTAGTTAGGAAGCCACGATACCGCCCTTTAAAAAAGGAACATTTTTAAAGGGGTCTGCTTGGGTGGGATATTCATGGCAGAAGGGTCTGTGGGTGAATATTTAGTAAATAAATATTTCATGGCTACCGCCCCAAACAGGGGGACTGAACGGATGAATATTTAGAAGGCAGAAAGAACGTTGGCCCGATTGTGCGGGGTTCAACTGCAAGCGAAATCCTACGAATAAGAAACGCTCCGTCTAGCTAAACGGGGGTTTGTAATTCAGTAGGTCACGCCACGATATTGCTCTAATATAAAATAGAGATCAGTACGGGGTGGGTGAATATGATATGAAGACAGGCTGATCCGATTAGACAGTAGTCTCGTCATATTGTAGAAATCCTAGCAGTCTGGGCTTATGTGGAGGAAGTGAATTAAGTCAATAAAGAAAGACTAAGTTGTTTTGAGGTAAAAACAAAGGGATTGAATGAACGGATGAAACATAAAAGGATGAATGAGAATGTTGTAAGAAATGAGTAGATCTGTGTAGAGATAGAACATTAGAAAGAAAGGACAGGTTGTGTGTGTGTAGGCAGAACGTCCAGAAGAGGCGCAGCCCTCCTGTGACAGAGTATAGAGTTGAAGGGTGCTGTTAACTGCTATTAGGCAGAGGGAACGAAGTTAACCTCTACCGAGCACCTACCCCGGGTCCGGGAGCACCCCCCACCCCCCCACACTGATTAGCATCGCTAGCATAGCGTCACAATTAAATAGTAGCATCTAAATATCATTAAATCACAAGTCCAAGACACCTAATGAAAGATACAGATCCTGTGAATAAAGCCACCATTTCAGATTTTTATAATGTTTTACAGGGAAGACACAATATGTAAATCTATTAGCTAAACACGTTAGCAAAAGACACAATTTTTTTACTCCAACAGTTTTTTCCTGCGTCAGTAGCTATCACTAATTCGACTAAATACAAATATATATAGCCACTAACCAAGAAACAACTTCATAAGATGACAGTCTGATAACATATTTATGGTATAGCATAGTTTTTTTTTGAAAAATGTGCATTTTTCAGGTATAAATCACAGTTCTACATTGCAGCTGCAATCTGAAATAGTGCCGACGCAGCCAGAACAATTACAGAGACCAACGTCATATAACTAATTACTTGTCTTAAAACATTTCAGAAAAAATACACAGCGTACAGATATTGAAAGCCCAACATCTGGTGAATCCAAACAATATTTCAGATTTATTAAATGTTTTATAGCGAAAACAAAATGTAGCGCTAAATTAGCATAGCCACGCCAGCCAGAACCAGCTGGGCGCCCCCGACCAGTTCACATGCACGACAGATATATGAAATAACATCGTAAATTGGGTCTTACTATTGCTGATCTTTCATCAGAATGTTGATCAAGGTGTCCTTAGTCCTGATGAGTCGTTCAATCCATTCATAATGGCAACTTTCCCTCTTCATTTAGCATAGGTACTGGTCGACTGGCACAGTTCTGTCCAAAGTAAAAAAACTCACAGAACGGAACACGGCAAAACTCCCGAAAAAATTCAAATAATCTGATTAAACTATATTGAAAAAACATACATTAAGATGATATGGTCACATGTATCAAACAAACTTCGAGACGGAGATAGTTTTCATCCGTAACGGCAGCAAAACAGTAGACAATCGCACCTCAAAATCGCGCGATTCAGAGAACCGGAAGTTGTCGGTCACGCCAAAGAAATAGGTCTTATTTCACGTCAGTACAAGATAAACAAAAAATTTCTCCTCTGACGTCCTCTTGACACCCAGAGGAAGACGAATGAAGTGTGTTTCGGGTCATAGGTGGCGTGACCATATATAGGCAGAGCGTTGAAGCGAGCATACACATCTTGCATTCTTCTTCTTGGTCAGGGAAAGTGCTGTCAAATGACTTCTGTTTCACTCAGAGACAAAATTGAAACGGTTTTAGAAACTATAGATTGTTTTCTATCCAATGGTATTAATTATATGCATATAGTAAGAGCAATAATTGAATAAGAGGCAGTTTAATCTGTAGAGGAAATTATGCTAATGCGAAAACAGCACCCCCTGTATTCTCAAGAAGTTAAGAAACATCGAAGTAAAATAAGTTATAAGCAAGGATAAAAACACTGATGTGATAAAGTGGTAAGAGACACTAAGAATAACAAAAAGGTGTCAAAACAAATAATAAATAAAAATACTTAAAAAGGCGTTAACCGAATAGTATAAATACGGATAGAGCAGTGGGTAACAAAAGAGAAAACAGAATCGCCAATAAACTGAAATTGTACTATAACGTTAAAACGAATCTAAATTAGCTAAGATAAAGAGTGATAAATAGGTAAAATCCAGGACACGTTAAGAACTCATAAACAGTGTAAACGGAGTAAGGGGAAAAAACAGACGCTAGTCACTCTGTGGTCACAGAGTACGGTCTAAAAATAGTCTGAAGGGCAGAGAGGGGTCTAAAAATAGTCTGAAGGGCAGAGAGGGGTGTAAAAAATAGTGAGGCTTGCCTCACTAGTAAATTGACCATAGGATCAAACAATAAGAATATAGAGTAGAGGTAAGAAAGTATAGACAAAATAAATAAATAAAGGTAAAAGTAAGACGTTAGATAGAGATCTTAACGGAGCGGGCAGTGGTCCCGTGTGGCTCAGTTGGTAGAGCATGGTGCTTGCAACGCCAGGGTTGTGGGTTCAATTCCCACGGGGGAACCAGGGTTCAATGCCCACGGGGGGACCAGGATGAATATGTATGAACTTTCCAATTTGTAAGTCGCTCTGGATAAGAGCGTCTGCTAAATGACTTAAATGTAATGTAAATGTAATCTTAAAAATTGATTAGAACTGTAATAACAGAACAAACCAAACGAATAAAATGAATAAATAATGATATCTGTAAAGGGAAAAACACAGTGATATTTGAAGTACTGTACTAGAATAAGACATTAAGTCATCTGTAGTATTCAGAAATAATTGTCACGATCGTCAACGGGACTGAGAGAGGACCAAGGCGCAGCGGGATATGAATACATCTTCTTTTATTAGAACGACGAAGATGAACACGAAACGAACACTATACAACAAAACAGACGACCGTGAAGCTATACAAACAGACGTGCTGACACTAAACACTCTGACATAGACAATTCCCCACAAACAGCTAAAGCCTATGGTTGCCTTAAATATGGCTCCCAATCAGAGACAACAATAACCAGCTGTCTCTAATTGAGACCCAATTCAGGCAACCATAGACTTTCCTAGATTCCTAACTCAAACATAGACACAGCTAGACTACTATACTAAACATAAACCCAACTACTCTAATAAACCCCCTAAACCTTACAACCACCCTAGACACTACAAAAACCACATACATTCCCCATGTCACACCCTGACCTAACTAAAATAATAAAGAAAACAAAGAATACTAAGGCCAGGGCGTGACATAACCCCCCCTTTAAGGTGCGAACTCCGGGCGCACCAGCACATAGTCTAGGGGAGGGTCTGGGTGGGCGTCCTTCCACGGCGGCGGCTCCGGCACTGGTCGTGGTCCCCACCCCACCATAGTCACTACCCGCTTACGTAGCCTCCTCCAAATGGCCACCCTCCACATTAACCCCACTGGATTAAGGGGCAGCACCGGACTAAGGGGCAGCACCGGACTAAGGGGCAGCACCAGGATAAGGGGCAGCACCAGGATAAGGGGCAGCACCAGGATAAGGGACAGCACCAGGATAAGGGACAGCACCAGGATAAGGGGCAGCTCCGGACTGAGGGACGGCAGCTCCGGACTGAGGGACGGATCCTGGCTGGATGACGGCTCTGGCGGATCCTGGCTGGACGGCTCTGGCGGATCCTGGCTGGACGGCTCATGGCTGGCTGACGGATCTGGCTGCTCATGGCTGGCTGACGGATCTGGCTGCTCATGGTTGGCTGACGGATCTGGCTGCTCATGGCTGGCTGACGGATCTGGCTGCTCATGGCTGGCTGACGGATCTGGCTGCTCATGGCTGGCTGACGGATCTGGCTGCTCATGGCTGGCTGACGGATCTGGCTGCTCATGGCTGGCTGACGGATCTGGCTGCTCATGGCTGGCTGACGGATCTGGACGCTCATGGCTGGCTGGCGGCTCTGGCAGATCCTGTCTGGTTGGCGGCTCTGGCAGATCCTGTCTGGTTGGCGGCTCTGGCAGATCCTGTCTGGTTGGCGGCTCTGGCAGATCCTGTCTGGTTGGCGGCTCTGGCAGATCCTGTCTGGTTGGCGGCTCTGGCAGATCCTGTCTGACGAATGGCTCTAGCGGCTCCTGACTGACTATCGCCTCTGACGGCTCGGGACAGACGGGCGGCTCTAATGGCTCGGGACAGACGGATGGCTCAGATGGCGCTGGGGAGACGGATGGCTCAGATGGCGCTGGGGAGACGGATGGCTCAGATGGCGCTGGGGAGACGGATGGCTCAGATGGCGCTGGGGAGACGGATGGCTCAGATGGCGCTGGGGAGACGGATGGCTCTGGCCGGATAAGGCGCACTGTAGACCTTGTGCGTGGTGCCGGAACTGGAGGCACCGGGCTAAGGACACGCACCTTCAGGCTAGTGCGGGGAGAAGGAACAGGGCATACTGGACCCTGGGAGCGCACATTAGGCCAAGTGCGTGGTGCCGGAACTGGTGGTACCGGACTGGGGACACGCATCTCAGGGCTAGTGCGGGGAGCAGCAACAGGACGCACAGGACTCTGGGGACACACAGGAGGCTTGGTGCGTGGTTTAGGCACTGGTGGTAAAGGGCTGGAGACACGCACCATAGGGCTAGTGCGTGGAGGAGGCACTGGTGGTACTGGGTTGGGGCGGGGAGGTGGCGCCGGAAATACCGGACCGTGCAGGCGTACTGGCTCCCTTGAGCACTGAGCCTGCCCAACCTTACCTGGTTGTATGCTCCCCGTCGCCCGACCAGTGCGGGGAGGTGGAAAACCGGCACCGGGCTATGTAGGCGAACCGGGGACACCATGCGTAAGGCTGGTGCCATGTAAGCCGGCCCGAGGAGACGCACTGGTGACCAGATGCGTTGGGCCGGCTTCATGACATCCGGCTCAATGCTCAGTCTAGCCCGGCCGATACGTGGAGCTGGAATGTACCGAACCGGGCTATGCACGCGTACAGGAGACACCATGCGCTCTACGGCGTAACACGGTGTCTGCCCGTACTCTCGCTCTCCACGGTAAGTACAGGGAGTAGGTGCAGGTCTCCTACCTGACTTCGCCACACTCCCTTTAAGGCCCCCCCAAGAAATTTTTGGGTTGTACTCACGGGCTTCCAGCCTTGCTTCCGTGCTGCCTCCTCATATCGCCTCCTCTCGGCTTTAGCTGCCTCCAGCTCTTCACGAGGGAGGCGATATTCTCCCGGTTGTGCCCAAGGTCCCTTACCATCCAGTATCTCCTCCCATGTCCATGAATCCTGTGTAGGTGGGTCCTGTTGCCGCTTGACATGCCGCTTAGTCCTGGATTGGTGGGGAATTCTGTCACGATCGTCAACGGGACTGAGAGAGGACCAAGGCGCAGCGGGATATGAATACATCTTCTTTTATTAGAACGACGAAGATGAACACGAAACGAACACTATACAACAAATCAGACGACCGTGAAGCTATACAAACAGACGTGCTGACACTAAACACTCTGACATAGACAATTCCCCACAAACAGCTAAAGCCTATGGTTGCCTTAAATATGGCTCCCAATCAGAGACAACAATAACCAGCTGTCTCTAATTGAGACCCAATTCAGGCAACCATAGACTTTCCTAGATTCCTAACTCAAACATAGACACAGCTAGACTACTATACTAAACATAAACCCAACTACTCTAATAAACCCCCTAAACCTTACAACCACCCTAGACACTACAAAAACCACATACATTCCCCATGTCACACCCTGACCTAACTAAAATAATAAAGAAAACAAAGAATACTAAGGCCAGGGCGTGACAATAATGTCTGTACTATATAGAGTAGGCTTTGATAAGAGAAATTAAGTGATGTGACAAATGAATTATTATTTGGAAAGGGGATTAGCTCTACCTCGGAAAAATAGTAAATGAAAGGTGTATAATACATGGGAGTATTTAGGAAAAATAAATAAATAAATAGTGGCATGAAAACAAAAGGACTGTTTCTCCATAGCATAGAGAGATGAGGGATTTTTTAAAAAAGCCATGGAGTCACTGAAAGAAGCGCACATTAGTTCTACCGAATTCGGATTGAATATGAAAAAACTGGATAATGGGGGATGCCATTACCCGGTAACATTCTATCATCAGAAAATACATTACTATAAAAGACAAATGTGGTTCCACTCGTCCTCGCAGACGTGCGGGTGATTAGCAGAACTATTGACAATATCTAAGAACAAATAAGAAAATAGCTCCCTGTTTTGGATATGGGTTTTTTTTAATTTAATTTTTATTTCACCTTTATTTAACCAGGTAGGCTAGTTGAGAACAAGTTCTCATTTGCAACTGCGACCTGGCCAAGATAAAGCATAGCAGTGTGAACAGACAACAACACAGAGTTACACATGGAGTAAACAATAAACAAGTCAATAACATGGTAGGAAAAAGAGAATCTATATACAATGTGTGCAAAAGGCATGAGGTAGGCAATAAATCGAATAATTACAATTTAGCAGATTAACACTGGAGTGATAAATCATCAGATGATCATGTGCAAGAAGAGATACTGGTGTGCAAAAGAGCAGAAAAGTAAATAAATAAAAGCAGTATGGGGGTGAGGTAGGTAAATTGGGTGGGTAGTTTACAGATGGACTATGTACAGCTGCAGCGATCGGTTAGCTGCTCGGATAGCAGATTTTTAAAGTTGTTGAGGGAGATAAAAGTCTCCAACTTCAGAGATTTTTGCAATTCGTTCCAGTCGCAGGCAGCAGAGAACTGGAAGGAAAGGCGTCCAAATGAGGTTTTGGCTTTAGGGATGATCAGTGAGATACACCTGCTGGAGCGCGTGCTACGGGTGAGTGTAGCCATCGTGACCAGTGAACTGAGATAAGGCGGCACTTTACCTAGCATAGCCTTGTAGATGACCTGGAGCCAGTGGGTCTGACGACGAACATGTAGCGAGGGCCAGCCGACTAGGGCATACAGGTCGCAGTGGTGGGTCGTATAAGGTGCTTTAGTAACAAAACGGATGGCACTGTGATAAACTGCATCCAGTTTCCTGAGTAGAGTATTGGAAGCTATTTTGTAGATGACATCGCCGAAGTCGAGGATCGGTAGGATAGTCAGTTTTACTAGGGTAAGTTTGGCGGCGTGAGTGATGGAGGCTTTGTTCCGGAATAGAAAGCCGACTCTAGATTTGATTTTGGATTGGAGATGTTTGATATGAGTCTGGAAGGAGAGTTTGCAGTCTAGCCAGACACCTAGGTACTTATAGATGTCCACATATTCTAGGTCGGAACCTTCCAGGGTGGTGATGCTAGTCGGGCGTGCGGGTGCAGGCAGCGAACGGTTGAAAAGCATGCATTTGGTTTTACTAGCGTTTAAGAACAGTTGGAGGCCACGGAAGGAGTGTTGTATGGCATTGAAGCTCGTTTGGAGGTTAGATAGCACAGTGTCCAGGGAAGGGCCAGAAGTATACAGAATGGTGTCGTCTGCGTAGAGGTGGATCAGGGAATCGCCCGCAGCAAGAGCAACATCATTGATGTATACAGAGAAAAGAGTCGGCCCGAGAATTGAACCCTGTGGTACCCCCATAGAGACTGCCAGAGGACCGGACAACATGCCCTCCGATTTGACACACTAAACTCTGTCTGCAAAGTAGTTGGTGAACCAGGCAAGGCAGTCATTAGAAAACCGAGGCTATTGAGTCTGCCGATAAGAATATGGTGATTGACAGAGTCGAAAGCCTTGGCCAGGTCGATGAAGACGGCTGCACAGTAATGTCTTTTATCGATGGCGGTTATGATATCGTTTAGTACCTTGAGCGTGGCTTAGGTGCACCCGTGACCGGCTCGGAAACCGGATTGCACAGCGGAGAAGGTACGGTGGGATTCGAGATGGTCAGTGATCTGTTTGTTGACTTGGCTTTCGAAGACCTTAGCTAGGCAGGGCAGGATGGATATAGGTCTGTAACAGTTTGGGTCCAGGGTGTCTCCCCCTTTGAAGAGGGGCATGACAGCGGCAGCTTTCCAATCCTTGGGGATCTCAGATGATACGAAGGAGAGGTTGAACAGGCTGGTAATAGGGGGTGCGACAATGGCGGCGGACAGTTTCAGAAATAGGGGGTCCAGATTGTCAAGCCCAGCTGATTTGTATGGGTCCAGGTTTTCCAGCTCTTTCAGAACATCTGCTATCTGGATATGGGTAAAGGAGAAGCTGGGGAGGCTTGGGCGAGTAGCAGCGGGGGGGGCGGGGCTGTTGGCCAAGGTTGGAGTCGCCAGGTGGAAGGCATGGCCAGCCATTGAGAAATGTTTGTTGAAGTTTTCGATTATCACGGACTTATCAGTGGTGACCGTGTTATCTAGCCTCAGTGCAGTGGGCAGCTGGGAGGAGGTGCTCTTGTTTTCCATGGACTTTACAGTATCCCAGAACTTTTTGGAGTTAGAGCTACAGGATGCAAATTTCTGCTTGAAAAAGCTGGCCATTGCTTTCCTGACTGACTGCGTGTATTGGTTCCTGACTTCCCTGAACAGTTGCATATCGCGGGGGCTCTTCGATGCTATTGCAGTTCGCCACAGGATGTTTTTGTGCTGGTCGAGGGCAGTCAGGTCTGGAGTGAACCAAGGGCTATATCTGTTCTTGGTTCTGCATTTTTTGAACGGAGCATGCTTGTCTAATATGGTGAGGAAGTAACTTTTAAAGAATGACCAGGCATCCTCAACTGACGGGATGAGGTCAATATCCTTCCAGGGTACCCGGGCCAGGTCGATTAGAAAGGCCTGCTCGCAGAAGTGTTTTAGGGAGCGTTTGACAGTGATGAGGGGTGGTCGTTTGACCGTGGACCCGTGGCGGATACAGGCAATGAGGCAGTGATCGCTGAGATCTTGATTGAAGACAGCAGAGGTGTATTTGGAGGGCAAGTTGGTCAGGATAATGTCTATTAGGGTGCCCATGTTTACGGATTTAGGGTTGTACCTGGTGGGTTCCTTGATGATTTGTGTGAGATTGAGGGCATCAAGCTTAGATTGTAGGACTGCCGGGGTGTTAAGCATATCCCAGTTTAGGTCACCTAACAGAACAAACTCTGAAGCTAGATGGGGAGCGATCAATTCACAGATGGTGTCCAGGGCACAGCTGGGAGCTGAGGGGGGTCGGTAGCAGGCGGCAACAGTGAGAGACTTATTTCTGGAGAGATTAATTTTAAAAATTAGAAGTTCGAACTGTTTGGGCATAGACTTGGAAAGTATGACAGAACTTTGCAGGCTATCTCTGCAGTAGATTGCAACTCCTCCCCCTTTGGCAGTTCTATCTTGACGGAAAGTGTTATAGTTGGGTATGGAAATCTCAGAGTTTTTGGTGGCCTTCCTAAGCCAGGATTCAGACACGGCAAGGACATCAGGGTTGGCAGAGTGTGCTAAAGCGGTGAGTAAGGCAAACTTAGGGAGGAGGCTTCTGATGTTGACATGCATGAGGCCAAGGCTTTTTCGATCACAGAAGTCAACAAATGAGGGTGACTGGGGACATGCAGGGCCTGGGTTTACCTCCACATCACCCGAGGAACAGAGGAGTAGTAGGATGAGGGTGCGGCTAAAGGCTATCAAAACTGGTCGCCTAGAGCGTTGGGGACAAGGAATAAAAGGAGCAGATTTATGGGCGTGGTAGAATAGATTCTGGGCATAATGTGCAGACCAGGGTATGGTGGGGCACGGGTACAGCGGAGGCAAGCCCAGGCACTGGGTGATGATAAGAGAGGTTGTATCTCTGGACATGCTGGTCTCAATGGGTGAGGTCACCGCATGTGTGGGGGGTGGGACAAAGGAGGTATCAGAGGTACGGAGAGTGGAACTATGGGGTCCATTGCAAACCAAAACAATGATAACTAGCCTGAACAACAGTATGCAAGGCATATTGATATTTGAGAGAGACATACAATAAGGCATAAAGTGATTGCAGGTCATGATTGGGAGAGCTAGCTAAAACAACAGGTGAGATAACAGCAGCTAGTCAGCTAACACAGCAACAGAAGGTAAAAATGGCGACGACTGGGCAGAGAGGGTCGGATTAACTACACACAGATCCTGAGTTAAGGCACAGAGCCGACAGATAAAACACAAATAAACAGAATGGAGTACCATGAATTAATGGACAGTCAAGCAGGCATCAGCTATGTAGCCAAGTGATCATAGTGTCCAGGGGGCAGCCGTAGATGGAGCAGTGAGGCCTCCACTGAGCTAGCACGCGTTTAAAGTTAGTAGCCCGGGGGGTTGAGGGCACGTCTGCAGACCAGACGTGGTCGTGTCGACAGAGAATCCAAGCCGGATAGCGATGGTGAAAGAGAGGTTGTGAATTGTGTTTGCTAACTGGTGCTAGCTTCCTGGCTGCGCTAGCTGCAAGATAAGCTAGCAGTTAGCAGACCGGGGCAGGCAAGTTAGCCTTTGGGGGACGTCGCGATGGGGGGGGGAGTCTGTTTTTTCCTCTTCGTGCGGTGACGTCGATAGACCAGTCGTGGAATTAGTAGGGTTCCAGGTAGCTCTAGGTAGCTAACAGGCCTAGTAGGTTAGCAGAATGGGCCTTCAGCGGGCGTCACGCCTGAGGGGCCTGTTGAAGTCCTCGGGCAGATTATGTCGGTATTCCAGTCGTAGAGGATCGGCGGGGTTCCGTGCTCCGTACCGGCAGTAAAGGGGTCCGGATATTGTAGCCCAGGAGTGGGCTTCAGTGGTAGCACAGGAGCCCTAGCCGGGCTAGCTTCAGGCTAATTGGTGCTTGCTCCGGGATGGAAACGCTAGCCAGGAGTGGTCACCCGGGATTGTGGTTAGCTAGTTGCGAAGATCCAGATGAAAATGTTCAGAGTTTGCGGTAGGAATCCGGGGATATGGAGAGAAATAGGTCCGTTATGCTCTGGTTTTAGTCACGTTGTTCGAACTAGCGAGAGCTTTCCGAGCTAAAGGTTAGCTGATGACCGCTAGCAATGGTTTGCTAACTGATAGCTGGTAGGCAGTTAGCTGGCTATCTTCAGTAGATGGATTCCAGATCAGAAGTATGTATGGGTATGGGGAAAATTAGTGTAAGGTGACACTAGAACTTAGTGAAATAGCAGGAAATGCCGCTATACAAGAGTTTGTATCCTTGTCAAAATAACAAACAACTAATTGGTTTGAGGTTAGTGGGTATGGAATTTTCACATGGCGGTGTATAGTCTCTAATTGATCAATGAGTGGTTCATAGAGATTACAGTTTATATGTGATGAAAAAAGTATTAGATCAGGTTTTTACCTAACTTCTAGTAGAGTACCGATGGAATTTTAATTGTTAGACATTCGATACCACAATTCTCTGGAACTGTTAAAGACGCTTATAGAATAAAAACTATGTATAAGTAATACTATTGGTTTGCTGAATAAAAGGTAACATTGTGAATATTAACGATATGTACACTTTCTTTTCCAGAAAGAATAAGAAAAAAAAAAGGGGGTTTAATCTTCGAGACTGCATTACTGTGGAAAGCAGTTAGTTAAAGTCAGCCGCTTTAAAAATAAAAATATCTGGATAAGGCTAAAAATGGAGTTCTGGATAAGTGAGTCCAGTCCCTTTGTGTTATTGGCCTATGGTTCACTAGTAAGTACACCATATACTGGGAATGAATATGCATTAGTAGATTTATTGGAAGGGTATTTTCCAATTCAGTTTCAAATTGGGTATGCAGAAGGATGGAAATGTTTTTTGAAAAATTTATTTAAGTTGTTTCTAAAGAGGGCCTCCCGGGTGGCGCAGTGGTCTAGGGCACTGCATCGCAGTGCTAGCTGCGCCACCAGAGTCTCTGGGTTCGCGCCCAGGCTCTGTCCCAGCCGGCCGCGACCGGGAGGTCCGTGGGGCGACGCACAATTGGCCTAGCGTCGTCCGGGTTAGGGAGGGTTTGGCCGGTAGGGATATCCTTGTCTCATCGCGCTCCAGCGACTCCTGTGGCGGGCCGGGCGCAGTGCGCGCTAACCGAAGGGGCCAGGTGCACGGTGTTTCCTCCGACACATTGGTGCAGCTGGCTTTCGGGTTGGAGGCGCGCTGTGTTAACCTGTTTGGGCTGCAAGCCCGACACCGCCCACAATATGACAACATCCAGCTCAAAGTGCAGGGCGCGAAATTCAAAAGCTAGTTTTTAAAAATATTTAACTTTCACACATTAACAAGTCCAAGACAACAGATGAAAGATAAACTTCTTGTGAATCAAACCAACATGTCCGATTTTTAAAATGTTTTACAGGGAAGACAAAATATGTAAATCTATTAGCTAACCACGTTAGCAAATGACAGCACTTTTCTAACTCCATCAGTTTCTTACTCCATCAGGTGCTATCACAAATTCGACCAAATAAAGATATAAATAGCCACTAACCAAGAAACAAATTCATCAGATGACAGTCTGATAACATATTTATTGTATAGCATATTTTTTTTCGAAAAATTTGCATATTTCAGGTATAAATCATGTTTTACATTTCAGCTACAAATCAGAAAGTGCACCGAAAGCAGCCATAATATTTACAGACACCAACGTCAAATAGCTAATTACTCATCATAAAACATTTCCGAAAAATATATAGTTTGCAGCAATTGAAAGATAGGCAACTTGTGATTCCAAACAATATTTCCGATTTATTAAATGTTTTACAGCGAAAACAAAATGTATCGCTATATTAGCGTAGCCACAATAGAGAGACACATTTGGGCGCCCACGACCCGTTCACATGCACGACAGATATATGAAATAACATCATAAAATGAGTCTTACTTTGGCTGATCTTTCATCAGAATGTTGAAACATGCGTCCTCTGTCCAGATGAGTCGTTGTTTCGTTTCAGAATGAGAAATATCCCTGTTCATTTAGCATTTCCAGTAGCCGTGGCCCAACGTAAACACAGTCATACGACGAACACGGCAAAACTCCCGAATAAAGTTTCAATAATCTGATTAAACTATATTGAAAAAACATACATTACGATGATATGGTCACATATATCCAAAAAAATTCGAGCCGGAGATGTTAGCCGTTCGTTAGGAAGGCAAAACAGAAGTCCATCCCACTTCCTTCAGAATACCGGAAGTGGGCGCTCAGGTCAAAGAAATAGGTTTTTTTCCACCATAGACCAAGAGGAGCAAAAAAAATTATTCTCTGACATCCTCTTTACACCAATAGGAAGGCGTATAGACTGTCAGCAGACTCCTAGATGTTAAGACCATGTATAGGCATCAGATTGAAAAGAGCATAGATTTCTGACATTTCACTTCCTGGTCAGGAAAAGTGCTGCAAAAGGACTTCTGTTTCACTCAGAGAAATAATTCCAACTCTTTTAGAAACTAGAAAGTGTTTTCTATCCAAAAAGAATAATAATATTCATATTGTACGAGCAAGATTTGAGTAGGAGGCCGTTTGAAATGGCCACCTCTTCCAGGTTACTCAGTGCTGCCAGTTGCAGCCATAAGAAGTTAAGAAGCAGTGCGGCTTGGTTGGGTTGTGCTTCGGAGGACGCATGGCTTTCGACCTTCGTCTCTCCCGAGCCCGTACGGGAGTTGTAGCGATGAGACAAGATAGTGATTACTAGCGATTGGATACCACAAAAATTGGGGGGAAAAGGGAATAAAATTTTAAAAAAGAAAAAAAAAAAAAAAAAGTTGTTTCTAAAGAAAGGGGAGTGGAAATATTTGAATGGTGTCAAAATGCCCTGAATCCTAAGAATTTCCTGTGTAAGACTGATCACCTTCACTAGAAATTGTTGGAACAGGTGGGATTTAATTATAAAATAATTAAGAAACACCAGACTCTATTCAAAGTGTATAATTACTTTGAAAAAATATCAGTTCCCTGGGGTTATGGTCTTTGGGTAAATACACAAATGTGCTTTGTTCATTTTGCATATAAAAAGTGATGAAAGTTACTCCAAAGGGTTTATTGGAGTGTGGGTCTCTGTGAGGGTTATGTTGATAAATACATCATCTGTAATTCGTCTGAGAGATCACCAGTAGAATAAGGGAGTTATCATGGAAGGTGACGTCAGAATGCTTTAAGGCATGGGAGAGAATATCACCACAAGTGGGTGTGGAGCTCAAACTCACCCTAACCGACTGAATAGTGAGGGACAACTGTCTGATGACCTGTGAACTGTATCTAAAAATAGACATGCTAAAATTATTTTTGTTGGGAGAATAATGACTTAAATGAATTGGGGTACTGACCTTTTATTACCAGGCTACTCATGAGAGAAAGACTGAGACAAAAGGGCTATTGGGAAAATAGATAATACTGGTAATAAAAGTGTTTAGTATAAATGTTAATTATTAAAGGGATGATGTGTATTGAATAGATAAGGTCAAATTTGAGTTAAAGTAAACACTAAGGACTGTTATCCTGAATATTGGGTTGGAAAATGTATTTAAAAAATAACTGTTTAGTTATTTAGATATAGAACTGTTTAAATTTAATAGGCCTAGGGAAGCTCTGGAAACTAATCCTGAGACAGGGTGGTTGACAAAACTTACAGAATATTAGATTAAAGGTTTTTTGTTTCTTTTGTTTTATAATGTCATTGGAATTGTAATGATAAAATGTAATAATATAATTGAATAAAAAGGTAGTCTGTTGTGCGATGATACCCAAGAATGAAGAAGAAAGAGACCAACAATAACATTGGCATAGAATGAAACAGATGGACGTTTTCCCCAGGTTTAATTACATTACAAATAGTGGTAATATTGCAAATATGCAATTATTATAATTTTGTTTATTCTTTTTTCTCATTTGGTCATTTTTATTTTTGTTTTGAGGAACATAAGGTTGTGTATATGTTTTTGAGGAGGGACTGATACTGATATAAATGATATATAAATTGATTTAAGAATGTTTTAAGTATGTATCAAACAATGGCTGTTATGAGTTAGAAAAACTCTGACTACATTGGGGATATGAGGGGTCTCATAAATGAAGGTAATGGTAGTGAAGGGGTGTTATTTCTAGAAACTGTGTATAAAAATAGAGATTATTCACAGAAAAGGAAAGACAGCTGGCTGTGTAAAATATAGGGACAATTCTAAAGTAAATAGAACAATTCACATATGGTAAAATGGTAAAAATAAAATAATGATAAAATGGTAAAAATGGTAAAATGATAAAAATAATAAGTGGTGGCATTTTGAACACTAGAGCAAAAGTTTAAGAAACTTATGACTTAGTTTTGTTAGGATTGGATATTAATCCAACTGGAAGACACTTGACTGATTACATGTTATTTTACAGCAGTTGCTGTAGGGACCATCATTTGACTATCATTATGAATATTTCTGTGGCAGGAGGCCAGGTATTGAGGCAGAATGTTTACATAGGGTTGTTATTAAAAATTAAGATTTAGTGATCTTGCTATAAGAAGAAAGTCTGTTGTCAGGGATTAACCCATGTGTTAGTGTGTATGTCCTCAGGAAAAAAAACAGCCAGAAATGGAAGGGTTTGGGCTGCATTCTGGAGACTGAGTGTACATCAAGATACACCAGGCTGGTGGTATACTTCTTACAACACTGCAGTGGTAAAGATCTTCATGTCTCTCTTTGGTGGGTGCATAAGTCTCACGAGAAGTGAGGTCCAGCTGAATAATGGGTGAGCTTGAAAACACCATGACAGAGGACGTGGAATCAGAGAGAGAGAGAGAGAGACTAGATTCCACTATAGACATACTGGGTTGAGTTTGGGGGCTACTTGTTTCATTTTTTAATGCATCATGTGAAAAAGAATAGATGATAGGATATCATACTCTAAACAAATATGTTAAAGGAATTGATGTGAAAGCATATACAGTGTTGAATTACGTCAAGAAGAGATAATGTTGATTAAGGTTATGCACATGATTATCAGTTGAAATGGAGCAGATGGGAAACTAAGTAAAAAATGACATGATTTGGGAACACCTCTCAGAACCTGGGGCCGAAAGGGGAAGACTGGGTGGAAGCATGAGGAAGCTTTTTAGGGCTTTTATTTTTGTGGAGTCCAGCAGAAAAGTATCCTGGAGGCATAGAGTCAGGTAAAGAGAGAGTGGGAATTGTCATGGTCTCAGATTTCAGTTTTCATGAATATATTTATGCATAACACATAACATTGTCAATACTGTTATGCTTTGTCTGTTGTTTTCCAAGTCTTATGTTTAGGAAAACAGAAGGAGAAGGGTTCGCCTGCTTAAGCTGGAATGTCAGTTTGTTGTGTGATGAGTGATGGAAGTAAGAGGATGTATGGTGCAATCATAGAACAGAGGCCATAAGTCTCTAAGTATGAATGCCTCACAGAAAGAAGGCAGAAACCTGAACCAGGACGAGAGGTTCCGCGTCTGATGATCCAAGGGGACCAGAAGGACCTCTCCCAGTGATACCAGGAGATCTAGTCCACGTTCGAGTGTTCCGGAGGAAGTGGGATCAACCGAGGAGAGAAGGACCCTATGAGGTGGCCAAAGCAACAAGAACGGCCGTCCAAGTGAAAGGAAGCCAGACGTGGTACCATCTGAACCACTGCACCTGAGTCCCAACAGAGAGAAGGACACAACCATATAGAGATGAAGACACAGAGGATGCTGATTCACCAGGGAGGAGCCAAGAAAACAGCAAATCAAATGAAAGCCAAAATGTGACAGGTGCACCGACTAATGCACCCAGAAGAGGAGGAGAGGCCTCACAAGGAACAGAATGAGAACATCTTTTCCCTAAAAATTGAAACCCTTCCAGATGGAAGCTAAGTCCGGCCTGAGGAGGGAGCCTCAGGTGAAGAAAGAGGAGGAAAAGTCCCGCAAGCTGAAGAAAATGGGGATTTCCCCACAATTGACTTTTCAACTCTTGAATGGTCTCCTTTACAGACAATTGAAGTTAGAACAACAAAAGAATAATGACATTGACATAAACAGAAGTAACAGTGAACACTAGTACAGAAACAACAGACTCACGCACAATCAAGATGTATGGTGGAAGCAGGAAGAGAAGAAAGGAATCAGCCGAACAATCCAAAAAGACTGACAAGGTTAGAATCTCTGTTCCACCTCAATTTATAACAGAAGCAGGAGAACTGAAGTCTATCTCAATCATAAGGATCAAACCCTTACCGGAGATGGCACTCTGTGGATGGACACATCACCAAACAAAGGGACAAGTCGTTTGGGATCCGAAAGGATGTGACCTGACATTAATCAAAGAAAAAGACGAGAGGGTGCTCATCATGAATCAGATTGAACCAGTTGAAGGTGAAGAATTAATAGTTGAAATAACAAAAACAACAGTGACCGAAGGGAGTAGCACCACGGTCATTAAGATTGATCCTACCCCTGCACCTGAACAGGAAGAACCTGTGACAACAACAAGGGTGGCGGCTGCTGTGACGACCACAGTAGCTACCACTAAGATGACATCGACCTCCCTTACCAAGCAGACCACCGTACCCACAAAGCAACCTGAGACATCAGAGTCAGGAGAGTTTTTTACTGACATTCTGATAAACTCTAATGATCTACCTCAAGATAAGAACATTGAAAAAGCAACAGAATTAGATATATCAGAATCAGAACCACTCAAGGACACCACATGAGAAGGAGTGACGAACGAGTGATACGAATGGGCTAAGTATATGGCAAACAAACACAGAATGGACAATTGTATTTTGTGTAGAAAATCACCTTTGTCTGATCTTTTAATAGTCTCTGAATCAGCATCATTTAAAAACTGTGTAAGTTGGAAAAATGACCATTGTACCAATAGAAAGTATTCTATTTCCTTGTGTGACATAGAATGTAGGATTGCTCTGGGTAAGCACTAGGGGTAAAACTATGTTGAATGAGACCATGCTGGGAGACAATGATTGTGCTGCCTATAACATTAGAACTGAATTAACTGTACCTCAATTAGACAGAGGTACCGTGGTTAACTTCTTATGGCTGCAACTGGCAGCACTGAGTAACCTGGAAGAGGTGGCCATTTCAAACGGCCTCCTACTCAAATCTTGCTCGTACAATATGAATATTATTATTCTTTTTGGATAGAAAACACTTTCTAGTTTCTAAAAGAGTTGGAATTATTTCTCTGAGTGAAACAGAAGACCTTCTGCAGCACTTTTCCTGACCAGGAAGTGAAATGTCAGAAATCTTTGCTCTTTTCAATCTGATGCCTATACATGGTCGTAACATCTAGGAGTCTGCTGACAGTCTATACGCCTTCCTATTGGTGTAAAGAGGATGTCAGAGAAGAATTTTTTTTGCTCCTCTTGGTCTATGGTGGAAAAAAACCTATTTCTTTGACCTGAGCACCCACTTCCGGTATTCTGAAGGAAGTCGGATGGACTTTTGTTTTGCCTTCCTAACGAACGGCTAACAGCTCCGGCTCGAATTTTTTTGGATATATGTGACCATATCATCGTAATGTATGTTTTTTCAATATAGTTTAATCAGATTATTGAAACTTTATTCGTGAGTTTTGCCGTGTTCCGTCGTATGACTGTGTTTACGTTGTTCCACGGCTACTGGAAATGCTAAATGAACAGGGATATTTCTCATTCTGAAACGAAACAACGACTCATCTGGACAGAGGACGCCTGTTTCAACATTCTGATGAAAGATCAGCCAAAGTAAGACTCATTTTATGATGTTATTTCATATATCTGTCGTGCATGTGAACGGGTCGTGGGCGCCCAAATGTGTCTCTCTATTGTGGCTACGCTAATATAGCGATACATTTTGTTTTCGCTGTAAAACATTTCATAAATCGGAAATATTGTTTGGAATCACAAGTTGCCTATCTTTCAATTGCTGCAAACTATATATTTTTCGGAAATGTTTTATGATGAGTAATTAGCTATTTGACGTTGGTGTCTGTTGGTGTCTGTAAATATTATGGCTGCTTTCGGTGCACTTTCTGATTTGTAGCTGAAATGTAAAATCTGATTTATACCTGAAATATGCACATTTTTCGAAAAAAAATATGCTATACAATAAATATGTTATCAGACTGTCATCTGATGAATTTGTTTCTTGGTTAGTGGCTATTTATAGCTTTATTTGGTCGAATTTGTGATAGCACCTGATGGAGTAAGAAACTGATGGAGTTAGAAAAGTGCTGTCATTTGCTAACGTGGTTAGCTAATAGATTTACATATTTTGTCTTCCCTGTAAAACATTTTAAAAATCGGACATGTTGGTTTGATTCACAAGAAGTTTATCTTTCATCTGGTGTCTTGGACTTGTTAATGTGTGAAAGTTAAATATTTTTAAAAACTAGCTTTTGAATTTCGCGCCCTGCACTTTGAGCTGGATGTTGTCATATTGTGGGCGGTGTCGGGCTTGCAGCCCAAACAGGTTAAAGGAAAATATGAATGTTTTTACAGACACCACACCGAAGGAATTGATGTAGGAAAGACCACTGTAGAAGTGATAGTATTTGGGTGTTAGAGAATGTGGGAGTTCGTAAAAGTAATGATAAAGGGTTGATTATGAATAGAAAAGGGTTGTGTGGTCACATAACTCAGGTTGCGCCATCTCTTACTATGTTGAAAAATCAAGACAGAGGTATTGCTGATTGTTCTTTCCACACATCCAGAAACTAACTGTTGAATGTATTGTCTGATGGATGGATTCGTCTTTGTGCCTTAGTTAGAGCAATTAACTAGGTTACTATTATTAAATCACCCCATGATGACTATGTAAAACCTAGAGTTAAAAGGGCTTATGAGAAGGATCTTGAGGTATACCTTAATGCAATTGGACTGCTTAGAGGTGTACCTCGGGATTTCAAGGCCAGAGATGAGGTTAAATCAGGATTTGAATCTATATTCTTGTGGATAACACCAAATAAGAACTTAGAGTGGATTAATTATATATACTATAACCAACAGAGATTCATTAACTATACTGACTCGGCTCTAACGGCGTTGGGGGAACAGGTACAGGCTACCAGTAAAATGACTTGGCAAAATAGACAGGCTCTCAATTGGCTCTTAGCGGAGAAGGGTGGAGTTTGTGTCATGTTTGGGGATGACTGTTGCACCTTTATTCCCAATATTGCTATGGCCAAACTCAAAGGATTACGAGCAGAAGTAAAGGCTAATGCTGGTTTAGACTCTCATGTATGGGATTGGTTGTACCTAGCGTTAGGAAAGTGGGGAGCCATATTTGCTAGGATGGCCATCATGTTGGGAGGAGGGTTATTGGCTCATTTTGTTGTGTTATACCCCTGGTAAAGTTAATTGTGGTTCAGACAACAGTTAAACAGATGTCTGTAAGGAGAGATGACCCTCCTGTGATGATTGATCCTGTACCGGGAAGCCCAGGCAATTATACCAATAAGTATGGAAAGCCTTGCAATGCGGTTGGAGGACCTCTTGACTGCCCCTTTGGTAACCCTAACTGTCTCTATGAAGTGATTGGGGGGGTGGTCATGAGTGTCACGATTTTCGTAAGGATGGTTTCCATGTATATGTTCAATTACCCAGTTCAGATGAATGTTTACTTATACATGTCCACAAAAAGTGTCATTTGCGTCACAATTGCAAGTGGTGTACAGAAATTCATGAGGATGGGCATAACCATCACCCGGAAACTTTTTTCTGTGCCAAGTGTCAAAGAGGAGATTGTCTTATTTGTAAGGATGAGGACTGTGCTCCTAGATAATGGGGTTTTAGCATTTTTATTTTGCCTAATGTTTGTGTTCTTTGTATGTTTCTTTGAATTTTTAGATATATATCATTGAACATATATATTTTCTTTTAATTAAAGTTAGTTTTGCCTTCTAAAAATAGGATCATTTTACAAAAACATGTTAGGTGACAGAGGGTATTCCGGTTACAAGTGTCTATGGGCCATGTCTTTAATCATCTAACAAAGGTTGGTAGGTGTCTGCAAGGGAGGATAATGTTGAAATGTTTGGTCTAGTTAGGTTTTCTTTAATGTTTCTGATTGGATCTTTTACTCCTATTTCACATTAACAAATTGGAGATGTTTGGTCCAGTTGGTTTATATGTTTTACTTTGTTTGTTTATTTTATTGTCCATCATAGGTATTCTCATTTACCATTCCAAAGTCATATTTGCATAATGGATTTGGCTAATTAGCCCCAGAGGAGGGAATTTGTAGGAGTAAATGAGACACATGGATAACATATAAAGGCATAGGACAGCTGAACATTAAAATAACAGACCACATGAAGAGAAGAGACACATAGTCTGCTGATTCCACTAGAGATACACATACCAGAGAAATATGCGCTTAGGGCACCTGGACACACTAGACATATAGTCTGCTGATTCCATTAAGAGATACACATACCAGAGAAATATGCGCTTAGGGCACCTGGACACACTAGACATATAGTCTGCTGATTCCATTAAGAGATACACATACCAGAGAAATATGCGCTTAGGGCACCTGGACACACTAGACATATAGTCTGCTGATTCCATTAAGAGATACACATACCAGAGAAATATGCGCTTAGGGCACCTGGACACACTAGACATATAGTCTGCTGATTCCATTAAGAGATACACATACCAGAGAACATACTGAGGCACTGAACTAAAAAGATAATGGTGACAGGAAGAATTAGGGGAAGTATGCTTATTTGCATATGGGTTGGACCTATATGTTGTATGTGTATAAATGCTGGAGCCGGGGCTGGGAAGTGGGGTGTGTGTTCTGCGGGCCATTCCGGCTTTTGATATACTTTGTATTAAAAGCCTAATTGATTTCACAAGTTCTTGTCAGCGTTATATTTGAACCGATTGTCTACGACACCATCACTCATCCATATATTTCTATGTACATATTCTTATTCATTCCTTTAAACTTGTGTGTATAAGGTAGTTGTTGTGAATTTGTTAGATTACTTGTTAGATATTACTGCATGGTCGGAACTAGAAGCACAAGCATTTCTCTACACTCACATTAACATCTGCTAAACACGTGTATGTGACAAATAACATTTGATTTGATTTGAAATGTTTTTTCTCTTTGCCCGATGGCAAAATGTGTTGAAATGCAGGACTTTGGCTGTTTTCCTTTTGGAGGCAGGGGCCTGGAGATGGTGGTACAGTAACACTTAAAGCTGGAGAACAACTGGCCTTCACAGCACAGTACAATAACACACTGTAACTCACTGATCTCACAATGGCAAGCATATAGCTTGCATTTTCTTGATAAATAATTTGGTAACAGTTTACTTGACACCCAGCATCATAACAAGTTATGACATGTTCATAACCATGTCATAATGTCATAACAGCTGACATAAATTGTCATAACCTGTCATAATATGGTCTTAACACTGTTATGACCCATATATTTACACCTGTTGTGACGTATATTGCGTTATTTAATGACTGGTTATGACGCTGCCAAGAAGTTTCCTTTCGTTTGAAAGTGTTTCTTAAGTCCTTTGTTGTTGTAATGAATAATTGTTTTAAATCATATTTTAAATTAAACAGTGTCTCAAAATAAAGCATTATGTCGCTCCTGTGTCCCTTTAATTGGACTAAGAACATACACTATATGTCACTGTGATAAGGTATTATGTCACTGTGATAAGGCATTATGGTCATCATAATCATTTATGCCAGATAGGCCTATCATACCCTTACAGTATGTCAGTCATCAGTCAAAAAGAGGGTGTTTTGTCCTGTTCCTGAAATCTGCTCCTGCATTCATCCCAGTCATCAGCAACAGAGCATTGGGGTAGGTACATGTCTGACATCAACGTGTGAGCAATTACAATGATAATTTAATATGGTACATTTCAGAAAATGTTATATAACACAAACCTACTGTTGAAAAGTAGGCTATGGTGTATTGGAATGTTTTTTCTTGTTTGGTAGATTGTGTGGGTTTTGACACTCTTATGTAGGTGTCGTAACCAGCCATAAAATATTGCAATATATGTTACAACATATCTAAATATACGTGTCATGAAATATATGTGTCATGACAGTGTTATGACCCTATTATGACACGTTATGTCAGCTGTTATGACATATTAATACATGATTATGACCGTGTTATAACCTGTCATGACATATTAAGACATGGTTATGACGTGTTATAATCTGTTATGATGCTGGATGTCAAGTAAAGTGTTACCAGTCATGTTATATGTCAAAATAAAAGAAGCTTGTCTGCACTCAGTGTATCTGACGTCTGTTGATTCTCATTGTACGGTATTAATCTACTCTACTGCTACACTTACATCACTCTGAGTGTTTTCCCCACTCAAACCTCTTATCTTCCACATCTTTATATGTCAGGGTCTTTCAGTCATTTTAAAGGCATTGAACCACAAAAATGTACCCCGATAAACAAGCTGCAAGAGGATCTACTACTGTTGCTGCTACAGTACCACCTTCTGAACTACTATTGGTGCTGCTACAGTACCACCGTCTGAACTACTACTGGTGCTGCTACAGTACCACCGTCTGAACTACTACTGGTGCTGCTACAGTACCACCTTCTGAACTACTACTGGTGCTGCTACAGTACCACCTTCTGAACTACTGCTGGTATTGCTACAGTACCACCTTCTGAACTACTACTGGTGCTGCTACAGTACCACCTTTTGAACAACTGCTGTTGCTGTCAACAAGCCATCTTAAATCTCCTTCTTCACTTTATATTTCCACTCATTCTGTCTCCTGTTCTTTCCTCCACCTCTCAGAACAAACAGACTTTACCAAGAAACAAAGAGTATATACAGGAAGTGTAGAACAAGATCAATTCATTTTATTATAGTCTTGGATGTTATGATTATTCACTATATCAACAGATATGAGAACAAACCAGAACAAGTCTGGTGACTATAAACCTGCACCTTGAGTGTCACACATAGAACACTGTATATCATGTGTATTACAGAGACTCTAAATATGCTAAATATTGTGTTGATGTTGAATACGAGATTTAGGGAACTTACATTTCCCCATTGGCTTTGTGTTGTGGGAGATACCTGTGGGGTTTTTCCCAAATGGCACCCTGTTTACTTTATAGTGCATTAGGGCCCTGGTCAAAGTAGTGCACTAAGGCCCTGGTCAAAGTAGTGCACTAGGGCCCTGGTCAAAGTAGTGCACTAGGGTCCTGGTCAAAGTAGTGCACTAGGGTCCTGGTTAAAGTAGTGTACTAGGGTCCTGGTTAAAGTAGTGCACTAGGGTCCTGGTTAAAGTAGTGTACTAGGGTCCTGGTTAAAGTAGTGCACTAGGGTCTTGGTTAAAGTAGTGTACTAGGGTCCTGGTCAAAGTAGTGCACTAGGGTCCTCGTTAAAGTAGTGTACTAGGGTCCTGTTTAAAGTAGTGCACTAGGGTCCTGGTTAAAGTAGTGCACTAGGGTCCTGGTAGAAAGTAGTGCACTATTAAGGGAACATGGTGCCATTTGTGACACCTCCTACATGTGCCGATGTCTCTTTAGATACTTATCTGATCTTTTACCACATGACCATTATTATCCAATGGAACGATGATGACCTAGTTCTGTATGTTACCACATGACCATTATTATCCAATGGAACGATGATGACCTAGTTCTGCATGTTACCACATGTCCATTATTATCCAATGGAACGATGATGACCTAGTTCTGCATGTTACCACATGACCATTATTATCCAATGGAACGATGATGAACTAGTTCTGCATGTTTCCACATGTCCAGTATTATCCAATGGAACGATGATGACCTAGTTCTGCATGCTACCACATGTCCATTATTATCCAATGGAACGATGATGAACTAGTTCTGCATGTTTCCACATGTCCATTATTATCCAATGGAACGATGATGAACTAGTTCTGCATGTTACCACATGTCCATTATTATCCAATGGAACGATGATGAACTAGTTATGCATTTTTCCACATGTCCATTATTATCCAATGGAACGATGATGAACTAGTTCTGCATGTTTCCTCATGTCCATTATTATCCAATGGAACGATGATGAACTAGTTCTGCATGTTTCCAAACAGGGAAAGAGATACTGTAGATATATGCCATGATTGAAAACGGCATACCGGGAAAGTGAAGTTAAGTGCCTTGCTCAAGGGCACACGGCCAAATGTTTCCCCTTGTCTGCACCTTGAGTTGAACCAGCGACCTTTCAGTTACTGGCCCAATGCTCTGACCTCAGGTAGCAGTAAAGAACAACACTACGGCCTGGATTCAATCCATGGTGTGTTACAGAGCAGTGTACTAGACAGCTGACAATGCCTCCAAGGCAATTTCCTCATTCACAGAGATCACTTTTTTTTCTTTTTTACCAAGATGGCGTAGCAGTGAAGACGTGTTTTTGTTCGTCCTCTCGTGTACTTTTTATTTTTCTTATTTTTTGTATATATTTTAATTTTATTTTCACTCTTTTCCATTTTAATTCCATTATACCTTCCGGTAACCTGCCTCACCCAATGTGATACGGAATCGCTATTATTTTTAATTTTAGAACACATTCTAGAACCACCAGAAGCTAACAGCTAATTAGCTACAAGCTATTTAGGCATTATTAGCCAATGCTAGCGGCTTTTACCTTCTGCACAGATACCAGCCTGTTTTTAGCCTGGATAATAACCTTTTTTAGCCTGGATAATACTCGCCAATCTACCAGTATTGGACTGTCTCTCCACTACAACGCCGGTTTCCTGTTTCCTGCCGTATTCCCCGGACCACTACTTCTGATCTTCACAGCTAGCTAGTGGCTAACGCCCCTGCCACGAAGCTAGCACCAGTTAGCCGTGAGCCAGGCGCATCTCCCGGCTAGCAAACTAAATTCTACAATACCTCTTTCGCCTTCTGGCTTGGATCCTCTGTCGACACGGCGCCCCGCCGCACCACCACGACTGGTCTGCCGACGAATACTCCACCCGCTGTGCCTTCAACCGGCCTCCGTCGGAGCAGACGCTCCCACTAGCCCTGGGCTACTAACTTTAAACGCTGTGTGGCGACTACTCCGTGGCTTCCCTGTTCCATCTACTGCTGCCCCCTGGACACTATGATCACTTGGCTACATAGCTGATGCCTGCTGGACTGTCCATTAACTTTTTATGGCTGCAGGGGCAGTATTGAGTAGCTCTGATTAAAGGTGCCCATTTCAAACGGCCTCGTACTCAATTCTTGCTCGTACAATATGCATATTATTATTACTATTGGATAGAAAACACTCTCTAGTTTTTAAAACCGTTTGAATTATATCTGTGAGTCAAACAGAACTCATTTGGCACAAACTTCCTGACCAGGAAGTGGAAAGTCTGAAATCGAGGCTCTGTTCTTCTTCCTGCCTATACATGGGCATGATACGTAAGAGTCTACGTGCACTTCATAGACCTTCCCCTGGATGTCAAGAGGCTGTGAGAGAAGAAATGTAGTGTTTATCTTGGTCTGAATTGGAATACAAGCTCTTTGTATGACGTGTCCCTCATTTCCGGTACTCTTGGGAGCGCGAGGTGGACAGTGGGATTGCCTTCTGTTTAGCTGCCGTTATGGACGACTACTATCTCCGGCTTTGATTTTATTTGATACATGTGACCATATCATCGTAAAGTATGTTTTTTCAATATAGTTTAATCAGATTATTGACATTTTTTCGGGAGTTTTGCCGTGTTCCGTTCTCTGACTTTGTTGACGATGGAGAGATCCGTGCCACTTGGCTAGTGCGCGTGCTAATTGAAGAGGGAAAGTTGCCGTTCTAAATCCAAACAACGATTGTTCTGGACAAAGGACACCTTGTCCAACATTCTGATGAAAGATCAGCAAAAGTAAGAAACATTTTATGATGCTATTTCATATATCTGTCGTACATGTGAACTAGTCGTGGGCGCCCAACGTTTGGGTACTCTAGCTATACCGAAGCTGCATATCGTAATGAAGTTATTTTTAGAATTCTAACACTGCGATTTCATTAAGAACTAATGGATCTATCATTTCCTATACAACATGTATTTTTTAGTTATGTTTATGAATAGCTATTTGGTCAGAATATGTGTCAGAAAAAGTGTCAGGAAAAATCCGGACGTAGTGGGAAAAAGTAGCTAAGTTAGCACAATGTGTAACCATTGATTTCAGCTCTAAATATGCACATTTTCGAACAAAACATAAGTGTATGTATAACCTGATGTTATAGGACTGTCATCTGAGGAAGAAAATCAAGGTTAGTCAAAAATTATATATCTTTTGCTTGTTTGTTACGATCGCTTACTTTTGCTACTGGGAAATTGCTTGTGTTTTTGGCTATTGTGGTAAGCTAATATAACGCTATATTGTGTTTTCGCTGTAAAACACTTGATAAATCGGAAATATTGTCTGGAATCACAAGATGCCTGTCTTTCAATTGCTGTACACTATGTATTTTTCAGAAATGTTTTATGATGAGTATTTAGTTATTTGGCGTTGGTGTCTGTAATTATTCTGTCTGCTTTCGGTGCAATTTCTGATTGTAGCTGCAATGTAAACTATGATTTATACCTGAAATATGCAAATTTTTCCAACAAAACATAGATTTATTGAATAACATGTTATAAGACTGTCATCTGATGAAGTTGTTTGTTGGTTAGTTTGGTTGGTTCTTGGTTAGTTAGGTTGGCTTTGTGCATGCTACCTGTGCTGTGAAAAATGTCTGTCCTGTTTTGTATTTGGTGGTGAGCTAACATAAATACACGTGGTGTTTTCGCTGTAAAACATTTTAAAAATCGGACATGTTGGCTGGATTCACAAGATGTGTACGTTTCATATGCTGTATTGGACTTGTTAATGTGTGAAAGTTAAATATTTAAAAAATATATATTTTGAATTTCGCGCCCTGCACTTGAGCTGGCTGTTGTCATAAGTGTACCGACGTCGGGCTTGCAGCCATAAGAATTAATCACGGTACTCCATTCTGTTTATTTTTTATTTTTATTTTTTATCTGTCGGCCCCAGCCGCGAACTCAGGCTCTGGGTGTAGTTAATCTGATACCTCTCTGCGTAGTCATCACCATTTTACCTGCTGTCGTTGTGTTAGCTGATTAGCTGATTAGCTGCTGTTGTCTCACCTGTTGTCTTAGCTAGCTCTCCCAATCAATACCTGCGATTACTTTATGCCTCGCTGTATGTCTCTCTCAATTGTCAATATGCCTTGTATACTGTTGTTCAGGTTAGTTATCATTGTTTTAGTTTACAATGGAGCCCCTAGTTCCACTCTTCATACCTCTGACACCTCCTTTGTCTTACCTCCCATACATGCGGTGACCTCACCCATTATAACCAGCATGTCCAGAGATACAACCTCTCTTATCATCACCCAGTGCCTGGGCTTACCTCCGCTGTACCCGCACCCCACCATACCCCTGTCTGCACATTATGCCCTGAATATATTCTACCACGCCCATAAATCTGCTCCTTTTATTCCTTGTCCCCAACGCTCTAGGCGACCAGTTTTGATAGCCTTTAGCCGCACCCTCATCCTACTCCTCCTCTGTTCCTTGGGTGATGTGGAGCTAAACCCAGGCCCGGCATGTCCCCAGGCACCCTCATTTGTTGACTTCTGTGATCAAAAAAGCCTTGGTTTCATGCATGTCAACATCAGAAGCCTCCTCCCTAAGTTTGTTTTACTTACTGCTTTAGCACACTGCCAACCCTGATGTCCTAGCCGTGTCTGAATCCTGGCTCAGGAAGGCCACCAAAAATTCTGAGATTTCCAAACCCAACTATAACATTTTCCGTCAAGATAGAACTGCCAAAGGGGGAGGAGTTGCAATCTACTGCAGAGATAGCCTGCAAAGTAATGTCATACTTTCCAGGTCCATTCCCAAACAGTTCGAACTTCTAATTTAAAAAATGTATCTCTCCAGTAATAAGTCTCTCACTGTTGCCGCCTGCTACCGACCCCCCTCAGCTCCTAGCTGTGCCCTGGACACCGTTTGTGAATTGATCGCCCCACATCTAGCTTCAGAGTTTGTTCTGCTAGGTGGCCTAAACTGGGATATGCTTAACACCCCGGCAGTCCTACAATCTAAGCTAGATGCCCTGAATCTCACACAAATCATCAAGGAACCCACCAGGTACAACCCTAAATCCAAAAACATGGGCACCCTCATAGACATTATCCTGACCAACTTGCCCTCCAAATACACCTCTGCTGTCTTCAATCAAGATCTCAGCGATCACTGCCTCATTGCCTGTATCCGCTACGGGTCCGCGGTCAAACGACCACCCCTCATCACTGTCAAACGCTCCCTAAAACACTTCTGCGAGCAGGCCTTTCTAATTGACCTGGCCAAGGTTTCCTGGAAGGATATTGACCTCATCCCGTCAGTTGAGGATGCCTGGTCATTCTTTAAAAGTAACTTCCTCACCATCTTAGATAAGCATGCCCCGTTCAAAAAACGCAGAACTAAGAATGTCTGCGGTAGTTTTATTGTCAGCTGTCTAGTGCTCTATAACACCCCTTGTATTGAATCCCAGCCTATGTTTGTCTATAAAGTATTGGATTGAATCCCAGCCTACGTGTGTCTATATAGTATTGGATTGAATCCCAGCCTATGTGTGTCTATATAGTATTGGATTGAATCGCAGCATGTGTGTCTCTATATAGTATTGGATTGAATCCCAGCATGTGTGTCTCTATATAGTATTGGATTGAATCTCAGCCTATATGTGTCTATATAGTATTGGATTGAATCCCAGCCTGTGTGTCTCTATATAGTATTGGATTGAATCCAAGCCTATGTGTTCCTATACAGTATTGGATTGAATCCCAGCCTGTGTGTCTCTATATAGTATTGGATTGAATCCCAGCCTATGTGTGTCTATACGGTATTGGATTGAATCTCAGCCTGTGTGTGTCTATATAGTATTGGATTGAATCCCAGCCTGTGTGTGTCTGTACAGTATTGGATTGAATCCCAGCATGTGTGTGTCTATACGGTATTGGATTGAATCCCAGCCTATTTGTGTTTATATAGTATTGGATTGAATACCAGCCTATTTGTGTCTATATAGTTGACCATAATTTCATATTTTTATATTGGAGTCTCTTCTAGTTCGAAAGTACAGTTGTGTTCTAATATAATGGAACCCTTCCACTTTACAATGGGAGTGTAACAATGGAGCAGAACATTCTAAAGTACAGTTGTGTTCTAATATAAACTGAATGAATATTTAACCCTGTAACCCAGCAACAAGTCTGGCTGATACTAACTCAACGTCCTGCTGACTTCAGACTTAAAAGGCTCTTTTGATGTTGTTGGTACGGTGACAAAGCACATTTCTCTCTCGCTCGCTCTCTCAAATGTGAAATAAACCAAATGGCCTGTTGTAAAGATTTAGTTCTTTGAAAGAAATACAAGGAGAGGATTTTACTTTATTTTGTATTGTTGAAATCTGGGGAAATCATACATACAACACTTAGTTAACACTAACTATGACTAAAGGTTGTTCATCAAATGTCCATCGAAGGTTCATAAATCATGTACCATTATACAGCACAACCACTTCACAAAGAATAATAATAATCACATTGATAGTCTTATATTTATATAATATAGAAATCCTTCTCCGTAGGTATTCAATAAAAAAATCACTCTCTGTAAGTATACAATATAGAAATCCCTCTTTGTAATTGATAAAGTAATAAAAATAGAAGTTCCTCTAATGTTTTAGTAATACTTGCTATACATTTCTGAGCCCCCATCCCTTCCCCTGAATTATGAGCTCGAATAGAAATACAGTCTAAATAGAATAACGAATTACAGTCGAAATAGAGTAACGAAGAACAGTATATTACAACATTACTCAGTGGTAATCATGTGGTGTCCCCTCTAGTCTGACACTCTAGTCTGACACTCTAGTCTGACACTCTAGTCTGACACTCTAGTCTGACACTCTAGTCTGACACTCTAGTCTGACACTCTAGTCTGACACTCTAGTCTGACACTCTAGTCTGACACTCTAGTCTGACACAGATGAGGGACAGAGGGTTTAGGGAGGGTAGAGGGAGAACACAGACCAGGGAGGGAGGGTAGAGGGAGGGTAGAGGGAGAACACAGACCAGGGAGGGAGGACAGAGGGAGAACACAGACCAGGGAGGAAGGGTAGAGGGAGGGTAGAGGGAGAACACAGACCAGGGAGGGAGGGTAGAGGGAGAACACAGACCAGAGAGGGAGGGTAGAGGGAGAACACAGACCAGAGAGGGAGGACAGAGGGAGAACACCAACCAGGGAGGGAGGATAGAGGGAGAACACAGACCAGGGAGGGAGGGTAGAGGGAGAACACAGACCAGGGAGGGAGGGTAGAGGGAGGGTAGAGGGAGAACACAGACCAGAGAGGGAGGGTAGAGGGAGAACACAGACCAGAGAGGGAGGGTAGAGGGAGAACACAGACCAGGGAGGGAGGGTAGAGGGAGAACACAGACCAGGGAGGGAGGACAGAGGGAGAACACAGACCAGGGAAGGAGGGTAGAGGGAGAACACAGACCAGGGAGGGAGGGTAGAGGGAGAACACAGACCAGGGAGGGAGGGTAGAGGGAGAACACAGACCAGGGAGGGAGGGTAGAGGGAGAACACAGACCAGGGAGGGAGGGTAGAGGGAGGGTAGAGGGAGAACACAGACCAGAGAGGGAGGACAGAGGGAGAACACAGACCAGGGAGGGAGGATAGAGGGAGAACACAGACCAGAGAGGGAGGGTAGAGGGAGAACACAGACCAGGGAGGGAGGGTAGAGGGAGAACACAGACCAGGGAGGGAGGACAGAGGGAGAACACAGACCAGGGAGGGAGGACAGAGGGAGAACACAGACCAGGTAGGGAGGACAGAGGGAGAACACAGACCAGAGAGGGAGGGTAGAGGGAGAACACAGACCAGGGAGGGAGGATAGAGGGAGGGTAGAGGGAGAACACAGACCAGGGAGGGAGAACACAGACCAGGGAGGGAGGGTAGAGGGAGAACACAGACCAGGGAGGGAGGGTAGAGGGAGAACACAGACCAGGGAGGGAGGGTAGAGGGAGAACACAGACCAGGGAGGGAGGATAGAGGGAGGGTAGAGGGAGAACACAGACCAGGGAGGGAGAACACAGACCAGGGAGGGAGGGTAGAGGGAGGGTAGAGGGAGAACACAGACTAGGGAGGGAGAACACAGACCAGAGAGGGAGGGTAGAGGGAGAACACAGACCAGGGAGGGAGGGTAGAGGGAGAACACAGACCAGGGAGGGAGAACACAGACCAGGGAGGGAGGGTAGAGGGAGGGTAGAGGGAGAACACAGACCAGGGAGGGAGAACACAGACCAGGGAGGGAGGGTAGAGGGAGGGTAGAGGGAGAACACAGACCAGGGAGGGAGGGTAAAAGGAGGGTAGAGGGAGAACACAGACCAGGGAAGGAGGGTAAAAGGAGGGTAGAGGGAGGGTAGAGCGAGAACACAGACCAGGGAGGACGATGAAGATGCTGGATGTAGATGCCCTGGGCTGGCGTGGTTACACATGGTCTGCGGTTGTAAGGCCAGCTGGACGTACAGCCAAATTCTCTAAGACAAAGTTGTAGGCGGCTTATGGTAGAGAAATTAACATTAAATGTTCTGGCAACAGCTCTGGTGGACCTTCAAAACTTGAGACATCTTTGGCATCTTTGTGATGTGTGACAAAACTGCACGTTTTAGACTTTCATTTTTCCCAGCACAAGTGGACAAGTGCCACATCAGGGTTATGGATTATCTTTACAAAGGAGAAATGCTTTACATGTTTCGTTTATATTTTAGTTTAGTATATAAATGGCATCCTGTGTTATAATCCCTGAGCCTTTAAATGATGTTCGGTAACTATCATATTAGAAAGTGTTGAACAATCCCTGATGGTTGTCATTGTACAGTATTAACCTACTGCTACTACTTGACATTAAGATGAGGAAGAGAGTGGTATTTCACACTGGCATCTCTTCATCTTTATTTAATCAGAATCTTCTAAATGTTAAACTGCGTAGTTTGCAAATACTGCAGCTACAAATGGAATTGCTGTTGGTCCTACTACCGCCGCTGTGATAACAGCAAAAAGTCCCAATAAATTTCCGTATATTAAAAACGTATTTCTCTCATCCTCCTGTTCTCTCTTCTCTTCCTCCTCTCTCTTCCTCTCCTCTTCCATCTTCCTCATCTCCTCCTCTCTCTCCTCCTCCTGCTGTTTCTTCCTCTCCTCCTCTTGTTTGATCTTCCTCTGGGCCTCCTGGTACATCTCATTGGTGTAGTGTTGTCCTCCATTCTTCATCACCATCTCATCTATCTTCTTCAGCAGCTCTGCGACCTGAGTGTTGTCATTCTTCTTTTTATTATTGAAGACATGATTTCTGCCCTTAAAGACCTTGACGAGTTTCATAAGCTCCTCACTACCCATTAGAAAGTCCACCAATGATATGTCCTCCAGCTGGTCTCCACCGGTGAACAGAGCGATTGTGTACTTTGATGCTTCTTCTCCAAAGTTCTCCTGGATCCACTTCACAGTGTTCCTCTCCTCTGTGAACCTCCCCAGTCTGATCACCAGCAGGAAGACGTGGGGTCCTGGAACTGACATGTAGATGGCCTTTTCTATTTCACTTTTCATCTCTTCTTTAGACATTGTTGTGTCATAGAGCCCCGGGGTGTCGATGACATCAATCTTCCTCCCATCCACCACTCCACTCTGTTTCTCACAGTGATCAGTGACAGACTCAGGGGAGAGGTCTTCTCTAAATGACTTTCTCCCCAGGATGGTGTTTCCTGTTGCACTCTTCCCTGATCCAGTCTTCCCCACCAGAACAATCCTCAGATCAGAGGGATGGCCTGCATCTGTGAAAACAGACAAGAAGTGCTTGAGTTGATAGTGATTGTCTTGATGAAAACCTAATGAAATGTGTGTGTCAGATTCTAACCGTGCAGAGCACATGCCCCTTTGTCCTTCCAGTCTCTAAATCACCCTTTTGGGTGGTGGTATAATTTACACCATAATATTGTTATACTTGTTCAGAACCCACTGCTCGCAAGTTGTCGTCAAGTTCACCACTCCCCACCCTGTTTGTTGGTTACGCTTGTTTCCCAGTCTGCCCTGTAAGGAGTTTGCGCACATCATCATCCTTATTCAGTGTGATAGGAGCAGAGAGGGTAAGAAAAAACTAAGGTAAATCACAATCAGTAAAATAAATAAACTAACTAGCAGATGAACATCAATGATCAGCTGATAGCCCGCCCTCTTTCCCCCATGTCAATAATGTCTTTATGAGGCACTGAACTGAGTGTGTTGTTGCAGAAAGAAATAGGCTGCCACGACGTTAACATTTACAGGCTTTTGGTCTTTTCAGAATGTCACCCTTTTTCCATTTTGAGCACCTGCCCCCTGAAAGGTCTGTCCATGGCCCTGGTGTGTGTACGTGCGCGCGTGTGTGTGTGTGTGTGTGTGTGTGTGTGTGCAGGTGTGTGTACCTTGGCATTGACCAGGGAAGGCTTGCAGACAGAGTGTCAACAGGAACAGAATACTCAGAGTACTTCCTCTTTATCGTTCCATCTCTGCTACAGCGAAAAAAACAAAAACAAAATAGACAATGACCTCATTTCAAGTCCACATGAACTAAATTGGAATTTCTTCTCAGCTATTTGAGTTTAAAACAATCTTAACTATAAAACAAATAATGATATGTGTTATAACTGTTGTAAAACAAAGTACATTCCCTAACAACGTAACCAGCATCAGGTGAACATAATGTACTCATATAGGGGGTGTCAAATGACATTCTAAACATGCGTATCATTCTACAGTTGACATTCTGCAGTGTGTTGGGACCAGATGGACCAGTTCTTGAACACCAGGGTTGGGCAACTCCAATTCTCTGGGGCCTGATTGGTGTCACACTTTTCCCCCAGCCCTACAGCTAAAACACCTGATTCAACTAATTACATTCTAACCTGAAGACCATCATTAGTTGATTACTGGAGCCAGGTGTGTTAGCTGGGGCTAAAGTATGATCGTGGTTCCCTGCACTGGAGTGTCATTGCATCAACCAATGGTTGCATGTCATATCATCAACTGTGCTGTCGGGCACCAGATTGCTATAGCATATGATGTGGATATCTGATATCAGTGGAGGCTGGTGGGAGAAGATATAGGAGGAGGGTCTCATTGTTATGGCTGGAACGGTGTCAAACACGTTGTTTCCATGTGTTTGATGTGTCGGTACCATTAAATGTATTCCATTGCAGCCATTACAATAAGCCATCCCTCCTATGGCTCCTCCCACCAGCCTCCTCTGGCTGGTATGTAAAATACCTATCCAGGCGTTGTAATATCTGTCACTACTCCTCCTCCGAAGAGGAGGAGTAGTGATTCGACCAACATGCAGCGGGTTGTGAATACATAATAATACTTTATTTACCAGACGAAACTAAACACACGAAGAACACTTGATAAATTTACAAAACAACAAAACAAAGTAGACAGACCTGAACGAGAGTACTTACATAAAACACGAAGCACGTAGGAACAGGTACAGACTATAACAAACGAACGAACAAACGCTACAGTCCCGTGTGGTGCGCAGACACAGACACGGACGACAATCACCCACAAACAAACAGTGAGAACACCCTACCTTAATATGACTCTCAATTAGAGGAAAACGCAAAACACCTGCCTCTAATTAAGAGCCATACCAGGCAACCCAAAACCAACATAGAAACAGAAAACATAGACTGCCCACCCAAAACTCACGCCCTGACCATCACACACATACAAAACAACAGAAAACAGGTCAGGAACGTGACAGTCATTTAGCAGACGGTCTGATCCAGAGTGACTTAGTTTACTTCTGGTGCTGGAGGGGATGGCTGCTGTTATATGGGCTCCTAACCAACTGTGAAATTTTGTTACTTTGTTAGCGTTGTTTCAAAAATGTTTTACTTATTTTGTACATAATGTTGCTGCTACCGTCTCTTATGACCGAAAAGAGGTTCTGGATATTAGAACAGCAATTACTCACCTCGAACTGGATGAAGGTTTTTTATTTAACGAGTCCGACCCAAAGGATATACTGCCTTCTCGAGAACAGGCCCAAATCCCCAACATTTGCGTGAAGAAAAGTCTGAGAAAAGGGGTCGCTAAAGTAGTGCACTAGGGTCCTGGTTAAAGTAGTGCACTAGGGTCCTGGTTAAAGTAGTGCACTAGGGTCCTGGTTAAAGTAGTGCACTAGGGTCCTGGTTAAGGTAATTCAGTAGGGTACTGGTAGAAAGTAGTGTTTTAGGGTCCTGGTTAAAGTAGTGCACTAGGGTCCAGGTAGAAAGTAGTGTACTAGGGTCCTGGTTAAAGTAGTGTACTAGGGTCCTGATTAAAGTAGTGCACTAGGGTCCTGGTTAAACTAGTGCACTAGGGTCCTGGTTAAAGTAGTGCACTAGGGTCCTGGTTAAAGTAGTGCACTAGGGTCCTGGTTAAAGTAGTGCACTAGGGTCCTGGTTAAAGTAGTGTACTAGGGTCCTGGTTAAAGTAGTGCATTAGGGTCCTGGTTAAAGTAGTGTGCTAGGGTCCTGGTTAAAGTAGTGCACTAGGGTCCTGGTTAAATTAGTGCACTAGGGTCCTGGTTAAAGTAGTGTACTAGGGTCCTGGTTAAAGTAGTGTACTTGGGTCCTGGTTAAAGTAGTGCACTAGGGTCCTGGTAGAAAGTAGTGCACTAGGGTCCTGGTAGAAAGTAGTGTACCAGGGTCCTGGTTAAAGTAGTGTACTAGGGTCCTGGTTAAAGTAGTGTACTAGGGTCCTGGTTAAAGTAGTGCACTAGGGTCCTGGTTAAAGTAGTGCACTAGGGTCCTGGTTAAAGTAGTGTACTAGGGTCCTGGTTAAAGTAGTGTACTAGGGTCCTGGGTAAAGTAGTGCACTAGGGTCCTGGTTTAAGTAGTGCACTAGGGTCCTGGTTAAATTAGTTCACTAGGGTCCTGGTCAAAGTAGTGCACTAGGGTCCTGGTTAAAGTAGTGTACTAGGGTCCTGGTTAAAGTAGTGTACTAGGGTCCTGGTTAAAGTAGTGTACTAGGGTCCTGGTTAAAGTAGTGCACTAGGGTCCTGGTTAAAGTAGTGTACTAGGGTCCTGGTTAAAGTAGTGTACTAGGGTCCTGGTTAAAGTAGTGTACTAGGGTCCTGGTTAAAGTAGTGCACTAGGGTCCTGGTTAAAGTAGTGTACTATGGTCCTGGTAAAAGTAGTGCACTAGGGTCCTGGTTAAAGTAGATTACTAGGGTCCTGGTAAAAGTAGTGCACTAGGGTCCTGGTTAAGGTAATTCAGTAGGGTACTGGTAGAAAGTAGTTTTTTACGGTCCTGGTTAAAGTAGTGCACTAGGGTCCAGGTAGAAAGTAGTGTACTAGGGTCCTGGTTAAAGTAGTGTACTAGGGTCCTGATTAAAGTAGTGCACTAGGGTCCTGGTTAAAGTAGTGCACTAGGGTCCTGGTTAAAGTAGTGCACTAGGGTCCTGGTTAAAGTAGTGCACTAGGGTCCTGGTTAAAGTAGTGCACTAGGGTCCTGGTTAAAGTAGTGTACTAGGGTCCTGGTTAAAGTAGTGCACTAGGGTCCTGGTTAAAGTAGTGCACTAGGGTCCTGGTTAAATTAGTTCACTAGGGTCCTGGTCAAAGTAGTGCACTAGGGTCCTGGTTAAAGTAGTGTACTAGGGTCCTGGTTAAAGTAGTGTACTTGGGTCCTGGTTAAAGTAGTGCACTAGGGTCCTGGTAGAGAGTAGTGCACTAGGGTCCTGGTAGAAAGTAGTGTACCAGGGTCCTGGTTAAAGTAGTGTACTAGGGTCCTGGTTAAAGTAGTGTACTAGGGTCCTGGTTAAAGTAGTGCACTAGGGTCCTGGTTAAAGTAGTGTACTAGGGTCCTGGTTAAAGTAGTGTACTAGGGTCCTGGTTAAAGTAGTGTACTAGGGTCCTGGTTAAAGTAGTGCACTAGGGTCCTGGTTAAAGTAGTGCACTAGGGTCCTGGTTAAATTAGTTCACTAGGGTCCTGGTCAAAGTAGTGCACTAGGGTCCTGGTTAAAGTAGTGTACTAGGGTCCTGGTTAAAGTAGTGTACTAGGGTCCTGGTTAAAGTAGTGTACTAGGGTCCTGGTTAAAGTAGTGTACTAGGGTCCTGGTTAAAGTAGTGTACTAGGGTCCTGGTTAAAGTAGTGTACTAGGGTCCTGGTAAAAGTAGTGCACTAGGGTCCTGGTTAAAGTAGTTTACTAGGGTCCTGGTAAAAGTAGTGCACTAGGGTCCTGTTTAAGGTAATTCAGTAGGGTACTGGTAGAAAGTAGTGTTTTAGGGTCCTGGTTAAAGTAGTGCACTAGGGTCCAGGTAGAAAGTAGTGTACTAGGGTCCTGGTTAAAGTAGTGTACTAGGGTCCTGATTAAAGTAGTGCACTAGGGTCCTGGTTAAAGTAGTGCACTAGGGTCCTGGTTAAAGTAGTGCACTAGGGTCCTGGTTAAAGTAGTGCACTAGGGTCCTGGTTAAAGTAGTGTACTAGGGTCCTGGTTAAAGTAGTGCATTAGGGTCCTGGTTAAAGTAGTGCACTAGGGTCCTGGTTAAATTAGTGCACTAGGGTCCTGGTTAAAGTAGTGTACTAGGGTCCTGGTTAAAGTAGTGTACTTGGGTCCTGGTTAAAGTAGTGCACTAGGGTCCTGGTAGAAAGTAGTGCACTAGGGTCCTGGTAGAAAGTAGTGTACCAGGGTCCTGGTTAAAGTAGTGTACTAGGGTCCTGGTTAAAGTAGTGTACTAGGGTCCTGGTTAAAGTAGTGCACTAGGGTCCTGGTTAAAGTAGTGCACTAGGGTCCTGGTTAAAGTAGTGTACTAGGGTCCTGGTTAAAGTAGTGTACTAGGGTCCTGGTTAAAGTAGTGCACTAGGGTCCTGGTTAAAGTAGTGTACTAGGGTCCTGGTTAAATTAGTTCACTAGGGTCCTGGTCAAAGTAGTGCACTAGGGTCCTGGTTAAAGTAGTGTACTAGGGTCCTGGTTAAAGTAGTGTACTAGGGTCCTGGTTAAAGTAGTGTACTAGGGTCCTGGTTAAAGTAGTGTACTAGGGTCCTGGTTAAAGTAGTGTACTAGGGTCCTGGTTAAAGTAGTGTACTAGGGTCCTGGTTAAAGTAGTGCACTAGGGTCCTGGTTAAAGTAGTGTACTAGGGTCCTGGTTAAAGTAGTGCACTAGGGTCCTGGTTAAAGTAGTGTACTAGGGTCCTGGTTAAAGTAGTGCACTAGGGTCCTGGTTAAAGTAGTGTACTAGGGTCCTGGTTAAATTAGTGTACTCGGGTCCTGGTTAAAGTAGTGTACTAGGGTCCTGGTTAAAGTAGTGTACTAGGGTCCTGGTTAAAGTAGTGCACTAGGGTCCTGGTTAAAGTAGTGCACTAGGGTCCTGGTTAAATTAGTGTACTAGGGTCCTGGTTAAAGTAGTGCACTACTAAGGGATCATGGTGCCATTTGTGACGCCTCCTACATGTGCCGATGTCTCTTTAGATACTTATCTGAACTTTTACCACATGACCATTATTATCCAATGGAACGATGATGAACTAGTTCTGCATGTTACCACATGTCCATTATTATCCAATAGAACGATGATGAACTAGTTCTGCACGTTGCCACATGTCCATTATTATCCAATGGAACGATGATGACCTAGTTCTGCATGTTACCACATGTCCATTATTATCCAATAGAACGATGATGAACTAGTTCTGCACGTTACCACATGTCCATTATTATCCAATGGAACGATGATGAACTAGTTCTGCATGTTACCACATGACCATTATTATCCAATGGAACGATGATGAACTAGTTCTGCATGTTACCACATGACCATTATTATCCAATGGAACGATGATGAACTAGTTCTGCATGTTTCCACATGTCCATTATTATCCAATGGAACGATGATGAACTAGTTCTGCATGTTACCACATGTCCATTATTATCCAATGGAACGATGATGAACTAGTTCTGCATGTTACCACATGACCATTATTATCCAATGGAACGATGATGAACTAGTTCTGCATGTTACCACATGTCCATTATTATCCAATGGAACGATGATGAACTAGTTCTGCATGTTACCACATGTCCATTATTATCCAATGGAACGATGATGAACTAGTTCTGCATGTTTCCAAACAGGGAAAGAGAAACTGTGTGTCTATACGGTATTGGACTGAATCCCAGCCTATGTGTGTCTATACAGTTGACCATAAATTCATATTTTGATATTGGAGTCTCTTGTAGTTCTAAAGTACAGTTGTGTTCTAATATATTGGAACCCTTCCACTTTACAATGGGAGTGTAACAATGGAGGAGAACATTCTAAAGTACAGTTGTGTTCTAATATATTGGAACCCTTCCACTTTACGATGGGAGTGTAACAATGGAGGAGAACATTCTGTTCTCTCTTTTCCAAACTGGTTGAATGAATACTTAACCCTGTAACCCAGCAACAAGTCTGGCTGATACTAACTCAACGTCCTGCTGACTTCAGTCTTGAAAGGCTCTTTTGATGTTGTCGGTACGATGACAAAGCAAATTTCTCTCTCACTCGCTCTCTCAAATGTGAAATAAATCGGTTGTAAAGATTTTGTTCTTTGAAAGAAATGTGAGGAAATGATTTTCTGGATTTCACATTGTTTAAACCTGGGGAAATACAAACTCATACATGCAACAATTAGTTAACACTAACGACTAAAGGTTGTCCATCAAATGTCCATCAAAGGTTAATAACAAATCATGAAACATTATACAGCACAACCACTGCACAAAATACTAATAATCAAATGGATAGTCTTCTATAATTATACAATATATAATCCCTCTATATCCCTTTCAGTAGGTATATGATGCAAAATCCCTCTTTGTAATTGTTAAAGTAATGTTCTTGTCCCAAGAACAGTAGAAATACAGAAATGAAGTACAGTAGAAATACAGTAATGAAGTACAGTAGAAATACAGTAATGAAGTACAGTAGAAGTACAGTAGAAATACAGTAATGAAGTACAGTAGAAATACAGTAATGAAGTACAGTAGAAATACAGTAATGAAGTACAGTAGAAATACAGTAATGAAGTACAGTAGAAATACAGTAAGGAGGTACAGTAGAAATACAGCAATGAAGTACAGTATGAATACAGTTGTGACATACAGTACATTACAACATTACTCACTGTGTTAATCATGTGGTGTTTAACACTAAGTCTGACACTAGAGGGAGAACACAGACCAGGGAGGGAGAGTAGAGAGAGAACACAGACCAGGGAGGGAGGGTATAGGGAGAACACAGACCAGGGAGGGAGGGTATAGGGAGAACACAGACCAGGGAGGGAGGGTAGAGGGAGAACACAGACCAGGGAGGGAGGGTAGAGGAAGAACACAGACCAGGGAGGGAGGGTAGAGGGAGAACACAGACCAGGGAGGGAGGGCAGAGGGAGAACACAGACCAGGGAGGGAGGGTATAGGGAGAACACAGACCAGGGAGGGAGGGTAGAGGGAGAACACAGACCAGGGAGGGAGGGTAGAGGAAGAACACAGACCAGGGAGGGAGGGTATAGGGAGAACACAGACCAGGGAGGGAGGGTAGAGGGAGAACACAGACCAGGGAGGGAGGGTAGAGGGAGAACACAGACCAGGGAGGGAGGGTAGAGGGAGAACAGAGACCAGCGAGGGAGGGTAGAGGGAGAACACAGACCAGGGAGGGAGGGTATAGGGAGAACACAGACCAGGGAGGGAGGATAGAGGGAGAACACAGACCAGGGAGGGAGGGTAGAGGGAGAACACAGACCAGGGAGGGAGGGTAGAGGGAGAACACAGACCAGGGAGGGAGGGTAGAGGGAGAACACAGACCAGGGAGGGAGGGTAGAGGGAGAACACAGACCAGGGAGGGGGGGGAGAGGGGGGGTAGAGGGAGAACACAGACCAGGGAGGGAGAGTAGAGGGAGAACACAGACCAGGGAGGGAGGGTAGAGGGAGAACACAGACCAGGGAGGGGGGGGGGGGGGGTAGAGGTAGAACACAGACCAGGGAGGGAGGGTAGAGAGAGAATACAGACAAGAGAGGGAGGGTAGAGGGAGAACACAGACCAGGGAGGGTGGGTAGAGGGAGGGTAGAGGGAGAACACAGACCAGGGAGGGAGAGTAGAGGGAGAACACAGACCAGGGAGGGGGGGGGGGGGGGGTAGAGGGAGAACACAGACCAGGGAGGGATGGTAGAGGGAGAACACAGACCAGGGAGGGAGGGGGGGGGGGGGGGTAGAGGGAGAACACAGACCAGGGAGGGAGGGTAGAGAGAGAACACAGACCAGGGAGGGAGGACAGAGGGAGAACACAGACCAGGGAGGGAGGGGGGGGGGGGGTAGAGGGAGTACACAGACCAGGGAGGGAGGATAGAGGAAGAACACAGACCAGGGAGGGAGGATAGAGGGAGGGTAGAGGGAGAACACAGACCAGGGAGGGGGGGGGGGGGGGTAGAGGGAGGGTAGAGGGAGAACACAGACCAGGGAGGGAAGGTAGAGGGAGAACACAGATCAGGGAGGGATTGGTAGAGGGAGAACACAGACCAGGGAGGGAGGGTATAGGGACAACACAGACCAGGGAGGGATTGGTAGAGGGAGTACACAGACCAGGGGGGGGGGGTAGAGGGAGTACACAGACCAGGGAGGGAGGACAGAGGGAGTACACAGACCAGGGAGGGAGGGTAGAGGGAGTACACAGACCAGGGAGGGAGGGTAGAGGGAGAACACAGACCAGGGAGGGAGGATAAAGGGAGAACACAGACCAGGGGTGGAGGGTAGAGAGAGAACAGACCAGGGAGGGAGGGTATAGAGAGAACACAGACCAGTGAGGAAGAGAAGAGGGGGGTAGAGGGAGTACACAGACCAGGGAGGGAGGGTAGAGGGAGTACACAGACCAGTGAGGAAGAGAAGAGGGGGGTAGAGGGAGTACACAGACCAGGGAGGGAGGGTAGAGGGAGTACACAGACCAGTGAGGAAGAGAAGAGGGGGGTAGAGGGAGTACACAGACCAGGGAGGGAGGTTAGAGGGAGTACACAGACCAGGGAGGGAGGGTAGAGGGAGTACACAGACCAGGGAGGGAGGGTAGAGAGAGAACATAGACCAGGGGGGAGGATAGAGGGAGAACACAGACCAGGGAGGGAGGACAGAGGGAGAACACAGACCAGGGAGGGAGGACAGAGGGAGAACACAGACCAGGGAGGGAGGACAGAGGGTTGAACACAGACCAGGGGGGAGGATAGAGGGAGAACACAGACCAGGGAGGGAGGGTAGAGGGGGAACACAGACCAGGGAGGGAGGGTAGAGGGAGAACACAGACCATGGAGGGAGGGTAGAGGGGGAACACAGACCAGGGAGGGAGGGTAGAGGGAGAACACAGACCATGGAGGGAGGGTAGAGGGGGAACACAGACCAGGGAGGGAGGGTAGAGGGGGAACACAGACCAGGGAGGGAGGGTAGAGGGAGTACACAGACCAGGGAGGGAGGATAGAGGGAGAACACAGACCAGGGAGGGAGGATAGAGGGAGAACACAGACCAGGGAGGGAGGGTAGAGGGAGAACACAGACCAGGGATGGAGGATAGAGGGAGAACACAGACCAGGGAGGGAGGGTAGAGGGAGAACACAGACCAAGGAGGGAGGATAGAGGGAGAACACAGACCAGGGAGGGAGGACAGAGGGAGAACACAGAGAAGATGAGGAAGAGAGTGGTACTTCACACTGCCTCCTCTTTCTCATTTAATCAGAATCGTCTAAATGTTCAGCTACTTCATTTGCAAATACAGCAGCTCCAACTGGAATTGCTAATGGTCCTGCTACCACCGCTGTGAAAACAGTTGCTAACAATCCCAAAAAGCCATTCGACGATGACTTCCTCGTCCTCTGATGTCTCGTCCTCTCCTCCTCTCTCGCCTCCGCTACCTGTCTTCTGATCTCCTCTTCATGTTTCTTCTTCTCCTCCTTTCTCTTCTCCTCCTCCTGTCTCGTCCTCTCCTCCTCTCTCATCTTCTCTAACCGTTTTCTGATCTCCTCCTCCTGTTTCTGCTTCTCCTCCTGTCTCTTCCTCTCCTCCTCTCTTGCCTTCTCTGCCCATTTTCTGATCTCCGCCTCCTGTTTCTTCTTCGCCTCCTCCTCTCTCTCCTTCTCCTCCTGTTTCTTCCTCTCCTCCTCTTCTTTGATCTTCCTCTGGACCTCCTGGTACATCTCATTGGTGTAGTGTTGTCCTCCATTCTTCATCACCATCTCATCTATCTTCTTCAGCAGCTCTGTGACCTGAGTGTTGTCATTCTTCTTTTTATTATTGAAGACATGATTTCTTCCCTTAAAGACCTTGACTAGTTTCATAAGCTCCTCACTCTCACTTAGAAAGTCCACCATTGATTTGTCCTCCAGCTGGTCTCCACCGGTGAACAGAATGATGGTGTACTTTGAGGCTTCTTCTCCAAAGTTCTCCTGGATCCACTTCACAGTGTTCCTCTCCTCCTCTGTGAACCTCCCCAGTCTGATCACCAGCAGGAAGGCGTGGGGTCCTGGAACTGACATGTAGATGGCCTTTTCTATTTCACTTTTCATCTCTTCTTTAGACATTGTTGTGTCATAGAGCCCCGGGGTGTCGATGACATCAATCTTCCTCCCATCCACCACTCCTCTCTGTTTCTCACAGTGATCAGTGACAGACTTAGGGGAGAGGTCTTCTCTAAACACCTTTCTCCCCAGGATGGTGTTTCCTGTTGAACTCTTCCCTGATCCAGTCTTCCCCACCAGAACAATCCTCAGTTCAGAGGGATGGCCTGCATCTGTGAAAACAGACAAGAAGTGCTTGAGTTGATAGTGATTGTCTTGATGAAAACCTAATGAAATGTGTGTGTCAGATTCTAACCGTGCAGAGCACATGCCCCTTTGTCCTTCCAGTCTCTAAATCACCCTTTTGGGTGGTGGTATAATTTACACCATAATATTGTTATACTTGTTCAGAACCCACTGCTCGCAAGTTGTCGTCAAGTTCACCACCCCCCACCCCGTCCGCTGGTTGCGCCTGTTTCCCAGTCTGACCTGTAAGGAGACGCCCAGCTTGAGAGACCTCAACATTTATTTAACACTTGATAATACTTGATTTAGCCTACATCATCCATATTCAGTCTGATTGGCTGATAGGAGCAGAGAGAGAGAGAGAGAGGAAGAAAATACTACAGTCTGATTGGCTGATATGAGCAGAGAGAGAGAGAGAGAGGGGAAGAAAATACTACAGTCTGATTGGCTGATAGGAGCAGAGAGAGAGAGGAAGAAAATACGACAGTCTGATTGGCTGATAGGAGTAGAGAGGGTAAGAAAAAACTAAGATAAATTACAATCAGTAAAATAAATAAAGCTAACCAGCAGATGAACATCAATCATCAACGTCAATGATCAGCTGATAACCCACCTTCTTTTCCCCATGTCAATCATGTCTTTAGGAGGCACTGAACTAGTTTGTAATGATAAGTGTGTTGCATACATCAATAGGCCTATTTAAAAATGTTAAAGTTTACTCTACAGAGGCATGTGGTATTTTCTAGATTTCGCCCTTTTTTTTCATTTTGAGCACCTGCCCCCTGCATGGCCCTGGTGTGTGTATGTGTGTATGTGTGTGTGTGTGTGTGTGTGTGTGTGTGTGTGTGTGTGTGTGTGTGTGTGTGTGTGTGTGTGTGTGTGTGTGTGTGTGTGTGTGTGTGTGTGTGTGTGTGTGTGTGTGTGTGTGTGTGTGTGTGTGTACCTTGGCATTGGCCAGTGAAGGCCTGCAGACAGAGTGTCAACAGGAACAGAATCTTCAGAGTCCCTCCTCTTCTTCGTCCCATATCTGTTACAGTGGCCAATCAAAACATGGAATTAGATGATGATCTCACTAAAAATAACAACGTCCACAAACGAAATTAGAATTTCTTCTCAGCTATTTCACTTTCAAACAATGTTAACCAGGGGCGTAAAACTCATGGAGGGCCTAATGTCTGCAGGTTTTTGTTTTGTCCTTTCAATTAAGACCTAGACAACCAGGTGGGGACAGTTCCTTACTAATTAGTGACCTTAATTAATCAATCAAGTACAAGGGAAGATGGAAAACCTGTAGACCAGGGCAGCCCAGCCCTCTTCCTGGAGATCTACTGTCCTGTAGGTTTTCAGTCCAACCCTAATTTAGCATATCTGATTCAGCTAGTTAAGGTCTTGTTGAGCAGCTAATTAGTAGAACCAGGTGTGGTCAATTAGGGCTGGACTGAAAACCTACAGAACAGTAGATCTCCAGGAAGAGGGTTGGACTGAAAACCTACAGGACAGTAGACCTCCAGGAAGAGGGTTGGACTGAAAACCGACAGGACAGTAGATCTCCAGGAAGAGGGTTGGACTGAAAACCTACAGGACAGTAGACCTCCAGGAAGAGGGTTGGACTGAAAACCGACAGGACAGTAGATCTCCAGGAAGAGGGTTGGACTGAAAACCTACAGGACAGTAGATCTCCAGGAAGAGGGTTGGACTGAAAACCTACAGGACAGTAGATCTCCAGGAAGAGGGTTGGACTGAAAACCTACAGGACAGTAGATCTCCAGGAAGAGGGTTGGGCTGAAAACCTACAGAACAGTAGATCTCCAGGAAGAGGGTTGGACTGAAAACCTACAGGACAGTAGATCTCCAGGAAGAGGGTTGGACTGAAAACCAACAGGACAGTAGATCTCCAGGAAGAGGGTTGGACTGAAAACCTACAGGACAGTAGATCTCCAGGAAGAGGGTTGGACTGAAAACCTACAGGACAGTAGACCTCCAGGAAGAGGGTTGGACTGAAAACCGACAGGACAGTAGACCTCCAGGAAGAGGGTTGGACTGAAAACCTACAGGACAGTAGATCTCCAGGAAGAGGGTTGGACTGAAAACCAACAGGACAGTAGATCTCCAGGAAGAGGGTTGGGCTGAAAACCTACAGAACAGTAGATCTCCAGGAAGAGGGTTGGACTGAAAACCTACAGGACAGTAGATCTCCAGGAAGAGGGTTGGACTGAAAACCAACAGGACAGTAGATCTCCAGGAAGAGGGTTGGACTGAAAACCTACAGGACAGTATATCTACAGGAAGAGGGTTGGACTGAAAACCTACAGGACAGTAGATCTCCAGGAAGAGGGTTGGACTGAAAACCTACAGGACAGTAGATCTCCAGGAAGAGGGTTGGACTGAAAACCTACAGGACAGTAGATCTACAGGAAGAGGGTTGGACTGAAAACCTACAGGACAGTAGATCTCCAGGAAGAGGGTTGGACTGAAAACCTACAGGACAGTAGATCTACAGGAAGAGGGTTGGACTGAAAACCTACAGGACAGTAGATCTACAGGAAGAGGGTTGGACTGAAAACCTACAGGACAGTAGATCTCCAGGAAGAGGGTTGAACTGAAAACCTACAGGACAGTAGATCTCCAGGAAGAGGGTTGGACTGAAAACCTACAGGACAGTAGATCTCCAGGAAGAGGGTTGAACTGCCCTGCTGTAGACACTCAGCCCTGCGTGGAATGAGATACCTTTTCTTATTTCACATTTACATTTTAGTCATTTAGCAGACGCTCTTATCCAGAGCGACTTACAGTAGAGTGCATACATTTTATTACATTTTTACATACTGTGACAAGGATATCCCGACCGGCCAAGAGCAGACGCTCTTATCCAGAGCGACTTACAGTAGAGTGCATACATTTTATTACATTTCTTATTTTTTTTATATTTTTATATTTTTTTATTTTTTTATTTTTTACATACTGAGACAAGGATATCCCTACCGGCTAAACCCTCCCTACCGGCCAAACCCTCCCTAACCCGGACGACGCTATGCCAATTGTGCATCGCCCCACGGATCTCCCGGTTGCGGCCGGCTGCGAAAGAGCATGGGCGCGAACCCAGAGACTCTGGTGGCGCAGCTAGCACTGCGATGCAGTGCCCTAGACCACTGCGCCACCCGGGAGATCAGATTTTATACCTATAAAAAAAGAGTAATCCCCCCAAAATGCAATAATAGTAACTATAATTGAGTAATGCTATGTGGTATAACTGTTGTAAAACGAAGTACATTCCCTAACAATGTAATTGTACAAAAAAAATTATGTTACTGGCTCCAACAGTGCAGTAGAAGGCCACCAAAATACAATGCCAATACACAAGTAATCAAAAGAAGATATCAAGAAATGACAGAACTAATTACTAAGGTAGTTAACTTCTTCGGGAATATTGAATACTGAAGTCAACTTTAGTGTGGTTGCAACGATCTGTTAATTGTTGTCCCCTGTTGTGACTGTGAGAGGTGATGCTATGTGTTGCACCTTATAGTCTAAGTTTAGTAACTAGTCATTTCTAGCCAACGAGAGAAATCATTCACCTCAGGACAGGCAGAGGCTGAATTCTGATTTGTTTAAAAATATATATTTCACCTTTATTTAACCAGGTAGGCCAGTTGAGAACAAGTTCTCATTTACAACTGCAACCTGGCCAAGATAAAGCAAGGCAGTGCGACACAAACAACAACACAGAGTTACACATGGAATAAACAAGCGTACAGTCAATAACACAATAGAGAAAAAGTCTATATACAGTGTGTGAAAATGGCATGAGGAGGTAAGGCAATAAATAGGCCATAGTAGCAGAGTAATTACATTTTAGCATATTAACACTGGAGTGGTAGATGAGCAGATGATGATGAGCAGATGAAGGTGTGTAAGTAGTGATACTGGTGTGCAAAAGAGCAGCAAAGTAAATAAAACAATATGGGGATGAGGTAGGTAGATTGGGTGTGCTATTTACAGATGGACTATGTACAGCTGCAGCGATCGGTTAGCTTCTCAGATAGCTGATGTCTAAAGTTAGTGAGGGAAATGTAAGTCTCCAGCCTCAGCGATTTTTGCAATTCGCTCCAGTCACTGGCAGCAGAGAACTGGAAGGAAAGGAGGCCAAAGGAGGTTTTGGCTTTGGAGATGACCAGTGAGATATACCTGCTGGAGCGCGTGCTTCGGGTGGGTGTTGTTATCGTGACCAGTGAGCTGAGATAAGGCGGAGCTTTACCTAGCAAGGTCATCACTTACAGATGACCTGGAGCCAGTGGGTCTGGCTACGAATATGTAGCGAGGGCCAGCCGACTAGAGCATACAGGTCGCAGTGGTGGGTGGTATAAGGGGCTTTGGTAACAAAACGGATGGCACTGTGATAGACTACATCCAATTTGCTAAGTATTGTATTGTAAGTATTGGAAGCTATTTTGTAGATGACATCGCTGAAGTCGAGGATCAGTAGGATAGTCAGTTTTAGTCAGTTGGCTTTGTTGCGAAATAGAAAGCCAATTCTAGATTTGATTTTGGATTGGAGATGTTTGATATGAGTCTGGAAGGAGAGTTTACAGTCTAACCAGACACCTAGGTATTTGTAGTTGTCCACATATTCTAGGTCAGAACCATCCAGAGTAGTGATGCTGGTCAGGCGGGCGGGTGCGGGCAGCGAACAGTTGAAAAGCATGCATTTGGTTTCATTAGCGTTTTAGAGCAGTTTGAGGCCACGGAAGGAGTGTTGTATGGCATTAAAGCTCGTTTGGAGGTTGGTTAACACAGTGTTCAAAGAAGGGCCAGATGTATACAGAATGGTGTCGTCTGCGTAGAGATGGATCAGGGAATCACCCGCAGCAAGAGCGGCATCGTTGATGTATACAGAGAAGAGAGTCGGCCCGGGAATTGAACCTTGTCGTACCCCCATAGAGACTGCCAGAGGTCCGGACAACAGGCCCTCCGATTTGATTGGGTTTCACTATTACACAACGCTGACGTCTCCTTCTGGTTAAACAAAATGTTAAAAATGAAATAACAAATTAAACAACATTTTCAAATGTAACTTTGTAGTTGCCTAGTCTGGTCCCAGATCTGTTGATATTCTTTCCAACTCCATTGATCACTACATACTGTAGTTGCATAGCCTGGTCCCAGAACTGTTTGTGCTCTATCCAACTCTATTGCTTTCTATCAAGCCAAAGACAATGAGAGACAATGAGATGGAAAGTTGGCACAGGAGAGCAGCACACTCTAGGAGCTCAGATGCAATAATGTAATAACCAACGAATAACCAACGTTTGGACAGACAAGCTGTCTTCATCAGGGTATAATGACAAACACTGCGGGTCACTTAAGCAACAAGGCGTGAGGGGGTGTGGTATATGGCCAATATACCACGTCTAAGGGCTGTTCTTCGGCACAACGCGCCTATTATAAACTGGTTACCAATGTAATTAGTACAGTACAAATATTTTTGGAATCATACCCATGTTATATGGTCTGATATACCACCAATCAGCATTCAGGGCTCGAACCACCCAGTTTATAATAGTTTATATAGTTTGAAAGGACACACACAGGTGTCTATAATCATGGATGGTTGTGGTTTGATTTCATTGGTCGATTTACAAATATAAAAAGAACATGTAAAAATGATCTCTCTCTACTGGTACCACGAGGACAGCTGTCTCCCTCATCTCTCTACTGGTACCATGAGGACAGCTGTCTCCCTCATCATTCTCTACTGGTATCATGAGGACAGCTGTCTCCCTCATCATTCTCTACTGGTATCATGAGGACAGCTGTCTCCCTCATCTCTCTACTGGTACTATGAGGACAGCTGTCTCCCTCATCATTCTCTACTGGCACTATGAGGACAGCTGTCTCCCTCATCTCTCTACTGGTACCATGAGGACAGCTGTCTCCCTCATCATTCTCTACTGGTACCATGAGAACAGCTGTCTCCCTCATCATTCTCTACTGGTACTATGAGGACAGCTGTCTCCCTCATCATTCTCTAATGGTACTATGAGGACAGCTGTCTCCCTCATCATTCTCTACTGGTACCATGAGGACAGCTGTCTCTCTCATCTCTCTACTGGTACCATGAGAACAGCTGCCTCCCTCATCTCTCTACTGGTACCATGATGACAGCTGTCTCCCTCATCTCTCTACTGGTACCATGAGGACAGTTGTCTCCCTCATCATTCTCTACTGGTACCATGAGGACAGCTGTCTCCCTCATCATTCTCTACTGGTACCATGAGGACAGCTGTCTCCCTCATCTCTCTACTGGTACCATGAGGATAGCTGCCTCCCTCATCTCTCTACTGGTACCATGAGGACAGTTGTCTCCCTCATCATTCTCTACTGGTACCATGAGGACAGCTGTCTCCCTCATCTCTCTACTGGTACCATGAGAACAGCTGCCTCCCTCATCTCTCTACTGGTACCATGATGACAGCTGTCTCCCTCATCTCTCTACTGGTACCATGAGGACAGCTGTCTCCCTCATCATTCTCTACTGGTATCATGAGGACAGCTGACTCCCTCATCTCTCTACTGGTACCATGAGGACAGTTGTCTCCCTCATCTCTCTACTGGTACCATGAGAACAGTTGTCTCCCACATCTCTCTACTGGTACCATGAGGACAGCTGTCTCCCTCATCTCTCTACTGGTACCATGAGGACAGTTGTCTCCCTCATCTCTCTCTACTGGTACCATGAGAACAGTTGTCTCCCTCATCTCTCTACTGGTACCATGAGGACAGCTGTCTCTCTCATCATTCTCTACTGGTACCACGAGGACAGCTGTCTCCCTCATCATTCTCTACTGGTACCATGAGGACAGCTGTCTCCCTCATCATTCTCTACTGGTACCATGAGGACAGCTGTCTCCCTCATCTCTCTACTGGTACCATGAGGATAGCTGCCTCCCTCATCTCTCTACTGGTACCATGAGGACAGTTGTCTCCCTCATCATTCTCTACTGGTACCATGAGGACAGCTGTCTCCCTCATCTCTCTACTGGTACCATGAGAACAGCTGTCTCCCTCATCTCTCTACTGGTACCATGAGGACAGTTGTCTCCCTCATCTCTCTCTACTGGTACCATGAGAACAGTTGTCTCCCTCATCTCTCTACTGGTACCATGAGGACAGCTGTCTCTCTCATCATTCTCTACTGGTACCATGAGGACAGCTGTCTCCCTCATCATTCTCTACTGGTACCATGAGGACAGCTGTCTCCCTCATCTCTCTACTGGTACCATGAGGATAGCTGCCTCCCTCATCTCTCTACTGGTACCATGAGGACAGTTGTCTCCCTCATCATTCTCTACTGGTACCATGAGGACAGCTGCCTCCCTCATCTCTCTACTGGTACCATGAGAACAGCTGTCTCCCTCATCTCTCTACTGGTACCATGAGGACAGTTGTCTCCCTCATCTCTCTCTACTGGTACCATGAGAACAGTTGTCTCCCTCATCTCTCTACTGGTACCATGAGGACAGCTGTCTCTCTCATCATTCTCTACTGGTACCATGAGGACAGCTGTCTCCCTCATCATTCTCTACTGGTACCATGAGGACAGCTGTCTCCCTCATCTCTCTACTGGTACCATGATGATAGCTGCCTCCCTCATCTCTCTACTGGTACCATGAGGACAGTTGTCTCCCTCATCATTCTCTACTGGTACCATGAGGACAGCTGTCTCCCTCATCTCTCTACTGGTACCATGAGAACAGCTGTCTCCCTCATCTCTCTACTGGTACCATGAGAACAGCTGTCTCCCTCATCTCTCTACTGGTACCATGAGGACAGCTGTCTCCCTCATCTCTCTACTGGTACCATGAGGACAGCTGTCTCCCTCATCTCTCTACTGGTACCATGATAACAGCTGTCTCCCTCATCTCTCTACTGGTACCATGAGGACAGCTGTCTCCCTCATCATTCTCTACTGGTATCATTAGGACAGCTGACTCCCTCATCTCTCTACTGGTACCATGAGGACAGTTGTCTCCCTCATCTCTCTACTGGTACCATGAGAACAGTTGTCTCCCTCATCTCTCTACTGGTACCATGAGGACAGCTGTCTCCCTCATCTCTCTACTGGTACCATGAGGACAGTTGTCTCCCTCATCTCTCTCTACTGGTACCATGAGAACAGTTGTCTCCCTCATCTCTCTACTGGTACCATGAGGACAGCTGTCTCTCTCATCATTCTCTACTGGTACCACGAGGACAGCTGTCTCCCTCATCATTCTCTACTGGTACCATGAGGACAGCTGTCTCCCTCATCATTCTCTACTGGTACCATGAGGACAGCTGTCTCCCTCATCTCTCTACTGGTACCATGAGGATAGCTGCCTCCCTCATCTCTCTACTGGTACCATGAGGACAGTTGTCTCCCTCATCATTCTCTACTGGTACCATGAGGACAGCTGTCTCCCTCATCTCTCTACTGGTACCATGAGAACAGCTGTCTCCCTCATCTCTCTACTGGTACCATGAGGACAGTTGTCTCCCTCATCTCTCTCTACTGGTACCATGAGAACAGTTGTCTCCCTCATCTCTCTACTGGTACCATGAGGACAGCTGTCTCTCTCATCATTCTCTACTGGTACCATGAGGACAGCTGTCTCCCTCATCATTCTCTACTGGTACCATGAGGACAGCTGTCTCCCTCATCTCTCTACTGGTACCATGAGGATAGCTGCCTCCCTCATCTCTCTACTGGTACCATGAGGACAGTTGTCTCCCTCATCATTCTCTACTGGTACCATGAGGACAGCTGTCTCCCTCATCTCTCTCTACTGGTACCATGAGGACAGTTGTCTCCCTCATCTCTCTACTGGTACCATGAGAACAGTTGTCTCCCTCATCTCTCTACTGGTACCATGAGGACAGCTGTCTCCCTCATCTCTCTACTGGTACCATGAGGACAGTTGTCTCCCTCATCTCTCTACTGGTACCATGAGGACAGCTGTCTCTCTCATCATTCTCTACTGGTACCATGAGGACAGCTGTCTCCCTCATCATTCTCTACTGGTACCATGAGGACAGCTGTCTCCCTCATCATTCTCTACTGGTACCATGAGGACAGCTGTCTCCCTCATCTCTCTACTGGTACCATGAGGATAGCTGCCTCCCTCATCTCTCTACTGGTACCATGAGGACAGTTGTCTCCCTCATCATTCTCTACTGGTACCATGAGGACAGCTGCCTCCCTCATCTCTCTACTGGTACCATGAGAACAGCTGTCTCCCTCATCTCTCTACTGGTACCATGAGGACAGTTGTCTCCCTCATCTCTCTCTACTGGTACCATGAGAACAGTTGTCTCCCTCATCTCTCTACTGGTACCATGAGGACAGCTGTCTCTCTCATCATTCTCTACTGGTACCATGAGGACAGCTGTCTCCCTCATCTCTCTACTGGTACCATGAGGATAGCTGCCTCCCTCATCTCTCTACTGGTACCATGAGGACAGTTGTCTCCCTCATCATTCTCTACTGGTACCATGAGGACAGCTGTCTCCCTCATCTCTCTACTGGTACCATGAGAACAGCTGTCTCCCTCATCTCTCTACTGGTACCATGAGGACAGTTGTCTCCCTCATCTCTCTCTACTGGTACCATGAGAACAGTTGTCTCCCTCATCTCTCTACTGGTACCATGAGGACAGCTGTCTCTCTCATCATTCTCTACTGGTACCATGAGGACAGCTGTCTCCCTCATCATTCTCTACTGGTACCATGAGGACAGCTGTCTCCCTCATCTCTCTACTGGTACCATGAGGATAGCTGCCTCCCTCATCTCTCTACTGGTACCATGAGGACAGTTGTCTCCCTCATCATTCTCTACTGGTACCATGAGGACAGCTGTCTCCCTCATCTCTCTCTACTGGTACCATGAGGACAGTTGTCTCCCTCATCTCTCTACTGGTACCATGAGAACAGTTGTCTCCCTCATCTCTCTACTGGTACCATGAGGACAGCTGTCTCCCTCATCTCTCTACTGGTACCATGAGGACAGTTGTCTCCCTCATCTCTCTCTACTGGTACCATGAGAACAGTTGTCTCCCTCATCTCTCTACTGGTACCATGAGGACAGTTGTCTCCCTCATCTCTCTCTACTGGTACCATGAGAACAGTTGTCTCCCTCATCTCTCTACTGGTACCGTGAGGACAGCTGTCTCTCTCATCATTCTCTACTGGTACCATGAGGACAGCTGTCTCCCTCATCATTCTCTACTGGTACCATGAGGACAGCTGTCTCCCTCATCATTCTCTACTGGTACCATGAGGACAGCTGTCTCCCTCATCTCTCTACTGGTACCATGAGGATAGCTGCCTCCCTCATCTCTCTACTGGTACCATGAGGACAGTTGTCTCCCTCATCATTCTCTACTGGTACCATGAGGACAGCTGCCTCCCTCATCTCTCTACTGGTACCATGAGAACAGCTGTCTCCCTCATCTCTCTACTGGTACCATGAGGACAGTTGTCTCCCTCATCTCTCTCTACTGGTACCATGAGAACAGTTGTCTCCCTCATCTCTCTACTGGTACCATGAGGACAGCTGTCTCTCTCATCATTCTCTACTGGTACCATGAGGACAGCTGTCTCCCTCATCATTCTCTACTGGTACCATGAGGACAGCTGTCTCCCTCATCTCTCTACTGGTACCATGATGATAGCTGCCTCCCTCATCTCTCTACTGGTACAATGAGGACAGTTGTCTCCCTCATCATTCTCTACTGGTACCATGAGGACAGCTGTCTCCCTCATCTCTCTACTGGTACCATGAGAACAGCTGTCTCCCTCATCTCTCTACTGGTACCATGAGAACAGCTGTCTCCCTCATCTCTCTACTGGTACCATGAGGACAGCTGTCTCCCTCATCTCTCTACTGGTACCATGAGGACAGCTGTCTCCCTCATCTCTCTACTGGTACCATGAGGACAGCTGTCTCCCTCATCTCTCTACTGGTACCATGAGGACAGCTGTCTCCCTCATCATTCTCTACTGGTATCATGAGGACAGCTGACTCCCTCATCTCTCTACTGGTACCATGAGGACAGTTGTCTCCCTCATCTCTCTACTGGTACCATGAGAACAGTTGTCTCCCTCATCTCTCTACTGGTACCATGAGGACAGCTGTCTCCCTCATCTCTCTACTGGTACCATGAGGACAGTTGTCTCCCTCATCTCTCTCTACTGGTACCATGAGAACAGTTGTCTCCCTCATCTCTCTACTGGTACCATGAGGACAGCTGTCTCTCTCATCATTCTCTACTGGTACCACGAGGACAGCTGTCTCCCTCATCATTCTCTACTGGTACCATGAGGACAGCTGTCTCCCTCATCATTCTCTACTGGTACCATGAGGACAGCTGTCTCCCTCATCTCTCTACTGGTACCATGAGGATAGCTGCCTCCCTCATCTCTCTACTGGTACCATGAGGACAGTTGTCTCCCTCATCATTCTCTACTGGTACCATGAGGACAGCTGTCTCCCTCATCTCTCTACTGGTACCATGAGAACAGCTGTCTCCCTCATCTCTCTACTGGTACCATGAGGACAGCTGTCTCCCTCATCTCTCTACTGGTACCATGAGGATAGCTGCCTCCCTCATCTCTCTACTGGTACCATGAGGACAGTTGTCTCCCTCATCATTCTCTACTGGTACCATGAGGACAGCTGTCTCCCTCATCTCTCTCTACTGGTACCATGAGGACAGTTGTCTCCCTCATCTCTCTACTGGTACCATGAGAACAGTTGTCTCCCTCATCTCTCTACTGGTACCATGAGGACAGCTGTCTCCCTCATCTCTCTACTGGTACCATGAGGACAGTTGTCTCCCTCATCTCTCTCTACTGGTACCATGAGCACAGTTGTCTCCCTCATCTCTCTACTGGTACCATGAGGACAGCTGTCTCTCTCATCATTCTCTACTGGTACCATGAGGACAGCTGTCTCCCTCATCATTCTCTACTGGTACCATGAGGACAGCTGTCTCCCTCATCATTCTCTACTGGTACCATGAGGACAGCTGTCTCCCTCATCTCTCTACTGGTACCATGAGGATAGCTGCCTCCCTCATCTCTCTACTGGTACCATGAGGACAGTTGTCTCCCTCATCATTCTCTACTGGTACCATGAGGACAGCTGCCTCCCTCATCTCTCTACTGGTACCATGAGAACAGCTGTCTCCCTCATCTCTCTACTGGTACCATGAGGACAGTTGTCTCCCTCATCTCTCTCTACTGGTACCATGAGAACAGTTGTCTCCCTCATCTCTCTACTGGTACCATGAGGACAGCTGTCTCTCTCATCATTCTCTACTGGTACCATGAGGACAGCTGTCTCCCTCATCATTCTCTACTGGTACCATGAGGACAGCTGTCTCCCTCATCTCTCTACTGGTACCATGAGGATAGCTGCCTCCCTCATCTCTCTACTGGTACCATGAGGACAGTTGTCTCCCTCATCATTCTCTACTGGTACCATGAGGACAGCTGTCTCCCTCATCTCTCTACTGGTACCATGAGAACAGCTGTCTCCCTCATCTCTCTACTGGTACCATGAGAACAGCTGTCTCCCTCATCTCTCTACTGGTACCATGAGGACAGCTGTCTCCCTCATCTCTCTACTGGTACCATGAGGACAGCTGTCTCCCTCATCTCTCTACTGGTACCATGAGAACAGCTGTCTCCCTCATCTCTCTACTGGTACCATGAGGACAGCTGTCTCCCTCATCATTCTCTACTGGTATCATGAGGACAGCTGACTCCCTCATCTCTCTACTGGTACCATGAGGACAGTTGTCTCCCTCATCTCTCTACTGGTACCATGAGAACAGTTGTCTCCCTCATCTCTCTACTGGTACCATGAGGACAGCTGTCTCCCTCATCTCTCTACTGGTACCATGAGGACAGTTGTCTCCCTCATCTCTCTCTACTGGTACCATGAGGACAGTTGTCTCCCTCATCATTCTCTAATGGTACTATGAGGACAGCTGTCTCCCTCATCATTCTCTACTGGTACCATGAGGACAGCTGTCTCTCTCATCATTCTCTACTGGTACCATGAGGACAGCTGTCTCCCTCATCATTCTCTACTGGTACCATGAGGACAGCTGTCTCCCTCATCATTCTCTACTGGTACCATGAGGACAGCTGTCTCCCTCATCTCTCTACTGGTACCATGAGGATAGCTGCCTCCCTCATCTCTCTACTGGTACCATGAGGACAGTTGTCTCCCTCATCATTCTCTACTGGTACCATGAGGACAGCTGTCTCCCTCATCTCTCTACTGGTACCATGAGAACAGCTGCCTCCCTCATCTCTCTACTGGTACCATGAGGACAGCTGTCTCCCTCATCTCTCTACTGGTACCATGAGGACAGCTGTCTCCCTCATCATTCTCTACTGGTATCATGAGGACAGCTGTCTCCCTCATCATTCTCTACTGGTATCATGAGGACAGTTGTCTCCCTCATCTCTCTCTACTGGTACTATGAGGACAGTTGTCTCCCTCATCTCTCTCTACTGGTACCATGAGGACAGTTGTCTCCCTCATCTCTCTACTGGTACCATGAGGACAGCTGTCTCCCTCATCTCTACTCGTACCATGAGGACAGCTGTCTCCCTCATCTCTCTCTACTGGTACCATGAGGACAGTTGTCTCCCTCATCATTCTCTACTGGTACCATGAGGACAGTTGTCTCCCTCATCATTCTCTACTGGTACCATGAGGACAGCTGTCTCCCTCATCTCTACTGGTACCATGAGGACAGCTATCTCCCTCATCTCTCTCTACTGGTACCATGAGGACAGTTGTCTTCCTCATCATTCTCTACTGATACCATGAGGACAGCTGTCTCCCTCATCATTCTCTACTGGTACCATGAGGACAGATCAAATTGAAACTTAATCCCTTAGTAATCTTATAGTAGACCAGTCAACCTGGAAAAAGTGCTGGGATTTATTTTTGCTTATTACAGACTTTCATCAATGCTTGATAAAACATGTTTGCTGTGATACAAGGTCATTTTGGATTTCTAACACCATTTTCAACAGGTCAAAAGGTCAAATGTGGTGAAAATTGTTAAATGTATATAGATTTAGGTGGAATGTTCAACACAAACAGAGTGGATTATCAAACAACACTTAGACTGTAGAGTGTCTGCATTAGTAGTTGCTTTTACATGCAGTTATTTTGCTTTCAGACACGCACATCCAGCTCATCAAATGTTTTACAAATGGTGTATTTGTGTGTCATAGGGAACATTAATGGTATTTTAGTCTTTTTTTTTAAAGGCCTTTTTCAATACATTTGTAAATGCCCATAAACCCATTGAATACCTGCAACAGCTGGAACTGCAACAGCTGCCTTTCAGTAAACATTGTTTGACTCTAGCACTGAGACCTTGCTTCCCTTGTTTTAATATAACAACTACAGGACGTCAAGAGGCCTAGTGGTTAGAGTGTTGGGGCGGCAGGAGGCCTAGTGGTTAGAGTGTTGGGGCGGCAGGAGGCCTAGTGGTTAGAATGTTGGGGCGGCAGGAGGCCTAGTGGTTAGAGTGTTGGGGCGGCAGGAGGCCTAGTGGTTAGAGTGTTGGGGCGGAAGGAGGCCTAGTGGTTAGAGTGTTGGGGCGGCAGGAGGCCTAGTGGTTAGAGTGTTGGGGCGGCAGGAGGCCTAGTGGTTAGAGTGTTGGGGCGGCAGGAGGCCTAGTGGTTAGAATGTTGGGGCGGCAGGAGGCCTAGTGGTTAGAGTGTTGGGGCGGCAGGAGGCCTAGTGGTTAGAGCGTTGGGGCGGCAAGAGGCCTAGTGGTTAGAATGTTGGGGCGGCAGGAGGCCTAGTGGTTAGAGTGTTGGGGCGGCAGGAGGCCTAGTGGTTAGAGTGTTGGGGCGGCAGGAGGCCTAGTGGTTAGAGTGTTGGGGCGGCAGGAGGCCTAGTGGTTAGAGTGTTGGGGCGGCAGGTGGCCTAGTGGTTAGAGTGTTGGGGCGGCAGGAGGCCTAGTGGTTAGAGTGTTGGGGCGGCAGGAGGCCTAGTGGTTAGAGTGTTGGGGCGGCAGGAGGCCTAGTGGTTAGAATGTTGGGGCGGCAGGAGGCCTAGTGGGTAGAGTGTTGGGGCGGCAGGAGGCCTAGTGGTTAGAGTGTTGGGGCGGCAGGAGGCCTAATGGTTAGAGTGTTGGGGCGGCAGGTGGCCTAGTGGTTAGAGTGTTGGGGCGGCAGGTGGCCTAGTGGGTAGAGTGTTTGGGCGGCAGGTGGACTAGTGGTTAGAGTGTTGGGGCGGCAGAAGGCCTAGTGGTTAGAGTGTTGGGGCGGCAGGAGGCCTAGTGGTTAGAGTGTTGGGGCGGCAGGAGGCCTAGTGGTTAGAGTGTTGGGGCGGCAGGAGGCCTAGTGGTTAGAATGTTGGGGCGGCAGGAGGCCTAGTGGTTAGAGTGTTGGGGCGGCAGGAGGCCTAGTGGTTAGAGTGTTGGGGCGGAAGGAGGCCTAGTGGTTAGAGTGTTGGGGCGGCAGGAGGCCTAGTGGGTAGAGTGTTGGGGCGGCAGGAGGCCTAGTGGTTAGAGTGTTGGGGCGGCAGGAGGCCTAGTGGTTAGAATGTTGGGGCGGCAGGAGGCCTAGTGGTTAGAGTGTTGGGGTGGTAGGAGGCCTAGTGGTTAGAGTGTTGGGCCGGCAGGAGGCCTAGTGGTTAGAATGTTGGGGCGGCAGGAGGCCTAGTGGTTAGAGTGTTGGGGCGGCAGGAGGCCTAGTGGTTAGAGTGTTGGGGCGGCAGGAGGCCTAGTGTTTAGAGTGTTGGGGCGGCAGGAGGCCTAGTGGTTAGAGTGTTGGGGCGGCAGGTGGCCTAGTGGTTAGAGTGTTGGGGCGGCAGGAGGCCTAGTGGTTAGAGTGTTGGGGCGGCAGGAGGCCTAGTGGTTAGAGTGTTGGGGCGGCAGGAGGCCTAGTGGTTAGAATGTTGGGGCGGCAGGAGGCCTAGTGGGTAGAGTGTTGGGGCGGCAGGAGGCCTAGTGGTTAGAGTGTTGGGGCGGCAGGAGGCCTAATGGTTAGAGTGTTGGGGCGGCAGGTGGCCTAGTGGTTAGAATGTTGGGGCGGCAGGAGGCCTAGTGGTTAGAGTGTTGGGGCGGCAGGAAGCCTAGTGGTTAGAATGTTGGGGCGGCAGGAGGCCTAGTGGTTAGAGTGTTGGGGCGGCAGGAGGCCTAGTGGTTAGAGTGTTGGGGCGGCAGGAGGCCTAGTGGTTAGAGTGTTGGGGCGGCAGGAGGCCTAGTGGTTAGAGTGTTGGGGCGGCAGGTGGCCTAGTGGTTAGAATGTTGGGGCGGCAGGAGGCCTAGTGGTTAGAGTGTTGGGGCGGCAGGAGGCCTAGTGGTTAGAGTGTTGGGGCGGCAGGAGGCCTAGTGGTTAGAGTGTTGGGGCGGCAGGAGGCCTAGTGGTTAGAGTGTTGGGGCGGCAGGAGGCCTAGTGGTTAGAGTGTTGGGGCGGCAGGAGGCCTAGTGGTTAGAGTGTTGGGGCGGCAGGAGGCCTAGTGGTTAGAATGTTGGGGCGGCAGGAGGCCTAGTGGTTAGAGTGTTGGGGCGGCAGGAGGCCTAGTGGTTAGAGTGTTGGGGCGGCAGGAGGCCTAGTGGTTAGAGTGTTGGGGCGGCAGGAGGCCTAGTGGTTAGAGTGTTGGGGCGGCAGGAGGCCTCTAGTGGTTAGAGTGTTGGGGCGGCAGGAGGCCTAGTGGTTAGAGTGTTGGGGCGGCAGGAGGCCTAGTGGTTAGAGTGTTGGGTCGGCAGGAGGCCTAGTGGTTAGAATGTTGGGGCGGCAGGAAGCCTAGTGGTTAGAATGTTGGGGCGGCAGGAGGCCTAGTGGTTAGAGTGTTGGGGCGGCAGGAAGCCTAGTGGTTAGAGTGTTGGGGCGGCAGGAGGCCTAGTGGTTAGAGTGTTGGGGCGGCAGGAGGCCTAGTGGTTAGAGTGTTGGGGCGGCAGGAGGCCTAGTGGTTAGAGTGTTGGGGCGGCAGGAGGCCTAGTGGTTAGAGTGTTGGGGCGGCAGGTGGCCTAGTGGTTAGAGTGTTGGGGCGGCAGGAGGCCTAGTGGTTAGAGTGTTGGGGCGGCAGGAGGCCTAGTGGTTAGAATGTTGGGGCGGCAGGAGGCCTAGTGGTTAGAGTGTTTGGGCGGCAGGAGGCCTAATGGTTAGAGTGTTGGGGCGGCAGGTGGCCTAGTGGTTAGAGTGTTGGGGCGGCAGGTGGCCTAGTGGTTAGAGTGTTGGGGCGGCAGGAGGCCTAGTGGTTAGAATGTTGGGGCGGCAGGAGGCCTAGTGGTTAGAATGTTGGGGCGGCAGGAGGCCTAGTGGTTAGAGTGTTGGGGCGGCAGGAGGCCTAGTGGTTAGAGTGTTGGGGCGGCAGGAGGCCTAGTGGTTAGAGTGTTGGGGCGGCAGGTGGCCTAGTGGTTAGAGTGTTGGGGCGGCAGGTGGCCTAGTGGTTAGAGTGTTGGGGCGGCAGGTGGCCTAGTGGTTAGAGTGTTGGGGCGGCAGGTAGACTAGTGGTTAGAGTGTTGGGGCGGCAGGAAGCCTAGTGGTTAGAGTGTAGGGCCGGTAACCTGAAGGTTGATACTCTTAGAAAAAAAAGGTGCTATCTAGAACCTTAAATGGTTCTTCGGCTGTCCCCATAGGAGAACCCTTTGAATAACTATTTTAGGTTTCATGTAGAACCCTTTTGGTTCCAGGTGGAACCCTTTCCACATATGGTTCTGTATGGAACCCAAAAGGGTTCTATCTGGAACCAAAATTGGTTCTGCTGAAGCGAAAACCGAAAAAATCTTATGAAAGCCTTTTTTCTAAGAGTGTAGTCCTAATCCCCGAGCCGACAAGGTGAAGCAAGGCAGTTAACCCCCCCCACAACAACTGCTCCCCAGGTGCCCAGTGTGGCACGTACTCAGAGGGGTCGGGTTAAAAGTGTTTCACTTGGACCTTGTGTGTAATTTATGATGAGAATATATATTTTTTTAATCAGTGATAGAGTGAAGTTGTATCATTACGCCATTTTGTGGTCTAGTCATTTAATCTCAGTAAGGACAGACATGGGAACGACAAGTTGTCTCATCATTTCTTTGCCGTTCAACAGTAAAAGTTGTGTTTTTGCATTTCTGAGTAAAAGTCCATTTAAAATGTATTGTTTCCATGGCATTGCTATTAAATCTTTATGGTGTTGCTGCTAGAAATATGTTCACATTTTAACTTAGAAATATTTGTAAATACATTTGTGAATAAACGTTCTTACCGTTTTCCTTCTCTTTTTCCTGGATGTTCTTAGAAAAGCTGTTCTGTAGTTCATCAGCTCCAGTTCTGAATGTAACTCTGGTTAGTTGGAGGTGAAGACAAATAATGATCTCAGATCCAACTCTTCAGTCAGCTTTAACGGTGCCTCAAACTAGTGACCACACCCTCTACTGCTGTTTTACCAGAACTGAGACGTTTCCAAGAAACGTGTGTGTGTGTGTGTGTGTGTGTGTGTGTGTGTGTGTGTGTGTGTGTGTGTGTGTGTGTGTGTGTGTGTGTGTGTGTGTGTGTGTGTGTGTGTGTGTGTGTGTGTGTGTGTGTGTGTGTGTGTGTGTGTGTGTGTGTGTGTGTGTGTTGTTTAAGGCTTTCTGCTTAGTCATAGGGTCTCAAAAAAAACAGGATATGGTACTACCAGAACAGGCATTCTGTGGGCATTTCAGAGAAACATGTGGGTGTGTATGTGCAATTGTGTAGGTGTGCCTGTTACTATGGAGGCAAAGTATGTGCCAAAATGACACATTTTAAATGATAGCAGACACTTGTCATAAACCAGTAGGCTGCGTCTCTGTTAAGAGTTTGGTTGGACCTCCGTACCCTTGAGATTTCACTCTCTATCGCTGGTCAGTGTTTTTCCTCATGAATCTGACTTGAACCCTAACTCTAACCTTGATCCAACCTTAACCAAACTCCTAAGGCCTTTTTTTTTGTTTTCATGAATTTTTACAATGTAGCCACATTTGGAATTTGCAGCTGCCCTATCTAGCAGAAATCCAACGCCTCTCCATCCCTCTTTCCCTCCTGCCACTCTCTCCTCTCCTGTCCTCTCCTCTTCTCATCTCTTCTTTTATTCTTTCTCCTCCTTTTCTCCATTTCCCCTCCTTCTGCTATACATATCCTCTCTCCATCTCTCCTCTATATCCATCCTCTCTCCATCTCTCCTCTCTTAGTGTGTGCATCTCTCCTCTATATCCATCCTCTCTCCATCTCTCCTCTCTTAGTGTGTACTGTGGGTATCTCTCCTCTTTATCCATCCTCTCTCCATCTCTCCTCTCTTAGTGTGTACTGTGGGTATCTCTCCTCTTTATCCATCCTCTCTCCATCTCTCCTCTCTTAGTGTGTACTGTGGGTATCTCTCCTCTATATCCATCCTCTCTCCATCTCTCCTCTCTTAGTGTGTACTGTGGGTATCTCTCCTCTATATCCATCCTCTCTCCATCTCTCCTCTCTTAGTGTGTACTGAGGGTATCTCTCCTCTATATCTATCCTCTCTTAGTGTGTACGGTGGGTATCTCTCCTCTATATCCATCCTCTCTCCATCTCTCCTCCTGTCCTTATCTCAGTTCTAATCTGTTCACTGCCCCTGTGAACCGCTGCCCTGATTGCAATGTTGAGTAACATATACCTACCTTACTTTCACTCTCAACACCTTGCCTTGCGTGCCAGCAAGGCTTTTGCCCATACACACATGCACGTACACACAAACACACATGCACGTACACTAACACAGACTCATACAAACACATAGCCCTTTCTTTGTGAGTGTATGTCCCAGGTCAGGGTTAGGTCCCTCTAATGGTAGTCTGTCAGAATCAGAGGCATGAGGGTCAGAGGCATGAGGGTCAGAGGCATGAGGGTCAGAGGCATGAGGGTCAGAGGCATGAGGGTCAGAGGCATGAGGGTCAGAGGCATGAGGGTCAGAGGCATGAGGGTCAGAGACATGAGGGTCAGAGGCATGAGGGTCAGAGCCATGAGGGTCAGAGGCATGAGGGTCAGAGGCATGAGAGTCAGAGACATGAGGGTCAGAGGCATGAGGGTCAGAGAGGGTGAACATATTGAGAGGGCAAAGAGAAAACAGCATACATGTACTGTTGAGTATGTTCAGTTAACTCCACAAAGTGAAAGTTGAAAAACGAACTTACTCTGAGCTAACATTGCCCCTTCCCCCTCCCCCTCTTCCTCTCAAAAGTACCACAAAGACAAACGGGTAACTCAATGAGTCACAAGGTTGTGCTAACCACTGTAGTGTTGGGAAAAAAACATCAGTCACAATAACAAATAATGTGGTTGAATGTAGACAGAAAACAAGCTCAATAAACTATGTAGAATGTGGGCTAGCTGTCTATATCATTAATGTGGGCTAGCTGTCTATATCATTAATGTGGGCTAGCTGTCTATATCATTAATGTGGGCTAGCTGTCCATATCATTAATGTGGGCTAGTTGTCTATATCATTAATGTGGGCTAGCTGTCTATATCATTAATGTGGGCTAGCTGTCTATATCATTAATGTGGGCTAGCTGTCTATATCATTAATGTGGGCTAGCTGTCCATATCATTAATGTGGGCTAGTTGTCTATATCATTAATGTGGGCTAGCTGTCTATATCATTAATGTGGGCTAGTTGTCTATATCATTAATGTGGGCTAGCTGTCCATATCATTAATGTGGGCTAGTTGTCTATATCATTAATGTGGGCTAGCTGTCTATATCATTAATGTGAGCTAGTTGTCTATATCATTAATGTGAGCTAGTTGTCCATATCATTAATGTGAGCTAGTTGTCCATATCATTAATGTGAGCTAGTTGTCCATATCATTAATGTGGGCTAGTTGTCCATATCATTAATGTGGGCTAGTTGTCCATATCATTAATGTGGGCTAGCTGTCCATATCATTAATGTGGGCTAGTTGTCTATATCATTAATGTGGGCTAGCTGTCTATATCATTAATGTGAGCTAGTTGTCTATATCATTAATGTGAGCTAGTTGTCCATATCATTAATGTGAGCTAGTTGTCCATATCATTAATGTGGGCTAGTTGTCCATATCATTAATGTGGGCTAGTTGTCCATATCATTAATGTGGGCTAGTTGTCTATATCATTAATGTGGGCTAGTTGTCTATATCATGAATGTGGGCTAGTTGTCTATATCATTAATGTGGGCTAGTTGTCTATCATGAATGTGGGCTAGTTGTCCATATCATTAATGTGGGCTAGTTGTCCATATCATTAATGTGGGCTAGTTGTCTATCATTAATGTGGGCTAGTTGTCTATATCATTAATGTGGGCTAGTTGTCTATATCATTAATGTGGGCTAGTTGTCTATATCATTAATGTGGGCTAGTTGTCTATATCATTAATGTGGGCTAGTTGTCTATATCATTAATGTGGGCTAGTTGTCCATATCATTAATGTGGGCTAGTTGTCCATATCATTAATGTGGGCTAGTTGTCTATATCATTAATGTGGGCTAGTTGTCTATATCATTAATGTGGGCTAGTTGTCTATAGTTGTCTATATCATCAATGTGGGCTAGTTGTCTATATCATTAATGTGGGCTAGTTGTCTATATCATTAATGTGGGCTAGTTGTCTATATCATTCATGTGGGCTAGTTGTCTATAGTTGTCTAAATCATTCATGCGGGCTAGTTGTCTATATCATTAAATGTGGGATAATGTGGGCTATCAAGGACAGGTTTGTGTGGTTGCTATCAAGGACAGGTTAGTGTGGTTGCTATCAAGGACAGGTTTGTGTGGTTGCTATCAAGGACAGGTTTGTGTGGTTGCTATCAAGGACAGGTTTGTATGGTTGCTATCAAGGACAGGTTTGTGTGGTTGCTATCAAGGACAGGTTTGTATGGTTGCTATCAAGGACAGGATGCCAATCATGGTTCTGAACGCTCTGAACGGTTGTCCCACATTGTGTGGTTGTGCATTGTCCCACAGTGTGTAGTTGTGCATTGTCCCACAGTGTGTAGTTGTGCATTGTCCCACAGTGTGAGGTTGTGCATTGTCCCACAGTGTGAAGTTGTGCATTGTCCCACAGTGTGTAGTTGTGCATTGTCCCACAGTGTGTGGTTGTGCATTGTCCCACAGTGTGTGGTTGTGCATTGTCCCACAGTGTGTGGTTGTGCATTGTCCCACAGTGTGTAGTTGTGCATTGTCCCACAGTGTGTAGTTGTGCATTGTCCCACAGTGTGTGGTTGTGCATTGTCCCACATTGTGTGGTTGTACATTGTCCCACATTGTGTAGTTGTGCATTGTCCCACAGTGTGTGGTTGTGCATTGTCCCACATTGTGTGGTTGTACATTGTCCAACATTGTGTAGTTGTGCATTGTCCCACAGTGTGTAGTTGTGCATTTTCCCACTATGTGTAGTTGTGCATTGTCCCACAGTGTGTGGTTGTACATTGTCCCACAGTGTGTGGTTGTGCATTGTCCCACAGTGTGTAGTTGTGCATTGTCCCACAGTGTGTAGTTGTACATTGTCCCACAGTGTGTAGTTGTATATTGTCCCACAGTGTGTGGTTGTGCATTGTCCCACATTGTGTGGTTGTGCATTGTCCCACATTGTGTGGTTGTGCATTGTCCCACATTGTGTAGTTGTATATTGTCCCACAGTGTGTAGTTGTGCATTGTCCCACAGTGTGTAGTTGTATATTGTCCCACACTGTGTGGTTATACATTGTCCCACATTGTGTAGTTGTGCATTGTCCCACAGTGTGTAGTTGTGCATTGTCCCACAGTGTGTAGTTGTGCATTGTCCCACAGTGTGTAGTTGTACATTGTCCCACATTGTGTAGTTGTGCATTGTCCCACAGTGTGTAGTTGTGCATTGTCCCACAGTGTGTAGTTGTCCATTGTCCCACATTGTGTAGTTGTGCATTGTCCCACATTGTGTAGTTGTGCATTGTCCCACAGTGTGTGGTTGTGCATTGTCCCACATTGTGTGGTTGTACATTGTCCCACATTGTGTAGTTGTGCATTGTCCCACAGTGTGTGGTTGTGCATTGTCCCACATTGTGTGGTTGTACATTGTCCCACATTGTGTAGTTGTATATTGTCCCACATTGTGTGGTTCTGCATTGTCCCACATAACGAGTCAGTCAGTCTGTCTATACCAGAGAAGCTGTGTGGCCGAGTGACTGTGTCGTTTGTAAAGCCGACCTCTGTCAGAGGGGTCACAGGCAGACCAACATTCCAACAAAACAACCCAGCAGTCACATGCCTTCATGTGGCAGACGGTTTCCTGCAATGTGAACCTTCCAGCACGTGACTGGCTGCACAGTGGTGGGGGCCAAAATGTAGGGTGGTTTCCTGCAATGTGAAACCCAGAGCAGGGAACTGTAAAACGGTTGGGGAGGGGTTGAGGAGGAGACAGCCCCAGAAACCGACAGGGAAATAAAGAGAGAGAGAGACCTCCCTTTTACTCGATGGTTGTTTAAAGGCTCAATCTGCAGTGGCGGTTTTAGCATGTAAATATTGGTGGGGCAAACTCAACCAATGTTTTTAGATGCATGCCAGCAAAGCCACTACACAACACAACACAGCAGTATACCGGTCAGAAACGGTGTCCACAAACTGTTAGGGCCTACATAAAGCTGTCCCAACAGACTACATAAAGCTGTCCCAACAAATTACATAAAGCTGTCCCAACAGACTACATAAAGCTGTCCCAACAAACTACATAAAGCTGTCCCGACAAACTACATAAAGCCGTCCCGACAAACTACATAAAGCCGTCCCGACAAACTACATAAAGCTGTTCCGACAAACTACATAAAGCTGTTCCAACAGACTACATAAAGCTGTACCAACAGACTACATAAAGCTGTCCCGACAAACTACATAAAGCTGTCCCAACAGACTACATAAAGCTGTCCCAACAGACTACAAAAAGCTGTCCCAACAAATTACATAAAGCTGTCCCGACAGACTACATAAAGCTGTCCCAACAAACTACATAAAGCTGTCCCGACAGACTACATAAAGCTGTCCCAACAAACTACATAAAGCTGTCCCGACAAACTACATAAAGCTGTCCCGACAGACAACATGAAGCTGTCCCAACAGACTACATAAAGCTGTCCCGACAGACTACATAAAGCTGTCCCGACAGACTACATAAAGCTGTCCCGACAGACTACATAAAGCTGTCCCGACAGACTACATAAAGCTGTCCCGACAGACTACATAAAGCTGTCCCAACAAACTACATAAACCTGTCCCAACAAACTACATAAAGCTGTCCCATCAGAAAACATAAAGCTGTCCCAACAGACTACATAAAGCTGTCCCAACAGACAACATAAAGCTGTCCCGACAAACTACATAAAGCTGTCCCAACAGACTACATAAAGCTGTCCCAACAGACTACATAAAGCTGTCCCAACAAACTACATAAAGCTGTCCCAACAAACTACATAAAGCTGTCCCAACAAACTACATAAAGCTGTCCCAACAAACTACTTAAAGCTGTCCCAACAAACTACATAAAGCTGTCCCGACAAACTACTTAAAGCTGTCCCATCAGACTACATAAAGCTGTCCCGACAAACTACATAAAGCTGTCCCAACAGACTACATAAAGCTGTCCCAACAAACTACTTTAAGCTGTCCCAACAGACAACATAAAGCTGTCCCGACAAACTACATAAAGCTGTCCCAACAGACAACATAAAGCTGTCCCAACAGACTACATAAAGCTGTGCCATCAGACAACATAAAGCTGACCCAACAAACTACATAAAGCTGTGCCATCAGACAACATAAAGCTGACCCAACAAACTACATAAAGCTGTCCCAACAGACTACATAAAGCTGTCCCAACAGACTACATAAAGCTGTCCCAACAAACTACAAAAAGCTGTCCCAACAGACAACATAAAGCTGTCCCAATTAACTACATAAAGCTGTCCCAACAACTACATAAAGCTGTCCCAACAGACAACATAAAGCTGTCCCGACAAACTACATAAAGCTGTCCCGACAGACTACATAAAGTTGTCCCAACAGACTACATAAAGCTGTCCCAACAGACTACATAAAGCTGTCCCAACAAACTACATAAAGCTGTCCCATCAGACTACATAAAGCTGTCCCGACAAACTACATAAAGCTGTCCCAACAGACAACATAAAGCTGTCCCAACAAACTACTTAAAGCTGTCCCAACAGACAACATAAAGCTGTCCCAACAAACTACATAACGCTGTCCCAACAAACTACATAAAGCTGTCCCAACAGACAACATAAAGCTGTCCCAACAGACAACATAAAGCTGTCCCAACAAACTACATAAAGCTGTGCCATCAGACAACATAAAGCTGACCCAACAAACTACATAAAGCTGTCCCAACAGACTACATAAAGCTGTCCCAACAGACTACATAAAGCTGTCCCAACAAACTACATAAAGCTGTCCCAACAAACTACATAAAGCTGTCCCAACAGACAACATAAAGCTGTCCCAACAAACTACATAAAGCTGTCCCAACAAACTACATAAAGCTGTCCCAACAGACTACATAAAGCTGTCCCAACAGACAACATAAAGCTGTCCCGACAAACTACATAAAGCTGTCCCGACAGACTACATAAAGCTGTCCCAACAGACTACATAAAGCTGTCCCAACAGACTACATAAAGCTGTCCCAACAGACTACATAAAGCTGTCCCAACAGACTACATAAAGCTGTCCCAACAAACTACATAAAGCTGTCCCAACAGACTACATAAAGCTGTCCCAACAAACTACATAAAGCTGTCCCAACAAACTACATAAAGCTGTCCCAACAAATTACATAAAGCTGTGCCATCAGACTACATAAAGCTGTCCCAACAGACTACATAAAGCTGTCCCAACAGACTACATAAAGCTGTCCCAACAGACTACATAAAGCTGTCCCAACAGACTACATAAAGCTGTCCCAACAAACTACATAAAGCTGTCCCAACAGACTACATAAAGCTGTCCCAACAAACTACATAAAGCTGTCCCAACAAACTACATAAAGCTGTCCCAACAAACTACATAAAGCTGTCCCAACATACTACATAAAGCTGTCCCAACAAACTACATAAAGCTGTCCCAACATACTACATAAAGCTGTCCCAACAAACTACATAAAGCTGTCGCATCAGCGGAGCTTATTCTTTCAGCAACATGGGGTGAATCCTTACCACAGCCGGCGAAACAGTTAATTCAGCCTCATTTACTGCCTTTTTAAAAAACCATAGCTGATATGGCTGATGATGTCATGCTGGATTGACAGCGTAGCCAATGTTTTCAACCTTTTCTGGCCCATGGAATTGGGTGTGAATGTTTATCCTTTTAAGCTTGGAAAAGAGACCCTTTCAGACAGTGACTGCTTTGTGACGCTCACAGTTGGCCTCTGATTCCTTCCAAACCACTCGTTGTTGAATTTGCGATTTCCGACATGTTGTGTAATGTTTATGTCCAATGGCCGATGAGGACCGAAACGTTTTATCTATAATTTCTCTTCATATGACAAGGATTGAAAAGCATTTGCCAGTAGGTTGTCGATGTGATTCATGATCTTGACCGCTTGTCTAGCTTGCTAGCTTGCTAGATAAGATTTAGAAAGTATGATGTTGACATGATCTGTGCAATCAAAGCTACGGTAGATATAACATGATTTAACATAATTTTATCTGTGGCCGATGACCTTGAGTCTTCTTGAACGGGCACCTCTATTTTAAATCTATGGCAGCATCCAAGGAGGCTTGAAATGCCTAGCTCTTCCTGTCGATTCTGCGGTGACATAATGTCCCCATTAGTGACAGAACACTGAGCCAATCATGATTCAAGTAGAGAAAACCAACGCCTACGCTCTGGATTTCGCTGGCTGCCCCTCCACCACAGAAAGCACTGAGCCAGGCTGAAACACCTGCATTTTGGAGGTGAGAAAGAGACCATGTTTGTATGCTGATTTATTAACCTGTTTGGGCTGCAGGGTCAGTATTGAGTAACTTGGAAAAATGTGCCCATTTCAAACGGCCTCGTACTCAATTCTTGCTCGTACAATATGCATATTATAATTACTATTGGATAGAAAACACTCTCTAGTTTCTAAAACCGTTTGAATTATTTCTCTAAGTGAAACAGAACTCATTCTGCAGGCCATTTCCTATCCAGAAGTGAGATTTCTGAACGCGAGGTCTCTGTTCAAGAGCTTGCCTATAAATGGGCATGTCACTTAGGACTATACATACACGTCATACACCTTCCCCTAGTTGTCAAGAGGAACTGAGAGCAGAAATTAGTTGATTATCTTGTTCTGAGGTTGAATACATCATCTTGGAATGAGGGGTCCGCCATTTTTCTTTTTTTCGAAAGCGCGAAGTTGAACCTGGAATCGCCTTCTGGAAAGCTGTCGTTATGGGCGAATACAATCTCCGGTTTAGATTTTATTTGATACATGTTACAATATCATCCTAAAGTATGTTTTTTCAATATAGTTTCATTAGATTATTGAAATTTATTAGGGACGTTAGGCGTGTTGCGTTGTCTGGTTTTGTTCAGGATGGAGAGCTTAGCGCCGCATGGCCAGTGTGCTTGCTAATTCAAGAGGGAAAGAGGTGGTTCTGAATCCAAACAAAGACGGTTCTGGACAAAGGACCCCTTGTACAACATTCTGATGGAAGATCAACAAAGGTAAGGACCCAATTTGGGATGCTATTTCATATATCTGTCGAACTGTGCTATCGCTACCGATTACCTGGAATCAATGCTGTTGTGTGTTAGCTATTGTAGTAAGCTAATATAACGCTATATTGTGTTTTCGCTGTAAAACACTTAAAAAATCGGAAATATTGGCTGTATTCACAAGATCTTTGTCTTTCATTTGCTATACACCATATATTTTTCAGAAATGTTTTATGATGAGTAATTAGGTATTTGACGTTGGTGTCTGTATTTACTCTGGGGCTTTCCGTGCTATTTCTGACTGTAGCTGTGATGGTAGCATCAATGTAAAACTGATTTATAGCTCAAATATGCACATTTTTCGAACAAAACATAGATTTATTGTATAACATGTTATAAGACTGTCATCTGAGGAAGTTGTTTCTAGGTTTGTTTGGTTGGATCTTGGTTAGTTAGGTTGGCTTTGTGCATGCTACCTGTGCTGTGAAAAATGTCTGTCCTTTTTTGTATTTGGTGGTGAGCTAACATAAATATACGTGGTGTTTTCGCTGTAAAACATTTTAAAAATCGGACATGTTGGCTGGATTCACAAGATGTTTATCTTTCAAATGCTGTATTGGACTTGTTAATGTGTGAAAGTTAAATATTTCTAAAAAATATATTTTGAATTTCGCGCCCTGCACTTGAAGTGGCTGTTGTCATATTGTGCCCGGTGTCGGGCTTGCAGCCTGATTGTAGTAAACTAATGGACAACAATACTTAGGCTTCTACTTCCAGCTTATACATACTATATACATTTTATGGACACAGTATAGCTTGCAATAGTTATCTTTTGTTTGTTTTTAGTCCCATCCTTCAGCTTCACTCAACCCCTCCCATCTATCTCTGAACACCATCCAGTCCCATCCTTCAGCTCCACTCAACCCCTCCCATCTATCTCTGAACACCATCCAGTCCCATCCTTCAGCTCCACTCAACCCCTCCCATCTATCTCTGAACACCATCCAGTCCCACCCTTCAGCGCCACTCAATCCCTCCCATCTATCTCTGAAAACCATCCAGTCCCATCCTTCAGCTCCACTCAACCCCTCCCATCTATCTCTGAACACCATCCAGTCCCATCCTTCAGCTCCACTCAACCACTCCCATCTATCTCTGAACACCATCCAGTCCCACCCTTCAGCACCACTCAATCCCTCCCATCTATCTCTGAACACCATCCAGTCCCATCCTTCAGCTCCACTCAACCCCTCCCATCTATCTCTGAACACCATCCAGTCCCATCCTTCAGCTCCACTCAACCACTCCCATCTATCTCTGAACACCATCCAGTCCCATCCTTCAGCGCCACTCAATCCCTCCCATCTATCTCTGAACACCATCCAGTCCCATCCTTCAGCTCCACTCAACCCCTCCCATCTATCTCTGAACACCATCCAGTCCCATCCTTCAGCTCCACTCAACCCCTCCCATCTGTCTCTGAACACCATCCAGTCCCATCCTTCAGCTCCACTCAACCCCTCCCATCTATCTCTGAACACCATCCAGTCCCATCCTTCAGCTCCACTCAACCCCTCCCATCTATCTCTGAACACCATCCAGTCCCAGCCTTCAGCTACACTCAACCCCTCCCATCTATCTCTGAACACCATCCAGTCCCATCCTTCAGCGCCACTCAACCCCTCCCATCTATCTCTGAACACCATCCAGTCCCATCCTTCAGCTTCACTCAACCCCTCCCATCTATCTCTGAACACCATCCAGTCCCATCCTTCAGCTCCACTCAACCCCTCCCATCTATCTCTGAACACCATCCAGTCCCATCCTTCAGCTCCACTCAACCCCTCCCATCTATCTCTGAACACCATCCAGTCCCATCCTTCAGCTCCACTCAACCCCTCCCATCTATCTCTGAACACCATCCAGTCCCAGCCTTCAGCTCCACTCAACCACTCCCATCTATCTCTGAACACCATCCAGTCCCATCTTTCAGCTACCCTCAACCCCTCTCATCTATCTCTGAACACCATCCAGTCCCATCCTTCAGCTTCACTCAACCCCCCCTTTCCTTCTCTGAACACCATCCAGTCCCATCCTTCAGCTCCACTCAACCCCTCCCATCTATCTCTGAACACCATCCAGTCCCATCCTTCAGCTCCACTCAACCCCTCCCATCTATCTCTGAACACCATCCAGTCCCAGCCTTCAGCCACACTCAACCCCTCCCATCTATCTCTGAACACCATCCAGTCCCATCCTTCAGCTCCACTCAACCCCTCCCATCTATCTCTGAACACCATCCAGTCCCATCCTTCAGTTCCACCCAACCCTCCCATCTATCTCTGAAGACCATCCAGTTTTGATTTATATTTGCCATATACTGTATATTTCCACTGTGCTGTGATGTTTCACAAAAGTTCTGAACAAAAGTTCTGGACTAAATATTTTTGCTAAGACTATTATTATATTATTGATCGATTGACTATGACTTTTCAAAACACCCAACAGTGCAATTTGCAGAGTAATTTTTCAGCCGTTCCTGAACCTGCAACCAAAAACAAGCTACATATAGGCAGTACCAAAACAAGCTACATATGTGCAGTACCAAAACAAGCTACATATGGACAGTACCAAAACAAGCTACATATGGACAGTACCAAAACAAGCTACATATGTGCAGTACCAAAACAAGCTACATATGGACAGTACCAAAACAAGCTACATATGGGCAGTACCAAAACAAGCTACATATGGACAGTACCAAAACAAGCTACATATGGACAGTACCAAAACAAGCTACATATGGACAGTACCAAAACAAGCTACATATGGACAGTACCAAAACAAGCTACATATGGGCAGTACCAAAACAAGCTACATATGGGCAGTACCAAAACAAGCTACATATGGACAGTACCAAAATAAGCTACATATGAACAGTACCAAAATAAGCTACATATGGACAGTACCAAAATAAGCTACATATGAACAGTACCAAAACAAGTGATCTCATGATTATGTGTCTTTGCAGCAAAATCTGCAAAACTGGGATGGATGTATCTCCCATATATATAAAACATTCTATTGGTTGCACGAATTGTGTATAATAATTTTAAAACTATGTTTTTAATCCAGCGTTGTTTTTTGGTGTATCAGTTCATAAACCATGTGCCGTGGAACCTATTTTGCAACCTGCATGGCGCAGCTTTTTTGGTCCTTAAATGAAACTGGTATACTTTTTTATTTATAGCAATTTTTGTTAGCTTGTTTTGGTCTTTAATGCAGGGCCGACAGACAAGTAGGCATTGATTCTTAAAGAATACTTAAGGCCTAAAGAGTTCAACGGTTGTACATCAGATTCCAAAATGTAGTTGTAAACCAGTGGTCACCAAACTTTTCTGAGTCAAGATCACTTTCTGAGTCAAAATGCATGCCAAGATCTACCGCTCTGATTTTTTATTAACATGACTTCAAAAAATGTACGCCTATGCAACATTAACCAATTAAAAACAGTACTGTAGCAATGAGGTTTGTGCAGTAAGCTATAGGCCCAATACATTATAGCCTCCAACACTCTACTCAACAAATTGGATGCAGGCCCTCGCTTCATACTTGTCGCCAAACCCACTGGCTCCAGGTCATCTACAAGTCTCTGCTAGGTAAAGCCCCGCCTTATCTCAGCTCACTGGTCACCATAGCAGCACCCACCCGTAGTACGCGCTCCAGCAGGTATACCTCACTAGTCACCCCCAAAGCCAATTCCTACTTTGGCCGCCTTTCCTTCCAGTTCTCTGCTGCCAATGACTGGAACAAACTGCAAAAATCACAAAAGCTGTAGACTCATATTTCCCTCACTAGGTTTAAGCACCAGCTGTCAGAGCAGCACCTGTACATAGTCCATCTGCAAATAGCCCATCCAACTACTTCATCCCCATACTGTATTTATTTATTTATCTTGCTCCTTTGCACCCCAGTATCTCTACTTGCACATTCATCTTCCGCACATCCATCACTCCAGTGTTTAATTGGTATGTTGTAATTACTTCGTCACCATGGCCTATTTATTGCCTTTACCTCCCTTATCTTACCTCATTTGCACACACTGTATATAGATTTTTTTTCTACTCTATTATTGACTGTATGTTTGTTTATTCCATGTGTAACTCTGTGTTGTTGTATGTGTCAAACTGCTTTGCTTTATTCTTGGCCAGGTCGCAGTTGTAAATGAGAACTTGTTCTCAACTAGCCTACCTGGTTAAAGAAAGGTGAAATAAAATGTAAAAATGATCACTGCATATTGGCTGTGCTTGAATTGCCCAGCCAACATTGTTCTTCTCAGACCATTTTGAAATTATATATAAAAAATGTAGGTATATGATCACACTGGTAATAGACTATTTGTGTTTTACTTGTGAGGCAGCTGAGTGAGCATTTTAATTAATACATCAACTAAATCCTCTATATATTCTGTCTATGAGTCATATTTTTCACACACACATACATCTGTAACTCCATTCTATAGGCCCTATTCTATATATTCAGCATGATGATGATGATGATGATGATGATTAATACATGTGTTTGATGGTCTGTATCTGATGTCCAGTCTGATCCCTAAATAACATCGGCAGTGGCGTTGTGCTAAATGGTCCACAGCATCATCTGGATAATGTGCGCAACAAGAGTTCAACATTCACCTTCTGCTACCATTTCTGTCAAGCCGACGACATATACAACTTGACTCATACGTTTGCAACAAAAAAAAAACTTATGCACCATACAGAACGCACTGCAACTGCCTCGGCAATGCTGCGAGGCAAACGCAGCGTTCCATTGGAAATGGATGTACTTCTGGTGTACCGAAACACAATGACGGTGTCGGTCGGTGTGTTCGAGGTGTGATCATGCCCAATGTCCACCAGATGCATTTAGGTTTTGTTTTGCCAGATGTCTAGCCCGCATTTCCCGTACTTAGCGCACAGGTGATTCGCGTTTCAAATAGCTAGTTGCAGTATGTGTGTGTACTTTTGTTTGTACCACTACATGGTAACGCAACACACAAGTTTAAAATATTGAACGCGTGTGGTACATAGAACGCACCACAGCCTACTGTGAACGCGTGTGGTACATAGAACGCACCACAGCCTACTGTGAACGCATGTGGTACATAGAACGCACCACAGCCTACTGTGAACGCGTGTGGTACATAGAACGCACCACAGCCTACTGTGAACGCATGTGGTACATAGAACGCACCGCAGCCTACTGTGAACGCATGTGGTACATAGAACGCACCACAGCCTACTGCAGCACCCCTAACTTAGTGTTGCGGGCTGCTCCATTGACAATGAATGACTTCCACTGGAACACAAAGTGTTACACATTTGGTGAACAAGAGGCGAAACGCTTCAAACACACCAACTGTATTAAGGCGCAAAATAGTATGGCAGCATCATCTAGATATGTGTGAAACATTCACCTTCTGCTACCATTTCTGTCAACCTGTTGTACGCATACAGTTTGACGCATATGTTCGATATATCCGACGTATGCACCACACAGAACGTATTGCCACTGCAACGCAATGCTGCAAGGCAAACTCAACGTTCCATAGGAAATGAATGTACTTCTGGTGTACCGAAACACAATGACACAGTCGGTGTCTTTGAAGCGTTAGGGGAGTGGAGCAGCGTCTGTCCCTCCCGCTCTCCCTCCCTCCACTGAGAAAGGGGGTCATATTCTTCCAGCTGATGGCGGAATTCAAGTCACAGTGCATTATTTCATGCACCAATTCATGTTGTTACTCCTATGACCAGAGAAAGTGAAATATTCCTTGATATTAAAAAAGACTCAAGCCGCTAATAACGCAAGATTATCAGAATCCTTTGCTAAAGTCATTCATTGCAGCTGCAGTGCTGGTTGAGTGGACGGACCGAAGGCACATTTTATGTCTTATAAAAGTGTTGAACAAAGTGACAGTGCTGAATAACAACTTAAACATGAACTTACTCATAAAAACAGCAACTATTTGCTGTATTCCTTGGGTCTCTCTCTAGTGATGGTTTTAAACGTTTTGCTATTTCACAGTACCCACTTTTCTGTTCATTCAAGGCTTATTTTTTTTACAGTCTATGGCTCGAGAAAGCTGTTCAGACACGTGATATGAGATATCTGATTGGCCAGCGGTAGGTGCACTTGATTTGCTCTCTGGGCCTTCTGGGTAGGCAGAGTTCTACCTTCAGACACATGAAATGGTTCAAAATGGGGAAACTTTGCCTTCCCGGTTCTAATTCCTCATTAATTATAATTCCTAATTCTATGCTTATAACTATCTCATGGATGGTAAATCCTTGCATCCATAGCTTTGTAAAGTGGTTACATTGCTCCAGACCCATCAGTTTTTCAAATCCCAGTTTACCCCTTTAAGCATGTGGAACAGCCAGAGGACTCATACAGGTTATGAGAAAAGAGGTTATGATGTTTTTACTAGGGGATAAAGAATCCCATTTACACTACACAATAGCCATAATAACACCTAGTTTGGACACACACACACACCTATTCACACACGCACACACACACAGGTAAAGGGAATCCAGGCTATGAGATTATACGAGTGGAAATCTTATAGCAGAAAAACAAGGAGCTGTTGTTTTATGGAAACTCAGAAACTCCCAGCAGCCTCTGTTGTGTTGAAAGGCTTTCACCTGCCCTGCAAGAACACACACACTCTCACAAAGGACACACACACACACACACACTCTCACAAAGGACACACACACACACACACTCTCACAAAGGACACACACACACACACGCTCACAAAGGACACACACACACACACACACTCACAAAGGACACACACAAACACACACACTCACAAAGGACACACACACACACACACTCTCACAAAGGACACACACACACCCTCATTCATGGAACAACGGTGCACTGATTGCAGTTGAACAAATATCCTATGACTCTTTGTCAGTATCATTACGCCTATTCATCATCATCATCAACAACTTAATCGTCACCTTCGTCATCATCATCACCATCATCATCATCATCATGCTGAATATATAGAATAGGGCCTATAGTATGGAATTACAGATGTATGTGTGTGTGAAAAATCTGACTCATAGACAGAATGTAAAGAGGATTTAACAACCAGAAACAGCCCAGTCTACTGCAGGCAGTGAGTTGTGTAGGCTAGTTAGTACAGTACAACCCTCTGGTTGATCACGACTCTGCTGCAGTCAATACTGCTCTGCCTTTCTGTCTGACGCACAAGCACACACACAAGCACACACAGGCACACACACAGGCACACACACTCACACACAGGCACACACACAAGCACACACAGGCACACACACAGGCACACACACTCACACACACACACACACACACACACAAGCACACACACTCACACACACAATCACACACACTCACACACACAAGCACACACACACTCACACACACACTCACACACACACAAGCACACACACTCACACACACAAGCACACACACTCACACACACACTCACACAAGCACACACACTCACACACACACACAAGCACACACACTCACACACACACACTCACACACACACTCACACACACTCACACACACACACACACACACACACACACACACACACACACACACACACACACACACACACACACACACACACACACGCACAAGCACACACAGGCACACACAAGCACACACAGGCACACACACAGGCACACACACTCACACACACAAGCACACACACACTCACACACACACTCACACACACTCACACACACAAGCACACACACAAGCACACACAAGCACACACACACTCACACACACACTCACACACACTCACACACACAAGCACACACACTCACACACACACTCACACACACAGGCACACACACTCACACACACACTCACACACACTCACACACACAAGCACACACACTCACACACACACTCACACACACTCACACACACAAGCACACACACTCACACACACAAGCACACACAGGCACACACACACTCACACACACAAGCACACACAGGCACACACACACACTTTCCCTCTCTTTCTCCACCATTCTCTCTCTCTCTCTTTCTCTCTCTCTCTATTTCTGTCTGTAGGACTCATGAAATGTGTTATGCAATAAAGTCAATGAAGTCAAGTCTCTGACTCTCTGTCCTCTTACTCCCACTCTCTCCTCTTCTGCCCCTAAAGGAGACCACACTATAATACCTCTTCTGCCCCTAAAGGAGACTCCCACTCTCTCCTCTTCTGCCCCTAAAGGAGACTCCCACTCTCTCCTCTTCTGCCCCTAAAGGAGACCACACTATAATACCTCTTCTGCCCCTAAAGGAGACCACACTATAATACCTCTTCCGCCCCTAAAGGAGACCACACTATAATACCTCTTCTGCCCCTAAAGGAGACCACACTATAATACCTCTTCTGCCCCTAAAGGAGACCACACTATAATACCTCTTCCGCCCCTAAAGGAGACCACACTATAATACCTCTTCTGCACCTAAAGGAGACCACACTATAATACCTCTTCTGCCCCTAAAGGAGACCCCACACTATAATACCTCTTCTGCCCCTAAAGGAGACCACATTATAATACCTCTTCTGCCCCTAAAGGAGACCACACTATAATACTTCTTCTGCCCCTAAAGGAGACCACACTATAATACCTCTTCTGCCCCTAAAGGAGACCACACTATAATACCTCTTCTGCCCCTAAAGGAGACCACACTATAATACCTCTTCTGCCCCTAAAGAAGACCACACTATAATACCTCTTCTGCCCCTAAAGGAGACCACACTGTAATACATGATCAAAAATGTTTTTTAATTCATTTAAAAAATATATATTTCACATTAGATTGAGACACACAATTGCACAACTTCTGCACATTTAGTTGGCTTTTAGTAGTGTTCAAGTCCCTGGTGCAGATACTATTCACAGTCATATCTACATTTAGCAGAATGCATTTGTGGAAATCAAACATGATTGTTTTTCCTCGCTCCACACACCCTCATAAACCAGTCCAGTCTGTCTTTGGCTCCTTCACTGAATCTGACACTTCTCCAGCGGCTTGCCCGGCTTCCGAGCGGAGTTGGGGCCGAGGACTTGACGGAGATCAGTGCTGAAACTCGGCCGTCGAGCGAGCGGATACAGCGCCCCACACGGAGCCTTACAACCGGGCGCCTGGCTCTCTCTCCCGGCCACTCTGCCCTCCTTCAGCGCCTGGTACGACCGAATCGAAACTTTGCGGTGCTGCGACGGACTAGTTTCAGTTGGCAACCCGCCCCGTTTAGCCAGAGCCTCGAATACCTCCTCCAGATTAGTGCGGTCTTTGGCGGAGGTCTCGAAGTAGGCGCAGTCCTCACCGAGGGCTCGGAGCACCTCTGCCCGGGAAAGTTCTCTCTCCGCTGGGGACAGGTCCACCTTGTTAGCACAGACTACCGTGGGGACCCGTGCGCTCTGGCCCGGCCTGGTGGGCTTGAGGAGCTTGGTTTTGGCCGCGAGGATCTCAGTGCGCAGGGCACACACCTCCTCGAAAGAGCTCCGGTCGTCCAGGGTGAAGACCAGAAGAAATATGTCACCTATACAGAACACAGGGGGAGACCGAAATATTATAGCCTATATTTTCATTATAGCCTACATTGTCATATTCTCATTAGCAATTTGAACTGAAGTTCCTTCTGGGATAAAGATTATATTATATTGTGTTATATTATATTCTATATGCTATTCTATCCATAACTTATACGTCCATATACACATATTTATATTCTCTCTCATCGTTTATAAAGCAAGCATGTCCACTTTCACGCACATCACATCTACGCGGAAAGAGAGGCTTATTCATACGTATGCATTTACATCTTTAACCCTGCGATAACAACAACTGTTGAGGCACCTCCAGCACGCTCCAACATAGAGACCATGATAAGGACTCCAGTTATAGCCTACATTCCCGTTACGCACCGGTTAGTATGGAGAGCCTGCGTTTCGCAGGGAAGCTCCTCTCTCCGGAGGCGTCCAGTACGTCGATCTGATACGTCTCCCCGCGGATGTGGAACATTTTCCGGAGGAAATCCTCGGAGGTGGGCTGGTACTCCTCCACGAAGCCGTCCCAGAGGTACCGTCGCAAGATTGAAGTCTTGCCCACCCCGGGCGCACCCAGAACCACGATGCGCCTGCAGTTCTGCGGCTTGGTGGAGCTCAGCGGGTCCTGCCGAGAGTCCTGGGCGAGCCTTGGGTCGTCCTCGCCGAGCCGGATCTGCCCCTGGAGAACCAGAGCAGATAGCTGGTCCAGTGGCGACCTCTTGCAAGAGTGGCCATCGGAGGGAGGTGGAAGCCAGCTAGCTGTGCTTGGGGACCGCACCACCCTCCCCTTCTTTTCCTGGTGCTTCCACTGAGACGTGACCATTTTAAGGAAACCCATGCTGGCTTTGAGCCCCGGTGAGTTCAGGTGCTGGGTTGCGTTTTTGTATGCCAGCAGGACCTTGGAGGAGCCGGGGCTCAGGGCTCTGGTCCCGGGGAACTGAGAAGGTTCAACCCGCTGATGGGCGACGGGCGTGTTGGTTGTGGTGGTCGGTGGGCTAGTGGGGGGGTTACCTTTTACCTCCATAATGTTGTCTCACTTAAGTGGCATGTGAAATGTAGCCTATAATAGCCTGTAGGGCAGTGTGGATGCCTGGATGGATCCTGCAATATTCCAAACTGTGAGGTTTGGACACTACATGTGGTCCTCGTGACACCTGTGTGTTTGCGCACATCTAGTCTGTGTGGTACAGAAACAGATGTCTTTTGGTGTTGTTTTTATAGCCATGCATGCGCCTGGCTCGTCCGCGTCACACGGCATGGGTCATCTGCTCGTCTCCCAACAGCTAGTTGCCAGAACTGCTGATTGACAGAAGCGGAGAGATTGTTATGTTCTCCGGGAGAACACCGAGTGTTCGCTGATTCTGGAACAATGGAAGCAGACAGTTCTGCTGCAATGTGCACGACCAAGACAGGCACTCTGGGGTTTTTTGCGCACGTTGTGGTGGTTGGATAAATTGAGGCTATGGGAGATTGTGATGATCTGGTGTTTTAAATTCAATATCAACATACAAAGAAGCCATGTGTATTTGTTTACTGCTGGCACACGGTGACACATCTGGCGTTTAGCCTTTTTGTATGAGCAAAAATAAGCCTTACAAGCCTATTCATTATTGGCCAGATCAATGTCATTTTCTTTCCTTTTCATTACATTTTGTGAGGAAATAGTCCAACAAATAAAGGCCTAAGGTATTGAGGAACAAAACATGAGAGCACCGTCAACACACAGTGCCATAGTTGCAATTTTATACAAATATTATGTGTTACTGTATGCTGCCTACTGCCTAGAATTAGGCTTGTTTAATTTTCTTTCGTGGGAAATTTTCATTCGGCGCTGTTGGATTTGACTGTTGTCCGACAAAAAGTGAGCATCCCTTTAACAATAACCAAGCGTCCGTTGCCATGGGTACAGCGAGCCAGCGGGGAGAAAGAGACACGAATGACAAGGCTAGATGCTAGCTATCAACAGTTTACTCAACGACGAAGTTGATTTTGTATACATTATATAAATGTCACTGTTTAGGGACAATTGTAACTTTCTTGTCTCCCTGCGTGACACCAATTTACTTTAGCTAAAACGACTTGCTCAGCTGCCGAGTTGACTAACTAGCTACGTTACAACTAACTAACGTTACCTTAGCTAGCCTAAGCATTGAAATGGCAAGTCTAGGCAAATCCACTGGCAAAACTCCCAAAAAGGAGGCGAGACCTCGGACCCCGCCAGGTATGTAGAAAATAGCTAGCCAACATAGCTGTTGTATGAATGTAGCAGGGCGGGTAGATAGTCATGAATCATGTATGAAACGAGAATTTGTTCTCAGTCAACTTACCTGATAAAATGAGTGTGAAATCAAATCAAAATATAAGAGAGGGAGAAAGAAGAGAGACAGGAACAAGACCTCCAAGGACACAGTGACATCTAATTTCATGTCTTTACTCTGTAAAAGAGACACTCTCGAGGCATAGGTGTGTATTTGTTTACGTGGGGCTCTGTTGTTGTGTGTGTGTGTTTATCTGTGTGTGTGTTTATTGATGTGGTGTGTGTGTGTACATAAACAGGACACAGTCACAAAAGAGAGTGCATGTGGAGCCTCAGTGTCCCCGTTGCCTTCCATTGTGTGCCAAGGTAACTCACTGTGAAGGATGAGACTCCTGCAGTTTTTCTTTTATCCTTTCTGTGGCCTCTCACTCTCCGCAAGGTGCTACCCTCCTCTGAAAACCACACAGAATGTACTGGGCCTCAGAACAGGTGGCAGGGAGAGGGGGGGGGGGGTAGAAAAGGATAGAAAAGCAAAAGGTAGAGAAGCAAAAGTTGTGGTCGTGGTAACCAGGGACAGACTCAAAAGATGAGCGGTGGGTTGTGTGTTGGTCATGGTAACCAGGGACAGACTCAAAAGATGAGCGGTGGGTTGTGTGGTGGTCATGGTAACCAGGGACAGACTCAAAAGATGAGCGGTGGGTTGTGTGGTGGTCATGGTAACCAGGGACAGACTCAAAAGATGAGCGGTGGGTTGTGTGGTGGTCATGGTAACCAGGGACAGACTAAAAAGATAAGTGGTGGGTTGTGTGGTGGTCATGGTAACCAGGGACAGACTAAAAAGATAAGCGGTGGGTTGTGTGGTGGTCATGGTAACCAGGGACAGACTCAAAAGATGAGCTGTGGGTTGTGTGGTGGTCATGGTAACCAGGGACAGACTCAAAAGATGAGCTGTGGGTTGTGTGGTGGTCATGGTAACCAGGGACAGACTCAAAAGATGAGCGGTGGGTTGTGTGGTGGTCATGGTAACCAGGACAGACTAAAAAGATGAGCGGTGGGTTGTGTGGTGGGCATGGTAACCAGGGACAGACTCAAAAGATGAGCGGTGGGTTGTGTGTTGGTCATGGTAACCAGGGACAGACTCAAAAGATGAGCGGTGGGTTGTGTGGTGGTCATGGTAACCAGGGAAAGACTCAAAAGATGAGCTGTGGGTTGTGTGGGGGTCATGGTAACCAGGAACAGACTAAAAAGATGAGCGGTGGGTTGTGTGGTGGTCATGGTAACCAGGGACAGACTCAAAAGATGAGCGGTGGGTTGTGTGTTGGTCATGGTAACCAGGGACAGACTCAAAAGATGAGCGGTGGGTTGTGTGGTGGTCATGGTAACCAGGGAAAGACTCAAAAGATGAGCTGTGGGTTGTGTGGGGGTCATGGTAACCAGGAACAGACTAAAAAGATGAGCGGTGGGTTGTGTGGTGGTCATGGTAACCAGGGACAGACTCAAAAGATGAGCTGTGGGTTGTGTGGTGGGCATGGTAACCAGGACAGACTAAAAAGATGAGCGGTGGGTTGTGTGGTGGTCATGGTAACCAGGGACAGACTCAAAAGATGAGCGGTGGGTTGTGTGGTGGTCATGGTAACCAGGGACAGACTAAAAAGATAAGCGGTGGGTTGTGTGGTGGTCATGGTAACCAGGGACAGACTCAAAAGATGAGCGGTGGGTTGTGTGGTGGTCATGGTAATCAGGGACAGACTAAAAAGATAAGCGGTGGGTTGTGTGGTGGTCATGGTAACCAGGGACAGACTAAAAAGATAAGCGGTGGGTTGTGTGGTGGTCATGGTAACCAGGGACAGACTCTGTTGCAGTTGGAGCGCTGAGGACGAACAGAATTGCATAACTATGTGTGTGTGTGTATGAATATTCTGCTCCTCTCTTTCTCTCAATGTCAGGAGGTCAGTGAGTGATGTAACAATAGCTTTGCTAGCAGCAAATCATGGTCTCCGTTTCAGATGTAGCCTGGTCTATGGGTTAGTGTTTGTTAAGCCTGTTCTATGGGTTAGTGTTTGTTAAGCCTGGTCTATGGGTTAGTGTTTGTTAAGCCTGGTCTATGGGTTAGTGTTTGTTAAGTCTGGTCTATGGGTTAGTGTTTGTTAAGCCTGTTCTATGGGTTAGTGTTTGTTAAGCCTGGTCTATGGGTTAGTGTTTGTTAAGCCTGGTCTATGGGTTAGTGTTTGTTAAGCCTGTTCTATGGGTTAGTGTTTGTTAAGCCTGTTCTATGGGTTAGTGTTTGTTAAGCCTGGTCTATGGGTTAGTGTTTGTTAAGCCTGGTCTATGGTTTAGTGTTTGTTAAGTCTGGTCTATGGGTTAGTGTTTGTTAAGCCTGGTCTATGGGTTAGTGTTTGTTAAGCCTGGTCTATGGGTTAGTGTTTGTTAAGTCTGGTCTATGGGTTAGTGTTTGTTAAGCCTGGTCTATGGGTTAGTGTTTGTTAAGCCTGGTCTATGGGTAAGTGTTTGTTAAGCCTGGTCTATGGGTTAGTGTTTGTTAAGCCTGGTCTATGGGTTAGTGTTTGTTAAGTCTGGTCTATGGGTTAGTGTTTGTTAAGCCTGGTCTATGGGTTAGTGTTTGTTAAGCCTGGTCTATGGGTTAGTGTTTGTTAAGCCTGGTCTATGGGTTAGTGTTTGTTAAGCCTGATGCCGTTGGTTCAGTAGTTGGCTGTGTGTGTCATCACTGGAAACGTGGTTTTCCCCATATGAGTGCAAGCCAAAACAAATAGATTCAGAAATGGGGAAGCTTGGTTTATTATTCAGAATTTGAACAAGTGCCATGTTGGCCCCATGTGCTTGGAATGAAACAGTTGGTTCTCTCCTCTCCTCATCCTGTCCTCTCGTCTCCAGAGAAGAAACGTCTGAAAGTGTCAGAGGATTTCTCGTCGTGTCTGAGTGAAGAGCAGCCTCAGAGCCCCACTCTTAAAGGAGAGGACATCCAGGCCCTGGCCATCAGACCTGAGGACCTGGAGAAGGTGTGTGTGTGCATGTGTACATAATGTGTGTGTGTGTGTGTGTGTGTGTGTGTGTGTGTGTGTGTGTGTGTGTGTGTGTGTGTGTGTGTGTGTGTGTGTGTGTGTGTGTGTGTACATAATGCGTGTGTGTATGTTTGTGTGTGTGGGTGTGTGTGTACATAATGCGTGTGTGTATGTTTGTGTGTGTGGGTGTGTGTGTACGTAACGTGTGTGTATGCATACATAATAGTAAGGGGATACGTAGTCAGTTGCACAACTGAATGCATTCAACCAAAATGTGTCTTCCTCATTTAACCCAACCCCTCTGAATCAGAGAGGTGCGGGGGAGGGGGGCTGCCTTAATCCAGGTCCACGTCATCAGCGTGGAGATTAATGTTGGAGATTTACTGAGCAGATTTCTCCACCTTTCCGGCTCGGGGTTTCGAAGTAGCGACTTTATAGTGACTGTCCCAACCCTCTAACTGCTAGGCTACCTGCCACCCTTTTGTGTGTGTGTGTGTGTGTGTGTGTGTGTGTGTGTGTGTGTGTGTGTGTGTGTGTGTGTGTGTGTGTGTGTGTGTGTGTGTGTGTGTGTGTGTGTGTGTGTGTACGTCCATAGTTGCGGGTGCCCCAGCCCCCTAAAGAACCCCAGAAGCCTGCAGCAGTGACCCGAGTGCTGGTGCGTAAGACCCGCCCACTTGATGACATCAGAAAGGGGGTGAGGGTAGCGGTGGCCCGCCCCCTGGCCCAGGACACCACCACACAGCCACTGGACTACACAGGTGAGCTGGCTACACTGCCCCTTCTGGCCATAGGTGTGAGGTACAGGTGGGGTGTATCACGGTTGTGGTCACACAGCACAATACAGTGGTCACCATTCCTGGTCCTAGAGAGCTACCGGGCTGTGTGGGATTCTCAAGCCCGGGATTAGTTCAATCAGGTGTGTGGGATTCTCAAGACCATGATTAGTTCAATCAGGTGTGTGGGATTCTCAATTCTCAAGCCACCTGGGTACACTGCAGCATCCACAGAGAGGCTCTTGCTGCCTAGGGAATGCCTGACAGCTTGAAAGACGTGTTGGACACTACAGTGAAAATGGTTAACTTTGTTAAAGCAAGGCCCCAGAACTCTCGTGTATTTTCTGCATTATGCAATGGTATGGGCAGCGACCATGTAACGCTTTTACAACATAGAGAGGTGCGCTGGTTATCAAGGGGCAAAGTATTGACACTTATTTTTGAATTGAGAGACGAGCTTAAAGTCTTCATTACTGACCATCATTTTCACTTGTCTGACTGCTTGCATGATGATGAGTTTCTCACACGACTGGCCTATCTGGGGGATGTTTTTTCTCACCTGAATGATCTGAATCTAGGATTACAGGGACTCTCCACAACTATGTTCAATGTGCGGGACAAAATTGAGGCTATGATTAAGAAGTTGGAGCTCGTCTCTGTCTGCATTAACAAGGACAACACACAGGTCTTTCCATTATTGTATAATTTTTAGTGTGCAAATGAACTCAAGCTTACGGACAATGTCAAATGTAATATAGCGAAGCACCTGAGTGAGCTGGGTGCGCATTTACGCAGGTACTTTCCCGAAACGGATGACACAAACAACTGGATTCGTTATCCCTTTCATGCCCTGCCTACAGTCAATCAATCAATCAAATGTATTTATATAGCCCTTCTTACATCAGCTGATATCTCAAAATGCTGTACAGAAACCCAGCCTAAAACCCCAAACAGCAAGCAATGCAGGTGTAGAAGCACGGTGGCTAGGAAAAACTCCCTAGAAAGGCCAAAACCTAGGAAGAAACCTAGAGAGGAACCAGGCTATGAGGGGTGGCCAGTCCTCTTCTGGCTGTGCCGGGTGGAGATTATAACAGAACATGGCCAAGATGTTCAAATGTTCATAGATGACCAGCATGGTCAAATAATACTTACCGATATCTGAACAAAAGAGCCTCATCGAAATTGCAACAAATCTGTGAAAATTGAATTGAATCAGAAGCCACTGCCAGATTTCTGGATTGGGCAGCGCTCAGAGTATCCTGCCTTGGCAAATTGTGCTGTTAAGACACTGATGCCCTTTGCAACCACGTACCTACGTGAGAGTGGATTCTCGGCCCTCACTAGCATGACAACTAAACACAGGCAGACTGTGTGTGGAAAATGATTTAAGACTGAGACTCTCTCCAATACAACCCAACATTGCAGAGTTATGTGCATCCTTTCAAGCACACCCTTCTCATTAACCTGTGGTGAGTTATTCACAATTTTCGATTAACAAAAAAGGTTTTATATGTAAGATGGTTGAATAAAGAGCAAAATTATTGATTATTATTATATTATTATTTGTGCCCTGGTCCTATAAGAGCTCTTTGTCACTTCCCACGAGCCGGGTTGTGACAAAAACTCTTCTTATGTTTAATAAATGTATTGTATAGTGTGTGTGTGGCAGGCTAACAATGATGGCAAAAAACAACATTTGAGAGTGCACTGACCCTGGTGCTAGAGGGGGTACAGCTGGAGGTTGAGTGTTTGAAGGGGTGCGGGACTATAAACGGTTGGGAACAACTGGTGAATACAAACAAGGAAAGGGGCTCAAAAACGAATGTCGAAAATCCACTTCACCTTTATATTCATGTACAGTTCATCTGTTTTGACAGTTCTTTAGTCACCTAGACTGTTGTCATTCATCCTCATGCTATGTAGAACTATTGGTGCTGTCTGTTGTTATGTTGTGTGCTCTTCAGGGGAGGCTGCTGAGGGGAGGACGGCTCATAATAATGTCTGGAACGGAGTCACTAGAATGGTATCAAACATATAAAAGATGTGGTGGATGCCATTACATTGACTCCATTCCAGCCATTATTATGAGCCGTCCTCCCCTCAGCAGCCTCCACTGGTGCTCTTCTATGTTGTATATCTACTCTCCTGCCTACATAATGGCCCCCCGTGGGATGAATCAAGTATTTAGAATCTGAATAGTGTTTAGTTCATGGAGAGGTGATGTTGTGGTGATGTTGTGTTGATGTTGTGGTTTTGTCAGGACCGGGGGGACCTCGCTTCGATGCCCAGGGGATGGTCCTCCCCCACAGCATTCTGGGTAGTCTGGAGGACTTCAGGACAGAGATGCAGGCCAGGGGAGAGACTGAGGTGAGAGAAGATACCATGGTTGAAAATCCCTTATAACAAATATAATTATTTTGGTTATAATGCTCTTCAGTCAATGAAAATGTTTCTCTGTCTCTCTTTCTATCCAGCTCTCTGATGGGTTCTGACTCTAAACTTGAAATATTGTTAAGCTTTCCCTCCCCTGTATCTCTCTCTCCAGCTGGTGAGGAGGGTGCCAGCCCCTCAGAGAGCCGTCTCCCAGGTGTTGGGGGGTCAGAGGGGTGCAGAGAGACCCCCTCCAGTCCCCAGGGGTCAGAGAGACGTCCAGAGCCACGCCCTGCAGCACTGGCACACACACATGACCCAGAGACGACACCAGCAGGACCTTATCTCCAGTAGGTCTAGCAGAACTACAACTACCACATAAAGGACTACAACTACCATCAACATTCTCTCTCTTTCTCTTTTCTCTCTCTTCTCTCCTCTCTCTCTCTCTCTCTCTCTCTCTCTCTAGACCTGCTCCAGAAGCCAGTAGAGAGGCTGTTGATGAACCAGTCCAACCGTTTCAGAGAGACTCAGGAGCAGAGAGAACTGATCACCCGAGGCCTGCCAGCCATACACTCTGGACAGGTAGGAGTCACCTGGAGGGGGGTGTCTATTGCTACTCTAGCCATTTAGAACTAACCTGTGTGTGTGTTGCCAGGGTTACCGTGTAGGCAGTGAGTTCTGGAGCCTCCCTCAGAGGTTTGGTGATGAGCTGAGTGGTATCTCAGCCACCCTGACCCAGACACAGAGAGGACAGCAGGAACCTGTCACACACATCGCACAGCCACACAGCATCCGCATGGAGTCAGGTAAACACATACACACAGCATCCGCATGGAGTCAGGTAAACACATACACACATCACACAGCCACACAGCATCCGCATGGAGTCAGGTAAACACATACACACATCTCACAGCCACACAGCATCCACATGGAGTCAGGTAAACACATACACACATCACACAGCCACACAGCATCCGCATGGAGTCAGGTAAACACATACACACATCTCACAGCCACACAGCATCCACATGGAGTCAGGTAAACACATACACACATCTCACAGCCACACAGCATCCACATGGAGTCAGGTAAACACATACACACATCACACAGCCACACAGCATCCGCATGGAGTCAGGTAAACACAGCCACACAGCATCCGCATGGAGTCAGGTAAACACATACACAGCATCCGCATGGAGTCAGGTAAACACATACACACATCTCACAGCCACACAGCATCCACATGGAGTCAGGTAAACACATACACACATCACACAGCCACACAGCATCTGCATGGAGTCAGGTAAACACATACACACATCTCACAGCCACACAGCATCCACATGGAGTCAGGTAAACACATACACACATCTCACAGCCACACAGCATCCACATGGAGTCAGGTAAACACATACACACATCTCACAGCCACACAGCATCCACATGGAGTCAGGTAAACACATACACACATCTCACAGCCACACAGCATCCACATGGAGTCAGGTAAACACATACACACACCGCACAGCATCCACATGGAGTCAGGTAAACACATACACACATCTCACAGCATCCACATGGAGTCAGGTAAACACATACACACATCTCACAGCCACACAGCATCCACATGGAGTCAGGTAAACACATACACACATCTCACAGCCACACAGCATCCACATGGAGTCAGGTAAACACATACACACATCTCACAGCCACACAGCATCCACATGGAGTCAGGTAAACACATACACACACCGCACAGCATCCACATGGAGTCAGGTAAACACATACACACAGCCACACAGCATCCACATGGAGTCAGGTAAACACATACACACATCTCACAGCCACACAGCATCCACATGGAGTCAGGTAAACACATACACACATCTCACAGCCACACAGCATCCACATGGAGTCAAGTAAACACATACACACATCTCACAGCCACACAGCATCCAGTTGGAGTCAGGTAAACACATACACACATCTCACAGCCACACAGCATCCATTTGGAGTCAGGTAAACACATACACACATCTCACAGCCACACAGCATCCACATGGAGTCAGGTAAACACATACACACATCTCACAGCCACACAGCATCCACATGGAGTCAGGTAAACACATACACACATCTCACAGCATCCACATGGAGTCAGGTAAACACATACACACATCTCACAGCATCCACATGGAGTCAGGTAAACACATACACACATCTCACAGCCACACAGCATCCATTTGGAGTCAGGTAAACACATACACACATCTCACAGCCACACAGCATCCATTTGGAGTCAGGTAAACACACACAGAATGAATGCAAATACACACACACACACACACACACATGAATGAACGCACACACACAGACAGTTTCTAAAATAAAGAACCCCTCATTGTGTGTTGTAGGTAATGTTCTCCCAGATACGTGTGGATCAGCCAGCAGGACCTGGGACCAGAGTCTCTACCTGCAGCACCGACGACATGAGCTCAGAGATGTTCTCAAAGACCTGGACTTCAACCAGCCAGTAATACTCACACACACACACAACACACACACACACAGACACAGAATTCCATGTTTGTCCACAGGGGGATAAACAGATTTTTGTTCGGTTAAGTTGAGTCATTCCTTCTGAATGGTTAAGGTAAGGATTAAGGTTTGGGGACATGGACACACACACATCTACCACATAACTTTGACCTCACTCCACAATAATGTCTACCTCACTCCACAATACTGTCTACCTCACTCCACAATACTGTCTACCTCACTCCACAATACTGTCTACCTCACTCCACAATAATGTCTACCTCACTCCACAATACTGTCTACCTCACTCCACAATACTGTCTACCTCACTCCACAATACAGTCTACCTCACTCCACAATACAGTCTACCTCACTCCACAATACTCTATACCTCATCTTGGCAATACTCTTTCATTCACTCCACAATACTATTTACCTCACTCCACAATAATGTCTACCTCACTCCACAATAATGTCTACCTCACTCCACAATACTGTCTCCTCACTCCACAATACTGTCTACCTCACTCCACAATACTGTCTACCTCACTCCACAATACTGTCTCCTCACTCCACAATACTGTCTACCTCACTCCACAATACTGTCTCCCTCACTCCACAATACTGTCTACCTCAATCCACAATACTTTATACCTCACTCCACAATACTTTATACCTCACTCCACAATACTATCTCCCTCACTCCACAATACACCCCACAATACTGTTTCCCTCACTCCACAATACTGTCTACCTCACTCCACAATACTTTATACCTCACTCCACAATACTGTCTACCTCACTCCACAATACTGTCTACCTCACTTCACAATACTTTATACCTCACTTCACAATACTGTCTCCCTCACTCCACAAAACTTTATAACTCACTCCACAATAATCTCTACCTCACTTCACAATACTCTATACCTCACTCCACAATACTTTATAACTCACTCCACAATACTGTCTACCTCACTCCACAATACTGTCTACCTCACTTCACAATACTGTCTCCCTCACTCCACAAAACGTTATACCTCACTCCACAATACTCTCTACCTCACTCCACAATACTCCTGCTAGCTGAATAAGTTTTGCCTCACTATAAATACAGTGTTAATTTATTTCCACTTCAAAGACCTTCCAACACCTACACACCACTAAATATCCTCCTGTAACCATTCCACCTCCTCTACAAACCCCCATCCGTCCCTGTTCCCTCCCCGCTCAGGGTGAGCTGCCCTAACTCTTGATGTCCTCAATAAGTTTAATGACAGTGTACCAGTTAACAGAGAGAGAGGCACACTGTGTGTCTGATGTGGATGTCCTGTACACTCCTGATCCATTCAGAATATGACACACACACACACACACACACACACACAACTGGTACGGTTAATGAAGCGTGTACCCAGTGCCTGCCCAGACATAGAGTGCCAGTGTTCAGGTCTGGTGGATTGGAACCCCAGAGGACATGACCAGTCTTGTTCTACTGTTCTACAACATAACAATAACACTATCACTGAGACAGACCTGTTCTATAACAAAACAATAACCCTGTCACTGAGACAGTCCTGTTCTATAACATATCAATAACACTATCACTGAGACAGTCCTGTTCTATAACATAACAATAACACTATCACTGAGACAGTCCTGTTCTATAACATAACAATAACACTATCACTGAGACAGTCCTGTTCTATAACATAACAATAACACTATCACTGAGACAGACCTGTTCTATAACATAACAATAACCCTGTCACTGAGACAGTCCTGTTCTATAACATAACAATAACACTATCACTGAGACAGTCCTGTTCTATAACAAAACAATAACCCTGTCACTGAGACAGACCTGTTCTACTGTTCTATAACATAACAATAACACTATCACTGAGACAGTCCTGTTCTACTGTTCTACAACATAACAATAACCCTATCACTGAGACAGACCTGTTCTACTGTTCTACAACATAACAATAACACTATCACTGAGACAGTCCTGTTCTATAACATATCAATAACACTATCACTGAGACAGACCTGTTCTATAACATAACAATAACACTATCACTGAGACAGTCCTGTTCTATAACATAACAATAACACTATCACTGAGACAGTCCTGTTCTACTGTTCTATAACATAACAATAACACTATCACTGAGACAGTCCTGTTCTATAACATAACAATAACACTATCACTGAGACAGTCTTGTTCTACAACATAACAATAACCCTGTCACTGAGACAGTCCTGTTCTACAACATAACAATAACCCTGTCACTGAGACAGTCCTGTTCTATAACATAACAATAACCCTGTCACTGAGACAGTCCTGTTCTATAACATAACAATAACACTATCACTGAGACAGTCCTGTTCTACAACATAACAATAACACTATCACTGAGACAGTCCTGTTCTATAACATAACAATAACCCTGTCACTGAGACAGACCTGTTCTATAACATAACAATAACCCTGTCACTGAGACCCTACCACCCTACCACTGACAATAACCCTACCACTGAGACAGTCCTGTTCTACTGTTCTACAACATAACAATAACCCTGTCACTGAGACAGTCCTGTTCTACAACATAACAATAACCCTGTCACTGAGACAGTCCTGTTCTATAACATAACAATAACACTATCACTGAGACAGTCCTGTTCTACTGTTCTACAACATAACAATAACCCTGTCACTGAGACAGTCCTGTTCTACAACATAACAATAACCCTGTCACTGAGACAGTCCTGTTCTACAACATAACAATAACCCTGTCACTGAGACAGTCCTGTTCTATAACATAACAATAACACTATCACTGAGACAGTCCTGTTCTACTGTTCTACAACATAACAATAACCCTGTCACTGAGACAGTCCTGTTCTACAACATAACAATAACCCTGTCACTGAGACAGTCCTGTTCTACAACATAACAATAACCCTGTCACTGAGACAGTCCTGTTCTACAACATAACAATAACCCTGTCACTGAGACAGTCCTGTTCTATAACATAACAATAACACTATCACTGAGACAGGGTTCTACAACATAACAATAACACTATCACTGAGACAGTCCTGTTCTATAACATAACAATAACCCTGTCACTGAGACAGTCCTGTTCTATAACATAACAATAACACTATCACTGAGACAGTCCTGTTCTATAACATAACAATAACACTATCACTGAGACAGTCCTGTTCTATAACATATCAATAACACTATCACTGAGACAGTCCTGTTCTATAACATAACAATAACCCTATCACTGAGACAGTCCTGTTCTATAACATAACAATAACCCTGTCACTGAGACAGTCCTGTTCTACAACATAACAATAACACTATCACTGAGACAGTCCTGTTCTACAACATAACAATAACCCTATCACTGAGACAGTCCTGTTCTACTGTTCTACAACATAACAATAACCCTATCACTGAGACAGATCTGTTCTATAACATAACAATAACACTATCACTGAGACAGTCCTGTTCTATAACATAACAATAACCCTATCACTGAGACAGTCCTGTTCTATAACATATCAATAACACTATCACTGAGACAGACCTGTTCTATAACATAACAATAACACTATCACTGAGACAGTCCTGTTCTATAACATAACAATAACCCTATCACTGAGACAGTCCTGTTCTACTGTTCTACAACATAACAATAACACTATCACTGAGATAGTCCTGTTCTATAACATAACAATAACCCTATCACTGAGACAGTCCTGTTCTATAACATAACAATAACACTATCACTGAGACAGACCTGTTCTATAACATAACAATAACCCTGTCACTGAGACAGTCCTGTTCTATAACATAACAATAACCCTATCACTGAGACAGTCCTGTTCTATAACATAACAATAACACTATCACTGAGACAGTCCTGTTCTATAACATAACAATAACACTATCACTGAGACAGTCCTGTTCTACTGTTCTATAACATAACAATAACACTATCACTGAGACAGTCCTGTTCTATAACATAACAATAACACTATCACTGAGACAGTCCTGTTCTACAACATAACAATAACACTATCACTGAGACAGTCCTGTTCTATAACATAACAATAACACTATCACTGAGACAGTCCTGTTCTACTGTTCTACAACATAACAATAACACTATCACTGAGACAGACCTGTTCTATAACATAACAATAACCCTATCACTGAGACAGTCCTGTTCTACTGTTCTACAACATAACAATAACACTATCACTGAGACAGTCCTGTTCTACTGTTCTACAACATAACAATAACACTATCACTGAGACAGTCCTGTTCTACTGTTCTATAACATAACAATAACACTATCACTGAGACAGTCCTGTTCTATAACATAACAATAACCCTGTCACTGAGACAGTCCTGTTCTATAACATAACAATAACACTATCACTGAGACAGTCCTGTTCTACTGTTCTACAACATAACAATAACACTGTCACTGAGACAGACCTGTTCTACAACATAACAATAACCCTGTCACTGAGACAGTCCTGTTCTACTGTTCTATAATATAACAATAACCCTGTCACTGAGACAGACCTGTTCTACAACATAACAATAACACTGTCACTGAGACAGTCCTGTTCTACAACATAACAATAACACTATCACTGAGACAGTCCTGTTCTACTGTTCTACAACATAACAATAACACTATCACTGAGCGAGACCTGGGGAACCGGCAGACACACACACTGGTCCAGAAACACACACTAGCACACGTAATACACATCCATACAACAGACACCCACAGCTTTGTCTCTCCTCACCCTCTGTGCATTGTCATTGTCAATTAGACCTGATTAGCAGCTTAAGTAACAGGCACTTATTATGGGGGAGTTCATTCACACACACACACACACACACACACACACACACACACACACACACACACACACACACACACACACACACACACACACACACACACACACACACACACAGACACACACACACACTCATTAATAATGAGAATGGTGTAAGGCAGTGTTGTAATGAGCCTGTATGTTCTGGTCTGGCGGGGGTGTGTGTTGTGTGTTTGTATGTGTGTTTGTGTTCATTCACGTGTGTGGATGTCAGTCTGGTCTGACTGGGAGTTTGATGTGTCCAGAGAAACAGACAGACAGAATGTCCTGTCAGATAGATGATGGAGACAGAGAGAGAGATAGAAAGAGAGAGTTGAGTATAGATTGGGAGGGAAAAAGAGAAATGGTCAGAAAGATACAGTGACTACATATTAAGACGGCTGAAGACAGTGGGTGGAAACAGAGACTACATATTGAGACGGCTGAAGACAGTGGGTAGAAACAGAGACTACATATTGAGACGGCTGAAGACAGTGGGTAGAAACAGAGACTACATATTGAGACGGCTGAAGACAGTGGGTAGAAACAGAGACTACATATTGAGACGGCTGAAGACAGTGGGTAGAAACAGAGACTACATATTGAGACGGCTGAAGACAGTGGGTAGAAACAGAGACTACATATTGAGACGGCTGAAGACAGTGGGTAGAAACAGAGACTACATATTGAGACGGCTGAAAACAGTGGGTAGAAACAGAGACTCCATATTGAGACGGCTGAAGACAGTGGGTAGAAACAGAGACTCCATGATGTTATGTTGTGTTACCTGTCACTCTGATACCCTGATACTGTTCAGCCATATTTCAGTGAACAATTACTGTCTGGTTTGTTCCCTAGTTATAGGATGCATCACAAATGGCAACCTTTTCCCTACATAGTGCACTACTATTGGCCAGAGCCACAGGACCCTATTCCCTACATAGTGCACTACTATTGGCCAGAGCCACAGGACCCTATTCCCTACATAGTGCACTACTATTGGCCAGAGCCACAGGACCCTATTCCCTACATAGTGCACTACTATTGGCCAGAGCCACAGGACCCTATTCCCTACATAGTGCACTACTATTGGCCAGAGCCACAGGACCCTATTCCCTACATAGTGCACTACTATTGGCCAGAGCCACAGGACCCTATTCCCTACATAGTGCACTACTATTGGCCAGAGCCACATGACCCTTTTCTCTCTCTTTCTCTCCCTCTCCCAGTCTCTCACTATACTGTCCTCTCCCCCCCTCTCTAGGAGATAGATGGCTTGGAGGTGATTGGGTCAGGCCAGCCCTTCACCTCTGTCACTGTGAAGCGGAGCCCCCTATTGGAGGAGGAGGAGAGGGAGGAGCTTAGGGAGGCGGAGCAGAAGGAGAACCAGTAAGAAATGCCCCCCCTCATCCTAAATCACTAACAAACAGTTTATCTCGTGGCTCATTGATTGTGATGATATCCTCATGTTGGTCCATTGTAGCGTTGCCGATAGTGACCGTGTATTAATTCTGATGATATCCTCATGTTGGTCCATTGTAGCGTTGCCGATAGTGACCGTGTGTATTGATTCTGATGATATCCTCATGTTGGTCCATTGTAGCGTTGCCGATAGTGACTGTATTAATTCTGATGATATCCTCATGTTGGTCCATTGTAGCGTTGCCGATAGTGACCGTGTGTATTGATTCTGATGATATCCTCATGTTGGTCCATTGTAGCGTTGCCGATAGTGACCGTGTGTATTGATTCTGATGATATCCTCATGTTGGTCCATTGTAGCGTTGCCGATAGTGACCGTGTGTATTAATTCTGATGATATCCTCATGTTGGTCCATTGTAGCGTTGCCGATAGTGACCGTGTGTATTAATTCTGATGATATCCTCATGTTGGTCCATTGTAGCGTTGCCGATAGTGACCGTGTGTATTAATTCTGATGATATCCTCATGTTGGTCCATTGTAGCGTTGCCGATAGTGACCGTGTGTATTAATTCTGATGATATCCTCATGTTTGTCCATTGTAGCGTTGCCGATAGTGACCGTGTATTAATTCTGATGATATCCTCATGTTGGTCCATTGTAGCGTTGCCGATAGTGACCGTGTGTATTAATTCTGATGATATCCTCATGTTGGTCCATTGTAGCGTTGCCGATAGTGACCGTGTGTATTGATTCTGATGATATCCTCATGTTGGTCCATTGTAGCGTTGCCGATAGTGACCGTGTGTATTAATTCTGATGATATCCTCATGTTGGTCCATTGTAGCGTTGCCGATAGTGACCGTGTGTATTGATTCTGATGATATCCTCATGTTGGTCCATTGTAGCGTTGCCGATAGTGACCGTGTGTATTGATTCTGATGATATCCTCATGTTGGTCCATTGTAGCGTTGCCGATAGTGACCGTGTATTAATTCTGATGATATCCTCATGTTGGTCCATTGTAGCGTTGCCGATAGTGACCGTGTGTATTAATTCTGATGATATCCTCATGTTGGTCCATTGTAGCGTTGCCGATAGTGACCGTGTGTATTGATTCTGATGATATCCTCATGTTGGTCCATTGTAGCGTTGCCGATAGTGACCGTGTGTATTAATTCTGATGATATCCTCATGTTGGTCCATTGTAGCGTTGCCGATAGTGACCGTGTGTATTGATTCTGGGGGCGGCAGGTAGCCTAGTGGTTAGAGCGTTGGGCCAGTAACCGAAAGGTTTCTGGATCAAATCCCAGAGCTAACAAGGTAAAAACCGTTCTGCCCCTGAACAAGGCTGTTGTACCCGGCTGTTGTACCTGCTGTTCCCCTGTAGGCCGTCATTGTAAATACGAATTTGTTCTTAACTGACTTGCCCAGTTAAATAAAGGTTAAATAAAAATAAAATAAGTAAAACATATTCTCATGTTGGTCCATTGGCCGATAGTGACTGAGTGTACATCCCTATATAGTCCTAGTCCTACTTTTGACCAGAGCCTTATGGTACAGAGGGCACCTTATTCACTATGTAGGGCCCATAGGGGCCTCCGTTCACTATATAAGCAATAGGATGCCATTTGAGACACGACCTGTCCCTCTGTTCCCAGTGACCCCCTGTCGCAGTTTGATGATGTCATGCTGGACGCGGTGCTGGTGCCTGCCCTGAGGTTCTGTGGGCAGCCCGCCCGCTGGACAGGCACCTCCACCTCTCACAAGGTACACACACACACACACACACACACACACACACTGTTAAACCTGTGGAGCTTGTTCATATGGTCTATTGTTTGGTGAGTGGAGGAGAAATGATACAACACTAAAAAAAACAGCATATTATATCTCCCTCCTCCCTCCAAATCTCCTTCTTCATCCTCCTCTAAAACCTCTTCTCTCTCTCTCCCTCCTCCCTCCCAATCTCCTTCTTCATCCTCCTCTAAAACCTATTCTCTCTCTCTCCCTCCTCCCTCCCAATCTCCTTCTCCATCCTCCTCTAAAACCTCTTCTCTCTCTCTCTCTCCCTCCTCCCTCTCAATCTCCTTCTTCATCCTCCTCTAAAACCTCTTCTCTCTCTCTCTCTCCCTCCTCCCTCCCAATCTCCTTCTTCATCCTCCTCTAAAACCTCTTCTCTCTCTCTCCCTCCTCCCTCCCAATCTCCTTCTCCATCCTCCTCTAAAACCTCTTCTCTCTCTCTCCCTCCTCCCTCCCACTCTCCTTCTTCATCCTCCTCTCAACCCTCCTCTCTCTCTCTCCCTCCTCCCTCTCAATCTCCTTCTCCATCCTCCTCTCAACCCTCCTCTCTCTCTCTCTCTCCCTCCTCCCTCCCAATCTCCTTCGCCATCCTCCTCTCAACCCTCCTCTCTCTCTCTCCCTCCTCCCTCCCAATCTCCTTCTTCATCCTCCTCTAAAACCTCTTCTCTCTCTCTCCCTCCTCCCTCTCAATCTCCTTCTTTATCCTCCTCTAAAACCTCCTCTCTCTCTCCCTCCTCCCTCCCAATCTCCTTCTTCATCCTCCTCTCAACCCTCCTCTCTCTCTCTCCCTCCTCCCTCCCAATCTCCTTCTTCATCCTCCTCTAAAACCTCTTCTCTCTCTCTCCCTCCTCCCTCTCAATCTCCTTCTTTATCCTCCTCTAAAACCTCCTCTCTCTCTCCCTCCTCCCTCCCACTCTCCTTCTCCATCCTCCTCTCAACCCTCCTCTCTCTCTCTCCCTCCTCCCTCCCAATCTCCTTCTTCATCCTCCTCTAAAACCTCCTCTCTCTCTCCCTCCTCCCTCCCAATCTCCTTCTCCATCCTCCTCTAAAACCTCTTCTCTCTCTCTCCCTCCTCCCTCCCAATCTCCTTCTTCATCCTCCTCTAAAACCTCTTCTCTCTCTCTCCCTCCTCCCTCCCAATCTCCTTCTTCATCCTCCTCTAAAACCTCTTCTCTCTCTCTCCCTCCTCCCTCTCAATCTCCTTCTTCATCCTCCTCTAAAACCTCTTCTCTCTCTCTCCCTCCTCCCTCCCAATCTCCTTCTTCATCCTCCTCTAAAACCTCTTCTCTCTCTCTCCCTCCTCCCTCTCAATCTCCTTCTCCATCCTCCTCTCAACCCTCCTCTCTCTCTCTCCCTCCTCCCTCCCACTCTCCTTCTCCATCCTCCTCTCAACCCTCCTCTCTCTCTCTCTCTCCCTCCTCCCTCCCACTCTCCTTCTCCATCCTCCTCTCAACCCTCCTCTCTCTCTCTCCCTCCTCCCTCCCAATCTCCTTCTCCATCCTCCTCTCAACCCTCCTCTCTCTCCCAATCTCCTTCTCCATCCTCCTCTCAACACTCCTCTCTCCCTCCTCCCTCCCACTCTCCTTCTTCATCCTCCTCTCAACCCTCCTCTCTCTCTCTCTCTCCCTCCTCCCTCCCAATCTCCTTCTCCATCCTCCTCTCAACCCTCCTCTCTCCCTCCTCCCTCCCACTCTCCTTCTCCATCCTCCTCTCAACCCTCCTCTCTCTCTCTCTCCCTCCTCCCTCCCAATCTCCTTCTCCATCCTCCTCTCAACCCTCCTCTCTCCCTCCTCCCTCCCAATCTCCTTCTTCATCCTCCTCTCAACCCTCCTCTCTCTCAACCCTCCTCTCCCCTCCCTCTTATCTCCCTCTCTCCCTCTCTCTCCTCCCAGGGGGAGGTGGGTATCAGCGCCAGGGTAACGTTTGAGGCCCTGTCAGGAGAGCGAGCCAGTTCAGACATGGAGGTGCAGAACGAGGGCAGTACAGCAGTCTACTACAGCTGGCAGCGCCTGGCTGTACCACACAGCTTCCCTGACGCCAGGACACACACACACACACAGCACTTCTACTTCAACACCTCCACAGGTACACACACACACACGCTGCACATGTACGCGCAGACACACTATGTACGTACACACACACACACACACTGCACATGTACGCGCAGACACACTATGTACGTACACACACGCTGTGTTTTTGTTCACACAGCTGGCAGCATTTACGTCAATGCATGTCATAATTACAACCTGCTTTGTCCTCCTTTCTCTTTCTCTGTCCCTCTCTCCCCCCCATTCCACTCTCCTTCTCCCCACAACCTCTCTCTCTCCCCTTCTCCCCTCCCCATCTCTCTCTCCTTCTCCCCCCCATTCCACTCTCCTTCTCCCCTCCCCATCTCGCTCTCTCTCTCCCCTTCTCCCCTCCCCATCTCTCTCTCTCTCCCCTTCTCCCCTCCCCATCTCTCTCTCTCTCCCCTCCCCATCTCTCTCTCTCTCTCTCTCTCCCCTCCCCATCTATCTCTCCTTCTCCCCTCCCATCTCTTTCTCTCTCTCCCCTTCTCCCCTCCCCATCTCTCTCCCCTTCTCCCCTCCCCCTCTCTCTCTCCCTCTCCCCCCCCCCTCTCTCTCTCTCTCCCCTTCTCCCCTCCCCATCTCTCTCTCTCCCCTTCTCCCCTCCCCATCTCTCTCTCTCCCCTTCTCCCCTCCCCATCTCTCTCTCTCTCCTTCTCCCCTCCCCATCTCTCTCTCCCCTTCTCCCCTCCCCATCTCTCTCTCTCTCTCCATCTCTCTCCTCCTCCCCTCCCCATCTCTCTCTCTCTCCTTCTCCCCTCCCCATCTCTCTCTCTCCTTCTCCCCTCCCCATCTCTCTCTGTCTCTCTCCCTCCATCTCTCTCTCCTTCTCCCCTCCCCATCTCTTTCTCTCTCTCCTTCTCCCCTCCCCATCTCTCTCTGTCTCTCTCTATCTATCTCTGTACCAGGTGTGATTCTACCAGGTGACAGCAAGCGTGTAGAGTTTATATTTAAGTCGGAGGTCCCAGGCATCAGGACAGAGGTGTGGCGTCTCAACACACACCCTGTCCTGCTGGGCGGAGCCTCCATCCAGGTGACACTGAGGGGCGTGGCTCTCTACCAGGACAAGACCGCCGACCAGAGACACGCCCTGGAGGTCTGTGTGGGGAGGGAGGGAGGGGGGAGGGAGGGTGGGTGGGAGTGAGGGAGAGTGGAGAGGGAGGGAGGGTGTGTGGGGAGGGAGGGTGTGTCTGAGGATGGAGGGTGGGTGTTGGGAGGGAGGGGGGAGGGAGGGAGTGTGAGAAGGGAGGGTGTGTGTGGGGAGGTCTGTGTGTGTGGGGAGGGAGGGGGTGTGTGGGGAGGGAGGGAGTGTGTGAGGAGGGAGGGAGGGTGTGGTGAGGGTGTGTGTGAAGAGGGAGGGAGTGTGTGAGGAGGGAGGGTGTGGGGAGGGTGTGTGTGTGAGGAGGGAGGGAATGTGTGAGGAGGGAGGGGGTGTGAGGAGGGAGGGTGTGAGGAGGGAGGGAGGGTGTGTGTGAGTAGGGAGGGAGGGTGTGAGGAGGGAGGAAGGATGTGAGGAGGGAGGGAGGGTGTGGGGAGGGAGGGTGTGTGTGAGTAGGGAGGGAGGGTGTGAGGAGGGAGGAAGGATGTGAGGAGGGAGGGAGGGTGCGAGGAGGGAGGGTGTGAGGAGGGAGGGAGGGTGTGAGGAGGGAGGAAGGATGTGAGGAGGGAGGGTGTGAGGAGGGAGGGAGGGTGCGAGGAGGGAGGGTGTGAGGAGGGAGGGAGGGTGTGAGGAGGGAGGAAGGATGTGAGGAGGGAGGGAGGGTGCGAGGAGGGAGGGTGTGAGGAGGGAGGAAGGATGTGAGGAGGGAGGGAGGGTGCGAGGAGGGAGGGTGTGTTTGTAACTTCACAGTTGAATTAAGCATAATTGTGTTTGTGTATTCATGTGTTTAAGTGTGATGTTTAATTTTGTGTGTGTGTGTGTGTGTGTGTGTATGTGTTTGTGTGTGTATATGTGTGTGTGTGTGTGTGTGTGCCTCTCTCTCTCTGTGAGTGTGTGTGTGTGTGTGTGTGTGTGTGTGTGTGTGTGTGTGTGCGTGCGTGCGTGCGTGCGTGCGTGCGTGCGTGTGTGTGTGTAGAGGGAGCTGCAGCAGAGAGAGGCTGCGTCAGTGTGTCGGTCGTTGGTGTGTGACGTGTTACGAGGCGTCCTCACCCCAGAGAGACCCGGCTCCCCTGCGGAGCTCTACACCACCGAGGAAGAACACTTCCACAACAGGAACCCAAAGGTACACTCCACCTCGAAGGTAGACTCAGAGAGATGACCTCGTGTGCACCAAGTAAACACAATATCCGCTCAATTTACACCACAACTAAGAGGCATCACCTCTCTGCTGTTGTGGTTCCCGTGGCTACCACGTCGTCGGAGCGAGAAGTGCACCTCTGTGAGAGCAAAGTCTTGCATTGAGCTCATCTTAATATCTGCGATGCTGCTCGTTGCAATCTGGCTGAGTCTCTCTTTAACAAAGACGGGGGGCCAAAGAATGCCCAGCAAAATCAATAGACTGTCACGACCACAGACTCCTACGCACAGGGGTCAGAGACACTAAAACAGCTCTGAACGTCCATTCTCTCAGTTCCACACAGCCAGCATCATCACTCTGAACGTCCATTCTCTCAGTTCCACACAGCCAGCATCATCACTCTGAACGTCCATTCTCTCAGTTCCACACAGCCAGCATCATCACTCTGAACGTCCATTCTCTCAGTTCCACACAGCCAGCATCATCACTCTGAACGTCCATTCTCTCAGTTCCACAGAGCCAGCATCATCACTCTGAACGTCCATTCTCTCAGTTCCACACAGCCAGCATCATCACTCTGAACGTCCATTTTCTCAGTTCCACACAGCCAGCATCATCACTCTGAACGTCCATTTTCTCAGTTCCACACAGCCAGCATCATCACTCTGAACGTCCATTCTCTCAGTTCCACACAGCCAGCATCATTACTCTGAACGTCCATTCTCTCAGTTCCACACAGCCAGCATCATCACTCTGAACATCCATTCTCTCAGTTCCACACAGCCAGCATCGTCACTCTGAGCGTCCATTCTCTCAATTCCACACAGCCAGCATCGTCACTCTGAACGTCCAGTCTATCAGTTCCACACAGCCAGCATCGTCACTCTGAACATCCATTCTCTCAGTTCCACACAGCCAGCATCATCACTCTGAACATCCATTCTCTCAGTTCCACACAGCCAGCATCATCACTCTGAACATCCATTCTCTCAGTTCCACACAGCCAGCATCATCACTCTGAACGTCCATTCTCTCAGTTCCACACAGCCAGCATCATCACTCTGAACGTCCATTCTCTCAGTTCCACACAGCCAGCATCATCACTTTGAACGTCCAGTCTATCAGTTCCACACAGCCAGCATCATCACTCTGAACATCCATTCTCTCAGTTCCACACAGCCAGCATCATCACTCTGAACGTCCATTCTATCAGTTCCACACAGCCAGCATCATCACTCTGAACGTCCATTCTCTCAGTGACCAATGGGTAAATATGTGCATTGTGTAGATACTCCTCTGAGAAAACCAATTGGCCAAACCTCATGTCTCTATGATAAGCTGTTTAAAAGTTATTGGAGTTATTACCCTTGTAGGATGGCCAGAATTAGGGCGACTAAATCAATGGAGGCCAGATGAATGTTTTTGTCCTGAATCAGGATAATAGCATGGCGTCAGAGAATGAAGGCTAACTGACAGGTTCACCGTTGAACTCGCCATCCTTCTTCTTGAATCCACAGGGCATAAAACAATATCGAGGGCAGATAGATATTGATTTCGAGACATGACGTGTAGTATTTTCAAATTAAGTTTTGTATACGCTTTTGATATTCATGTAATATTTCTCACAAAAAAACAAGAAGATCTCTGTCGAAATGTCAACTGAGCAGTAAGCTTTTTATTATCAAAGACTTGTACATTTAATTCAGCTCATGTCAGGCTATTTTAGCTTTTTGCGACGTGCAGAAACGACCACCACAACATGTAACATCGTCTAAAGTCACGAGGAGAAATCGGCACCGCTATGTCCACAGAGCTCAGTGCTTATTATGGGATGTATTAGGTCACAACATCCAGCTCCTTAGATAAAACGATAATGATGTGTTAGAGAAAGACTCCACGGAACGATTCAGGACATGAAGAATCATATTTGTCTTGGTAAAAATGTATTTTTTAAACGTAAGGAAGTGAAATTTCAAAAACAAAGGGTGTTTTCACACACTCTCTAGGCAGAGTGGGTAGACACGCTATATATAGGGGATAGAATGACATTTCAGACACAGCCACGGTCATTAGCAACATTATCAGCCATTACTATAATTATGTGTCATCATGGCTTTTGTCTTTGAACATGAATAGATTCTCTCTCAATATGTAAAAACAGACAGAAGCACAAAGACTTAAAGGAGTCCTCAGTGATGACGATGATTTAGGTTCATTCATGGTTCCATTCATGGTTCTAGCTGATTTCTGAATAGAATAACACCTTCCTCTTTCTGTTGGGTTGTTTAGTGACACACACACACACACACACACACACGACTGGCCCATACTGTGTTTGTAACAGTAAACTGTTGGTCCATCTTGGCCCTAGCTGCAGTACCATTATGAGACAGTGGAGGCGCTGAAGAGCCTGTGGCAGCAGGTGACCGCAGAAACAGGAGAAGACAGAGAAACAGCCTGGGACCTCTCTGTGTCTACACTACGACAGGTACACACACACACACACCTCACGTGCGCAGCAGAGATGCATCAGGTCCCATTCACAGAGTCTCGACCGGGGTTGGAACCCCTAACCTTCCGATCTCCGGAGGGACTCTAACTACAAGGCCACCGAGTAGTGTAACCAAGACCTAACCCTTCTCTCTCCACTCTCCTCTCTGTTCCCCTCTCCAGGCCGTGCTGGCTCTGCCCCAGGGGGACGGGGAGCAGGATGGACCCCAGGAGAGGCTCACCAGAGAGGGGGCTCTGAGCCTCTATAACACCCTCCTCCTGGAGCTCACCCAGCCACTCATACAACACACGCCCCTACCACTCAACGCTATAGGGTGAGGAGGAGGGAGGGAGGGAGGGAAGGAAGAGGAGGGAGGGGGAGGGAGGGAGGGAAGAGGAGGGAGGGAGGGAGGGAAAAGGAGGGAGGGGGAGGGAGGGAAGAGGAGGGAGGGGGAGGGAAGAGGAGGGAGGGGGAGGGAGGGAAAAAGAGGGAGGGAAGAGGGGGAGGGAAGGGGAGGGAGGGGGAGGGAGGGAGGGGGGAGGGAAAAGGAGGGAGGGGGGGAGGGAAGAGGGGGGAGGGAGGGAGGAGGGAGGGGAAAGGGAGGGAGGGAGACAGAGATGCAGCATCGGTCTGGAGAAAAGAGAAGAGGGAATATTGATGGGAAACTAAAGAATGAAAGGATACCACAGAAATGGATCAACAGTGCAGTTGATTATAAAAAAGCATGTGTGTGTGTGTGTGTGTGTGTGTGTGTGTGTGTGTGTGTGTGTGTGTGTGTGTGTGTGTGTGTGTGTGTGTGTGTGTGTGTGTGTGTGTGTTAACCCCTGCAGGTTGCAGCTGTGGAGGGAGCTGTTGGACGGTCTGGTCAGTGCAGCTCTGTGGCTCAGACATCTACTGGGTCTCCCTGAGACAGACACATGGGGGGAACACACACAGGACCACCACCACAGCTGTGAGTCTAACACACACAGGACCACCACCACAGCTGTGAGTCTAACACACAGAACCACCACCACAGCTGTGAGTCTAACACACACAGGACCACCACCACAGCTGTGAGTCTAACACACAGAACCACCACCACAGCTGTGAGTCTAACACACAGAACCACCACCACAGCTGTGAGTCTAACACACAGGACCACCACCACAGCTGTGAGTCTAACACACAGAACCACCACCACAGCTGTGAGTCGAACACACAGGACCACCACCACAGCTGTGAGTCTAACACACAGAACCACCACCACAGCTGTGAGTCTAACACACAGGACCACCACCACAGCTGTGAGTCTAACACACAGAACCACCACCACAGCTGTGAGTCGAACACACAGGACCACCACCACAGCTGTGAGTCTAACACACAACACACACATGACACACAAACACACACACTATCAGCCTGTCTACCATTACAACACACTGTCAGCCTGTCTACCATTACAACCCACTATCAGCCTGTCTACCCCTACAACCCACTATCAGCCTGTCTACCCCTACAACCCACTATCAGCCTGTCTACCCCTACAACCCACTATCAGCCTGTCTACCATTACAACCCACTATCAGCCTGTCTACCCCTACAACCACTATCAGCCTGTCTACCCCTACAACCCACTATCAGCCTGTCTACCCCTACAACCCACTATCAGCCTGTCTACCCCTACAACCCACTATCAGCCTGTCTACCCCTACAACCCACTATCAGGCTGTCTACCCCTACAACCACTATCAGCCTGTCTACCCCTACAACCCACTATCAGCCTGTCTACCCCTACAACCCACTATCAGCCTGTCTACCCCTACAACCCACTATCAGCCTGTCTACCACTACAACCCACTATCAGCCTGTCTACCACTACAACCCACTATCAGCCTGTCTACCACTATAACCCACTATCAGCCTGTCTACCATTACAACCCACTATCAGCATGTCTACCATTACAACCCACGATCAGCCTGTCTACCCCTACAACCCACTATCAGCCTGTCTACCCCTACAACCCACTATCAGCCTGTCTACCCCTACAACCCACTATAAGCCTGTCTACCATTACAACCCACTATCAGCTTGTCTACCCCTACAACCCACTATCAGCCTGTCTACCCCTACAACCCACTATCAGCCTGTCTACCATTACAACCCACTATCAGCCTGTCTACCCCTACAACCCACTATCAGCCTGTCTACCCCTACAACCCACTATCAGCCTGTCTACCACTACAACCCACTATCAGCCTGTCTACCCCTACAACCCACTATCAGCCTGTCTACCATTACAACCCACTATCAGCCTGTCTACCCCTACAACCCACTATCAGCCTGTCTACCCCTACAACCCACTATCAGCCTGTCTACCACTACAACCCACTATCAGCCTGTCTACCACTACAACCCACTATCAGCCTGTCTACCACTACAACCCACTGTCAGCCTGTCTACCCCTACAACCCACTATCAGCCTGTCTACCATTACAACCCACTATCAGCCTGTCTACCATTACAACCCACTATCAGCCTGTCTACCCCTACAACCCACTATCAGCCTGTCTACCCCTACAACCCACTATCAGCCTGTCTACCATTACAACCCACTATCAGCCTGTCTACCCCTACAACCCACTATCAGCCTGTCTACCCCTACAACCCACTGTCAGCCTGTCTACCATTACAACCCACTATCAGCCTGTCTACCACTACAACCCACTGTCAGCCTGTCTACCCCTACAACCCACTATCAGCCTGTCTACCCCTACAACCCACTATCAGCCTGTCTACCACTACAACCCACTATCAGCCTGTCTACCCCTACAACCCACTATCAGCCTGTCTACCATTACAACCCACTATCAGCCTGTCTACCCCTACAACCCACTATCAGCCTGTCTACCCCTACAACCCACTATCAGCCTGTCTACCCCTACAACCCACTGTCAGCCTGTCTACCCCTACAACCCACTATCAGCCTGTCTTCCCCTACAACCCACTATCAGCCTGTCTACCATTACAACCCACTATCAGCCTGTCTACCATTACAACCCACTATCAGCCTGTCTACCCCTACAACCCACTATCAGCCTGTCTACCCCTACAACCCACTATCAGCCTGTCTACCCCTACAACCCACTATCAGCCTGTCTACCCCTACAACCCACTATCAGCCTGTCTACCCCTACAACCCACTATTAGCCTGTCTACCATTACAACCCACTATCAGCCTGTCTACCCCTACAACCCACTATCAGCCTGTCTGCCATTACAACCCACTATCAGCCTGTCTACCCCTACAACCCACTATCAGCCTGTCTACCCCTACAACACACTATCAGCCTGTCTACCCCTACAACCCACTATCAGCCTGTCTACCCCTACAACCCACTAGCAGCCTGTCTACCCCTACAACCCACTATCAGCCTGTATACCCCTACAACCCACTATCAGCCTGTCTACCATTACAACCCACTATCAGCCTATCTACCTCTACAACCCACTATCAGCCTGTCTATCATTACAACCCACGATCAGCCTGTCTACCATTACAAACCACTATCAGCCTGTCTACCCCTACAACCCACTATCAGCCTGTCTACCCCTACAACCCACTATCAGCCTGTCTACCCCTACAACCCACTATCAGCCTGTCTACCCCTACAACCCACTATCAGCCTGTCTGCCATTACAACCCACTATCAGCCTGTCTACCCCTACAACCCACTATCAGCCTGTCTACCCCTACAACCCACTATCAGCCTGTCTACCCCTACAATCCACTGTCAGCCTGTCTACCTCTATAACCTACTATCAGCCTGTCTACCCCTACAACCCACTATCAGCCTGTCTACCATTACAACCCACTATCAGCCTGTCTGCCCCTACAACCCACTATCAGCCTGTCTACCTTTATAACCCACTATCAGCCTGTCTACCCCTACAACCCACTATCAGCCTGTCTACCCCTACAACCCACTATCAGCCTGTCTACCATTACAACCCACTATCAGCCTGTCTACCCCTACAACCCACTATCAGCCTGTCTACCCCTACAACCCACTATCAGCCTGTCTACCATTACAACCCACTATCAGCCTGTCTACCCCTACAACCCACTATCAGCCTATCTACCTCTACAACCCACTATCAGCCTGTCTACCATTACAACCCACTATCAGCCTGTCTACCCCTACAACCCACTATCAGCCTGTCTACCATTACAACCCACTATCAGCCTGTCTACCCCTACAACCCACTATCAGCCTGTCTACCCCTACAACCCACTGTCAGCCTGTCTACCCCTACAACCCACTATCAGCCTGTCTACCCCTACAACCCACTATCAGCCTGTCTACCCCTACAACCCACTATCAGCATGTCTACCATTACCACCCACTATCAGCCTTTCTACCCCTACAACCCACTATCAGCCTGTCTACCCCTACAACCCACTGTCAGCCCATTCCTCTCCAGGGGGGAAAATGAAGAAAGAGGAGAAGTTTGAGAAGAAGGCAGGAGCACCCCTGAAGGAGGAGAAGAAAGGAGGGGGCATCAAAGAGAAGGAGGAGAAGAAGGGAGCAGCCAAGCCTGCTGTGAAGGAGAAACCAGTGGAGGTGAGAAACTCACCTAATCTAAAAAATAAATCCCTAAATCCTCCCTAACCTCCTCCCCCCTAACCTCCTCCCCCCTAACCTCCTCCCCCCTAACCTCATACCCCTTAACCTCCTACCCCCTAACCTCCTCCCCCCTAACCTCATACCCCTAACCTCTTCCCCCCTAACCTCCTCCCCCCTAACCTCCTACCCCTAACCTCCTCCTCCCTAACCTCCTAACCTCCTACCCCTAACCTCCTCCCCCCTAACCTCCTACCCCTAACCTCCTCCTCCCTAACCTCCTCCCCCCTAACCTCATACCCCTAACCTCCTCCCCCCCTAACCTCCTCCCTCCTAACCTCCTACCCCTTAACCTCCTCCCCCCTAACCTCCTCCCCCCTAACCTCCTACCCCTAACCTCCTCCCCCCTAACCTCCTACCCTTAACCTCCTCCCCCCTAACCTCCTACCCCTTAACCTCCTCCCCCCTAACCTCCTCCCCCCTAACCTCCTACCCCTTAACCTCCTCCCCCCTAACCTCCTCCCCCCTAACCTCCTACCCCTAACCTCCTCCCCCCTAACCTCCTCCCCCCTAACCTCCTCCCCCTTAACCTCCTCCCCCCTAACCTCCTCCCCCCTAACCTCCTACCCCTAACCTCCTCCCCCCTAACCTCCTACCCCTAACCTCCTCCCCACTAACCTCCTACCCATTAACCTTCTACCCCCTAGTCACTTTGTGTATATGTTATCAAGCTCTATTCCCAACCAGAGACACTATGTTTATCTGAAAGGATCAGATAGGTGTTAGTAATATAGTGTAACTCCTAGTCTATCAGAGAGTGGGTGGAGCTATTACCAGATGATTTATACCTATCCAATCAGAGAGTGGGGTGGAGCTATTACCAGATGATTTGTAGCTATCCAATCAGAGAGTGGGGTGGAGCTATTGCCAGATGATTTATACCTATCCAATCAGAGAGTGGGGTGGAGCTATTACCAGATGATTTATACCTATCCAATCAGAGAGTGGGGTGGAGCTATTGCCAGATGATTTATACCTATCCAATCAGAGAGTGGGGTGGAGCTATTGCCAGATGATTTATACCTATCCAATCAGAGAGTGGGGTGTAGCTATTGCCAGATGATTTATACCTATCCAATCAGAGAGTGGGTTGGAGCTATTACCAGATGATTTATACCTATCCAATCAGAGAGTGGGGTGGAGCTATTACCAGATGATTTATACCTATCCAATCAGAGAGTGGGGTGGAGCTATTACCAGATGATTTATACCTATCCAATCAGAGAGTGGGGTGGAGCTATTACCAGATGATTTATACCTATCCAATCAGAGAGTGGGGTGGAGCTATTACCAGATGATTTATACCTATCCAATCAGAGAGTGGGGTGGAGCTATTGCCAGATGATTTATACCTATCCAATCAGAGAGTGGGGTGGAGCTATTACCAGATGATTTATACCTATCCAATCAGAGAGTGGGGTGGAGCTATTGCCAGATGATTTATACCTATCCAACCAGAGACTGGGGTGGAGCTATTGCCAGATGATTTATACCTATCCAATCAGAGAGTGGGGTGTAGCTATTACCAGATGATTTATACCTATCCAATCAGAGAGTGGGGTGTAGCTATTACCAGATGATTTATACCTATCCAATCAGTGAGTGGGGTGTAGCTATTACCAGATGATTTATACCTATCCAATCAGAGAGTGGGGTGGAGCCCTCCTGTAGGTTTTATCTCCAACCCTGTTCCTGGAGAGACACCCTCCTGTAGGTTTTATCTCCAACCCTGTTCCTGGAGAGACACCCTCCTGTAGGTTTTAACTCCAACCCTGTTCCTGGAGAGACACCCTCCTGTAGGTTTTATCTCCAACCCTGTTCCTGGAGAGACACCCTCCTGTAGGTTTTAACTCCAACCCTGTTCCTGGAAAGACACCCTCCTGTAGGTTTTATCTCCAACCCTGTTCCTGGAGAGACACCCTCCTGTAGGTTTTATCTCCAACCCTGTTCCTGGAGAGACACCCTCCTGTAGGTTTTATCTCCAACCCTGTTCCTGGAGAGACACCCTCCTGTAGGTTTTATCTCCAACCCTGTTCCTGGAGAGACACCCTCCTGTAGGTTTTATCTCCAACCCTGTTCCTGGAGAGATGTCCTCCTGTAGGTTTTATCTCCAACCCTGTTCCTGGAGAGACACCCTCCTGTAGGTTTTATCTCCAACCCTGTTCCTGGAGAGACACCCTCCTGTAGGTTTTATCTCCAACCCTGTTCCTGGAGAGACACCCTCCTGTAGGTTTTAACTCCAACCCTGTTCCTGGAGAGACACCCTCCTGTAGGTTTTATCTCCAACCCTGTTCCTGGAGAGACACCCTCCTGTAGGTTTTATCTCCAACCCTGTTCCTGGAGAGACACCCTCCTGTAGGTTTTAACTCCAACCCTGTTCCTGGAGAGACCCTCCTGTAGGTTTTAACTCCAACCCTGTTCCTGGAGAGACACCCTCCTGTAGGTTTTAACTTAAAATCATCCCTGGGTTGATACCAACACCAGATGGCAGCAAACACCTGTCTGTCTGTATGTTTGTCTGCCTGTATGTCTGGCTGTCTGTCTGCCTGCTTGCCTGTTTGTTTGTCTGCCTGTCTGCTTGTCTGTCTGTTTGTCTGCTTGTATGTATGTCTGCCTGCCTGTCTGTCTGCTTGTCTGTTTGTATGTATGTCTGCCTGCCTGTCTGTCTGCCTGCCTGTCTGCCTGCTTGTCTGTTTGTCTGCTTGTATGTATGTCTGCCTGCCTGTCTGCCTGTCTGTTTGTCTGTCTGTCTGTCTGTCTGCTTGTATGTATGTATGCCTGCCTGTCTGCTTGTCTGTTTGTCTGTTTGTTTGCCTGTCTGCCTCTCTCTCTCCTCACTCTCTCTCCCTCCTCCTATCTCTCTCCATCTCGCTGATGGTTAGTTGAGTCATAGGTGAGCAACAGTTTAATTGTCACCAGGTGCCATGGTAACCGAACACTATGTGAAAATGTGCATCTGCTCTCAAACTGTGTGTCCAGGTTGTGAGTTATGACACCTGTACCGGCCACACACACACACACTACACGCATGTAGGCGGCACGCACACACACACACACACACACACACACACACACACACACACACACAGCTAGAGGCATGTCCATCTGTACACCAACAACTATGAACAGAACGTACGGCAGAAATATCACAGTCACAAAGACACTACTACCAGCACACCCACTCTCTCTCTGTCTATCTCTCTTTCTGTCTGTCTGTCTGTCTTTATCTCTCTCTCCCCACTTGGGTTCCTTCTCTCTAACTCTCTCTTACTCTCTCTCGCTCTCTCTCTTTCTCTCTAACTCTCTCGCTCTCTCTCTTTCTCTCTCTCGCTTTCTCTTTCGCTCTCTCTCTCTCTCTCTCGCTCTCTCTCTTTCTCTTTCTCTCTCTCGCTCTCTCTCTCGCTCTATAACATAACGTTAGATGGAGAGAGGGAAAGAGAGAGAGAGAGGAAAGGGACAGTTATCGTGGACACGTTCTAGGACTCTTTTCACATGAATCATATACCTTGCACATGACCCACCGCCCGTTTGGGATAAGAAAAGAATGAATGCATTTACGTGTTGAATGCCTTCGTTCGTCGTCTATCTCGGTCAGGATCAAGCCCTCTCTGAAAGTTGTTTTGGTGGGCTCTCCCGGGGGTGTAAGGCTCTGATTGTCCACCAGAGGTCACAATGTCCTCCTTATTAGTTGTCTGTGGCTTCAATGATTCACCAGTGATTGTCTGAGGTGAACTTCTCCTCTCTTCCTCGGGTAGATAGTCAAAGTTCCAAACTCACTTTACACGCGCAGCTGCAGACTGCCGGGGTCCTGGTCTGGTAAGTTCATTTTCTTCACCTCTTGTTGAGAGTTTCTGAGTTTCTAACCATTTCAACGTGTGGTTCACGGTCTCACGTATTTTGGTCTGGTATGTTAATTCTTAGGGAGTCATTTTAAGCACTCTGGTCGGAAAGGGTGGTTCCATCACACTGATACGCTCTTCTGACCTCATTCAGGCCGTGGCTATTTAATGTGCAAAGGACATGAAAAACAATTATCTTATTAGAAAAACAAAATCACATTCCCATCTTAACAACAATATTTTCATCGTTCTTCATATTATATTCACAATGTATTGGATGGAAACTTGACAGCCAAAAGGGGGTTCGTTCCTAAGTTACAGTATTTGGTTCATGCAGTTTTTAATAACATCACAAAATGAAAAGCAATATGACATGATTATTCTTTAGATCCCCACTGACCATTCTTAACATTCCTATCTGAAGAAATATTATTCCAATATTCACTTTTTTGGGACGTTATAGTTTTGGTGGAAAAAGTATTCTGTAGACGAAAGGGACATTTCTTTACCAATACTGAAGAGAAAGAGGGAGATTTCCCTCCTGCCTAATTTACAGAGTGTTAAGGTGTCAAAACTGCCCCCCCCCCCCCCCCCCCCCCTCCTCTTCTGCGGGTGATGAGAGGGGTCTGGTCAACGTCGGCCATTTGCCAAGCTGATCTGAGGCCTTGGAACCTCAACCAGGAGAGTCATGATAGTGGCCAAACGATAGCCACTCCTCCGTAAAAGGCACATGACAGCCCGCTTGGAGTTTGCCAAAAGACACCTAAAGACTCTCAGACCATGAGAAACATGATTCTCTGGTCTGATGAAACCAAGATTGAACTCTTTGGCCTGAATGCCAAGCATCACGTCTGGAGGAAACATGGCACCATCCCTACGGTGAAGCATGGTGGTGGCAGCATCATGCTGTGGGGATGTTTTTCAGCGGCAGGGACTGGGAGACTAGTCAGGATTGAGGGAAAGATTAACAGAGCAAAATACAGAGAGATCCTTGATGAAAACCTGCTCCAGAACACTCAGAACCTCAGACTGGGGCGAAGGTTCACCTTCCAACAGGACAACAACCCTAAGCACACTGTAACGGCTGTCCTCCTCCTCTTCGGAAGAAGAGGAGGAGTAGGGATTGGACCAAAGCGCAGCGTGATAGTTTGACATAATTAAGTTTTATTTAAACAAACGACGAAACACAAAATAACTTCAACAAACTACAAAATAACAAAACGACGTAGACAGACCTGAACATGGAACTTACATAAATACACGAAGAACTCACGAACAGGAACAGACTACAAACAAACGATACAGTCCCGTGTGGTAACATATACGGACACAGGAGACAATCACCCACAAACAAACAGTGTGAACAGCCTACCTTTATATGGTTCTCAATCAGAGGAAACGTCAAACACCTGTCCCTGATTGAGAACCATATAAGGCTAATTACACCTGACCTAAACATAGAAACACAAAACATAGAATGCCCACCCCAACTCACGCCCTGACCAACTAAACACATACAAAAAAAACAGGTCAGGAACGTGACACACACAGCCAAGATAACGCAGGAGTGGCTTTGGGACAAGTCTCTGAATGTCCTTGAGTGGCCCAGCCAGAGCCCGGACTTGAACCCAATAAAACATCTCTGGATAGACCTGAAAACAGCTATGCAGCGATGCTCCCCATCCAACCTGACAGAGCTTGAGAGGATCTGCAGAGAAAAATGGGCGATACTCCCCAAATACAGGTGTGCCAAGTTCGTAGCGTCATACCCAAGAAGACTCAAGGCTGTAATCGCTGCCAAAGGTGCTAAAACAAAGTACTGATTTTAAAGGGTCTGAATACTTATACAAATGTGATATTTCAGTTTTTTATTTGTAATACATTTGCAAAAATGTGTCATTATGGGGTATTGTGTGTAGATTGATTAGGGGGGGAAAATATTCAATCAATTTTAGAATAAGGCTGTCACGTAACAAAATGTGGAAAAAGTCAAGGGGTCTGAATACTTTCCGAATGCACTGTAAGTGGAATGGTATCAAATAGATCAGACACATGGTTTCCTGGTGTTTGATGCCAGTCCATTTGCTCCGTTCCGGCCGTTATTAAGAGCCGTCCTCCCCTCAGCAGCCTCCTGTGCTCTCTTCCAGGAGCGTCCGGGCAGTAAGAAGAAGTGTCGTGAGGAGGTGGTGGTAGTGGGCAAGCGTCCTGGAGGTAAACCTGGTAAAGAACCAGGCAGAGAGCCCTCCTCCACCACAACCAGCCCTGAGAGTGACTACCAGGACCACCACACTGACTCTACTGTAGAGCCTGAACTACAGGACAAATACAGGAGACAGCTGCACCAACAGGCTAGTACACTATACTATACTATACTACCAGGACCACTAACCTGTCTCTACTGTAGATCCTGCTATACTATACTATACTATACTACCAGGACCACTATACGGTCTCTACTGTAGATCCTACTATACTATACTATACTACCAGGACCACTAACCGGTCTCTACTGTAGATCCTGCTATACTATACTATACTATACTACCAGGACCACTATACGGTATCTACTGTAGATCCTACTATACTATACTATACTACCAGGACCACTAACCGGTCTCTACTGTAGATCCTGCTATACTATACTATACTATACTACCAGGACCACTAAACGGTCTCTACTGTAGATCCTGCTATACTATACTATACTATACTACCAGGACCACTAACCTGTCTCTACTGTAGATCCTGCTATACTATACTATACTATACTACCAGGACCACTATACGGTCTCTACTGTAGATCCTACTATACTATACTATACTACCAGGACCACTAACCGGTCTCTACTGTAGATCCTGCTATACTATACTATACTATACTACCAGGACCACTAAACGGTCTCTACTGTAGATCCTGCTATACTATACTATACTATACTACCAGGACCACTATAGGGTCTCTACTGTAGATCCTACTATACTATACTACCAGGACCACTATACGGTCTCTACTGTAGATCCTACTATACTATACTATACTATACTATACTATACTACCAGGACCACTAACCTGTCTCTACTGTAGATCCTACTATACTATACTATACTACCAGGACCACTATAGGGTCTCTACTGTAGATCCTACTATACTATACTACCAGGACCACTATACGGTCTCTACTGTAGATCCTACTATACTATACTATACTATACTATACTATACTACCAGGACCACTATACGGTCTCTACTGTAGATCCTGCTATACTATACTATACTATACTATACTATACTATACTACCAGGACCACTATAGGGTCTCTACTGTAGATCCTACTATACTATACTACCAGGACCACTATACGGTCTCTACTGTAGATCCTACTATACTATACTATACTATACTATACTACCAGGACCACTAACCTGTCTCTACTGTAGATCCTGCTATACTATACTATACTATACTATACTATACTATACTATACTATACTATACTATACTACCAGGACCACTATAGGGTCTCTACTGTAGATCCTACTATACTATACTACCAGGACCACTATACGGTCTCTACTGTAGATCCTACTATACTATACTATACTATACTATACTATACTACCAGGACCACTATAGGGTCTCTACTGTAGATCCTGCTATACTATACTATACTATACTACCAGGACCACTATACGGTCTCTACTGTAGATCCTGCTATACTATACTATACTATACTATACTATACTATACTACCAGGACCACTATACAGTCTCTACTGTAGATCCTGCTATACTATACTATACTATACTACCAGGACCACTAACCGGTCTCTACTGTAGATCCTACTATACTATACTATACTATACTATACTATACTACCAGGACCACTATACAGTCTCTACTGTAGATCCTGCTATACTATACTATACTATACTACCAGGACCACTATACGGTATCTACTGTAGATCCTACTATACTATACTATCAGGACCACTATGCGGTCTCTACTGTAGATCATGCTATACTATACTATACTATACTACCAGGACCACTAACCGGTCTCTACTGTAGATCCTACTATACTATACTATACTATACTACCAGGACCACTAACCGGTCTCTACTGTAGATCCTACTATACTATACTACCAGGACCACTATACAGTCTCTACTGTAGATCCTGCTATACTATACTATACTATACTATACTATACTACCAGGACCACTATACAGTCTCTACTGTAGATCCTGCTATACTATACTATACTATACTATACTATACTATACTACCAGGACCACTATACAGTCTCTACTGTAGATCCTGCTATACTATACTATCAGGACCACTATACAGTCTCTACTGTAGATCCTGCTATACTATACTATACTATACTATACTATACTATACTATACTACCAGGACCACTATACGGTCTCTACTGTAGATCCTGCTATACTATACTATACTATACTACCAGGACCACTAACCGGTCTCTACTGTAGATCATGCTATACTATACTATACTATACTACCAGGACCACTAACCGGTCTCTACTGTAGATCCTACTATACTATACTATACTATACTACCAGGACCACTAACCGGTCTCTACTGTAGATCCTACTATACTATACTATACTATACTATACTATACTATACTATACTACCAGGACCACTATACGGTCTCTACTGTAGATCCTGCTATACTATACTATACTATACTACCAGGACCACCACACGGTCTCTACTGTAGATCCTGCTATACTATACTATACTATACTATACTACCAGGACCACTAACCTGTCTCTACTGTAGATCCTACTATACTATACTATACTACCAGGACCACTAACCTGTCTCTACTGTAGATCCTGCTATACTATACTATACTATACTACCAGGACCACTAACCTGTCTCTACTGTAGATCCTACTATACTATACTATACTATACTACCAGGACCACTAACCTGTCTCTACTGTAGATCCTGCTATACTATACTATACTATACTATACTACCAGGACCACTAACCTGTCTCTACTGTAGATCCTACTATACTATACTACCAGGACCACTAACCTGTCTCTACTGTAGATCCTGTTATACTATACTATACTATACTATACTATACTATACTACCAGGACCACTATACGGTCTCTACTGTAGATCCTGCTATACTATACTATACTATACTACCAGGACCACCACACGGTCTCTACTGTAGATCCTGCTATACTATACTATACTATACTATACTACCAGGACCACTAACCTGTCTCTACTGTAGATCCTACTATACTATACTATACTACCAGGACCACTAACCTGTCTCTACTGTAGATCCTACTATACTATACTATACTATACTACCAGGACCACTAACCTGTCTCTACTGTAGATCCTGCTATACTATACTATACTATACTATACTACCAGGACCACTAACCTGTCTCTACTGTAGATCCTACTATACTATACTACCAGGACCACTATACGGTCTCTACTGTAGATCCTGCTATACTATACTATACTATACTACCAGGACCACTAAACGGTCTCTACTGTAGATCCTGCTATACTATACTATACTATACTACCAGGACCACCACACGGTCTCTACTGTAGATCCTGCTATACTATACTATACTATACTACCAGGACCACCACACGGTCTCTACTGTAGATCCTGCTATACTATACTATACTATACTACCAGGACCACCACACGGTCTCTACTGTAGATCCTGCTATACTATACTATACTATACTACCAGGACCACCACACGGTCTCTACTGTAGATCCTACTATACTATACTATACTATACTACCAGGACCACCACACGGTCTCTACTGTAGATCCTGCTATACTATACTATACTATACTACCAGGACCACTAAACGGTCTCTACTGTAGATCCTACTATACTATACTATACTATACTACCAGGACCACCACACGGTCTCTACTGTAGATCCTACTATACTATACTATACTATACTACCAGGACCACTAACCTGTCTCTACTGTAGATCCTACTATACTATACTATACTACCAGGACCACTATACGGTCTCTACTGTAGATCCTGCTATACTATACTATACTATACTACCAGGACCACTAACCTGTCTCTACTGTAGATCCTGCTATACTATACTATACTATACTACCAGGACCACCACACGGTCTCTACTGTAGATCCTGCTATACTATACTATACTATACTACCAGGACCACCACACGGTCTCTACTGTAGATCCTGCTATACTATACTATACTATACTACCAGGACCACTAAACGGTCTCTACTGTAGATCCTACTATACTATACTATACTATACTACCAGGACCACCACACGGTCTCTACTGTAGATCCTACTATACTATACTATACTATACTACCAGGACCACTAACCTGTCTCTACTGTAGATCCTACTATACTATACTATACTACCAGGACCACTATACGGTCTCTACTGTAGATCCTGCTATACTATACTATACTATACTACCAGGACCACTAACCTGTCTCTACTGTAGATCCTGCTATACTATACTATACTACCAGGACCACTAACCGGTCTCTACTGTAGATCCTGCTATACTATACTATACTATACTACCAGGACCACTAACCTGTCTCTACTGTAGATCCTACTATACTATACTATACTATACTACCAGGACCACTAACCTGTCTCTACTGTAGATCCTGCTATACTATACTATACTACCAGGACCACTATAGGGTCTCTACTGTAGATCCTACTATACTATACTATACTATACTATACTATACTACCAGGACCACTAACCGGTCTCTACTGTAGATCCTGCTATACTATACTATACTATACTATACTACCAGGACCACTAACCTGTCTCTACTGTAGATCCTGCTATACTATACTATACTACCAGGACCACTATAGGGTCTCTACTGTAGATCCTACTATACTATACTATACTACCAGGACCACTATACGGTCTCTACTGTAGATCCTGCTATACTATACTATACTACCAGGACCACTATACGGTCTCTACTGTAGATCCTGCTATACTATACTATACTATACTACCAGGACCACTATAGGGTCTCTACTGTAGATCCTACTATACTATACTATACTACCAGGACCACTATACGGTCTCTACTGTAGATCCTGCTATACTATACTATACTACCAGGACCACTATAGGGTCTCTACTGTAGATCCTACTATACTATACTATACTATACTATACTATACTATACTACCAGGACCACTATACGGTCTCTACTGTAGATCCTGCTATACTATACTATACTACCAGGACCACTATAGGGTCTCTACTGTAGATCCTGCTATACTATACTATACTATACTACCAGGACCACTATACGGTCTCTACTGTAGATCCTACTATACTATACTACCAGGACCACTATACAGTCTCTACTGTAGATCCTACTATACTATACTATACTATACTATACTATACTATACTACCAGGACCACTATACGGTCTCTACTGTAGATCCTACTATACTATACTATACTACCAGGACCACTAAACGGTCTCTACTGTAGATCCTGCTATACTATACTATACTATACTACCAGGACCACTATACGGTCTCTACTGTAGATCCTACTATACTATACTACCAGGACCACTAACCTGTCTCTACTGTAGATCCTGCTATACTATACTATACTATACTACCAGGACCACCACACGGTCTCTACTGTAGATCCTGCTATACTATACTATACTACCAGGACCACTATAGGGTCTCTACTGTAGATCCTGCTATACTATACTATACTACCAGGACCACTAACCGGTCTCTACTGTAGATCCTGCTATACTATACTATACTATACTATACTACCAGGACCACTATAGGGTCTCTACTGTAGATCCTACTATACTATACTACCAGGACCACTAACCGGTCTCTACTGTAGATCCTGCTATACTATACTATACTATA